>NC_138902.1:16366761-16992123 GCF_965194825.1 Balaenoptera physalus
AAACTGAATTCAGAATAGCAAATTGCTGCTCTGCAGTAGGAGCTCATGGCATAGCATTCCATTTGGAAATCTAAAAGTTACAGTGCACAGATCTCCCACAAAAAATCAACTCCCATTGAATATGAGCTCATAAAAAGACATTATAAATGACCTACCTTGTGTGTGACTTGACCCACTAAAATCACAAGGTATACTAGAACCTAGAAGAGACTATAAGTTTATTTAAAAATATTACAAGAGCAAGGAGAAAAAACTAAAAATTACAATGAAAAAAAAGGCACTATGAAAAAAAGTTAGGAAGACTTTCAAAAGAAGAAAATAAAATAATGAAAAGTAAATCATTGAAAGTAATGACTTAAAAAAAAAAAGTAATGACTCAATGGATGGATTAAAAAGAAGATTTAACAGAGAATTAGTTAGCCAGAAGGAAAAAGAACTGAGGAAATTAGTGATAACTCAACCTAGAGGAAAAAATAAATTAGAAATATAAAGTCAGATTAAGAGACATAGAAAGATAGTATAAGGAGTTTAGCATATGCATCTTTAAGGTTTCAGAAAT
The DNA here is from genome assembly GCF_965194825.1 of Balaenoptera physalus. NCBI lineage: Eukaryota > Metazoa > Chordata > Mammalia > Artiodactyla > Balaenopteridae > Balaenoptera > Balaenoptera physalus. The sequence goes on from NC_138902.1 coordinate 16,367,321, forward strand.
TTTAAAAAGATGATATGAGGGAAATGCAATATGTAAAGAGATAAAAACTGCAAATATTCAAGAATGGAAGATACACATGGATTCGCAGATTGAAGAAGCACACCAATTTCTGAGACAAAAATCCTGTAGAAGAGCAAAGAAAACAAAAAGGGCATAAAAGCAACCAAAAGGGAAAGCTGGTTACCTACAAAAGAAAAACACATTTGACTGGCAGCAGATCTCTTTGCAGCATGGTAAAGATGAGAAGATAATGAAATGATATCCTCAATGTGTTAGAAGAAATAATTGTCTATGTAAAATTCTATATCCAGCTCAACTATCATTTAATAAAGGCAAATTTCAAACTGCTTTTTTTTCAATAAAACAAAGAGTAAGAGAATTTTCCTCTATAGATTTTCACTGAATGATCTTCTAAAGAATGCACTTGGTAAGAAGAAAATTCAACCCAAAAGCTTAGCTAGAACCAATAATAAGCAAATAAGTTGGTAAAATCGGTAAATGTGATGATGTAGGTAAATAACTATTAATTGTAAAGAAGAAATAAAATAATAATACTGTAATGCTAAGAATAAATTTGGAGAATAGACACAGTGGATAATAGTAGCATGGAATTTGAAATGGCATGTTTGAAATTAAAGTGTTCTTCTTTCCCTTTATGATTCCAATAGGAAATAGAGATGTTGGTTAAATTTATACACTGGTAGGTCAAATATGCATTTTAAAGGTAAGGGCTAAGTGAACAGAAAGAGGATAATTTCCAATCCAGAGAAAGGAAATTATTACTTTTTTATGGATGCTGTAATAAATTACCACAAATTGGATAGCTTAAAACAATGGAAGTTTATTCTCTCACAGTCCTGGAGGGCAGATCTTAACATGTTTCCCTGGACTGAATCAGTTTCGCAGGGCTGCACTTTCTCTGGAGGATCAGGGAAATCTGCTCCTTCCCTCTTATAGTTCCTGGCATTCTGGGGCTTGGGGCCACATCACTCCAACTTCTGCCTCCATCTTCACATCACCATCTCTGATGTGCATATGTCTAATATCCCTCTGCTTCTCTTTTTTAAGGCTGCTTGTGATGAAACTTAGGGCCTATGCAGGTCTTCCAGGATGATATTCCCATCTCAGTATCCCAAACTTAATCACATCTGCAAAGGCCCTTTTTCCAAACAAGATAATTTGTATAGGTTCCACGGATTAGGAGGCGGACAGATCTTTGGGACTACTATTCATCCCACTACACAGGAATAATGAAAACGCGGTCTAGCAAAAAAACAAAACAAAACAAACAAATAAAAAACAGGAAAAGAAAGGTAATAAGAGCAATACAGCCAATAATTATGTTGTGTCCACTTCGAATACTTATTGCTCATTTCATTTCCTCAACTTAACCTTTTACTCTGAACATAGATTGGAGTAATGGAAAGCATTAGAAAAAGAGTCAGTAAACAATGACCACTGGATCAAAGCCAGCCCCCTACCTGTTTTTGCAAGTAAAGTTTTATTGAAACAGTCACATCTATTCATTACATATTTTCTATGGTTGCTTTTATGCTACAACAGCAGAGTTGAGTAGTTGCAACAGAGACCATATGGCCTGCAAAGCCAAAAACATTTACTCTGTAGTCCTTTCTGGAAAAGTTTGCCACGCCATGATTTAAATGATCTTTTTCAAGTGGAAATAGGAAAGAGGATTAATTGATTGAGTGCATGCATGTATGTGTGTGTGTGTGTGTGTGTGTGTGTGTGTGTGTGTGTGTGCTATGCATATTTTGAATCGAGGTCATCATCGACAGTCTGATGCTGTCAATGGCACCAAAATTCTGTGAGAATTGACAAATGAAGGAAAAAAGTTTTGCTTCCTTGGATTTGGAAATTTGGATTCAGGATTTCCTTCAACTCTGCAGAATGTGCTTAGAATAAAGATTCGCAATTAGATGCTGCACACATTGGACTGAAGGGATAAGGGGCAGTAAATAATGCCAACAATTTTATGAAAAGTGTATGCAGCCTGTATTTTACTCTGAATGGGATACACTGTTGGCCTGATTTTATTTTTTACTTCTATTATAAGCTGCCTCAAATCATGTTGGTAGAAGTAGAGGTGGTATAGATAAACAACCATCCATGGACAGCACAAAAGAGAAAGAAAATGTGGAGCAGAAAAAATAAATTTCATAAGTAGCTGTATTTTCAGGGGAAGGTCAGGCTTTGCATTAGGTAGTATTTATAAGATATTTGTGGAGTGCCTTTAAATGCCATGGAAATGTCAATGACAGTCACAGCGCTTGAAAACCATAGTATGAGCTAACTTAGTTATTTCAGTGCTTGGCTTTCACTTCTTTGTCAGAACAGGAATGCCTGTTGCTCAAGCCTGTGTCAGGCTCAGAGATCACAGTGCTCCCTGGGCCCAGGGTAGCACTGACAGCTTCCACTGACATGCTAGCCCAACAGGAAGGATGCACTTGGGTTCTCAGAATTTACAATAAGTATGGCTAAATATTTAGGAATCTAATGTTTTGGGTTTCTTTTGCTTTTTCTGCCAATTATTGAAAAAGGAAGATAGAAATTTCTATTTTATGTAAAGTCACCATATTATTTATTTATTTTAATAGATCTTTATTGGAGTATAATTGCTTCACAATACTGTGTTAATTTCTGTAGCACAACAAAGTGAATCAACCATATGCATACACATGTCCCCGTATCCCCTCCCGCTTGAGCCTCCCTCCCATCTTCCCTATCCCACCCCTCTAGGTCATCGCAAAGCACTGAGCTGATCTCCCTGTGCTGTGCTGCTGCTTCTCACTAGCTAACTATTTTACATTCGGTAGTGTACACATGTCAATGTTACTCTCACTTTGCCCCAGCTTCCCCCTCGCACCCCGTGTCCTCAAGTCCATCCTCTATGTCTACACCTTTATTCCTGCCCTGTACCATTTTTTCATCAGTACCATTTTTTTTTTTTTTAGATTCCATATATATGTGTTAGCATACGGTATTTGTTTTTCTCTTTCTGACTCACTTCACTCTGTGTGACAGACTCTAGGTCCATCCACCTCACTACAAATAACTCAATTTCATTTTTTGTTATGGCTGAGTAATATTCCATTGTATATATGTGCCACATCTTCTTTATCCATTCATCTGTCAATGGACATTTAGGTTGGTTCCATGTCCTGGCTACTGTAAATAGTGCTGCAATGAACATTGTGGTACATGTCTCTCTTTGAATTACGGTTTTCTCAGGGTATATGTCCAGTAGCGGGATTGCTGGGTCATATGGTAGTTTTTTGTTGTTGTTGTTTTTTGTTTTATTTTTTTGGCTGCATTGGGTCTTCGTTGCTGCGTGTGGGCTTTCTCTAGTTGCGGGGAGTGGGGGCTACTCTTCATTGGGGTGCACGGGCTTCTCATTGAGGTGGCTTCTCTTGTTGAGGAACACGTGCTCTAGGCGCATGCGGGCTTCAGTTGTTGTGGCTCCTGGGCTCTAGAGTGCAGGATCAATAGTTGTGGCACACGGGCTTTGTTGCTCCATGGCATGTGGGATCTTCCTGGACCAGGGATGGAACCTGTGTCCCCTGTATTGGCAGGGGAGTCTTAACCACTTTGCCACCAGGGAAGTCCCTATTTTTAGTTTTTTAAGGAAACTCCATACTGTTTTCCATAGTGTTTGTATCAGTTCACATTCCCACCAACAGTGCAGGAGGGTTCCCTTTTCACCATACCCTTTCCAGCATTTATTGTTTCTAGATTTTTTGATAATGGCCATTCTGACCTGTGTGAGGTGATACCTCATTGCAGTTTTGATTTACGTTTCTCTAATGATTAATGATGTTGACCATCTTTTCATGTGCCTCTTGGCCATCTGTATGTCTTCCTTGGTGAAATGTCTACTTAGGTCTGCTGCCCACTTTTTAACTGGATTGTTTGTATTTTTGATATTGAGTTCCATGAGCTGTTTGTATATTTTGGAGATTAATCCTTTTCCTGTTGTTTCATTTGTAAATTTTTTCTCCCATTCTGAGGGTTGTCGTTTTGTCTTGTTTATGGTTTCCTTTGCTGTGCAAAAAGCTTTTAAGTTCCATTTGTTTATTTTTGTTTTTATTTCCGTGACTCTAGGAGGTGGGTCAAAAAAGATCTTGCTGTGGATTATGCCATAGAGTGTTTTTCCTATGTTTTCCTCTAAGAGTTTTATAGTATCTGGTCTTACATAGAAGTCTTTAATCCATTTGGAGTTTGTTTTTGTGTATGGTGTTAGGTAGTGTTCTAATTTCATTCTTTTACATGTAGCTGTCCAGTCTTCCCAGCACCACTTATTGAAGAGGGTGTCTTTTCTTCATTATATATTCTTGCCTCCTTTGTCATAAATTAGGTGGCCATATGTGCGTGGGTTTATCTCTGGGTATTCTATCCTGTACCATTGATCTATATTTCTGGTTTTGTACCACTACCATACTGTCTTCATTACTGTAGCTTTGTGGTATAGTTTGAAGTCAGGGAGCCTGATCCCTCCAACTCTGTTTTTCTTTCTCAAGATTGCTCTGGCTATTCGGGGTCTTCTGTGTTTCCATGCGAATTGTAAAATTTTTTTTTCTAATTCTGTGAAGAATGCCATTGGTAGTTTGATAGGGATTGCACTGAATCTGTAGATTGCTTTGGGTAGTATAGTCATTTTCACAATATTGATTCCTCCAATCCAAGAACATGGTATATTTCTCCATCTGTTTATGTCATCCTTGATTTCTTTCATCAGTGTCTTGTAGTTTTCTGAGTACCAGTCTTTTGCCTCCTTAGGCAGGTTTATTCCTAGGTATTTTATTATTTTTGTTGCAATGGTAAATGGGAGTGTTTCCTTAATTTCTCCTTCTGATTTTTCATTGTAGGTGTATAGGAATGCCAGAGATTTCTGTGCATTTTGTATCCTGCAACCTTACCAAATTCACTGATTAGTTCTAGTAGTTTTCTGGTGGCATCTTTAGAATTTTGTAAGTATAGTATCATGTCATCTGCAAACAGTGACAGTTTTACAGCTTCTTTTCCCATTTGTATCCCTTTTATGTCTTTTCTTCTCTGATTGCTGTGGCTAGGACTTCCAAAACTATGTTGAATAAGAGTGGTGAGAGTGGACATCCTTGTCTTGTTCCTGATCTTAGTGGAAATGCTCTCAGTTTTTCACTGTTGAGAATGATGTTGGCTGTGGGTTTGTCATATATGGCCTTTATTATGTTGAGGTAGGTTCCCTCTATGCCCACATTCTGGGGAGTTATCATAAATGGGTGTTGAATTTTGTCAAAAGCTTTTTCTGCATCTATTGAGATGATCATATGGCTTTTATTCCTTAATTTGTTAATGTAGTGTATCACATTGATTGATTTGCATATATTGAAGAATCCTTGCATCCCTGGGATAAATCCCACTTGATCATGGTGTATGATCCTTTTTATGTGCTGTTGGATTCTGTTTGCTAGTATTTTGTTGAGGACTTTTGCATCTATGTTCATCAGTGATATTGACCTGTAGTTTTCTTTTTCTGTGATATCTTTTTCTGGTTTTGGTATCAGGGTGATGGTGGCTTCGTAGAATGTATTTGGGAGTGTTTCTCCCTCTGCAATTTTTTGGAAGAGTTTGAAAAGGATCGGTGTTAGCTCTTCTCTAAACGTTTGATAGAATTCACATGTAAAGCCATCTGGTCCTGGACTTTTGTTTGTTGGAAGATTTTAAATTATGGTTTCAATTTCATTACTTGTGATAGGTCTGTTTACATTTTCTAATTCTTCCTGGTTCAGTCTTGGAAAATTGTACCTTTCTGAGAATTTGTCCATTTCTTCATGGTTGCCCATTTTATTGGCATATAGTTGTTTTTAGTAGTCTCTTATCATCCTTTGCATTTCTGCAGTGTCACTCCTTTTTCATTTCAAATTTTATTGATTTGAGTCCTCTCCCTTTTTTTCTTGATGAGTCTGGCAAAGGGTTTATCAATTTTGTTTATCTTCTCAAAGAACCAGCTTTTAGTTTTATTGATCTCTGCTATTTTCTTCATTTCTATTTCATTTATTTTTGCTCTGATCTTTATGATTTCTTTCCTTCTACTGACTTTGGGTTTTCTTTGTTCTTCTTTCTCTAGTTGTTTTAAGTGTGGGTTAGATTGTTTATTTGAGATTTTTCTTGTTTCTTGAGGTGAGACTGAATTGCTAGAAACTTCCCTCTCAGAACTGCTTTTGCTGCGTCCCATAGGTTTTGGGTCATCATGTTTTCGTTGTCATTTGTTTCTATATATTTTTTTATTTCTTCTTTGATTTCTTCAGTGATCTTCGTTATTTAGTAGCACACTGTTTAGCCTCCATATATTTGTGTTTTTTACAGTTTTTTTCCTGTAATTGATTTCTGATCTCATAGCGTTGTGATCAGAAAAGATGCTTGATACGATTTCAATATTCTTAAATTTCCTGAGGCTTCATTTGTGACCCTAGATGTGATCTATCCTGGAGAATGTTCCATGTGCACTTCAGAAGCAAGTGTATTCTGCCTTGTGTTTCCTTATTTATTTTTTGTTTGGATGATCTGTCCAATGGGGTAAGTGGAGTGTTAAAGCCCCCTACTATTATTGTGTTACTGTCGATTTCTCCTTTCATGGTTGTTAGCATTTGCCTTATGCATTGAAGTGCTCCTATGTTGGGTGCATAAACATCTATAATTGCTATATCTTCTTCCTGGATTTATCCTTTGATCATTATGTAATGTCCCTCCTTATTTCTTGTAACAGTCTTTATTTTAAAGTCTATTTTATCTGATACGAGTATTGCTGCTCCAGCTTTCTTTTGATTTCCATTTGTGTGGAATATCTTTTTCCATACTTTCACTTTCAGTCTGTATGTGTCCCTAGGTTTGAAGTGGGTCTCTTGTAGACAGCATATATATGGGTCTTGTTTTAGTATCCATTCAGCCAGTCTGTGTCTTTTGGTTGGGGCATGTAATTCATTTACATGCAAGGTTGCTATTGATATGTATGTTCCTATTACCATTTTCTTAATTGTTTTAGGTTTGTTTTTGTGGGTCTTTTTCTTCTCTTGTGTTTCCCACTTAAAGAAGTTTCTTTAGCATTTGTTGTAAAGCTGGTTTGGTGATGCTGAATTCTCTTAGCTTTTGTTTGTCTGAAAATCTTTTGATTTCTCTGTCAAATCTGAATGAGATCCTTGCTAGGTAGAGTAATCGTTGTTGTAGGTTTTCCTCTTTCATCACTTTCAGTATATCCTGCCACTCCCTTCTAGCCTGCAGAGTTTCTGCTGAAAAATCAGCTGATAACCTCATGGGGATTCCTTTGTATGTTATTTTTTTTTCCCTTGCTGCTTTTAATATTTTTTCTTTGAATTTAATTTTTGTTAGTTTGATTAATATGTGTCTTGGTGTGTTTTTCCTAGGGTTTATCCCGTATGGGACTCTCTGTGCTTCCTGGACTTGGGTGACTATTTCCTTTCCCATGTTAGGGAAGTTTTTGACTATAATCTCTTCAAATATTTTCTCAGACCCTTCTTTTTCTCTTCTTCTTCTGGAACCCCTGTAATTCGAATGTTGGTGTGTTTAGCGTTGTCCCAGAGGTCTCTGAGATTGTCTTCAATTCTTTTCATTCTTTTTTCTTTATTCTGCTCCTCAGCAGTTATTTCCACTATTTTGTCTTCCAGCTCACTTATTCGTTTTTCTGCCTCCGTTATTCTGTTATTGATTACTTCTAGTGTATTTTTCATTTTAGTTATTGTGTTGTTCATCTCTGTTTTTTGTTCTTTACTTCTTCTAGATCTTTGTTAAACATTTCTTGTATTTTCTCAATCCGTGCCTCCATTCCATTTCCGAGATTCTGGATCATCCTTACTATCATTAGTCTGAATTCTTTTTCAGGTAGAATGCCTATTCCCTCTTCATTTATTTGGTATTGTAGGTTTTCACCTCACTCCTTCATCTGTGACATATTTTTTTGCTGTCTCATTTTTCTTTTTTTTCTTATGAGTGGGATTGTGTCCCTGTCTTACTGGTTGTTTGGCCTGAGGCTTCCAACACCGGAGTTTGTAGGCTGCTGGGTAGAGCTGGGTCTTGGTGCTGAGGTGAGGATCTCCGTGAGACCTCACTCCAATGAATATTCTTTGGGGTCTGCGGTTCTCTGTTGATCCAGTGGTTCAGATTCAGAGCTTCCACAGCAGGAGCTTTGGCCCAACCCCTGGCTCATGAACCAAGATCCCGCAAGCCACGTGGGGTGGCCCAAAAAAACCCAAAAAAACAATAACAACGTAAAAAAATAAAATTGGACAAGGAAACTAACAGATATGTTAGAAAGAATATAAAAATAAAAATATAGATGACTCAACGACCAGAAGGTACATCAGTACCACAACCGTAAGACAGAGGAGGAGGGAAAGAGAAAAGGTCTTGGCTGTGGAGGGCAGGGCCCAAGCAAGGACGAGGTTCGGGTGGTGTGTGGGGCCTATGCTCAGGACCCACAGGGCTAGAAAAGGCCCTGGGGGCTGTGGGGGGTGGGGCTTAGGCTCAAGGAACAGAAGGGGCCTAAGAGGGCAGGGCCCCCTGGTCTCAGAGGGCGGGGGAACTCACCAGGGAGCCCAGCAGGCTTCCTGGGCTCAAGTAGCATCTCCTGATCTCCCCGGCCTCCCTCCTATGCCCCAAAGGACCCACGTGGCTGGGAGGGGGCTTTGGAGTGGGGGTACTAGCCTGGGAGCTCAGCAGGCTCCCTGGCCCAAGTAGGCCAGGCGATCACCCTCTGCTCCTCTCCCACTCTTCCTGGAGGGTCCCGCTTGCCTCTCCTGATCTCCCTGGCCTCAGTGGCGCCGATCCTGTCTGGCCGCCACTTCTCCTCTCCCCCTCAGTCCCCCTACGACCTACCAGTTCACTTGGGGGTTCCTCCCGTCTCCTTGGGTGTCAGGGTCCCCCACCAGCGGCCGGAACGCCCTAGTTGTGGGGAAACGCTAACTCGGCATCTTCCCACACCACCATCTTCACTCCTCCCTCTCCATATTATTTAAATGGATTACTTGTCTGAGTTGCCTTGCAAATAAATTGCAGGAATGATCACTCTCTCTGCTTTGAGACAGATTTCTTCATAAAGAGTGCTGACAAGAATAACAGGATCACGTCACCCCCCAGTCCATCCTCAGTTCATTATACTTGGTCTTTTATCTCTTCTACCTGTCTTGGAGATTCTCAGCAGAGGAGAGAAGTCTCCTAAGATGGTGTCAGTAAGCATCACATGGAGGAACAGGGGGTGAGTCAGCTCTGGACTCCCCAAAGAACACCAAAAAATATACTGATGAAGCAAAACTTAGTTGATTTGACCCACTGCAGTAAGGGAGGATACAGCCCTGACAGCACCTTAGCAATGTCTTAGAAGAGGGAGTTCAGGGGAAGATATTTGAAGGGTGTTGTCATTTAAGGCAGATCTTTCAAGGCAAGGAGCTGATTGGATTCACATACGTGTTTTTTCGCTTTTTTTTTTTTCTTTACATGATGCTTCAAGATTGGTGAACAGACTCCTTGAGGCATTGGTCTTAAAGCCAATCTTGATAAGGAAATTCTTTGTTTGATAAGTGAGCTGTTTGCCCAAGGGAATAATTTATTTATCCTGATAGAAGAGCTATTTACCCAGATGAGCAAACTGTTTGTTCCCATAAATTGATCTGTGGAAATTCCCTGAAGCAAACAGTGAAATTTTTTAATGCTTTATAGCCTAATCTTTCTGAGCAAGAGTTAAGTCAGGTTGACATAGGCGGCCTCCGTTTAGTTCTATAGTTATGTGGATTCAGGAGAATCTCTATTCTTAAAGGTTTTATCCTAAAACATGATACAGATTTACAGGCTAAGGTCATTCCTGTTTCCCCACTCTTGGGAGTTCAAACTTATTCATTCCATCTCCAAATATCTTCTGAATGACAGTGTCTAAAGCTTACCATTGTTTGGGGAACTTTGTTGGCCCCTGCTCTTGTCTGGTCACATTCAAGTATATGCCTAAGTTTGTTTTATTGTCTCTACTTGCCCAGCTTTCAATCATACTGAAGGTCTCTTAAAGAATTGAAAATTGAAGGAAAAATATTTTGTCTCCTTGGAATTGGAAATATGGACCCAGGATACTCTACATTCTGCTTTCCTAGATGAAAGGCTTTCAGTGAGATGCTAAACACAATTGATTAGAACAAGAAGGGGCAGTAAAAGTTGACAAAGACATGTCTACTGCACTGAATCCTTTACCTAATCCCTATACCAGGTGCCCAGTTTCAAGAAATCAGAGAACAAATCGGAAACTTGGATGTTTCTGTTTTTGGAACCTGATTCTGCTCATGGATACCTGATGATTTGTGTAGCTTTGTTTTGGCTCTCCCATAGGGGCTGGTCATCTCTGTAATGCAATTTAAGTGTTGATCCTTGAATAGTATCAAATCCATCTAGAAACAAAACCCTTTACTAGACCAGAATTTTCATTCGACCACTGTGCAGAGATTTCTGGTCTTAAGATTAGATTCCTTAATACCAATAACAGTCAAAATTAGGCCTGAGTTTGCCACGAGGATTTGTTCTGTGATTAGAAATGATGGTGTCCTCACCTGTTCTCCTGGAGACCACTGACATCTTTGTTCTCTACATGTTGCTATGGATTCTGAATTACTTTCCTTACTTCATCAGCCTACAATAACGTCCTAACGTGGCTCTTGAGCCTGGGTCCATACTATCCTTTGGCAGCCAGGTCATTGGAAAGACTACCATGTTCTGTGTGTATATGCTACTGAGACTGTCTTAATGTTCAAGACCAAATCATACCATTTGAACTGGATACAAAGTTGATCAGGGAGCTGCCCTTCTGCTTCCATTCCCCCAGTCTACTTTGAATATTATTTTCTATTTAATTAAGCTTCTTATCTTGACTCCCATTTTTGCTGAGTCCATCTTGGTTTTTTCTTCTTTTTTCTTTTTAGCTTTTTGTTTTTTTCAATTTCAGAATGCCAAACCAGGTTCTGACCCAGCCCATATACACAGGCCACTTGTAGCAGCTGTCACCAAGATCTGTGTCCTACAATCATGCAGAGAAGACTGCCTGTCTCTACACCATGGCAAAGTAACCAAGCCACCACCCTAAATGCTTAAAGCACCCAGCTTCTGCTTCTACATGGAGAGAAATCAGATACTACCATAGGGTCTAGACCAAGTCAACATGGGAGTCTTAAGGAAAGAAATTACAATCTGAATTTCTTTACTGGACTTTCCCCCTTTAATGGCATTTTGTTTATTTGTTTGTTTTGTTTTGTTGGTCACCAGCACCTCCTAATGACTCCTGGAGTGTTAAATCTGGTGCTTGCCCTTCCGCTACAGAAGTGAAGGTGGTTCTTCAAGATTTCTTGCCCAAATGCTCCCTCTCAAGGCTCCTTCACTCAAGATGTGGCTCATCAGACTTTCATTTGCGACTGATTTCTCAGGGGAAGGATGGAAGTCTCAGAGCTTATTCAAGCTACTGGGGAAATTATATTCCTGCTAGTAGCACCACCTGAAGCCACCTTGTTCCTGTCTCTTTCAAGCTTGATTCTGGGGCCCCCTTTCAACCTCATGTACCCTGTCTATGGATTCCCCTTTTTTAGAAAATTAGCTAGAGTCTCTTTCTCTCACCTGCAAGTAAATCACCTTCTCAACTTCTGTTGCTTTCAAGAGGCTGTGTATTACAAAGTTATATTTTGGTGCAATCCAGTTGATCACAGCCAGGCTGGCCCATGTTCTGCCCTGGCTAATTGCAACAGAACACACAGTCACAGTTTCCTACACAAAGCTCTATAGGAAGGAGCACACTTAAAGAAAAATATTTTCTCTTAAACTGTATACTATCTCTGGCTTCCTTCTGAGCACAGGGACAAATGACTTCCTCTTCTCATATGATGAGCCAAGTTTGCAATGAGACCATTTCAAAAAGCAGTGACTCACTATCAGTTTTGGCTTGAAGATAGCTGTTCAGAGACCAGGTCCTTTTTGAAGTTTATGTTCCTGACTCTGTGTGTGTGTGTCTGTGTGTGTGTGTGTGTGTGTGTGTGTGTGTGTGTGTGTGTGTGTGTGTGTGTGTGAGAGAGAGAGAGAGAGAGGACCCCGCCACACGGAAGCACAGACTACATCCTTCTCCCAAGGGAGTGCTGCTTTGTTGCACTTTCATTTACTTCCAAACTGGTTTTAAAATCTTCTGGCTTTCTTATCTAGTCATTCCTTTGCGGTAACAATCAAATGGCAATCTGAACAGTACTGAGGTGAAGATTTCCAAAGAGCCTTGCATTTGAGATTCCCCATGTGAAGGGCAATGGCCTTTGTGGCCAGGGCAAGTCTATTTGTGTCCACCGGCTCCTATTTACCACTCCCTTTCCTCCTGGACGTTTTAATCAGGTGGTATCCTATTAATGTGAATAGCAGAGGCTGTTTTACAGAGAAAAAGAAATCATAAAAGCTTAGCAGTGGGAAGGGTTCCCATTTATTCTTTGTCATAATAATGGCAGTGATAAAGAATACATGTGGACTGGTGTTGAATCAATAATATACTTACATGAAGCATCACAATGTATGACCTATACACATACATACATATGTAAACTAAACATGTGGGCCTTACAACATCCTTATGAGATAACTATGCATGTTATTGATATTATTAACCCCAGTTGAGAAATAAATAAACTTGATGTCCCCAGAGTTTAAGTCACTTACCTCAGTCACAAGTTAGTAAATGATGGAGGGAGGTCTCTAGACCCTTGCTAACTAAAGGATGCCTGTGAACCGCAGACTCTCGGACCCCCACCCAACAGCTGCTGAATCAGTCTGTATTTTTACAAGACCCCCAGGTGATTCTCTTGCACAACAAAGTGTAAGGAGCACTGCTTCAGATCAAGTCTCTGTTACATGTCACGGAAGGTTTAGTGATTTTTACCAGAAGCCACCTCCTTCTTTCTTAATGCTTCTCAACAAGATCATTTTGTAAGAGGCTGGCCAACAGAGTGAAGAATCACAAAGTTTGGGGCCTCGGTTTATCCCCAGCTTTATCCTCAGCTTATTTTCCAGTCCGAGGGATCATTTCTTCCCTTTTCCATCATTATCACTACTGGAAAACAAAAGTAAGCATAGCTGCAAAGGGGCAGAAAACAGGAAAGGAAAAGAAAGGATGCTCAGTCAGTTGTTCCCTGTTCCTTCTAATTTGAAGAGCTGCTCCAAAAGCACAAACCATTAGGACTGAATTTTGAGGAGACCAAGGAGAGCTACAGATGGAGTTATTTTGCTGTCTGTTGCTAATGTCATCTACCAGGTACATAGACATGATTTTCCTTCATGTGTCTCAGGGCCCTAGTACATTCTGTTGTCAAATTTCCACAATGAAAAATAACATGGTTTAAGAATACAAAACTTATATCTCTCCCTGGGAGATCCAGGCTAGCAGTACCATATATTCATTCCAGGCCTCTACAAAGATATACTGGCCCAGGAACCCGGAAGCTGAATTCTGTCCTGCCCAGTCCTTGCCCAGCCCACCTGCCTGCTCGCGTTGAGCTTCAGAAGGTTTACCTATCACCCCAAAACCAAAGAAAAGTAAACTGGGATGATGTGTCAGTTGCTCTTGTTCTGGTCACACTTATGGCTTGCTTGAAATTAACCAATGTCTGACCCATAATCTGATTGCTGAAGCTCAGAGTGCTGCAATGGTTTTAAAGTTTGGCAAACTACACATTCCCACCCACACCAAGCAACATCTACTTACTAAGTCTTCTGGCTTTCCCAAATTTTACCCTATTTCTAGATATTTCATTCTTCCAATAGATCTTCTTTGCCTGATACGTATTTTTCATTTTAAATCAAAATATTGTTGTTGTTGTTTTCTTTGTTTCTATTATATTCCAGGAAGTTAAAAGGCATAGTGCTCAAATTTTGTAGGATACAAAAGAGCTGAATGGCTGGAAATTGGGTCAAGGGAACATGTTTCTTTAGTATATATCTCAAAACCTTTTTCCCAAAAGGAAATAACGTCTAGGTAAAAAACACAGACATTTTCAAAATTCTTCCTGTAGCTTTTTCTATAAGCTCGTGTCACCTTACTGAACATATGAAAATCAGTTTGGGAGGACACATATGATTCTGAGAATTATCTCCAGTGAAAATATGGATCTAACAGGCTAGAGACCAGAAGAAAAAGACTTTATCGTGGACGGGAGAATTTTAAAAAGTTAAACACTTTCAAATTGGAGGAAAGATCCTCTTTGCAGACTTGCACTCCTATTTATAGAGTGTCACATTGTTTACTATGGGGTACGCTTTCAGCCAACTGGTATTTACAAAGCACCACTAATGGGCCAGAGACTCTGCTGGCCACTAGGAAAAGAGAAAGCAAGGAAAGCAAGGTTCCTGCTCTCTTGGCTCTTACTTTCTAGTGGTCATTGGTTATTATGATGGCAGAGGAGGGGAGTGACCTGGGAGAAAAATAAGAATGATGTTTGCAAATGGAAAGGGATATGGGTGATACTAATTTTTGTAAATACATTCATGGGAGCTTGTTGAGCAGTCAGTTTCCCTGTTCTCAAGATGCCAGCACGTACCATGATGTCAAAAAGCTTTAAGAGATGCTGCAAGCCAGAATTTCCGTCTTCCCTTTCCTGCTAGTGATCACATGGATGTCACAACTACTGAAAGAGTGCCAGTCCCAGAAAACAATTTCATCTAATTACTAAAACCTAGGTTCTTCAAAGCAAAATATCAGGGAGCACTGAACAACAAGCTTCTAGAGTTCATGCTTTGCCCACCAAATTCATTCTCCCCAGGTATCCTCTTTAAGTGGAATGGGTTCTCGCATTTATTCTGCCTTCCATGGAGTAAGCTGTACTAGCAGGCAACCACAATGGCTGTCATCTGTCAGCATTTATTACCTACCATTAAAGCTAAAGGGAATGTTAATGAAAAATATTACAGCACGCTTTGTAAAATTTACAAGCTGTTTTAATATCACCTCCTGCCAAGCTGAATACAGAGATTTGCCTAATCATAAAATGTTACGTCTCACATCTTCTCCCCTAGCCTCGTTTCCAGATACCCAGCATCCATACAACTTGCAGTAAGAAAGCCTACATTCAGTTACTCAATGCAGAATTCAGTCACATTTTACCAGAGGTTATTCTGCAAGAGTCTTTTGTGTTTTGTCTTTCCATGTTCTAAAAAGAGCGTGGATTGAAGGTTGCAGATCATTCTCCTCGAGTCGATTGCTTTACGTGGACTCAGAGCCTCACTGCCCCGCCTGACGTGGCTTTAGAGAAGCTGAAACAATGCTCTTCAATAAATAGGCTTTGTCTGCCCAGGCTGGCAGGAACTGCTTCCGAAAGAGTACACAGGCAATATGCTACTGCGTATTCCCCATGGGCACTTAACACTCTTGCACACAGCTTCCAAATCTGTCATCTTTCTAATCTGCTCTTGCCAAACTCCTATTCTCCCTGGCCTGGGACATAGGACATACGCTTCTCCTCCAGTCTCTGGGGACCATGATCACTCAAGCCTTATGAATGTTCACTTTCAAGAGGGAGAATGCTGTGAGACTAATTCCCCATGGTTTAAAAAGTGAATCACATCTCAGCGCCCACAAAGGCATGTGGTTCCAGGGCAAAAAAAAAAAAAAGACGAAGTATCCTGGGTGAACTTATAATCAATAAATTGTAGATTCTGCAATCTTTCTGAGCTTTTGGACATCTTAGTATCTCTCCACTGTGACTGTCTTTGGAATGATCTGAACCATCGTGATACTGAGGACAGAGACCCAGTGAGGTTAGGTGGCCTGCCTGGGTACACACAGCTAGTGTCCACGCTGGGATCAGAGTGCGTGCGTCCTGTTCTCCACTGGACCAACTTGATCTGAGTTGTTAAGAAAAGATTTCAGAGAGGAGGAGACCTTTGAGCTAGGTCTTGAGGGTAAATATCTATGTATCATGACAAGGAAAATCTGAGGAAAAGTAAAACCACATACGTGAAGGCAGATGTGCTAAAAGGTGGCTTTCCAAGAACCTCAAGAAGCTCAGAAATGTAAAGCATGGAGTGCATGAAAGAGGACGGCCATGAAAGGGACTGCAGAAGTCTTTGGGGTTACAGATGGAAGGACAGCCAAGTGCCACTAAGGAGTTTCTATTTATTTCATGGGTTATAAGGACTTACTGACATCTGTATATGTCCCAAGATCCAGTCCCTCAGCACTCTTAAAGTGAAAGGTATAAACATTTACCAAAAATAATGAGCAAATACAGTGACTGTTTCTCACTGTTTTTAATTTGATGCCTTTACCAGATATCATAATGACTTAACTCAATAATTTGTTTGTGTCTTTGGAAGCTCCCTACATACACACAACACGTGTGCATGCACGCACAGGTTCTAATGAAGAAAATTTTTATCTGGAAATATTTTATCAATGACATTTTTTCAGGATAGGTTTCTGTCATATGCCTTGAGGCAACTAGTCAATAATTAAGAAGAAATTGAACATTTTAAACTCTGCTCTTAAATATCACTCTGTTGCCAAGAGCGGCATTTTGGGTGAACTGAGAACATTTGGGTTGGCTCGGACCAAGTTTTGAGAGAGGGTAGTTAATCCCAGATCCACCCCATTCCTGAGCATAGCTTCGATTGCCTTATGTAGTAAACACCTGCTGTCTCCTCACTGGGGGCAGCGGTAGGTGCCCAGGAATGTAGGCATGTCAGGAATGACCCTCCTTATAAAGACTTTCATCCTACCCCTTTTTCAGGAGACAGTGGGTAAGCTCCCTGGCTAGGTTGAGCAAGGCCCTATGACTTCCAGCAGACTGAGGGCTAAATGGGTGAGGCCAGTTCTTGAACTAGACCCTGGCACCCTACAAGGGGCAGAAACAGGTAAATGCCCCCAATAGGTGAGCCTGATTTGAAAAACATATATTTAAGTTAAGTTCAGACAGCCATTCCAAAGGAAGGAATGTCTTTCAGATGAATCCAGAGACTGGAGGAAAAACAGTCTAAGGGGCAGGTGATTCTTACAGATAGGATTACTGTCAGCAAAGTCTGTGAACAGGCAGCAGGTACCAAGTCACTAGGCTAGGGTCTGGACTGGGCTCTAGATGTACAGGGGTAACTGGGAAGAAGACGGCAGGTCCTCAGTCTGAAGGCAACTGAGGCAAGAGGACAATCAGAAGTGTGTACCATGGACAGAAATCTCTTGCATTCCTATACACTAATGATGAAAAATCTGAAAGAGAAATCAAGGAAACACTCCCATTTACCATTGCAACAAAAAGAATAAAATACCTAGGAATAAACCTACCTAGGGAGACAAAAGACCTGTATGCAGAAAACTATCAGACACTGATGAAAGAAATTAAAGATGATACAAATAGATAGAGAGATATACCATGTTCTTGGATTGGAAGAATCAACATTGTGAAAATGACTCTACTACCCAAAGCAATCTACAGATTCAATGCAATCCCTATCAAACTACCACTGGCATTTTCCACAGAACTAGAACAAAAAAATTCACAATTTGTATGGAAACACAAAAGACCTCGAATAGCCAAAGCAATCTTGAGAAAGAAAAACGGAGCTGGAGGAATCAGGCTCCCTGACTTCAGACTATACTACAAAGCTACAGTAATCAAGGCAGTATGTTACTGGCATAGAAACAGAAATATAGATCAATGGAACAGGATAGAAAGCCGAGATAAACCCACGCACATATGGTCACCTTATTTTTGATAAAGGAGGCAAGAATATACAATGGAGAAAAAAGACAGCCTCTTCAATAAGTGGTGCTGGGAAAACTGGACAGCAACATGTAAAAGAATGAAATCAGAACATTCCCTAACACAGAAATAAACTCAAAATGGATTAAAGACCTAAATGTAAGGCCAGACACTGTAACACTCTTAGAGGAAAACACAGGCAGAACACTGTATGACATAAATCACAGCAAGATCCTTTTTGACCCACCTCCTAGAGAAATGGAAATAAAAACAAAAATAAACAAATGGGACCTAATGAAACTTAAAAGCTTTTGCACAGCAAAGGAAACCATAAACAAGATGAAAAGACAACACTCAGAATGGGAGAAAATATTTGCAAACGAAGCAACTGACAAAGGATTAATCTCCAAAATTTACAAGCAGCTCATGCAGCTCAATACCAAAAAAAAAACAAACAACCCAATCCAAAAATGGGCAGAAGACCTAAATAGACATTTCTCCAAAGAAGATATACAGATTGCCAACAGACACATGAAAGGATGCTCAACATCACTAATCATTAGAGAAATGCAAATCAAAACTACAATGAGATATCATCTCACACCAGTCAGAATGGCCATCATCAAAAAATCTACAAACAATAAATGCTGGAGAGGCTGTGGAGAAAGGGAACCCTCCTGCACTGTTGGTGGGAAGTAAATTGATACAGCCACTATGGAGAACAGTATGGAGGTTCCTTAAAAAAATGAAAATAGAACTACCATACGACCCAACAATCCCACTATTGGGCATATTACCCTGAGAAAACCATAATTCAAAAAGAGTCATGTACCCCAATGTTCACTGCAGCTCTATTTACAATAGCCAGGACATGGAAGCAACCTAAGTGTCCATCAACAAATGAATGGATAAAGAAGATGTGGCACATATATACAATGGAATATTACTCAGCCATAACAAAAAATGAAATTGAGTTATTTGTAGTGAGGTGGATGGACCTAGAGTCTGTCATACAGAGTGAAATAAGTCAGAAAGAGCAAAACAAATACCGTATGCTAACACATATATATGGAATCTAAAAAAAAAAAAAAAAATGTTTCCAAAGAACCTAGGGGCAGGACAGGAATAAAGACACAGACATAGAGAATGGACTTGAGGACACAGGGAGGGGGAAGGGTAAGCTGGGACGAAGTGAGGGAGTGCCATAGACATATATACACTACCAAATGTAAAATAGATAGCTAGTGGGAAGCAGCCACATAGCATAGGGAGATCAGCTCGGTGCTTTGTGACCATGTAGAGGGGTGGGATAGGGAAGGTGCAAGGGAGACACAAGAGGGAGGAGATATGGGGATATATGTATATGTATAGCTGATACACTTTGTTATACAGCAGAAACTAACATGCCACTGTAAAACAATTATACTCCAATAACGATGTTAAAAAATTTAAAAAATAAAAAAGAAGAAGTGTGTGCCATGGAGAAGAAATCTACTGTACAGAAATGTCCAAAATGCTCCATACTATTAAAGCCAAATAAATCAGAAAATATTTACTAAGCCTATAAAGTAAGAGAAATAGATAGACTGCAGGTAAAAGCAGGATCATATGGAGTCTTTTATCCCTTAGATGATATTAGCCGATTTGGAAAGGCAAGATATAAATAGCAAAAAAAATTAAATAACAACACAAAACTCTCATTTTATTAAGGCAAAGTGCTTAAGATATGTTACAAGTTAGGACAGGATTAAATGGTTTTGTTTTGAGTCAAAATGGAATTTTCAGGTTGAACCAGTAATCCATTTGTTAAAAATATTGCTTATATTAACTAGGAGAAATAATTGGATTCTGAAAGTGATTTTGGTTTATGTTACTGGGTAACTTGCCATCTATTTTGTAACTTTTTTTTAAAATCACATATTTTGGAATGCCTGTAACAACTCTTTCTAATTCCTCCTTCCTCTCACAATTACTTTTGTCCAAAGTTTTCCTGAAATAGGTCACAAGTGAGAACTTCTTACCTGTCTGACCATCCCCCAGGGCTGGCTACAGACAGGTGGCACTTGGGCTTTGGCAGCCTGGCTTAGCGAGGGCTGTTTCCCACCAGGCTTACCACAAGGCTCACTTCGGTTGTGTATCCATGACAACACCACAGTCTGGGGGATGGTCCATTAATTACCCAGTTGCTATATTATTCCAGTTGCTATTTTTCCATAGTGCCCAGTGAGTTATGTGAATGACTCCCCGACTTGTTTGATTACAATGACCTCTTCTAAGCTTAGATATCACCCTTCTTTCTGAGATAAATAGGTTTGTACCATATCATGCCAATGGACTAGTTTCGTTCACCAGTGAACTAGCTGTATTTGCCATGAACATACCACTTTCACAAGAATGAAACGGCTGCTGTTCTAGTGGACAGCTTAGCAAGCAGGAGTTTTCTTCCTTCTTTCATTCTTCCCTCCTTTTCTCAAGCCTCTAAAGAGAGATTGAGCTAATAGCCCTACTTGTTAATAGCCCAACTTGTAACTACTTGTTAATGTGTCAAGTTCTCAGTTACACAATTAAACTGTAGTAAACACATGGGCAATGGATACAGAGGAAGCACCGTTTTCCTTCCTATTTTCCTCTCCATATATAGTTATGATAAAATATCCTGTTTCGTGAATATTGCATTTTAATGAATTTTATTATGCAGAACCCCTTTTTGAGAGTTTTAAATCATTCTTTTAATTACAGAGATCAGCTTGAGGCAGAGGACTTGAAAAGCTTTGCTAAAGAGGAAAAAAAATAGTATTCTAGAAGAAGCCGAAGTAAAGTGTTTTGACTTTATTTTTCTTCCATTAAACTCATGGCAGTATTATGCTAGCATTACTTGAAAGATGGTAATCTTTCAAGTCAAAATATCACTAAATATCAGCTAATCAACAGTATTGTGCAATTGACTAAGAAAGACTTAAAAGTCCCAAGTGAAGGGGAGAAAAAATTCAAGTGATTCTGATAAGCTCCCAAAGATCAGTCCTTATATAAAAAATGTGATGGAATCAGCACAGAATGAAATGCCACAATTAACCAGGGCCATTACTTCATCCAAACTATTTTTCCAGAATTGAACTTGAATAAAACTAATTCAGTTTGGAGAGGTCACTTTCTGATCTCTCCATTAAGATATTTTACAGGTTTGCAGGGGACTATCTTGCCTAGAATAAAAATTAGGAGAGTTTGAACTCCCAAATACTAAATTCGGGGTCAGAAAACATTTTTTTAACAACATCTGTCATCTAGTTAAAATGGTCAGGCCATGAGGCTCTCACTTCATTGACATTCATTTCTTTATGTAAGAACATTTCACTGGGACCCGCTAACTCACTGGGAAACTTTTGTCAACCACTCCTAATAGAGAACATTTCCCTGAAGATGTACTATTCACTTTGTCCTTGAAGCAAGAAAACAAATGAGAATCCAGAGATGCATAATTGATTGTTTTATTATTAAGTTTAAGGGAAATTAATTTGAGTCACATTCTCATAATGTTTATGTAGTTTTCTGACTTTATGACAATTTCCCTGAAAGGCAAATGCTCAAGATAATAGATCATCAACCTCTCTTGTTTTGTATCATTGTGACTAATATCTACCCCTCTCCTGCATGGTGCCAAGTTGTGAATCTGAAAGTTATTTTGAGTATTGCTTGAATCAAAGTAATCAGTATGTGCTGGATTTTAAGTGATTACTGTAATTTAATAATTGTCCTTTTATTTTGTATGAACAATTAGCATTAAGAGACAGACTCTGCCACTTGCTAGTCATGTGACCTTAGAAAATCACTTTATCTCCCTGGACTTCACCGTTCTCATTTATACAATAAGGTGGGTGACCATGATGATAATTTAAGATGTACGTGCCTCAAAGAAGTGACTCACTCCCCCAAAGATGATTTGGAACCACAAATGGTGGTACACTAGGGCAAAGTTGTGGGAAATTTGGGGATTAGGAGGAAAAAAATAAACACCTGAGTAAGTGAAAATTGAGATGCTTTTGGAATGGACCAAAGAGTGAGGACCTAACTGCCAATGCCTTTCGATGTGATTTCAAACCCTGTGTGTTCCAGGTAGGGAGCTCCATCCAAGTGCACAGCAGCTCCCTGAACAAAATCCTAAAGAAGCGATGCGGCAGGGTCCAAGCAGTTGTGAAAAGTCCAAGAAAAACCAGAGACTAAGAGGATTCAGGCAGCAAAGACTTCATTGCTTTTGATGTTGCTCTCTGGCCTTTGCTTACAGGCTGGAAAGGAGGGAGAATTTGGAAGGAGAATGGGAAGCAGCTGTGGCATCCTGACCAACCCGAGGTAGAGAACTCAGTTCTATGATTCATAGCACACAAAACACCACAGGAAAGGGGCAGTGGGTGAAAGCAGCAATGGGTACACTGTGCAGCCCAAAGAAGCACACAGCTGAGTCCTTGGGAGCCACGGTTACTGATTGAGTGGTTCCTGGGCTGAACAAAAAGTGTTATTCGGATGTCAATCCGACCCATCCTAGTTGTTTGCAATACGCATCCAGCCCAATAGCTCTCTGTAACCAGTGAAGACTGTCCTCTCAGGGTACCAGGACTCTCACTTCTGAAACTCACTGGTGAAAGAAGTAATTTGTTTCTTTGTTTTTGATAGCTTGTTCTGGAAAACTGAAATTTAAGGAAAATATCAGAAATCTTGACATTTCTGTGGTCACATTCTATCACAGTTTCTTCCATCTTTTGGCCCAAGTTTCCACCTCAAAATCCAATCTGCCCATTTTTCCTCCTTCAGATTGTTTCCTGTGGTTTATCCTCCACTGTGTATGGTCTCTGGTCCCTGGGGAGCCCAGTGTCTGGACCTGTTTTCTCAGTGGAACATGCAAGATCTGTGTCCCAACTAATCCCTTGCACCTGGTCAACCTTGCTTTTATTGAATTAACCCACCAATTTAATAACCCCATCTATTTCATTGAGCAAATACTTTAATGCTTTTCTAGAAGCCATCCCTAACACTGAGGATGGAATTTATTTTATTATTTTATTTTTGGGGGATTTTTTTCATGTTTTATTTTACTTAATTTTGTTCATTTCCATGAGAATTTTTTTTAATATCTATATTGGAGTATAATTGCTTTACAATGGTGTGTTAGTTTCTGCTTTATAACAAAGTGAATCAGCTATACATATACATATATCTCCATATCTCTTCCCTCTTGCGTCTCCCTCCCTCCCACCCTCCCACCCTCCCTATCCCACTCCTCTAGGTGGTCACAAAGCACCGAGCTGATCTCCCTCTGCTATGCTGCTGCTTCCCACTAGCTATCTATTTTATGTTTGGTAGTGTATATATGTCCATGCCACTCTCTCATTTTGTCCCAGCTTACCCTTCCCCCTCCCCGTGTCCTCAAGTCCATTCTCTAGTAGGTCTGCGTCTTTATTCCTGTCCTGTCCCTAGGTTCTTCATGACCTTTTTTTTTTTTTTTAGATTCCATATATATGTGTTGGCATACGGTATTTGTTTTGCTCTTTCTAACTTACTTCACTCTGTATAACACACTCTAGGTCCATCCACCTCACTACAAATGACTCAATTTCATTTCTTTTTATGGCTGAGTAATATTCCATTGTATATATGTGCCACATCTTCTTTTTTTAATTTATTTTTATTTATTTATGGCTGTGTTGGGTCTTCGTTTCTGTGCGAGGGCTTTCTCTAGTTGTGGCAAGCGGGGGCCACTCTTCATCGCGGTGCACGGGCCTCTCACTATCGCGGCCTCTTGTTGCGGAGCACAGGCTCCAGATGCGCAGGCTCAGTAATTGTGGCTCACGGGCCCAGTTGCTCTGCGGCATGTGGGATCTTCCCAGACCAGGGCTCGAACCCGTGTCCCCTGCATTGGCAGGCAGATTCTCAACCACTGCGCCACCAGGGAAGTCCCACATCTTCTTTAAGAGGATGGAATTTAGAAGTTAGGTGAGAGAAATGTCCAGACCTAGACCGTACAAGTTTTTTTTTTATTTTATTATTATTATTTTTTTTTGGTCAGTGATTTCCAACTATAAGTCAAAAGATTCTTAATAAAACAAACATTTCTTCTTTCCCCAATCCTTCTTCAGAAATACATTTTCTCCACCCTCTGCATCACTTTCACTCCTAGATGAGCAGTCATATATAATGTTCATTGAGTAGCCCTGATATAGACAGCACTGGGGTTGGTGACAGTGGATGGAATCAGAATTAGGGAGACCAGGAAGCAGGAACCCGGCTCTCATGTGAGATTTGATAAATAGGAGAGTCTTGGCACAGAGTGATTCGGCAGGGCTTTAGTCATCCAGATGAGGATGATCTAGGAAACAGGAGAATTAAATGCAAACGTCAAAATCTGTGTGTCTAGCACAGCCAGGCAGTCATCTCCGTTTTGCAAACATTTGTTGAATGAAGGTCTATTTGGTGCCAAGCACTGTGAACACAGAGATGAAGATGGGGATAGTATTTCTAGACTCAAAATCCAGTCCATTGAGAATTAGCCAAAATGTACAGAGCTGATTTAGGGGTCAGAATCACTGGCTATGTTGCCTCTTTACTTTCTCCTACACCCAGTGTGGGAATAATATGCCATCTAATCCCAGACTCGGGGCAAACAGGGGAAAAAAGTATACAGTAGATGTTTTGATGGTCACCAACCCTTGCATGCCTGTAATTTAACTAGTTTATAAATTAACTGTACTAGGAGAGGCAATTTCTTGCTGCTTCCTTGGCATCCATCCCCCTCCCAACTTCCCCAAAGCTCCTCCTTTTTTGTTGGTCCACATGGTCACAAGGAATCCAGTTCTCCCACCAGTTCATGGGTATGAGAAAAACACACAACCTAGGCTAAGCCATTCAAAGCCTCCACCCACTTGGTCCAGTGATTGGTTCAGAGGTGGGCATGTGATCTAAGCTGGTCTCGTTGGTATGAACCTTGAGGACTTTGCTGAGAATACTGAGATGAAAAGGCTCTCTTTTTCTCCCGAATGTAAGTGAGGAGGCATGTTAAGTCCAAAGTTGCTGGTAGCCATGGTGGGAGCACAAAAAGAAAGCCTGTGTAAAAAAGGAACTGATTCCAGAAGAGTCAAGGAAGATGTAATGGAACAAAAAGTCTCCAGATACACATCACCAGCTCTATTTAGACTTTTAGCCAATTTATGATCCCGGGGTGTATCTTAGTACTCTGCTTGGGAAACCCTTCACAAGTGGAAAATATATCCACAGTGATGTAGAACTGATGATTTAAAGATATGAGCGTAACAACCATTGAGGTAATCTGACTGAAATATAAAACAAAGAGGAATTCTCTGGTGTAGAATTAAAGCAAATTTGAAAATTAAGGGCATCGAACTAAAGCCAGGCCTCTTCAAAACTAGCGTGGTTTCTTCTCCTTATCCACGCTGCCCCGTGAAACGAATGCGGCATTTGTGTCAATTCATGTAACATCAGTTCCATGGGAATTACTCACAGAGGACATTGCAATTACTTTCTTACCTCCTTTTCCAAACCACCTCGTCCAGCAGCATTCCTGGAAATATCTAAAATCCAGGACTGATAATCTAATGGTATTGTAATATCAATGGCAATTTGTAATATGATAAAATAACATGTAAGTAAAATCACATTTGCATTTTACATATGCCAAAACGTGTCATTGTCTGAAATCAAATCTTTGGATGGTACCTCACCCACATGAGTAAAGTTTTCATACCTGTTCTCGGGTCACGATCTCCCATAACCTGAATGGACACCAGTAACTGCAGCCCTTGCCAGAACTACAGGTAAGTGCAGCTGTGCCACCATCTCACCTGCCCCCAGAGTTATCTTTGTCTTCCATGTTTTCCTCATAGCCCTCCATTAAGGACACCAGGGAAACCATAACTGCTTCTTTCTTTGCACTGTCACCTCTCCTTTCCTCTGCCCATAGCCATCATGGTTTGCTCTTCTTACAGCTCTTCCTGGATTTGCCAGAGAATTACTCCTAATTTCCATTAGAGATCTTTTCCTCAGGGGTCCCCTAATCTCCACCAGACCTTGAACATTCTCCTATACATAGCTGTATGTAACCATAACCCTGGTATGGTTAAAATGGGACATTGTTATTCTTTGATGTCCATCAGAAGACACTTGTTATATAACCAGGAGAATTTTACCCCAAGAATTGACAATCTCAAAGTGTCTACTGGAGGCTATGTTTGGTTTAAAGTATTAATATGCTACGGTGGTAACTAAAATCGTAGTCATAAGTTGCTTTATATTTAATTTTTATGTCAGATAAATTTGATTTAACTCATCATTGCCTTTGTTCCTTAATCTATTTTTGGAATACAAATTACTTGATAATATGGCAAGTATTTAGAAGCACAGCTTTATGAACTATAATGCAAGCTTGCATCCAATTCCATTACGATGATGATTAAACTTCAACCATCATATAGCACTCATCATTCAGTTCTCTTGGGCACATATTTATTGAGCACCTGCTATGTGCTCAGCACAGGGCTGAATACTGTGAGAGCCACAATGATAATAAGCTCTGGTCCTTGTCTTCCAGAAGTTTACAGAACAGATCTGACAGTCTTCCAGAAGCTTACAAATATGAAAAAAATGAACAAGATTCTGGCTGAATAGAATAAAGACCATGACAGAGTTATAAGCAGTGCTCTTTGTGTACATGGAGAAAGGGGTGGTTAATTCTTTGAGAAGCAATTGGTACAGGTTTCCCAAGGGCATTAGAGAGTAATTAGTAAGGAAGAAAGGACAGAGCAGTCCAAGGAACCAAATGAACAAAAGCTGTCCACTAGAAATCCTTATTTCTCATTGTTTTTGCCTATACTAATGACAGTAACAACCTATCAGAGCAATAAACTATAAGTACACACAATTTTATTTCACCTTAGAACTTACCCCATTGCTGAGATGGCACAGATCATGGGAGGAGAGTGAAACTGCACATAAAAATTTATAGCATCTCATCAGTTTTAAAGTTTCAACATGCCAAGGAAATTGTTTTTGATGCTTATGAATGGGAATTCTTGGAGCCATGAACTGTACTGCACCCCCGGCCACCACCCTTAAGTAGAGCTGATAAAGTGCCTTAATAGAGCTTAGCATGGTACACAGCCTGCCTATCTCAGCTATCCCACCTGCAGCCGCCTCCCCATACAGATCCTGCTGTCCAAAGTTACACGCCTCCATGCTCTTCACCTTCCTGCTGTGGTTTCTCATGGCGCTGTCTCGTCTGTGTTGGTTCTTCTTGTAAGGGATACATGCTTCTTTTCCTTCACCAGACACATGACTAACTGCTCTTTGTCATTTCTCAAGAATCATCCCTTTAAGGAACTTTCAGTAACACCTTCTGGAATAACACTCTAAAAGCCATCTACCCAGATTATTAGGGCACTAGAGAGGAGAGTAGCTTTTCTAACACTTAGTTCATTGGTATTTATCTCCCACTAGGCTGTGTGATTCTTGAAGATGGGACATATATGTTGTCTTTATTTGTGTATTGGTGCTCACCCAGAAATAGTAAGTGCATGGCGTATTTGCCCCCATTCTCTCTTTCCTCACTCACAACAGACTACAAAAGTCCATCACAACATAATTCCTTATGAGCCCTTTCTCAAAATCATTCTCATCCCAATTCTTCAGTCAGATACTGCCAATCACTGAGTCGGCACACAAAGCCACGTGGCACTCTTGCCTTTAGTAGGCTCTAAATCCTCATATGAATAATTAACAAAGCAAATTGCCTCTTGTTTTCCTCATATCATGCCTGGTGCTGGCATAGTAAGTGCCTATTCTGTTCAAGCCATCTTGCTAGGTTATTTATATATATATTACCTCATGTAATTCTCACAAGAATGTGTTCGTGCTATTTATTTCCCATATGTGAGAAAACAGACACAGAGGAGTTCAGACACTAGTCTAAGGCTGAGCTAGTAAGCCTGGATTATAAATCACAGCTACAAAGTTTCAAATATGCAAGGTGAACTAATCCTAGAGACTTATACACAGCAAAGAGCCTACAGTTAATAGTACTATATTAAACACTTAAAGTTTGCTAAGAAGGTAGATCTTATAGTGTGTTCTTATCACACATGCACAAATAAGAAGAAGAAGAAATAGAGAGGGTGGGAGAATACTTTTGAAGGTGATAAACATGCTTATGGCATAGACCGTAATCATGATTTCACTGATGCATACTTATCTCCAAACTCAACAAGTTGTATACATCAAATACATACAGCTTTTTCTATGTCAAGTGTATCCTAAGAAAGTGATTAAAAAAAAATAAGCCACAGCTACTTGACTTCCAAGTCTAGGCTTTTTCCATTTCCTGCAAGAAACATAAATTTTAAAAAATTTTATTTTTTGCTGTTTGCAATAAAACCATAGCTTCCAGCCACTCATACTGGAAGAATTCCATGGCAGGCATCTGCTGTCATTACCTCCTCTCTCCTAGCTGGCTGACGCTCTGTCCCCACGCTACAGTAAAGAGTCAAGGAGATCTGCTCAGTGCCTAGGAGATGAGGAAGACAGCAGAGCTGGCCACAAAGAGCGAGTGGAAGCAAGTCAGCTGAAGACAAGCTCCAGGGTCTTCGTAACTCTAGGTGACACTGGCGTTTGCCTAACCTTTTTCCAATCATGTTTTCTGCACTGATCCTTATAATCGCCCCTAGGAAGTCTGAAATGGTAGCTCCTTTTCTCACCACATACACTATCCTCTTCTGCCACACACACAGACTGATTTGTTATTTCTGGGTTGTTCTTGAGTGCTAGACTTTTGTTGATCATTGATTTTTTTTTTTTTTTCTATCTTGGAAAAAGGAGCTGCAAGGCACTGCTTTCAAAGAAAAAAAAAAAAGGAACTTGGGAGAGAGAAAAACCACGCACACCTGAAGGATTCCATGGACTTTGTAAATAGATTTGTTTCCAAAAGTTTGTATTCTAATCCAATCAAAACATTTGAGCAGCCTGAATAGTGTCTCTGCCTTTAAAGGAATTCAGCTCAATTTTACAGCAGACGAACACCATTCTGAAGCTTAACTTAATGTGGAAATGCCTTTAGATTTAGTCACTAGGAGTGGAAAAGAATCACAGAAAGTGACAAAATGTGTCTCTTTCTAGTTGCTGTTTCCTCTTTCATTCTCAGTGCCTGAACTTCTCCACATGGCTTGGGCTTTGAACAGACTTCAAATCTGAATAAGCTTGGTCACTTCTTTCATCTTTTAAATCTCAGATTATATTAATATCCATGGCTCCCCTGGTTTAAATCTCTGCCACAAAATCTCTCTGGAGAATTAGCTGTGAAGTTAGGAACTGGAGTTCATAGCACAGATATGTGAAACTCTGTTCCCTTCACCACTGTCCCCACTGGAATAGCCGATTATTATCTGGAAGAGTCCAACTTCCTTTTAAAGCCAACCTTGATTAAACTGAGTCATTTATGAACATATGCCTTGCTGCAGAAAATTAGGAGAACTCATTCTCTCCTCTTGTATTAATCCAGATGACTAAAAACCACTGACATCTCCTAACTTGCTTTACTAAGAAGGATCTTTTCATGCCCTGGAGTTGAAGCTGCTCAAATGTGAAAGTAACAGATTATTTTATACCCTAAATAATGCTGAGTTCTCTACTCTTTGCCCTCAGGAGTCAATAAGTTTTGAATGAATTAATAACTCTGAACATGTACATGAATAACTCTGAACAACATTCTGAACATGTATGGGAGTTTAATTCACTTTTAACTAGAGCTTAATGTTAAAAAGAGGAACATTCAACATCAGTCCTAGTTAGTTTCTTTCCATTTGTCTACACCTGGAACCCAAGCCAGCTGTCCTACCCATTACTGCTTTGGGCATAAAGGAGAAGTAACAAGGGTGTGTGGAGTGGGCAGTGTAAGAACACTGTCACTCCAGGGAGAGACGGGTTCAAGAGGACTTTTCTGATGTATAGCATATCTCCTGCATTGTCTGAACATTTAGGAAGAAAGCATCAGCAACTTACAAGAGTTTTGTTTTTTTCCAGTTATTCTTCTGGATACATCCAAGGTCACTGTAGAAACCTGCATCCTACATGTCTTCAGGAAGCACTTATTGGGAAGACATTCTATACAGAGCTCATGCTAGAATAAGAGGATGACATCGGAGGCTTGGCGGAAGGTGGACTTTAAAAGGATTTTATATTTTTGCTAAAGGGACAGAATAGAAGCACATGCAAAATAATTGTCCTTTACTTTTCATCATGCTTTACTGCTGAGTAAAAACTTATGCATACATGAATTATTATATTTATCCTCATAATTCTTGAGGTGAAGGGACAGACGTTGTTACTCTGCTTTAGAGATGAGGACGACATGGCTGGGAATTTAAGGGAATTGCACTCCTCACCCTTCCCTGTATCAGTCCCCTTTGCCACATGACTTTAATTTCCTCTAACAAAAGGAGTGAAGATTATTTTCATCCCTTGAGTCTGACTTTGTCTTTATCACTTGTATTGGCCAACTGAACAAGAGTGAAGCAATGGTATGCCAATGCTAAGTCTCAGCCTCAAAAGGTCTTGACTCCAAAACCACTGATACTCCATTATGCCAGACTGCCTAGTGCACACAGCATCTGAGGCTAGATAGCTTTTCAGTTATGAGGCTAAGAAACGTTCTTCTAGTAAACTGTACCTTACCGAGCTAGTCCAACTTATCTCCCGTTATCCCCTAACATATTCTCTGTTACAGGCAGGCTGGAGTCCTTCCCACCCACCATTCATACATACTATCTTTCGAGAAACATACCCTCAGTCCTAATGGCCGCTTCTCCCTCTCTGCTCAACCAAATCTTCTACTTTTTTTAATTTTATTGAAGAATAGTTGATTTACAGTGTGTTAATTTCTGCTATACAGCAAAGCGATTCAGTTTTATATATATATATATAATATATATATACACATATATATATTATATATATATATATTCTTTTCCATTATGGTTTGTCACAGGATATTGAGTATAGTTTCTTGTGCTATATAGTAGGAACTTGTTGTCAAATCTTCTAATTATTTAACACCCCATTTCTACTCCATCCATTTATGAGTTCTCCCCTAGTCACCTATTCTCTGCTTACCAGACACTTAGCATTTATATGTGGTCTCAGTCCCATGCGACTACACTGCTCTCGATGACTATATGGCCTGCCGCCATAGCTCAGTATAAGAGCTTCTCACAGGGACCAAGACCTCTGCTTCCCTGATGCACCTATGAATAAGTAGATGAGTGAATAAATAAATAATAATTAAACTCATGCCATCTAAGCTACACTATAAGGAGGTTAAATTAGCGCAGCATCTTTTTTACTGCTTGTATAATTGCTTCACAACTCTAGACTGCAAAGAAGCAAATACAAAGATTCTGTGACATTACCTTGAGCTCTTATCATCTGGAATATTATTGGAAAAGAAGAAATAAGTATACGATATGAGAGAAGAATGCTTCCCTTCTCCACCAGGTGTCCCCTCAGGTTCAGCCATTTTCCGCAGCATCCTTGCAAGAGATGAGGATGTAGCTGAGGCTAAGTGGGAACGATGCAGAGGAAGCCCACCTACTGGAAAGGACTGCAGGGCTTGCACAGCAGAGATACAACTTCAAAAGCTTGCTTCCCTCTGTGTGTACAACATGGGCACAACTACTTCAAAGAACATACCTTCTGAAAACACAGCTCATGGATCAATACTCATAAAGGGTTACCAGTTCTTCCTTTAAAATGTAATTTCCACCCCAGGAAAAACTTAATTTCCATGCATATTACACTCATTACCTTTGGTACATAGGCGGCTTATTAGTACATATTTGGTATCCTTAAAGTCTCCTCTAGTGGAACTTTTGCATTTGAAAGAAAACCAAATCAGCAATAATAACAGCATTTGCTCCACTGTTCTTCCCACCTTCCTAATCACTGCACTCAGAGCTGTAGGCATTTATAATCCTTGCCCCAAACTGTCAACCTGAAGAAGTGCTGTCATAACCATAAGTAATTACCTTGTGGGTCCAACAAACTGAAGGTTTTCCTAAGATGCTCCCTGGGCTAGATCATTAGGGCTGGACAGTCCGTGAAGGAGAAGGAGGTGAATCTACCAGCTTGTGTACAAAAAGACACAGGCTTTCAGCTATAAGCAGACCTTGGAGGTATCATGGGTTCGGTTCCAAGCCACTGCAATAAAGTGAGTATCGCAATAAATCAAGTCACACAAATGTTTTGGTTTCCCAGTGTATACAACAGTTATGTTTACACTGTACTGTAGTCTACTAAGTGTGCAATAACATTATATCTAAAAAACATTGTGCCTACCTTAATTAAAAAATAATTTATTACTAAACTGTGCTAACCATCATTTGAGCCTTCAGGGAGTTGTCATAATAAATCAAAGATCACTGATCACAGGTCCCCATGACAAATATAATAATAATGAAAAAGTTGGAAATATTGCGAGAATTACCAAAATGTGACACACAGACACTAAATGAGCAAATGCTTTTGGAAAAATGAGGCCGATATACTTGCTTGATGCAGGGTTGCCACAAACCTTGAATTTGTAAAAAAAAAAACCCCAATATCTGTGAAGTGCAATAAAATGCAGTCTGCCTGTATACATAGAACTTGTATAATAACTAGGCTCTCCTGGCAAGGAATTTTGTCTTTTCATGCAGTAGTCCTCACTTATCCATGATTTCCCTTTCCACTGTTTTAGTTAACCCCATCAACTGTGATCCAAAGATATTAAATGGAGAGTTCCAGAAATAAAAAATCCATAAGCTTTAAATCACATGCCATTCTGAGTAGCGTAAGGAAATCTCATTCCATCTTGCTTTGTCCCACCCAGGACTTGACTCATCCCTTTGTCCAGCCCATTCGTCACTTAGTAGCCATCTTGGTTATCAGATCGACTGCCACAGTATCACAGTGCTGTTTTCAACGAACCCTTATTTTACTTCATAATGGCCCCAAAATGCAAGAATAGTGATTTGGCTGGCAATTCAGATCTGCCAAAGAGAAGTCGTAAAGTTCCTGACCTGATAAGGAAAGAAAAAGATCATACCTGAAGTTACCAAGCTCTAAGGTAAGAACAAATTGGTCATCCATGAAACTGTGAAGAGGGAAAAAGAAAGTCCTGCTAGTTTTGCTGTTGCATCTCAGACTGCAAAAGTTACGGCCACGGTGCTTGATAAGTGCTTACTTAAGATGGAAAAACGCATTAAATTTGTACCATAAGATATTCTGAGAGAGAGAGAGAGAGACCACGTTCACATAACTTTTATTACAGTATATTGTTATAATTGCTCTATGTTATTCTTAGTTATTGTTGTTAATCTCCTACTGTGCTTGATTTATAAATTAAACGTTATCACAGGTATGCATGTATAGGAGTAAACATAGCATATATAGGGTTTAGTACTGTGCACAGTTTCAGAAATCCACTAGGGGTCTTGGAACGTATCCCCTGTTGATAAGGGGGACTACTGTATAGTATGTGTGGCGTGTCACTGTTTCTTGCTATTTCTTTTTAGGGTTTGCCCTCGATATTTATTTTTACACAGATTCCTTAGATGTGTGTGTGTGTGTGTTTGTGTGTAGGGAGTTGTACATGTCCGTATGTACAAGCATGATCTCTGAATGAGATCAAGTACTGCTTTGTCCCGGGCACCACATCTTCTAGGGATGGTCTAACCTGATGAGAGGGAAGGAGAAAGCATTGTTTACCCACCAATTAGCTAATCCCTGTTCCCCCAGAAACCCATGGGATCTAATGATTTACATTAATATTCTGCCTATGACCTAACATCAGGTAGATCAGATCAGAGACTAAGTATGCTTGGATACATGGTGTTATGAGTTGAATTTTGTTCCAACCAGTAAGATGTGTTTAAGTCCTAAGCCCAGTATCTCAGAATGCGACCTTATTAAGAAATAGGGCTTTTACAGATATAATAAAGTTGAAATTAGGCCATTAGTGTGGTCCTAACCCAATATGACTGGCACCCTTAATAAAAAGGATCAATGTGGACACAGAGACAGACACAGGGAGAAGCCCATGTGAACATAAGGCAGAGGAGGTCAGGGTAACGAATCTGCAAGGTAAGGAACTCCTAAGATTGCTAGTAAACCATCGGAAGCTGCGAGGGAGGCGTGGAACAGATTCCTGTCATGGCCCTCAGAAGAAAACAACCCTACTGATAACTTGATCTCAGACTTCTGGCCTCCAGAACTGAGAGAGAATAAATTTCTGTTGTTTAAGCACCCAGGTTGTGGCATTTTGTTACAACAACCCTAGAAAACTAAAACACATGGGGAGGAAACAGAGATTTGGTGCTTCTGAGCTGCTTGATAAAAGTAGTTTGAACCTTGCTAAGAACTTTTATTTAACTTCCGGTGGAGCAGAATGGTAAAAAGAAGTGAGGCAGTAAAGGCATTCCTGGTTAAGAGCTGTATTGCCCTATTAATATGGATTAATTAATTAGGTATATCGACTCCACCAAAATCAGGATAGCCCCCATCCTGCTAGAGTTTTCAGTAACGTACTAGTTAATGTGTTGAATCAGCTTGCTGTGAGACATATAGTTCTGAACATAAAAGCTTGATATTTCCTAATTTTATAGGATAATATTTAATCCATCACGATCCTGGTGTATTTGTCACAAGCTGGTCTACCCATCCTCAATTGACCCCATCTAGTCATTAAATCCCAAGGAAATGCTTTGGTTTAGAGTTGTCATTGTTATGTTAAGCACAAAAAATTTCCAAAAAAATTGAAGGTAAAATAAAACCTCTAGGGTTATTTTTTCCTGCCTTTTACTGTACAATGTTCAGAATTGAGGGCATTATTACGTAGCTGTGGAAAATTAGAATCAAACAGACACCACTGCAAAGTCTATTTCACTCATCACATTTCCCGCAGCTCTGAGGACAGCCTGGTGTGTGATCTTGGGTTATAATAAGAGCCTGGACACCAGCATTCCTATATTTTATTACCAATTTCTAGCTCTACTGCCAAGATCTGTCTTGGACGCATCCACATTCCGGTAAGACACAGAGTGAAATATTGGTATGAACATACAGTAATGATACTGACCACTCATGGATCTGGTATTACAACTATGTAACCTGGCTAGAGAGATTTAAGTGTTGAGTGTGAGTAAACAGCTCAATATGATCAATAACATCTAGAAGGAAATACTTAATTATCAAATAATTAATTAGCAATTAATCAGCTCTACTTACTAGGCAGGAGCCCTTCACAGTGCACACAGCACCCCTCAGATGTTTATCTCAACATCTATTACATACCCACCATACACAGCATTAGGGTTTATACAATGTTTCTCATATTTTCTTTATTTTCTTTGCTTGCTTTCAAGAAAAAGAGTACTGCCAAATTGCCTTCCTGGTCAGATTTCTTTCTTGTTAAAAAAAATGGCTTTGAAAGTAATAGAGGAAACCCAATTTCCCTTGCATGAATGCATTGGTAAGTGTCTTTTTTTCTGGGACCTAGGACCCAGGAATTTGGAGCTAGTAACCATGTTTAACATATGGGACTTTTAGGTTCCAGGGAGCTGCACCAGGGCCAAGTGATAGATACCCTTAATTATGATACTCTCCAAAGAAGAGAGTTTTATATGACCACCCCAGAAGGCACACCACTGCAAAGTGAGCTCTGATCAAAGTAGAGTGTGGACCCCTGAAGAAGACTCCCTGGGTGCAGGGAGAGGCATTGTGGTCACCTTTAATTCCCAGCAACTGGCCCAAAATGAAACGTCATCAACATTTCCTGGATGAATAACAGTGGGCGTGCTCGTGACTGGACTTTTAAACATCGGGCTGCACAGCCACATCTGGATACTGAGGTTCTCCATCTTCAGCATCTATTGTCTGTGCTGCTGTTTCTCAGAGTCAGAGTGAAATTGTTACATCAACAAATCTCAAGTCCTGAACTGCCTAAGACTTGATTCTGTTGGGTTTGTTGTGTGCTGGGGTGGAGGAGCATGGCTGGTGGGATTATATTTGACAGTGCTATACTGTGGACAGGAGGAGCGCCTTTCTGAAAAAATCCAACAGACTGGCAGCTTCCAATCCTCCCCCCATCCCTGGCCCACACATCTCCCCCAGTGATGTGAGAAGTAAAAAGTTTCTCACACCACTGTAGTCCAGCCCAGGGCAGGATGGAATGGGGTGACTGATGGACCCAGCCCTGAGACATATAGCACACTCTGGGAAGAAAGAAGTCATCCCCAAGACAACAGCCTGTAAACAACTATCAGCATTGCCTGGGTCTGTGTAAAAGCCATTAGAAACAACAGTAGCTGTAGATTCGGAAATAGTTGATGTTGTGTGAATTAGGAGTAACTGCAGAGAAAGAACTCCCTGAAAATGGTCCAGAAGCCTCCATACAAGAAAACAATTATTTCAGGGCAGGCAAGTTTAGGGAACAGAGAAGAATCAGCAGAGAGGCCAAGAAGATAAGAATGATTTAAAACAAATAGTTTTAATCGGGAACTATATTCAATATCCTGAGACAAACCATAATGGAAAAGAATATAAAAAAGAATGTATATATGTATGTATAACTGAATCACATTGCTGTACAGCAGACATTAACACAACACTGTAAACCAACTATATTTCAATTTTTAAAAATTAGAAAAAAAAATTAAAGGAGGGTCCAAATAGTCCCAGAGCATAAATTCCATTTCTCTCCCTCAAACTGAGGCAGGATTGGATACTAACACTGAAAACGCAAGCATACCATTTGCAGCTGTAAATATGTATTTATTCTTCAGTTTACTTTATAGTTAACTTCATAGTTCACTCCACAGGATGGCCCTGGTCATTCTTAAGCAATCCTTGTGTGCCTATTATGATATCCTCAATAAAAGATCCTCCTTAATCAGCAGAAAATTTTCTCTCTTCTTGGTGGCCTCCAATTGACAATGGCAGCCAGAACTCCAGTTTCTAGGTAAGCAAAACAAGTTAAAAACACCTCTTGGAGAAAGCTGGCTTACTAAAGGAACGATTCTCACTATCTTGCTTCACAAATCCTGAAGCTGGATGGGCCTTAATTGCTGTTTGGATGGCCAGCAATGCAAAATGCTGAGAAAAACAGCATCTGCTTATAAAAACAAACTCTGGTTTTGAAGCTCTAGGTAACAGAACTAGCGTAGTCAGTGGTGAAAGCTAGTTATTTTCTTTGAAGTTGTGACCAATACTAAATGTATACTTTTTAGCCACTTTTCCCGCAGGAAAATGACTGCCACAGGCTCCCTGCTGACAAAGCTTATCACTAATTCATTTGCCTCCTTTAACAGTAAAAACATATTTTCCATAGACAGAAGTGAATTTGTGACATTATAACTCAATCACCAACGAGAATTTGCCTTCTGCATCAGTTGAAACACATTTAAAATTTTCTCCGTTCTTTACAGTGTAAAATCTGTGTGCTTTTATATTCCCATTTTTAACCTTGAAAATGTAGTCCTTTCATTCTTGAAGTCCAGTTTGTTCTAGACACTTCATTTAATCTAATAAATCTCCCCTCATCTTTATAAAGTTGGCATAGGTAACATGCAGCTGGAAAGGCACTAACTCTGAAGTTATTAAGTTTGTACAAGTGAATAAATCAGAGACATAACCGAGAACCAACTGGAAATCCAGCTAACCCTCAGGCTTTCTTGAATTCTTCCCTTTCTTTTCTTTAGTTTTTCTTATTTGTAAGGACTCACAACCTAGATTGGGTGCAGTTGGGCTTAGGATATATTAGAAAAGAATATCCTTTGTTGGTAAATAGCCAGGACACGAATGGGGCAACATTTTTAAAAATGTGCTGCTTTCATAATGATCATTTAATTTTAAGGACAAAAATCAGTTGTTATGTAATTAAATATCAGTTGATTGTCAGAAGATTATTTTGGAGGTTATGTGTAGCTAACTCTAGCTATCATACTACTTCTTTCAAATGACAAAAGTATCCAATGTATAATGAGGTTGGAAACTTGTGGGTCTTTGTGCTGCAGTGATATAAAATGGTGACATTGTGACTCTAGCAGCAAAGAAAGCCCCACACAAAAAAACAAAAACAAAACGCATCACATAGCAAAACATCTTGTGGTGCTCTAACAGGAGTGGCATCTACGCAGTACAATTTAACTCAAGTGTCATGAAGCATCTTAGGATGTCCAGGCTCAGCTCCACTGACATTCACGTCCCCAGAAATAACTGCACTAGGTTAGAACAGTAGTTGCCAAGCTTCCCTCTGCACTAGAATCACCTGAGCAGTCTTTAATGCTGACACCCAGGTCATACCCCACCTTAAATCAGAATGTCTGGGGGTAGGAGACAGACTTCAGTAGTTTTTAAAGATCTCCAGGTGATTCCAACGTGCACTAAAGTTTGCAAATCACTGAGTTATAGAAAATAAAGGTGAAAAGATCATCAAAATGTCACTAAATGTGCAGGCAAATAGCAGTCACATTTTGACAAGATAGACTTAAGTACAGCCTCTCAACTCCTGATCTGAAATCCTCGGGGATAAAAGTGTTTTACTATACAGAATTTTTCAGATTTCATAAGTTATATATAACAGTACATATAATATGGAACTCCCTGATCAGGGTATGGGGATACAGCACCCTGTAACCACAAAACTAATATTTCTGCAGGAAAACACTCACATTAAGTGAGAAAATCGAAACTTGATAAAATCACATCTACTGAAGTCAAGTTTTGCCACCAAATGAATTTGCCCATATTTATAAAACCACTTTTGATTTTCAGAGCACTTGGGATTTCATAACCGTTAATGATGGCATGTGAATCTATACTGAGTCAAACTTTCAGCAAACCAAATCAGGACCTAGAGCAACATAGTCCACTCATGGTCATCAACAGCAGTGGCCCCTGTGAGGCTGACAGTGATGACACTGGTTAGACCACCCTCTCATCTCAGCTTAAATCTGGTTCCCTTTCCTCTGAGAGCAATTTGCATACATGAGCTAATAAGTTTTCCAAAATCTGAATTATTTATTGTATGTATTTATACACACATACACACATGCATGTTTATGTGCGGGTCTGTGTGGGTGTATAATTAAAATGTCAAGCCATTGGTACCTATACCTTAAAGAATCAACCAGCCATATTCCATAAGAGTAACAAGTCATCATAGATTCCCTGGTGTGCACTTCTCAAGTCTGTCAAACACAAACTTTATAGTCATTGGTACTACCCTGCCGTTTGGGATCTGTAAACCCCAACTGTGGTTCGACAGCTTATGGAGTCAAGCAGGCTATCTCATCACATCCGAAACAGATCATGCTGAGTCAGTTATTAGAAATAGCCTACTGGCTTTCTGCCCTGGGATAGAATTGCTCACTGTTGTAATATTAATCAGTTTAGGAGGAAACTCATGGATTTTTACTGGGGAAAGATGTGTGTGGTCAATGAGAACAAGACCAACCTGAAGACTGAAGCTTTTAGTCTTGAGGCACCTAGAAAAAATATAGTTTCATAGAATGAGGTAGAAAGTCCAAGCTGGTTATACAGATTTGATGCTATTTACCCCATGGAGAACACCTCCTAATTAGGCTCTACAGGAATCTGCTAGGATAATTAGATGGGCTCGAAGAATTATGTAAAGCTGGAAGAACCATCATCATGGACTAAGTTCCCAAGACTTGCTTCAGGGATTCATTGAGAAATAATCACCTGATGCCCTGGGTAGCATTCCTCCCCCATCCCTGTAGAAGCAACAAACCCAAGAACCAGGAGGTAAAGCAGACTTCTCTTTCTAGCACTGTTCCAAACAGCCAGGTACAGGTTTTTATCATACTAAGAGAACTGCCAAGGAAGAACTTCATTTGAACAACACAGTTCAGTTTCAGAAATTCTCAAATCATCTTTTACTTGTTGCTAGTCACTTGCCCTAATTTACTATAACATTCAGTACAAGTATCATTATTCTTCTGAAGTCCTCTACACCATCTCTGCCTCACGAAATGAACCTAGTTGACCAAATAAAATGAATCTATGAATTTGAATTCCCTCAGTTTCCCCCCCAACACCTACAAATAAATCTGTATCCACACCTACTTTACTGTTTCCTTCTTCTGTCAACTGAAAAAGAAATGTACAACCTAAAAGTTGAGAATTGTGTTTTATTCAGTGGGCTTGATGAGAATTTAAGCCCAGGAGGCTACCTCTCAGACAACCCCGAGGGACTGCTCCGAAGAAGTAAGGGAGGAATCAGGAGATACAGAAGTTTTGCAACAAAAACCGGGTAGTCGGAACATCAAAAAATTACTGTTAATTAAAGAAAAACCAGACATGTCAAGTTAATGAATTTAGCACTTTTCTATATATGGGAAGATGCAAGAGTCTGGGCTCATTGAAATCATTCCTTTGATACGCACCTTAACTATCTAGGGCCAGCATCCTTTTTTTCTCCCTCCTGAATCTTCCCAGGGTACAGAGTAGAGGGCAGGTGGCTATAGTGACTGATTGCTTGATGGCCACAACATCCTTTGTTTACTGATATGACAGGCAACATTTTTCATCCACATTCCTGTTTCCAAGATTTTCTCACTTTTCTCAGAGTTCAGGCACTTTCCTCCTTCTGTGTCCCCCCTCCCACATATGTCTCTCCTTTATAAACATGCTCAAACCTCTTCTACCTCAAAAACACTGCAAAAAGGGGATATGACCTTAAGTTTGCTGTGGCTTCACTTTCCATGCTTTTATAGCTCAGCTTCTTGAAAAGGGTGAATGGGAGGTGAGGAAATAAAAACACTTAACGTGGCTTCCCCTCCAACTTATACACCGAA
Organism: Balaenoptera physalus; assembly: GCF_965194825.1. NCBI lineage: Eukaryota > Metazoa > Chordata > Mammalia > Artiodactyla > Balaenopteridae > Balaenoptera > Balaenoptera physalus. The sequence continues at coordinate 16,407,972 of NC_138902.1, forward strand.
ACTGTTCTTTCCAACATCAATCATCCTAGCAGCTAAATTCAATGGACAACTTTTAGCCATCCCCTACCTCTCCTCTCTGCAAGGTGTTTTTTTACTCTTCCTGAACTGGACTTGGCCCTTGGGGACACCACTGTCTCTCTGTTTTTCTTAGGCCTCTAGATACGACCCTCATTCTCAGTTTTCTTAATGAGCTCTTCTTCTTCCACCTGCCAATGAAATGATTGTGCTTCCATGGTTCTGTCAATGATTTCAATTACATCCTTAATGTCACCCAAATCCATCCTCGTCTCTCCAGCACTACTGACATGAACTTAATTTAGAACCTCTTCATTTCCATTTTGGATTTCAGCAACAGACTCCTAACTGCTTCTCCCATTGTTCTCCTGGTCATGCTTCACTTGCCAGCTCTTTGATGGCAAATATAGGGCATATTATCTGCATTTCTCCTCTACTGTGTCCTTGACAGCCACAGTCATTTTTAACAATGGAGAAAAATCTTATTTCTCTTGGAAGCTGAATCTTCCCTGACTTCTATTTCCATTAAATCCTCCATACACCTCATATTTCGTAGATATTGAATGGAGAAGTCAGATATATATTTTTGGAAGTGACACAGTGACAGGAGACATGTTTTTTGGAAGTTGTCCCTGGAATAACCGCCATACCTGGGTACATAATTATGGCCTTTTTCCACCTTAGCCTGAACGTAGCCTCAGAATCCTCCTCAACACAGTGCCAATTAATGGCTAGTTGAAAACTATTTGTTTTCAAATAGTTGAAAATTATTTGTCATTCTTGCTTTGAATATTCTCCACTATGCTACAGTATGGTCCTTCTAAAACAAACAAACAAACAAATGTAATGCTATCATCACCCCGTTGAAAAGTTTTAATTGTTCTCCTTTGCCTACAGGATACAGTCTATGCTTTTACTCTGACAGAAGTTCTCCCAGGGTCTGGTCTTGCCTATTTTATCAATTTTCCCTCTCACACTCAATCTTTCACAAACTACTTAACTATTGCCAAGAGCTCTGAGTGCTCCTTTGTTTCTGTAAGATGTTTAACAGTTGAATCTGGTGACTATAGTTAACAATACTGTATTGTATACCTGGAAGATGCTAAGAGATTAGGTCTTAAATGTTCTCACTACAAAAACAGCAACCAAAACATGCACTGATAGATTTATTAACTAACCTTCTTGTAGTAATAATTTTACAACATATTCATGTATCAAATCATCACATTATACACCTTAAACTTACACATGTTATATGACAATTATATCTTAATAGAGCTGGGGGTAAAAAAAAAGAGAGAGTTCACCTGTAAGGGTAGATGAAGTCAACAAAGAAATGACCACTTAAAAAGGGGACAAGAGGACTCAGGGAAAAAAAATCTAGCAGTAACCTATACTAAAAGGATTAGAGATAGGAGGAAGGTCAGAGAAAGAATGGGAAAGGAAAATAATTGTCAGAAAAACTAGTAAAGTGCCACAGAGATCAATGGGAGAGCAAAAGAAAAGAAATAAGTGTGTATTTGTTTTGTGTCTGTTTTTACTTAAAATGCTGGAAGAAGGGTGATGAGTCCAGGAGGAAGTAGATCTGAGGCCAGGAAGGTGATCAGTAATTTCAAATACCGCAGATTAGAGGGAAGTCAATAAGAATCCAGTAGAACCTACTCAATGCGGTGACTATATTGACATAACTGAAAATAGGTGTTTCAGCTAAAGAGTGGGGACAAAAATCAGATTGCAAAGGATTACAGACTGATAAAGTAGTGAGGAAGTAAAATAAAGTGAAGGAGATGAAGGAGAGATGGTCTCTTTCCCCGTTGGTCAATGAGTTTCTTGGAGGCGGAGACTCTCATCTAGTACAAGACTTGTGCGTAGAGTTCTTGGATAAATATGATTTATAAAATATCCAGCTCTGTAAAGCCTGCAAGCCAACACTGATCACTGCTGTGAAGCTGAAAACACAAGTGCCTTTGATTGACCTTTTTCAAAGCTTGCCCTGGGGACCAGGTGGACATCTCTTGCTCCAGTGGATGGTCAGTTTTCATATTGAAGCAATCAGACTTCAGAGTCAATGGCCTTTCACTTGAAAGCAATTTAATACATTTGAATGATCTAAGAACAGACTTCTATTGGAAGATAATGTGAACGAGAGAGCATTTAAACTAATTTTCCTCGACATTTTTCTGTTTTTCCTCTGTGCCACTCTGGAAACAATATGAAGCTTGTCTCGTTTTTGAACCTCATCCTTCTGAAAGCTGGTCTACGCCATCTTTACAATTTTAATTATACCCTGTCTTAATTTGTTCCTTCCTTTTTGTTTCTACTGTGCTATCGCATTCAGAACCTCTTTACTTTTCACCTCAATTGATTTAATAGCTTTTTTGAGGCTAAGAGAGTCTTGATTTTTTTGATCCCAATATACATTATTTTCTTGCTAAAAAGCAAATAAAACAAATAATTTCAAAAATTCTTTTAAATTGTTCTCTATTACCATCTAAAGAACACTCAACCTGATTTTTAAGACTCATTAATCTAGTGCTCATCTTTTATTTTATCACCAATCATTTCTCTCTATATTGTTCCCCAACCAAACCAGTGGGTCCCATTTGTACCAGAGTCTTCTGCCCTCTGACTTATTCACATAGTTTTCTCTCCTTTTCCTTCCTTTTGGGTATGCCTGAATTTTTTTTTCTTTATATTATGGACAAGGCAATCCATTCCATGGAGTCATTCTTGGTCAACTAGGATTTCCTTTTATCATATATGGATGTTCACAGTCCTCTATGCCTTTCTGGTGAGATGGCTCATATTCTGTCTGTGTTATAGTTGTTTGCATATGTCTCAATCTAGTGGGAACACTAGATCTTCACAAAATTCTTAACCTAGTGCCATCCACATTGCAATTACTCAGTAAATAATGAATGAATGAATGAATAGGTGAGTATAAAGACACAAGAGTAAAATGGAATTAAAACCCAATCTTTGGAAATTTGTTAAGCAGTCAATTTCTTTCTTTTCTTTTCTTTTGTTTTTTTTTTTTTGCCACACCACGTGGCTTGTGGGATTTGAGTTCCCCGACCAGGGATCAAACCCAAGGTCTCGGCAGTGAGAGCGTGAAGTCCTAACCACTGGATCTCCAGGGAATTCCCAATTTCTTTTTTCTCAATTCAGGTATAGGTGATTTACAATATTATATAAGTTTCAGGTGTACAACATAGTGATTCTCAATTTTTAAAGGTTATACTCCATTTACAGTTATAAAATTTTGGCTATAGTCCCTGTGCTGTATAGTACATTCTTGCAGCTTATTTTATACATAGTATTTGTACCTCTTAATCCCCTACCCCTATCTTGTCCCTCTCCTCTTCTTTCTCCCCACTGGTAATCACTAGTTTGTTCTTTAGATCTGTGAGTCTGTTTCTTTTTTTTGTTATATTCACCAGTTTGTTTTATTTTTTAGATTCCACATATAAGTGATATTATACAGTATTTGTCTTTGTCTGACTTTTTTTTTCTGCTAAGCAGTGAAATTCTTTAAAATATACTTACTTTTAAAGTTAGTTAAATTAGGCAAACAAAATAACATAGCACGTCTTAAATTTTGCCTTTAGTATTAGATCCATCTAGATAGCCAAAGTCCCCGCCTCATATTTGATGGAATTGATACAGCAAGCAACTGTACCAACTAACAAGGATAAAGGGTTGGAAAGTCTGAGGTCAAGCTAATCTTTACCACACAGATTTACGTTTTAAATGTTTGCTTCTATGTTCAGATTAAAAAATGAGCAACCTTAGGTTAGCAGTGTTTCAACAAGCATTCTTTTTTTAAAATTTATTTATTTTATTTATTTATTTTTTGGCTCCGTTGGGTCTTTGTTGTTGCACACAGGCTTTATCTAGTTGCGGCGAGCCGGGGCTACTCTTCATTGTGGTGCACGGGCTTCTCATTGCGGTGGCTTCTCTTGTTGTGGAGCACAGGCTCTAGGTGCATGGGCCTCAGTAGTTGTGGCACACGGGCTCAGTAGTTGTGGCTCATGGGCTTAGTTGCTCTGCAGCATGTGGGATCTTCCCGGACCAGGGCTTGAACCTGTGTCCCCTGCATTGGCAGGTGGATTCTTAGCCACTGCGCCACCAGGGAAGCCCTCGACAAGCATTCCTAAAGCACATCTTTATAAGTCCATAGTGGGAAGCAGCCGCATAGCACAGGGAGATCAGCTCGGTGCTTTGTGACCACCTAGAGGGGTGGGATAGGGAGGGTGGGAGGGAGACTCAAGAGGGAGGAGATATGGGGATATATGTATATGTAGAGCTGATTCACTTTGTTATAAAGCAGAAACTAACACACCATTGTAAAGCAAAAAAAAGTTTCAACAAATACCTGCATTTCTTCTTAATATATTTTTTCTGTAAAATACCTAAATATATTCACCCACTAAGCCCTTAAAAATATGTTAGAAACGGGACTTGGAGTAGAATGCAGAATGGAGCCAGCCTGGATTAGGACCAGGTCAATCAATTAGTTGAAACATGATGTTAATGAGGTCAGGGTTATATATTCAATCCCCACATTGACCGGTTAGCTGGACTGCATTTAAGTTCCAAAGTCTAAACTTCAGTCCCCAGTCAACGGAGAGGATGAAGCTGCATCAGCACAAATGTATCCTCATTCTTGGAAAATAAAGCAAAATACTTCTCTTATGTAAAGAGATTCAGAATAGCCATCCAGTTATAAAAACACAGTTCATTAAATTTGGAGCAGGTTTGAAGATGGAAGATCGGAGAAATCTTGGAGAGAAAAAAAAAAAAAGAATTTTCTACAGGAGAACAGTGAGCAAGATAGCTGTGTCCCAAAAGGAAGCTTGGAAGTTGACGAATTGGGTTGGAATGGCTCAAAGTAGTTTAAAAGAAATAGAAAAATATTTTAAGGGAGATGTAGTATGACAAGCCAGAGGAGAATTTTGTAAATCTTGTTCTGACCCCTTTCTCAATTTAAGGTATCATTGCATGCTTGTCATAGTAACTTACTGCATTTTTTGAGGGGGTAACAGGAATGGGAACATTATCAAAGGGTTTACTCTCAAGATAGTTATGCTACTGAAAAACAATTGAGTGCAAAACACCATTACTTGCAGGATGCATTGAAGCACACATTTCATTTTTTTCCCCTTTTTTAATTTACCAAGGGTTTTCTCCCCAAGGCAAATGATGTGGGTTGCAGTTAAAAGTAAACAATTAGAGGTTGGGAGCTAGACATGCAGTCAGAAAATGTTACTGGAATTTGAACTTTTCCCAAGCAAGTAACCACGCCTGTCTATAAAACTGCTATAAGTGAGGGGGGAGAAAAGGACATTGATTGAGGCAAAGAAATCCACTGTGAAATGTTCAAGTCTCCTTGGTGTGCAGCACTTTTCAAAGTAACTAATGCTTCCAAATAATGTTATCCTGGGTGTGTATCCACTTCCTGTCTCTCCCTGCACTGTACACATTTCTCATGACATACTGCTTTCTAGTCCAGTGTGAATGGAATAGAAGGCTCCCCGCCACTGAAGAGGAGCACATGCTCCCGGGTCAGCTCACCCCGTGCACATTCTCAATGCGCCACCTCTCCCCTGCGTGACTGGTCCTTGGACCACATGGAGGAATGAGGTTGAGGAAGAGGGGCTGGGGGTGGGACCAGAAAGAAGGAGGACCTTTCTCATTTCAGAGGTGAATTGAATTCCAGGCCTGGGTTAGTAGTTGTCTATCAAATTCTGTCCAAATCCTTTCCAAAGTCACACACTTTAAATCTAACAGCCTTAACAACTCAGGATACACATTTCAAACCACAGAGCTCAGCTCAGCGGTCTGTCTCTGCATTGCCAGCCACTGCCAGAATGATTATCCTGTCGGTATTCAAGCAGTAGCTCAAGAATAAGATACTGCCCAAACAGAAGACCTCAGAGAGTTTCCATTCTAATTTCAGAAAACCTCCTCAATTCTGAAGAATTGGTGGTGAATAAATTACACAGTAAAATATGGTAGCAACAAATCACATGAAATTTCACAGAAAATATTAGGCATACAGAGGTCAAAATAAAATGCATACAAAAAGCCAAAATTTATATTTTAAAAGCAAATACAGTTTTATTACTTTCAGCTGCATACAGTAACTTTGCTACGAGAGTGTTTTCAATTAGAAGGATGACTGGTTCTGCTATAATAAACAGATGAGATGAATTTGTTCTAATAACCTTCAGTTTTCACAGAAATAAAATGACATGTCTTTAAAAATGCATTTTGATATGAAGTAAAGTAAGGAGCTAAGATTCATGTAGTTATTGCTAAATGTTGTGACCTGTATTTGATGTTTTACATATATTACCTCCTTTAATTTAACTTAATTCCAAAGAGTATTTAATATCTCCTTTTTACAGATGAGAAAAATGAGATTTGGGAAGGGTAAGTAAGATGTCCAAGTTTCTACAACTAGTAAGTGATAGAAATCAAATTTTAATTCAGTTTTGAGCTGCTAAATCCCAAGAAGCAGATTAAATGTGCCAAAGAATGTATTTGTTTCTGTTATTAAAATACATCAAAGAAGATGTGACCAAAAATAAAGACTGGCTTAACAGATAAGTGGAATTATACAGTTCATTTTACATGTACAGATAATGTACATAAATGTTTTATAAAAGTAATTTGGAAAGTCTTAAACTTATTCCACTAATGCCACCAATCCTTAAAAATCTTAAAAATATACTTAGAATTCCTCTTTGGAATTTCCTTTAGAGCCAGTATGAAATTAATATATGACATATTTACTGAGCATCTTCTAAGTCTCAGTCACTAAGTTGGGGGGAAACAAAAATATATGAAAAATACCATAATGCAATTCATGCTCCCTAGTAATTTCAAATCTAATTGGGTCAACGGAATATTTATCCGGTTTTATCTACTGCATCCTGGCTAAAACAATGGATCTTATTACCTCACGGTAAGCCCGGGCCAAAAGTGGATTGAACTCCTACCTTAGTTATCAAATTTAGATTTCATCCTTTGAGGATAACTTTATTTAGAAATGAGCAAAATCATTCAGAACTATCATACCTGAGAATTTTCAAAACACCTTGTCATAAGCTCTGCTGAAAATTTAAAAATAGGAGTCAGAAATACGTGGCTATCCAATAACATATTTTGAATAAATGACCAGAGTTCCTAGGTGACATCTGGGAAAGAGATGCAGGCCTTGGCCAGACCTCACAGGAGGTATAGCCCTTACTCTGAAATATAAAATCTTCCAATCACTGGAGAGTAAACTAGTGCGAGTTTATTGTTGATAATTTATTAAGTAAAATTATTTTTCCTCAGGGCCAGCCTCACTTTTCTTATAAGCATAGGGAGAGGAAATTTCTTAAGTCCAGAGACCTTTCACATCTGCCTTTAGGCACGGTATTATCCACAGTGCCTTTTAAGCAATTGTCTGCTAAATATTTCCTCTTGCTTTAGTTAATCCAATTCAGTAAATGCATGTATGCTTATGGGTTAAAAAAAAAAAAAAGGAACATTTAGTAATTATCTGGTTGCTTGTTGAGGCAGAAATCCATGGCGAATAATTCAATAATTCAGGCACACGGGTGGAGTTTGGGGCCTGACTATTCAATTGGGCTATCAGAAGCTATGTATAAGCACAAGATTATCTCTTTGTTGAGTGCTGTAAATCAGTGGCAAAATGAAAAGAGTTCCTAGGTATAGTGTAGATAAAAAGAAGGACACAAAAAGCAATTTTGCTTCTGCGTTTTTCCTCTCAAGGCTTTAAAATTTCTGATTGTTAATCTGTTGTGGGACGTTTCTATCTGTGCTTCTTGCCAGTTATCTTGTGAGCAGGTATTTTGGGAGAATTGCTCTTTCTAAATCTAACCTTTCAGTAGATAAATAAATATTCTAGAGTCTGAGAAATCAACAAAAACAAAAAAATACTTTGTTTCCCACTAGTCACCAGAAAACAAATATCAATAGTATATTATAGGATGGAAATGGTTCAGGCAGCCACTGTGTGACTTCCAACCACCCACAAACACTAAGCCCAGGGCAAGGAGAGAAAGTAACATTTTACTGCTGATTTCCACGGTGCATTGCTGTAAAGATTTGCAGATAAGAGTTCAAAAGAGCCAAGCTCATTCCTGGGCCTAGAGTTGAAGGAAAAAAAGTCTGAGGTGGGACAGGAAGAAGAGTTGGAAAAATAATGTAGTAAATGCTTCTACCTCTCCAGTGATTAACTCAGACAAGAACTAAACCAAATATAAATGAAATTCTACTGGTGTCTTTCCTCATCTTCTACACCCATCCCTCCTTCATTACTGAGTTCTAAGCAGCAGGCTCCCCCCGCTTCTTCCTTCTCTCCTTTACCCAAATCCTTCGCCCTCACAGCCTCCTTACGGATTTAGAGGCCACAGGTGTGGGCACTAAGCAGGCTGCGTCAGGGCTCCCCTTTGCTCTCTCTCGGCAGCCTGCTGGCAGAGAGAAGGGATGCTGTTCTCAGAGGCCTAACTGGTGAGGAGCAGGAGCACCCCCGGAGGGGAGGACGCACAGCGAGAGATGTGATGTGCGCTTTACCGTGCCCCGAATTAAGACACCTCCTTGTTTTTGTAGAGCCATGGGTTTGTAGTGATTGACCATTTTTGTAAGACCGCTATAGTAACTCTAATAATTTTTTTAAAAATTAATCATGATTCCAAACTGGTTAATTACCCCTGATGAGTTTAATTCATTCATTCACACACACACACACACACACACACACACACACACACACACGCCAGAATAAGGCATAGAATCGGTCTCTTCATGATTGTTAATGAATCTGAATATCGTTCAAGTAGCACCTGCTCTTCAGGTGAATCAAAAATAGTAGGGCATTTTTTGAGGGTAAAGTCTTCTTGAAAGTTTGAAATTTGTACTTGTGATATTGTGTGATGTTTGTGTTATCTTCCAAAGTCATATAACCATCATCTGAACAACCATGCAGCCAATGCACTTATTTTCCTTTACAATATCTTCCAGCTTCTGGTTGAAGTATCCAAAGGGATTGGTAACTTATTGCCTCCGATTGCATCTTGAGTGTCTCCAAACATCAGAATCTTCTTCCTTCTACTGACATGAAATCTCTCTCCTGTAAGTCCCATCCTTTGGTCCCATATTACCCTTTGTCACCATGTAGTTTAATTCCTTCCCTGGGGAAAATTCTGGTAAATGTTACAAATTTTAAAAAGTTACCACTTATTTATATCATTCAGAAGGAGGAGATAGGAAAAAGCTGCCCACTTGCTGCTTGATGTGTACTTTTTGTGCTTTTATGTTCTGAAGTAAGTTTCTGTTAAGGACACAGAGTGAGGCCACATGCATGGATAGAGTGTAGGGTTTCCCCAGAAGGGAGTGCATATTCAGACTGTCAACTTTCCTGAAATGAATCAGAGCCTGGGAAAAAAGATTTATGACACAAAAGCTAGGGAGAAAACTATTTTCTCTGGCCTTACCCCACTGAGACTAGTCTGTCAGAAATAGAGAAAAGCTTAAATATACTTCTGTGTGGTGAGGAGCCCCATGCAAAAACAATCTTCAAGTTGGGCAAGGAGGTTGCACTATGGCCACCTAGAGAGGCTTGCTTTAGAGACTCAAAGGGGTGGCCTTCTGGGTCCTGAGAACAGACCCATCTAGTAGTCAGCTGAATTTTTTCTGCATTAGAAACTTCTTTCTTCTTCAAATGTCCTTTACTGTCTTGGTAAGTATACAATCCAGGCTGAGAGCTGAATTCCCAAGGCCAGTGTATTTAAAGGTAGAAACCTTTAAAGTTGAGGTTCTCAGACAAGGTAAGCCATTCTTGTCCCTCCAGGGCACATGGGGAAATGTGGGAAGACATTTTTATTGTCATAATTGGAGATGCTACTGGGATTTAGTGGGTAGAGGCCAGTGAGGATGGTAGACAATGCACAGGACAGCCCCCGTTCAAAACAAAGAATTATCTGGCCCCAAATGTCAATAGTGCTGAGACTAAGAAAGCCTCCTCTAAGGTTATGACTGCCACCTCAGACCTGCAGGCGGTGCAGACTGTGGCCATGGGTGAAGGCCAGACTGGCTACCTGGAGCCAAGTAAAGTGAGTGGCCAGAGATGGGGCTGGAGCCATAGCAGAAGCACACGTGTGACCTTCCCTGTGGACACAGTGGAGGCTCCTGGAGTGGAGAGGAAAACTTGAAAGGGAGCTCCAGGTCCTTTTATCATTCTAGTGACCCTGAGAGAGATTAGGTTCCACCACTTAAGCCTCTCCAGGGAGAAAAAACTATTCCCAGATCCCACTGAGTCCCACATTACTCCAAAGCAGGCAGCCTTGACTTGAACGTCACTGCCTTAGGCCTTGATCTGCTGCAGTTTTTTTTAAATTTATTTATTTATTCTTCTTTTTTAAACTTCTTTATTGGAGTATAATTGCTTTACAATGGTGTTTTACATTCTGCTTTATAACAAAGTGAATCAGCTATACATACACATGTATCCCCGTATCTCTTCCCTCTTGTGTCTCCCTCCCACCCTCCCTATCCCACCCCTCTAGGTGGTCACAAAGCACGAAGCTGATCTCCCTGTGCTATGTGGCTGCTTCCCACTAGCTATGTATTTTACATTTGGTAGTGTATATATGTCCATGCCACTCTCTCACTTCGTCCCAGCTTACCCTTCCCCCTCCCCGTGTCCTCAAGTCCATTCTCTACGGCTGCGTCTTTATTCCTGTCCTGCCCCTAGGTTCTTCAAAACCATTTTTTTTTTAGATTCCATATATATGTGTTAGCATATGGTATTGGTTTTTCTCTTTCTGACTTACTTCACTCTGTATGACAGTCTCTAGGCCCATCCACTTCACTACAAATAGCTCAATTTCATTTCTTTTTATGGCTGAGTAATATTCCATTGTATATATGTGCCACATCTTCTTTATCCATTCATCTGTCGATGCACATTTAGGTTGCTTCCATGTCCTGGCTATTAAATAAATAGATAATAGTAAATAGACCTGCAGTGAACATTGTGGTACATGACTCTTCTTGAATTATGGTTTTCTCAGGGTATATGCCCAGTAGTGGGATTGCTGGGTCGTATGGTAGTTCTATTTTTAATTTTGTAAGGAACCTCCATACTGTTCTCCATAGTGGCTGTATCAATTTACATTCCCACCAACAGTGCAAGAGGGTTCCCGTTTCTCCACACCCTCTCCAGCATTTATTGTTTGTAGGTTTTTTGATGATGGCCATTCTGACTGGTGTGAGGTGATACCTCATTGTAGTTTTGATTTGCATTTCTCTAATGATTAGTGATGTTGAGCATCCTTTCATGTGTTTGTTGGCAATCTGTATACCTTCTCTGGAGAAATGTCTATTTAGATCTTCTGCCCATTTTTGGATTGGCTTTTTGGTTTTTTTGATATTAAGCTGCCTGTATATTTTGGAGATTAATCCTTTGTCAGCTGCTTTGTTTGCAAATATTTTCTCCAATTCTGAGGGTTGTCTTTTTGTCTTGTTTATGGTTTCCTTTGCTGTGTAAAAGCTTTTAAGTTTCATTAGGTCCCATTTGTTTATTTTTGCTTTTATTTCCATTTCTCTAGGAGGTGGGTCAAAAAGGATCTTACTGTGATTTATGTCATAGAGTGTTCTGCCTATGTTTTCCTCTAAGAGTTTTATAGTGTCTGGCCTTACATTTAGGGCTTTAATCCATTTTGAGTTTATTTTTGTGTATGGTGTTAGGGAATGTTCTAATTTCATTCTTTTACATATAGCTGTTCAGTTTTCCCAGCTCCACTTATTGAAGAGGCTGTCTTTTTTCTCCATTGTATATTCTTGCCTCCTTTATCAAAGATAAGGTGACCATGTATGTGTGGGTTTATCTCTGGGCTTTCTATCCTGTTCCATTGATCTATATTTCTGTTTTTGTGCCAGTACCATACTGTCTTGATTACTGTAGCTTTGTAGTATAGTCTGAAGTCAGGGAGCCTGATTCCTCCAGCTCCGTTTTTCTTTCTCAAGATCGCTTTGGCTATTCGGGGTCTTTTGTGTTTCCATACAAATTGTGAAAATTTTTGTTCTAGTTCTGTGAAAAATGCCACTGGTAGTTTGATAGGGATTGCACTGAATCTGCAGATTGCTTTGGGTAAGACAGTCATTTTCACAATGTTGATTCTTCCAGTCCAAGAACATGGTATATCTCTCCATCTGTTTGTATCATCTTTAATTTTTTTCGTCAGTGTCTTATAGTTTTCTGCATACATGTCTTTTATCTCCTTAGGTAGGTTTATTCCTAGGTATTTTATTCTTTTTGTTGCAATGGTAAATGGGAGTGTTTCCTTAATTTCTCTTTCATATTTTTCATGATAAGTGTATAGGAATACAAGAGAATTCCGGGCATTAATTTATATCCTGCTACTTTACCAAATTCACTGACTACCTCTAGTAGTTTTCTGGTACCATCTTTGGGATTCTCTATGTATAGTATAATGTCATCTGCAAACACTGACAGTTTTACTTCTTCTTTTCCGATTTGGATTCCTTTTATTTCTTTTTCTTCTCTAATTGCTGTGGCTAACACTTCCAAAACTATGTTGAATAACAGTGGTGAGAGTGGGCAACCTTGTCTTGTTCCTGATCTTAGTGGAAATGGTTTCAGTTTTTCACCATTGAGAATGATGTTGGCTGTGGGTTTGTCATATGTGGCCCTTATTATGTTGAGGTAAGTTCCCTCTATGCCTACTTTCTGGAGAGTTTTTATCATAAATGGGTGTTGAATTTTGTCAAAAGCTTTTTCTGCATCTATTGAGATGATCATATGGTTTTTCTCCTTCAATTTGTTAATATGGTGTATCACATTGATTGATTTGCATATATTGAAGAATCCTTGCATTCCTGGGATAAACCCCACTTGATCATGGTGTATGATCCTTTTAATGTGCTGTTGGATTCTGTTTGCTAGTATTTTGTTGAGGATTTTTGCATCTATATTCATCAGTGATATTGGTCTGCAGTTTTCCTTCTTTGTGACATCTTTGTCTGGTTTTGGTATCAGGGTGATGGTGGCCTCGTAGAATGAGTTTGGGAGTGTTCCTCCCTCAGCTATATTTTGGAAGAGTTTGAGAAGGATAGGTGTTAGCTCTTCTCTAAATGTTTGACAGAATTCGCCTGTGAAGCCATCTGGTCCTGGGCTTTTGTTTGTTGGCAGATTTTTAATAACAGTTTCAATTTCAGTGCTTGTGACTGGTCTGTTTATATTTTCTATTTCTTCCTGGTTCAGTCTCGGAAGGTTGTGCTTTTCTAAGAATTTGTCCATTTCTTTCAGGTTGTCCATTTTATTGGCATTTAGTTGCTTGTAGTAATCGCTCATGATCCTTTGTATTTCTGCAGTGTCAGTTGCTATGTCTCCTGTTTTCATTTGTACTTCTATTGATTTGAGTCTTCTCCCTTTTTTTCTTGATGAGTCTGGCTAAAGGTTTATCAATTTTGTTTATCTTCTCAAAGAACCAGCTTTTAGTTTTATTGATCTTTGCTATCATTTCCTTCATTTTTTTTTCATTTATTTCTGATCTGATCTTTATGATTTCTTTCCTTCTGCTAACTTTGGGGGTTTTTTGTTCTTCTTTCTCTAATTGGTTTAGGTGTAAGGTTAGGTTATTTATTTGAGATGTTTCTTGTTTCTTGAGGTAGGATTGTATTGCTATAAACTTCCCTCATAGAACTGCCTTTGCTGCATCCCATAGGTTTTGGGTCATCATGTTTTCATTGTCATTTGTTTCTAGATATTTTTTCATTTCCTCTTTGATTTCTTCAGTGATCTCTTGGTTATTTAGTATTGTGCTGTTTAGCCTCCATGTGTTTGTATTTTTTACAGATTTTTTCCTGTAATTGATATCTAGTCTCATAGCACTGTGGTCGGAAAAGATACTTGATACAATTTCAATTTTCTTAAATTTACCAAGTCTTGATTTGTGACCCAAGATATCATCCATCCTGGAGAATGTTCCATGAGCATTTGAGAAGAAAGTGTATTCTATTGTTTTTGGGTAGAATGTCCTATAAATATCAATTAAGTCCACCTTGTTTAATGTATCATTTAAAGCTTGTGTTTCCTTTTTTATTTTCATTTTGGATGATCTGTCCATTGGTGAAAGTGGGATGTTAAAGTCCCCTACTATTATTGTGTTACTGTCGAGTTCCCCTTTTATGGCTGTTAGCACTTGCCTTATGTATTGAGGTGCTCCTATGTTGCATGCATAAATATTTACAATTGTCATATCTTCTTCTTGGATTGATCTCTTGATCATTATGTAATATCCTTCTTTGTCTCTTGTAATATAGTCTTTATTTTAAAGTCTATTTTATCTGACATGAGAATTGCTACTCCACCTTTCTTTTGATTTCCATTTGCATGGAATATCTTTTTCTATCCCCTCACTTTCAGTTTGTATGTGTCCCTAGGTCTGAAGTGGGTCTCTTGGAGACAGCATATATATGGCTCTTGTTTTTGTATCCATTCAGTCAGTCTATGTCTTTTGGTTGGAGCATTTAATCCATTTATATTTAAGGTAGTTATCAATATGTATGTTCCTAATACCATTTTCTTAATTGTTTTGGGTTTGTTATTATAGATCTTTTTCTTCTCTTGTATTTCCTGCCTAGGGAAGTTCCTTTAGCATTTGTTGTAAAGCTGGTTTGGTGGTGCTGAATTCTCTTAGCTTTTGCTTGTCTGTAAAGGTTTTAATTTCTCCGTTGAATCTGAATGAGATCCTTGTTGGGTACAGTAATCTTGGTTGTAGGTTTTTTCCTTTCATCACTTTAAATATGTCCTGCCACTCCCTTCTGGCTTGCAGAGTTTCTGCTGAAAGATCTGCTGTTAACCTTATGGGTATTCCCTTATATGTTATTTGTTGCTCTTCCCTTGCTGCTTTTAACATTTTTTCTTTGTTTTAATTTTTGATAGTTTGATTAATATGTGTCTTGGTGTGTTTCTCCTTGGATTTATTTTGGAGTCCCTGTACGGGACTCTCTGCGCTTCCTGGTCTTGAATGACTATTTCCTTTCCCATATTAGGGAAGTTTTCAACTATAATCTCTTCAAATATTTTCTCAGTCCCTTTTTTTTTCTCTTCTTCTTCTGGGACCTCTACAATTTGAATGTTGGTGCATTTAATACTGTCCCAGAGGTCTCTCAGACTGTCTTCAATGCTTTTCATTCTTTTTTCTTTATTCTGCTCTGCGGTAGTTATTTCCACTATTTTATCTTCCAGGTCACTTATCCGTTCTTCTGCCTCAGTTATTCTGCTATTGATTCCTTCTAGAGAATTTTTAATTTCATTTATTGTGTTGTTCATCATTGTTTGTTTGCTCTTTAGTTCTTCTAGGTCCTTGTTAAAAGTTTCTTGTATTTTCTCCATTCTATTTCCAAGATTTTGGATCATCTTTAGTATCATTACTCTGAATTCTTTTTCAGGTAGGCTGCCTACTTCTTCTTCATTTGTTTGGTCTGGTGGGTTTTTACCTTGCTCCTTCATCTGCTGTGTTTCTCTGTCTCCTCATTTTGCTTAACTTACTGTGTTTTGGGTTGCCTTTTTGCAGGCTACAAGTTCGTAGTTCGCATTGTTTCTGGTGTCTGCCCCCAGTGGGTGAGGATGTTTCAGTGGGTTGTGTAGGCTTCCTGGTGGAGGGGACTGGTGCCTGTGTTCTGGTGGATGAGGCTGGATCTTGTCTTTCTGGTGGGCAGCACCATTTCCGGTGGTGTGTTTTGGGTGTCTGTGAACTTTCAATAACTTTAGGCAGCCTCTCTGTTAATGGGTGGGGTTGTGTTCCTGTCTTTCTAGTTGTTTGGCATAGGGTGTCCAGCACTGTAGCTTGCTGGTCGTTGAGTGGAGCTGGGTCTTAGCATTGAGATGGAGATCTCTGGGAGAGTTTTCACCATTTGACATTATGTGGGGCCGGTAGGTCTCTGGTGGACCAATGTCCTGAACTCAGCTCTCCCACCTAAGAGGCTCAGGCCTGACACCCGGCCGGAGTACCAAGACCCTGTCAGCCACATGGCTCAGAAGAAAAGGGAGAAATAAATAAATAAATAAATAAATAAATAAATAAATAAATAATAAATAATAAAATAGAAGAGAATAGAATAGAATAAAATGTTTTTAAAATAAAAAGTTTAAAAAATTATTAAAATAAAAAAGTAATAAAAAAAAGAAAGAAAGAAGAGAGCAACGAAACCAAAAAACAGAATGCTCTAATTTTTATGCATCCCTTGTACTATTACACTCTTATTTTGCCTTCACTTTTGTGAAATATAACACAGATATATTAAGCCACACAAATCTTAATTGTGCCACACAATGAATTTTTACGTATAATATATATTTTGTCATAACTACCACCTAGATTAAAATTTAGAATATTTTTGATTCTTTTCTTTTTGGAAGGCCCTTGATTCCTGGTTGATTATTTATTGGTATTTTCAAATTTTAGATAGAAGGCAATGCTGTCACTCTATGAAAAAACTATAGAGGAAGAACAAAATTGGCATTGCTACTTATAGTAACTGTTCAGGATGATCAATTTTGACTGTCAGCTTCATCATGAAGATAGCTAATTTAGGTAATATTTGTAAAGCACTCCCAGGGTGAAGCATGTCTTTTTAAGAGAGGTAAATATCAATATTCTGTCCTTGGGAAAGGTATTGGAATTTTACAATTATTTCACTGCAGGTAGAATATTATAATTTTCAGTGGGAGCCCTGAATAGGATGGGTGCCTAATAGTGAGTCTTCTCTGTGCTTTTGTGTAAGAAAAAATACCTTTATGAACTGACCTTACATTGCACTTTAATCTATGGCAATAATCCATGATTATCCACTTGAAATAATAATGAATACTAATGAAACTGATAATTAGGAGCCGTTCTCATTTTTAATTAGACATACAAGTATTCTAATTAACCACTTTTGGACTCTGTCTTGAAGTTGAAGGTCTTTTCTTCCTTGAGAGAGGATGAGGACGGCTCAGGAAAAGAACAACTGCATCCTCTCTGAATTAGACTCCAAATCTCATTGTCCTATTATTGTTTTCTGTCTGTGTGATAGTTATATAGAAAAGTCCCTCCCAAGAAAAATGGAACCCATTTTTGGAAAGAGGGATACAGGGCTCTAGGCTCATCCACACCGTTTCATTTGGCATCACTTCTCTTATCAGTTCCAACATTCCACCTTCAGACTTTTTGCAGGAATTTTCTGCTTCTAGATCTTACCTGGAACTATTTCTATCCTCAATCCCAAGCTCACAGTGGATGAGAGCTGGGTATGTCCTAAGGTGTGAGGGAGTGAAGAAGTAGGACACGAGAAAGACAGATGAGGAATGAGTCATAAATGCCCTTAGCTTCAGGTTTTTCCCTTTCCTAATCCCTCCTGCATGCAAAGTGGTTTGAGACTCTCAGTCTTTTCTTCATCTTGCTCTATTAATGGGACATTGACAGTTTGTTGACATATTTCATTGAAGTCTTTTTTTTTTTAAGTTTTATTAATTGACTGATTGATTGATTGCTATGTTGGGTCTTCGTTTCTGTGCTAGGACTTTCTCTAGTTGCGGTAAGCGGGGGCCACTCTTCATCGCGGTGCGTGGGCCTCTCACTATCGTGGTCTCTCTTGTTGCGGAGCACAGGCTCCAGACGCGCAGGCTCAGTAGCTGTGGCTCACGGGTCTAGTTGCTCCGCGGCATGTGGGATCTTCCCAGACCAGGACTCGAACCCGTGTCCCCTGCATTAGCAGGCAGATTCTCAACCACTGCGCCACCAGGGAAGCCCTGAAGCAGCATTTTAAAAGATGCTTTCTAGAATCTACCCTAACTAAAAGAAGAGTAACAAGAATTGCAAGCCCTTTTCAGTTTTAGAGGACAGTGTTTCTGGACCACCTGGCCCTTTGCCTTCCCCCAGATCACCCTGTGTGGGTAATCTTCCGTTCTGTCTCCAGACAGTGCAGGACTTGCTCTGGAGACTGGACTGTCTCAGAATCTGGATGGCAGGCAGATCCAGGTATACCCTCACCCCAGTTCAGTGTCCTCTGATGTTCTCTTCCTACATCCCTGTGGTACATTTGTCAAAACTGAGCACCAGGGGAGGGATGGATTTGGAGTTTGGGATTAGCAGATGCAAGCTATTATACATAGAATGGATAAACAACAAAGTCCTACTGCAGAACCCAGAGGACTATATTCAGTATCCTGTGATAAACTATAATGGAAAAGAATATGAAAAAGAGTGTGTGTGTGTGTGTGTGTGTGTGTGTGTGTGTATAAATATATATATTACCGAATCACTTTGCTATACAGCAGAAATTAACACAACATTGTAAATCAACTATACTTCAATAAAATAAATTTTTAAAAAACTGAGGACCTAACATTGATCCATTAAATAAACCCCTGGTTTCATTTTAATTTCGCTGGTTTTTCCACTAATGTTATTTTTTTCTGTTCCAGGATCTAATTCTGAAAGCTTTTTAAATCAGTCCTCTTCCCAACTAATGTGAGGTCCGATCTAGAATTTATCTTCAGATATCAGTCATTCTTCTGGTGTGCCTTGGATCTTAATCGGAACAGTAATTACGCCCTATGCTCCATGTTGCTTGTTGCTTTGTTCCTCTTAGCACCTAACACACCTCCTAACACTTACTGCTCTGAATTAAACCAAAAGAGCATAGAAGGGTGATAGAGTTTTAAAACGTTCTTCATTCAGTTTTACCAAGGACACAATGGACATTAAGCCATTGTTCTTGCCTTCTTTCTTCCTTTCTCTATTTCTTCTGAGTGAAACTATTTAGGTCAAATTTATCCAAACTAAAAAGCAGCTGAATTTCCCCTAGAATCGATAGAATGTTTCTACAGTATCCACATTGAGACAGAAAAAAATCCTTGATGATCAACGCCCTTGTAAAGCCAATGAGTCTCTCCTTTCTGTACCTGAAGGGTCACTCTTAGGCTTCAGCCTTTAATAACAAAGTCCTTCAGACATCAAAGAATAACAGTCAGGGGCCTATGTCCTCAGTCTGGGAAGTTACAGTGCATCATAATAGATTCAGTTTGCAAAGCCATACTTGCTAAGACTAGCTCACCAATTATGCAGTTCAGGTGATGTCTCCTTAAAACTTATATGAGCAGCGACATTTCATTGCGCTTTTTTTTTTAAACCTCTGAAACTGAAGTTTTCCTCTTCTCTCACCCATGTCACTTAACAGAAGCTCGGTTTATTGGTGCATGTAAAAAGAAGGAAGGCAATTATTTCTGCGAGTAGCCAAACCTGTGTTCATGCGGCAGGGAGGGACTTGTGATGAGGATTTTTGTATACTTAATTCACTTATTCATTGAGCAAAGGAAAGGGTGAGAGGCAAGAGAAAATTAAATTACAGAGGGTTGTTTTTTCCTTTATTATGTCCACTGCCTAGAGAATTATTACAGGTCTATACACAGTTACATGGACAAAACACCCAGTTGAAACTATCACTTAGAATTTGGTATTGAACTATTTTATTCTGGTTTGAGTTTGGGTTTTGTATGGCTTCCCAGGAAACCTTCATAATTTCAGATCCCACTAACAGGAATCTAAAATTTGAAGTATGATTTGGGTTGAAGCTTAATGGACAATCCTGTGAAAGCATGCTTTTTCTTAGTAAATTAACACGGAACAAAGACTCACGGGCAAAGGTTTAAGCCTGTGCGTAAGAACAGCTACTTTCAAACAGGGAGGGGGGCTGAACTCATCATAAAGACATGAAAATGTGTTGTTTTTCCACTAACTGCTCCCTATTCTGCTCAGCTGACCTCTCACCCCTCTTTCTTGAAGAATAAAAGGTCTTCTTCATGAAAATAAAGTTTGATTTCATAATCTCCAATTATGTTTGGTTATAAAAACCGTAGTTTTCTTCATTTAAAAAACCATTATTGTCATAACTGATTCAAAAAAGTACCCCTCCCCACCTGTGTAGCAGGAGGATGAACTGATGGGGCTAGTGACCCGCTGGAGGAGACCTGTGCTCTCCTACCCTCTCCCACTTGTGAGTGCCTGCCCCCCACACATCCAGCAGAGCCCCCATGTCTCCCCAAGCCCCCCTCAGCTCCTGGCTCTTCCCTCTCCGGTGAAGGAGAGTGCCAAGCTAGCCAGTGGATGAGCAGGATTCAAAGCCGAAACAAAATGTCAGCCTCCCTTTTGGCAGAGCCTCAGGCTCTAAAGAGATTTCCCTGTGGATTCCCACCTTTGGCTGCTCTCCATAAGAGGTATATTCATTTAAAAGTACTTATATGTATACTTAGCTTTCAATTCCTATGTTCGTTAGAACTTTGAAAAATGGCAAGCACTTCACAAATGCTTCAATAAAAAAAAAAAAAAAACCAAAAGATCATATCATCAAGTTAAAAATTTCAGTTGTGTTATTTATTTATTTATTTGCTGTATCTCCTTCATTTGTAAAATACATAAATAGTTTCTGACAAGGAAAGTGGACATATATTTTTAAACTGTCCATGAAATAAACATAAAGAGTCATTGTTAATATTCAAATGAGGCGTTAGCCTAAAACCATTAGCTATTTTTTTTCTTTATCTTATTAATTGTATCAATAGGCAGGTAGCACGATTGAAATGAATGCACTTAAATTCACATATATATGAATGTAAATAAATGATGATGATAAAGTTTTCTTTATCCTATATGATTGGTTTAATCCTGCTCTCTCTTCCCACATACACTGAGAAGAGAGAAGGACAATCATCCCCTGGGACTCTCTCAGGGACAATCTAGATGTTTCTATTCCCTTTATTCCAAAGGAATTTTGATCTCAAAGGGAAATCAGAGAACTCGTCTGACCTCTTGCTGCTTGTGCTGTCTTTCCGCATTTCCCCCTCACCAAAAAGTTCTCTTTTCAGCTTCTTGTGCCCAGACCTCTAGTTCTATCATATTTTCATTTTCCCTAATTGTAGCCCTTTAAAAAATACTGTTATTTATTTCCCCGGGACCACAGTTTTCATGATATAACTTTAATGGTGGGGAAATACAACAGAAGAAAGAAAAACATGAATTGCTAACCAATAAAATATTTCCAAAATATTATCCTCACTACAGGAATATTTGGGCATAAATTTATATTCATAGTGATGTTCCAGATTTAATTTTTCTTTAATCCTGTGCTATTACCATCAATGTCTGCAACAATGCTTTTACTAAGTTGGAGAAAGGGGCTGAAGTTCATGGCCTATAAGCTCAATATTCATACCAGTGATGGGTGTATTTTGCTGCTTTATATGGGAGCCACCCTGCTATGTAAATCAATGTTTTCTAATCTTTATTTCACTTAAAAGGTAATAAAGATGCTCATTCAGTAAGTACATAGGACCACAGGGTACACTCTCAGAATTACTATAAAACACTGTATTGCTAAACAGTTGGGAATGTAGTTGGTAGCCTGGGCATACACTTGCATGATGTTTGAGGAGAATTTACTTGGCAGTATTACAATAACCCCAAGCAATGCTGCCTGTGGGAAAGAAAAACAAAAGTGATAGGTAGTTTAAAGTATGCTGTTACAAAATTAGAGAGTGTATGTTTCTAATAGAATTATCTTCCATTGCTTCTCAAAGTTTATAGGTTTACCACATATAAACAAGAATTGAATATATTACTATAGATCTCAAAAGTTCTCAGCTGTAATTTGCTTCCTAAGAACTTCAATAAATGGCATTTTGCTGCTGAGGGGCAGGCTTTAGAAGGGAATTGAAACTGCATTTATATACCTAACTACATATAGTTCTCCTCCATAAAGAAAACTCCATGATCTTTGATCAAGCTCTCTGCTATGGCAGGGCAACACATGGAGAATTAGTGGAGAAGATAGAGGTTCTCTGGGTGATTTGAGCAAATACTACATCTGGGGACACAGCCATAATAGAATACTCTACCCCTGAATCCATAGAGTCTTTATTTTTAAAACCCAGATTTTAATGATCAGTGTAGTCTAAATTAGAGCAGTTTGATGATATCCTTTAAAAATAGGTTTCTCTACGGAACCAATATTTCTCATAATCTAATCTCAGAGATTCAAAGTTCATCTTTTTAAAGTGAGGTAAAGAGATACTTTCCTGACAACTGCAGAGATGTATAAAAGTGACCTAAACTCTCTGGACCTTAGTCTCCTTAGAGTTAAAATGGTGCAAAGAGAGAAGTCTCAATCTTTAGCGTGTCTCATAAAGTAGGAGAGATGGATTTTGGACTCCATATTTTCTGACCTGTTTCTTTCAACAGGCAAAGTGAGGATAGGGTTTAATTGAAAACAACAGTCTGATATGCTAATCTGATAAGATTAGTAATAGGAGTTTCAAAAGCATGTGCTTTGATGATTTCTCTCTCATTTCTGCTCCTCCCTTGAGGATGAAAGGGTTTTGGCACAGGTTGGAGCAGCCCCAGGAAAGCAGCTCCATACAAATGCCCAGGGGCAGAAATAACAGCATGACTGTGCATGTGTTCAGTCCAGGTGGGAGATCAACTTAAATTTCAATGAATTTGAGTTTCCTCATATCAAACAACAGAACTTCCCACTCTATTAAAAGACTCCAGAGAAAGGGGAGGGACCTTCTAAACAGTGACACCATGTGACTGGCCTGAATGGTAAGGAAGAACTTGGGGATGACCCCACAAACAGGGTTCCCGAGAAGCACCAACAGCACACGGGGTGTGTTTTGGGGAAACCTGGGTTCAGACTGACCTGACTGCTTCCCGTAGACTTGGAGAAATCTTTTTTTTTGCTTTTTGAGTCTCACTTTTCTCATCAGTAAAATGAAGAGACAGGTGACCACTAAGACCCACCTCTATTGTTACAAGCCCATAGGGACTCATCATTAGAGACCCAATTGTTGCTTTAACCCTTTCTTTGAATAACGAAAACAATTCCATGGAAATCAAGGGAGCACATCACGCAGATTGGATTCTCAAGCAGGAAAAGGGATGAGAATTCCATCCATAAAGTCTCAGTTGAAGTAAAACTTTTTGGCTACTATCAGCCCAATCATTACAGCACAAAACTCTAAGAATTCAAACGGGGCAAAACATACCCGTGAGTCCAACACCCTAGAATTTAACACGCACGCGCGCGCATGCACACACACACACACACACACACACACACACACACACACACACACAAGCAAGCAAATACAAATACTTTGGGACAAGGTGAATTTGAAGTATTAAAAGGGCTGAATTTTAGGGTATTTTCAAATTGATACAATTTTATTATGCGTTAGAATGTATAACAATTTGGATTAGAGGGGCAAAGTGAAAATCTTTGAGGTTTAAACAATTCACAGTAATAAGCCAAATTAAGATTAGTAATAGGAGTTTCAAAAGCATGTTATGCTTCTTAACAAAAGTTTATCCTCTTAAACAGTTGGGAGCTTTTGATACCATTTAATAAAGATATATAGATTTTTTAAAGCAAATAAAAAAGATTGATAATATGAAGTAAATTAGAGCTAGGCTTATTCCATTTGTCAGCAATTCTGAGCCAGCATAGTATGATTTAACAAATTTGCCAAAGAAAATTATTAACTCAAAACAAAACAAAAAAACTTGATTACAAGAGATCTCAGGAAGAGTAATCAAATAATCAGATATGTACCTTAAACATCCTTTTTATCTTTCCAACATAATATAGTATTGTTTTCAAAATCATTTGGGAAATGCTTCCTTTTTTCCTACTTCCTTTATTGCTCTCATCTCTTAGTTAAATCAAGTGTCCTGCTTCACTGGGCATGATATTTCGATTTCTCTGACCGGTCTGCCAAATATGGCTGCTGCTCTGAGATTTTGCCTTTTGCCAACCCGGTGGTGACAAATTCAATAATATCCTCACATTTAAATAGATAGTATCTCTCAAGTCCCCTGACGGTTCCTCACTTACTCATCCTTGCAACACTTCAGAGGAGAAGACGGAGTTTGGCTAATCATGCCCTGGAGTAGACAGATTAGAGATCCATGTGGATAAAGATGGCAGGGAAAGACAGCACAATGGAACGCCACAAAGCAAAGCCACCATAAAGGTAAAAATGCTGAAATATTTCCAAGGTCATAATTATACATTCTAGGGAATTCCCTGGTGGTCCAGTGGTTAGGACTCAGCGCTTTCACTGCCAGGGCCAGGTTCGATCCCTAGTCTGGGAACTAAGATCCCACAAGCCATGTGGTGCAGCAAAAAAAAAAAAAAGAAAAATGTGAAAAAAAAAGTTATACTTCTAAACATATTGCCTCTACAATCCTCTTTCCATTCATAATCATTTAGGAATGGAAAGGGAGATTCACATTATATGGTTTTTAATTTGGTGGATGGGTTTGCTTGAAGGTATCTGAGAAGCCCTATGCCCTTCTTGAATTCCCGCCTCTAAGGAAACAGGCTGACCCCTTTCTGCAGCCACAGACCTAGCCTGGTTTAACTCTTGAAGTAACCCCGGCACCAGGACTTGCAAAAATTTACATCTTACAAACTACTGTTTGCTGGGCTGAGCTACTCAAGTGCCAAATTATGGGCAATGACTATGAATGAATTTGCTGACTTTTTGACACTGTAAATTAGTTATTGAAAGTATTGATAAGCAAGTACTGTCATGAAAAGATTTTAATAGACACATATGTGGGTTTATGCAATATCCATTCAAAATTTTTGCACTTTGATTTTCGGATTTATTAAGAATCAAAAGACTGTACTTAAAAAAAGAAAAAAGAAAAAACCAAGACTGGATTTCATTCCTGAACGAGGATTTGTTTCTACTTATTTATCAGGGAAGAGGTAGTCATGATCTTTTTTTCATGTAATCAACATGTACTGAGAATTCTGTGTTGGGAGCTAGGAAGGCTGGTGTTGGTGGAAAGGGACACAAGGATGGCTCAGTATCCTCTATAATGAACTAGGCTATAACAAGCAGATTTCTTCTGGTCCAAATTCACAAAAGGAATAATACTTCAACCCGCAGGTATTAAAGTCATGGAACATAAAAAACTGTTACATAGCATCTAATACAACCATGTCATTTTTCTCTATTTAAATAAGCGTTTTATTTTAGATAGAGTTACATTTACAGAAAAAATTCAATAATAGTATATGGAGTTCCCATATACCCCACACTTAACTTCCCCTATTGTTAACATCTTACTACAGTCCATTTTCACAAATAATGAACCAATACTCATACATCATTATTCACTAACTTTCATTTTTTATTTGAATTGCATTAATGTTTCTCTAACCTCCTTTTTCTGTTCCAAGATCCAATCTAATATATCACATTATATTTAGTTATGTTGCCTTATGCTCCTCTTGATTATGACAGTTTCTCAGACTTTCCTTGTTTTTTATGACCCTGACAGTTTTGAGGAATACTGGCTAAGGTATTTTGTAGTAGGTCTCTCAATTTGGGTTTATCTGATGTTTTTCTCAACATCAAGCTGAGGTTGAGTTTTTGGAAGATGACAAGGTAAAGTACTCTCTCATTGCATCATTTCAAGGGTACACGCTATCAACATGACTCATCAATGATGATCTTAACCTTGATCATAATTAGTAGTGTCTGCCAGGTTTCTCCACTCTAAAGTTACTTTCATGTTCCACTTTCCATGCTATAATCTTCTTTGACATATCATATTTTCTTTTGAGCTCTTTCTGACTTTCCAGCACTATTCCCTGCCTCAGCCCTAATATCAGACAGGTTTTCTAAGATGCCCTGATTAACATTTTATTGGAGATTGGTATTAGAAACCAAGATCTGAGCACTAGCAACCATTTCATTTTCTAGATTACACAACTGAAGCTACGAGAAATTAAGGGATTTTCTCAAGGTCCAAAGGTGACTAGTTGCAAAACTAACACTGGAACACCAGTATCTTGATGCCTGGGTCACTAATCTTGCCATTGACACAACTCTGCCTTTCCTCTCACATTCCAGGACATGCAGCCTTCATGGGGATATAAATGAAAAACTATGACCTTGTTTCCTGCAGTCTAGACTTTCCAAGTGTCCTGCAGTTACATGCATTTTTATTTATGTGGGCCTTTGAATCCTTCCATGAAAGAGAAAATGAAAGCAAGGGAAATAGTTACCTTAATAATGACAACGGGAAAAATGAAGGGCCATTTCCCCAAGAAGAGTAAGGTTTAGGTTACACAAAGAATATCAGCTGTGTCTTTTATACTCAGAAAATCTGCTGTGTGATATATCTGTGTACATGGCTTATCACTTCAAGACCTTCATCAGTTTGTCACACCCCTTTTAGAAACATGCCCTTGCCATGCAGACCCAGAGCATGTATACTTGCGTACACATCTATGAAAAAACAAAATGACTCTTTCAGCTGGAAATTTGAAATCTTTATACAATTATAAACAGTAATGCATATTGCTCCTTTCAGGGGAGGCATGTAGCACATTTTCCTATGGTCTTTGAGATGAACAGGATTTAGTGATCAGTTAGTACATAAAACATTACCAAAAACTTTGACAATGTTCTTTGGTGCCAGAGGGCAAGCATAGTACACATCTCGTATCATCTTATTATACACATTATATAGCCCAGCTCTATATTTTAGAGGTCAGTAGATCATTTTAATATTAGTGCCTTAGGTTTATTTCTTTTTTATCCATAACGATGTGTTCCCAGTAGATTCCATGCATTTAATAAATAGTGAGTAATGCTGACGACTACTGCTAGTCATTACTAAGACTGTTCCAGCCATTATGGGTGATGCAAAAATGAGTAAGTCCCAGATCCTTTTGATAAAATAGTACCCTATCTTATATTTTACTGCTGACCTCTAGAGCTCCCAGTACTATACAGCATACACAATAGCCATTAAGCAAACAATCATTGTTTAGCAAATCAATAGTCAATCCCTAAACTAGTGGGCTTTTGCAATTTTCACTGGTAATAATTTAAATTAAAGTGTTTACATTGAAATGGGTCAACAATGCAAATTCTATGTTAGAAAAGCTTTTTAATAATTATTCGATATTTGTAATAAACCCTGTAAACTAACAACTCAGCCCATGACTCCATGAAGAGTTCCTTTCTTATTAAGCTCATAAGTGAAGAAGTAGTGAGATAGCTCTGAGGTACCATTTTCTTGAATTTTACGCTTGCCGATCATCTTGATTGTTCCCAATAGTGAAGAAGGCCTAAACCACTCGTTAATTGTTTTTCCTAAAATGAAGACTATATTTTAAATACACAATTTTAGGGCTTCCCTGATGGCACAGTGGTTAAGAATCCACCTGCCAATGCAGGGGACACAGGTTCAAGCCCTGGTCTGGGAAGATCCCACATGCCGTGAAGCAACTAAGCCCGAGCGCCACAACTACTGAGCCTGCGCTCTAGAGCCTGCAAGCCACAACTACTGAAGCCCACATACCTAGAGCCCATGCTCCGCAACAAGAGAAGCCACCGCAATGAGAAGACCATGCAACGCAATGAAGAGTAGCCCCCCATTCACCGCAACTAGAGAAAGCCCGCACGCAGCAACAAAGACCCAACGCAGCCAAAATTAAATAAATAAATAAATAGAGGAAAATTTTAAAAAATAAAAAATAAATACACAATTTTAAAAGCAGTTTCTATTAATTATCCTAATTTATTATATGAAAGAAAGTATTTGATACACTTTTGAAATTCACATTCATTGTTCACATTCCAAAATGTCAGGGTTTTACACCATTTTATTATTTTTAATATTATTACAAACTGATAGTTTTATATGTGATTGCAACTGATACAAATGTATGATGTTTATGTCAATTATCGGTCCTGTAGCAATCAACCAATTGCTTGTACCAAATGCTGAATGCCAGAAAAGCCTCTCACTCAGCAGTAAAAATACACATGTTTTTACTTATATTTATATTAAGTCATCAATATCTATGTATGTAATTTATTGGAATACTATCTGAAAGAAAATAGAGGTATAGCTAAGACTTTTTAATAATGAGTCATTTTATATAAGCTTGTACTAAATAAAGCTAATTGATATTAAAAGGCAATATCTTCAAAGAGCCTATTAAGATATTTTTAGACTCCAAAATACACATATTTCTTCTTTTTTCCTGATTCATATAAATTGAATAAATGTATATCCTATCTAAAGCAATTTATCTCCAATTCTAAATGGACAAGGATTGTTGTTACTTTTATAACCGTGTTTAGTCTCTCCACAACCTTTATAATGAGTTTCGAAAGTAGCTGAGTTTGGGAAGTAGCAGATGTACATTATCATATGAAAAGAGCTCTTCCAGCTTGCATAAACCTTCAACTATATACCTGAAAAATCTGGTTGGAGTTGACGTACATACTGGCTGGTGTTCATGTAATGGACATTGCATCTTACCAAAAGTCTTTCAAGTTCCCTGCTTTCTGCCTTCAGAGGAAGAGAAAGTTTCTCAGAACTAATTTCCCACTGGGAAAAAAAAAAACCCCACATACTAAAAGTGAACCATACTTAACTTTATTCTTGAATTTTAGCAAATTTTAACACTTTTCTTAATTCTTTCCCATACTTTTAAAAATTCATGTAAACATCTTTGGTTTTAGTTTAATTTCCTTATGAAAGTTCCAGTTGGTCCTGTTTTCCTATTTTAGGAACTTCTTTGGTAGAACAAACACAGAAGAGAATAAGATCCCCTAAACTTATCAACTAGAAATGAACTTAACAAGAAAAGGTAAAGGCATTTGTGAAACAGACCTCAAGTTCGATCGCCCACATTTTAAATTTAAATTTATTTATTTATTTTTTGGTTGTGTTGGGTCTTTGTTTCCGTGCGAGGGCTTTCCCCAGTTGCCGCAAGCGGGGACCACTCCTCATCGCGGTGCGCGGGCCTCTCACTATCGTGGCCTCTCCCGTTGCGGAGCACAGGCTCCAGACACGCAGGCTCAGTAGTTGTGGCTCACAGGCCCAGTTGCTCCGCGGCATGTGGGATCTTCCCAGACCAGGGCCCGAACCCGTGTCCCCTGCATTAGCAGGCAGACTCTCAACCACTGCACCACCAGGGAAGCCCGATCCCCCACATTTTAAATCCTGGTGAGGGCTCAACACACTGAAGCTAAGCGCTGGTCTTTGGTTCAACACATTACCATTCTCTGAACTGATGTTTGGAATAACATCACCGATCTGTAAAGATTTCATTTTCCTTTTTGAGGATTAGGTAAAATTCTTCCCATCTAACAAAGGAGGATATTAACACAGCCTGCGATTGCTTGTTTTCCTTTTGGTAAATGATGAGATTTGAAAACAGTAGCAATCCATGGTTAATTCTGAGATTGCCATCACGTTCTTAATAACTGAATGCTCAGCTCTAGAGAATTCTAACATCACCCAATTTTATACCTTCAGGGCATATCAAACAAAACTGGATAATCCTAAAGAAAGGTTGGTCTGCCTTGGAAGATATAAGCTTTAGGAAAGGGAGTGGGGCACCCCACTGCCTAGAGAACCATGCATTTTGGTATAGGACTCTTTCCTCTTCTTTCTCACTCTCCTCTCCTTGCTCACTCTCCTCTCCCATCTCAAACCTCTACTCCATGACCTATTTATCCAGGGGCAAGCTTTTAGTGAAATGCTAATGAAAGCAGTAGTTGGCAAACTACGGCCCATGAGCCAAATCTGGCCCACATCCTGTTTTTGTAAATAAAGTTTTATTGGAACACAGCCATGCTCATTCATTTGCACATTGCCCGTGGCTGCTTTGGAGTTACAGGATGAGTTTAGGAGATACAACAGAGATCACGTGACACACAAAGCCTAAAACGTTTCCCATCTGATGCTTTCCTGAAGAAGTTTGCTAACTCTGAACTGAAGGATCAACTGAAGACTTTGGATTTACAAACATTAAGGTATTTGCAGGCTCAAAAAGCCAGCAATGATCATATACATCACATATTTCTTCACTGGGTAATACAGCAGTTCATTTTCACTCGCAAAGAAAATTATATGCAGCATGTTAGGGAAGAAAATCAATAGCCCAGCAGGAAGGACCCTGAATACTTCATCTGACTCCATTACTTTTCTCCACTTCAGTGTCTTGAAAGCCCTGAGACTACCCTGGACAACAGCATCCCAGGTTTCCTTACAGCTCATCATTATTGGTGTTGCAAGGAGGCACAGACTTCTCAAAACTTCACAGTAGGGTTGGGTTCTTTTGTATACACACACATACACACACACACACACACACACACACACACACACACACACACACAGCTAGCCTGCAAGGACACCCAGCTCCCTCCCTCATTTATTTTATGGGTTTACCACACTTTTATTACCAGTAGTCAGTGAAAAAAACTCTCTCCCCCCTAGCTCTCCCCTTTTGTAACCATAGGTTTGTTTTCTACATCCGTGAATCTATTTGTTTCGTAAATAAGTTCATTTGTATCATTTTTTTAGATTCCACATATAAGTGATATCGTATGATATTTGTCATTTTCTGTCTGACTTACTTCACTTAGTATGATAATCTCTAGGTCCATCCATGTTGCTTCAAATGGCATTATTTCACCCTTTTTTATGGCTGAGTAGTAGTCCATTGTATATAGGTACCACATCTTCTTTATCCATTCCTCTGTCGATGGACACTTAGGTTGCTTCCCTGTCTTGGCTATTGTAAGTAGTGCTGCTATGAACATTGGGGTGCATATATCTTTTCAAATTAGAGTTCTCTTCGGATATACACCCAGGAGTGGACTGCAGGATCATAGGGTAATTTATTTTTGTTTTTTTAAGGAACCTCCATTCTGTTCTCCATAGTGGCTGCATCAATTTCCTTCCCTCATTTTTTACGTCCACTCAGGTGCTGACCACCAGCTGGCATAAATGACAGATGATGCTAACTTCCAACAGATGTCTTTCTGACCCCAAAGATAATGGAAATGACAAATAATAACTCTGTAATTACCTTAGCTTCAACCAAAAGCATAAGCTGAAAAATCACCAGATGAGAACTACAGGGAACATGTGAGACCGACTTCCCCATTAAGCATGTTTAAGGGTCGCCCCTGCTGTGAAGCTCAGGAGCTGTGCCAAGACAGCAGGGAAGGCAGCTCACCAGGCACCCAACCATAAATCCTCTCGGCCCCATGATACACAAACACGATTTCAGCATCTGCACGCGCAGCAGACGGGAAACGGAGAAATGAAGATTAAATAGGAACTAGCGCACTGTCAGACCTTGGAGTTTTACAGTGCTTTGGATCAGGTAAAAGTCTTCTAATTAAAAACACATTTTAAGTGCTCCCATTCTCTTTTCTGGTTGCTGGGTCTGGTCCTTGAGAAGAAACAATAGGAAAGACAAGAAAGGCAATGAGAGTTTTGAACTGATGAGAGAAGGGTTTGCCTTTTGCTGATGTTCTTACTTTGGGAAGTGGGTTAGACAATGACTGTGAAATGCAGTGAGCCATTGCTAACCTTGACCCATGGCATGGCTGTCTGGGCTTTGTGCTTTGAGGAGAACAGAGGGACTTCTGAGCATGGTGAAAGTTTTCTTTATTTTCAAGAATCTGGAGCTTGTTTGAACTAAGTCTTTGATTAAACACCCAGAAGTGAACTTGTTTAGTTGGACTAAAAATCCCGACCATGTTGTTTGTTCCTAGATGGAGGTTAGTCAATCCCCAGGTAGAAACAATTCTCACTTATGATGGTTAATTTTACATATCAACTTGCCTGGGCCACAACGTGCCCAGTTATTTGGTCTACAACTATTCTGGGTATTTCTGTTACGTTTGTTGGATGGGACCAACATTTAAATAGGTAGACTGAGTAAAGTAGATGGCCCCTCCTATTATGGGTAGACTGCATCCAATCAGTTGAAATCCTGAATAGAACAAAAAGGCTGATCCTCCCCTAAGTAAGAGAAAATCCTTTCTGTCTGATGGCCTTCAGACTAGGACATCAGCATTTTTCCTGCCTCTGGACTTAAACTGAAAGATCAGCTCTTCCTGGGTTTTGAGCCTGCTGGCCTCCAGACTGGAGCTACACTATCAGTTCTTCTGGGTCTCCAGCTTGCTGACTCACCCTGAAGATCTTGGGATTTGCCAGCTCATAATTGAATAAGCCATGTTTATAAAAACAAATATCTTTTTATGTATGTATGTACACATACACACACATATCCTATTTGTTCTGTTTCTCTGGACAACCCTACCTAATACATCACTGAATCTGAAGCTAAGTATCTAAGGACATGCATGAGATGCAAAAATCTTATTATTGATTTTCTCCCTAGAACTCCCTCCCACTGAAACTATTTATCCCCCTTGGAGCTCTAACAGAATTAACTGTATGAAGACAATTGTTATGATCACCTTCTCCAGGCTAACCATCTCCAACTGATATAACCATTCATCATTAGACATCATTTGAGTTTTTTCACCCTCACCGTCACTCTTCTCTAAATGCTCTACAGTCTGTCTATATCCCACATGAAGTGTGGGATAGCCTTCTTTAGGTGAAGAGTTACATTATCACCTCCTGTATTCTAATGCATTATATCCATTCATGCAGCATATTTTGGCATTAGCTTTTTTGATGATTATATCTCTGATCTACATTGGCCTAAATTCTTCTGCTGAACTATATCTTTTTCTTTATGCACTAAGGCTATTTTAAAGTATAGAAACTTATTAAGTGATAGCTTCAACTCTTACCTATAAGCTGCTTTCCCTTGGATCAACATTTCTAGACCAAATCTTTCATCTAAGCTCCAGCACCAATTCAACCACCTCCTGGGATGTTCATAGTTACCCTACTTGATGTAAGCTCCACGAGGGCAGGATTTTATGTTTGTTTTATTCACTGCTGTATGCCCAGTGCCTAGAGTAGCCTCTGGCACCTAGGAGGTAGGTTGTCTGCAAACACTGTTAAACATATAAATAATTGAATCTTAAAGTGCACATGTTCAAATATAGTCTTACCCCCTTACCTCACTTCCTATAGAACCTCTCAGGAGAGTGGTACCACCATCCACACAGGTACCAAAGCCAAAAATCTGAGTCATCCTGTATCCATATTCTACCTCACTTCACATATCCAGTTAGATCTCAAGGAACACTGATTTCTCCCTGAGTGTCTTTCGAATTGATCTCTTTTCTCTTTCTCACCACCACTGACTTAGTGTAGGCCTTCATCTTCTCCTTATTTACAATTTTCAATAGTCCCCTAAATAAATGAATGACTCCATTCTTGCCCCCACTTTTTAAAATTCATCCATTCTTCATACTTCCGTCAATGCTCTCTTTCAGAAATGCAAACCTGATTAAAGTATTATACTACTTAAAGGCCTTTATTGGCTCCCCATGATGGTCACAGTAAAATCCAAGTCCTTAGCAAGGCACTCATCATTCCAAGCTCCTTCTTGGCCTGAGCCTTATCTACCTTCCCAGCTTCACTTCTCTTCACTCTACCACCAAGCGCCCTATTCTTCAGTCATAAGGAGCACACCTCTGACCTGTGCATGCGTTTCTTGCTTTTGTTTCTTCTCTGTATCTACAGAGTTGACTACAACTCACTAAACGATTCAGGAGGTAGCTGCTGATCATCCCCAGACTGGGTAAGACACCTTGTCTGCACTCACAGAACACCTGTGCCGACCTTGACTGTAGACAAACATAACAAAGTGTGATAAGGGCCCTCTCTCACGCTTGATTCTAAAATTGTGTGAATTTGTATCCTCGGTGCTCATCCTAGTGTTCAGGACATAATCAGTTCTCAGTTGAATGAATTTCACCCTACGAAGCAGGCGGCAAAAGGCGAGAAAGGAAAAGGACCAAGTGGGTGGGAGATATTCCAGAACAAGTGACCCACATGAACAAAGGCACAGGGTAAGAGAATAATGCTTGTGTTCAGGGTGCAGAGAGGCACACAGAGTTCAGGAAGGGAAGTGGGGAGCAGAGGGCTAGAAAAGAAAGCTGTTCTTTACAAAGAGAATTTCTCAGGTCAGTGAGTTGCCATCTGGCCATCCTGGCAGACCCAGTGTTCCATTTCCAGTCTTCCAGCAAGCAACAAATTATATGCATGATATAGACTTTCCTCTGAAGGTCCCACATCTCACATTTTGCACTGTATCCCCTTCATCAGCAATAACAGACAAACCTGCTGAGTTCAGCATATATTATCTTGTTAGCAAGGCTTTCCCTTCACCGCTGCCTCTTTGCAACTCAATCTCTCTAATGCTGACTGCTAAAATGACTTGAGGTCCAGGTGTAGATTCAACATCTGAGTCAGAAGCTCTAAAATCTGTGCCAGCATTGTGGAAATGTGTTGGGAGATGTGATAATGATTTACCTCTAGCACATTTATTGGAACACGCCAAAGCCCCGAATAAAAATAACTCACATTTATAGAGTACTTTCCTTGTACCAGGTATTGACCTAAATATTCTGCACGTATTAACTCTCAAAATTCCTATGAGATATATGCCCTTATTATCCCATTTTACAGATGAAGTCACTGAGGCACAGAGAAATTGAGAACACTCTACAGGGTCACACAGCAGACAAAGGTTGGAGTTAGAATTTTTTAAATGAAGCTCCAAATTCTATGAACTTAATGATTATCCTATGGTGCCTCTTTAAAACAGGCAAGAAATGCAGGACCAAAAAAGAGAGTACAGCTTTTAATACTGACTTTGCTGTAAAGTATATGATTTTGGTTAAGTCAGAACTCCATGAAACTTATTTTCTGTACCATGACAGAATTTGTGTAGAAGAGCAGGCTTCAAACACTTTTACTTCCACAGCCCCTAACATAATTTTTTAAAAATATATTGTGTCCCCTTGCACATTTTAAAAGGACATCTAGATTTTCAATAATATGTTTAAATGTTTGCAAAAATAAATACTTTCTAGCATTTTATAAATATAGATTTTAAAATAAAATGTTTCTATTATTCTTTAAATATAGGCACTTCAGCTCTCTTCTGGTTACTGTTTGCATGGTACATCTTTTTCCTTCCTTGAAAGTTCAACCTGTCTGTGTCTTTGAATCTAAACTACGTCTTTTGTATAGAGCATATCATTAAATCTTTTTTTATTGAAGTATAGTTGATTTACAATGTTGTCAGTTTCAGGTATACAGCAAATATCATTAAATCTTGCTTTTTTTTAGCTAGACTGATCATTTGTATGTTTGATTGAAGTCTTTAGTGCATTCACAGTTAATATAATTATTGATATTGTTGGATTTACATCTGTCATTTTGCTATTTGTTTTCTGCTTGTCTCATGTATTTTTTCCTCCTTTACCACTTCTTTTTGTGCTAAACCAATGTTTTTTCAAGTAAACCATTTTAATTACTCTCTTGAGATTTTACTCTGATTTTTTAAATTTAACTTTCAAAATGGCTTACACTAGACATTACAACATGCAGCTTTAAAAATAAAAATTGTATACATTTAAGGTGTATACTATGATGTTTTGCTATATATGTGTGTGTGTGTGTATATATATATATATATATATATATATATATATATATATATATATTGCAATGATTACTGTAGTCAAGCTAAGTAATATATCCACCTCCTTACACAGTTATCATTTGTGTGTGTGTGGTGAGAGCACCTGAGATCTACTCACTTAGCAAATTTCCAGTATGCAATACAATATTATACTCTTTTGAACATTCCTGTATGTTAGATCTCTAGACTTATCCTACATAACTGCAAATTTGCATCCTTTGACCAACATCTCCCCATTTCCCCCACCTCCTCATCACAATCCGTTTCAGATTTCAGTGACCTAATTCTAGTAAAATATACCTCCATCCCCCCTTTGTGCTGTTAATGTCATATGTATTGTATCTACATATGCTCTGAACACCATAATAGTGTTATAATCATTGCTTTAGACAATCGTATGTGTATTTTTAAGAAATTAAGAGTAAACAAAAATATATAGTGAGAGTAATTTTTATTTACCCACATATTACATTTCCCTATTCTTCACTCCTTCTTGTGTATTTGATTTCACATCTGGTGTCATTTCCTTTCAGCCTAAAGGACATTTTTATAGGAGAGATGTGCTAGCAAAGACTTCTCTTGGTTTTTGTTTATCTAGGAATGTCTTTAGTTTTCATTCATTTTTGAAGAATAGTTTTGGTAGGTAAAGTATCGCTGATTGACAATTTATGAACTTACTACCACTAAGTGTGAGGCAATTATAACTTGGAGCAGCATTTCCCAAAGAAGTATACCCTCTGGAAGTTCAGTTGCTATGAAATATCCATGGTCCATTATAGTTGGAAAAAAATGGTTTCTTTAGAATAGGGATTCTCAGAGTTTTTCAAGCGCTAATATGGGTCTTGACTCTTGATGAAGAAGAGAGAGTCTGAAATGCTTCCAGAAGTTTTTTTACTACAGGGGACTTTCTCTACTGAGCATCTCACTAGTGTTCTACAAACAATACATTGAAAAATGTAAACCCAGTTTGGATAAGTAAACTGAGCACAGAAAGGGATTGAGTGTGGCCCAATGGATGAAGTAATGGCGCAGTAAAAACAACTGTAGGATGATACATTTCCATCCTATGTACTCCCAGCAGCCTCACAAGGAGGATCATTTTACTGGAGAAGCAAGGGTTATGACATTTATTGACAGTCAAGGAAATACACTGTGATTTGTTTATTATTGGATTTTTTGTTGTTGTTGACTATTGCTCTATGTTTGACCACACAGCTTGATAAGTGATCTGGAACTTAATTTGTTATCTTCACCTTAATGCAACTACATGCTTGACTGTTACAGTTCACACTGAATAGAAAAAAAAAAAATTCTGCAGTTGAAACATCCTTATTTTATAATTACATTTTGATTGCTGAGGCATTATCTGGGCATCCTGCAAAGCTCAACTAATGCAAACCTAATTCTCCTTTAATACCAATCCCAGGAGGAGTTTAACTTGAAAACAGTAAGATTTATTTTTGAGTCTGTAGATTGTTTTTAAATACTTAGTTGCTAAATTTTATGTACTGTATAAGGAAGAAAACAGATAATCAGAAAGTTCTGTTATTTCTTCTCTTCTGAAGGAGGCAGGAAAGGCACAAAGCTCACAGTTGTCAGCTGTATAGTCTGGACGATGATTACAGCACAAATAGGTGTACCATTACACAATCATACAACAACTCCTCAGGTAAAATATATGAGGATAGGACTATATCTCTTCTAGAATTATAATCATTAACATGACTATGTTAATGATTGGTTAACATTTATTGAACTCTCGCTATATATCATTTCATCCACATAACAATCCAATGAGGTAGCTACTATTAATTACCTTCATTATAAAAATCAGGAAACCAAGCTAGAAAGATTAGGTAACATATTTAAGATTCAAATCTGTGTCTTGTCTATGACTCGACATCTATGCTTTTAACCTTCTATGTGTGGATAACCATACAGCAGTGATTCTCAAAGTGTGATCCACTTAAAAGCACCATCAACACGACCTGGGAACTTGATCGAAACACCTACTGAATCAGAAACTCTGGGGATGGGACCCAGCATTGGGTTTTTACCAGCCCTCCAGGTGATGCTGAGGTTCTCTAAAATTTGAGAACCACTGCCATGTAGCATGATACTTAGTCAATGTGTTTTCGGTTGAGAGACAATATAAAGGATTTTTTTTACTACACATTACAAACCCATCTCTCAAATATTCAAAGTCAATCTGCAGAGCACATTATAGCATACATCTTAAATCTTATTTATAAAATCACAGTCCAATATTTTGTTTTGCTCCTCTTTGTCTTCTTTCCTACCTCAGCAAGTGTTCCCAGGGCCACTGCATTGTATGAGCACCTGATTCTGCTGCTTTTGGAGAAGCCAATCCTACTTCCATTCAAGCCTTCTGAGCTTCAATGTCCTCACATGTCTACCCCACCCATCCAGAAGTCATCAGTATCTGGCACAGTCTGTGGCACATAGCAGATAGTTAATAATCATTAATAAATAATTTGTTAAACTGCTATAAGCAGTTTAACAAATGATGCAGATTTTCAATGATTATTCTAGGTACACTTCTGAAAGTGGATTTATAATACTTGTTGACTGGTCTGATTACTTTGGGTATAACAAGAGTCTACCAAAGTCAGGCATCATCATATTTCAATAAGGTATACATGACCAATGTGGTCATTTATCTTCAAAGACAGATTTCCCAGTGAACCACGCTTCCCAGTAATCATGTCCTGTGTATGGTGATTTTGTGTTAATTTTGAAACTAAGTCATTAAAAATGCAGTTTCCACCTTGGTCTCTTGAAATATGTGTTCAAGGGAAAACCAGCCACCATGTAAGGAGTCTATACTGAGACCTCCATGCTATAAGGGAATCCAAAGTAGCTAGCCAAGTGGAGAGGCTCTATGGATAGAGAGACATGCCCAGTCAACCCCCAACTGCACTGGGCTTCCCAGGTGAGGCAAAAGATTTGTGAGTTAAAAGCTATCATGGACATCCAGCCCAATGGGCCTTCAGTTGGGTTCCATCTGCCATCGGACTACAGCTATATGAAAGACCTCAGACAAGAATAGCCCACGTGAGCTCAGTCACTTACAAAACAGTAAGCAACAATAATACATTGTTATTTTAAGTCACTGTATTTTGGGGTAGTTGGTTATATAACAATAGCTAATTATAGCGATAGGTCAGGGTTTAAAAGTATCGCATATGTTGAACATATATCATGGTGCCTAAATGTAACACAATCAGCTAAGGGAGAAGGGTGAGGTCTATGTATAATTCATTTCCTTTTCCTAGCTTTAGGAACACATTAGTGTTGCTTCAATGTGGACTCTAAGCATTCTTATTGTGAGTATAAAAACTAAATTTGCATAGCAGGCAGTGTTGCATATTGCATAGTTCAGTGGAGTTAGAAATTTCATTAACAGCACAGGGAATATTTTTTATGAGTGTCCATGAAAGAAAAAAGGATAAAATTTGTATCCTGTTTAAAATGTTATAACTTGAGTTACACTGTACATTAAGTAGATCAGTTCCTACTACAACCTAAGAAAAGTGACTAAATGTTGAGTCAGAAAGCTGTGAAGACTTGTATCATATAAAGCAGCCTGTTCAAGGAGTCAGATACACACACACTACACTTTCCACACTGGGGCTTTCCCCGTGGTACTTTGTAAGCCCATCTAGTTAGCATTATAAAGCTTAATATTTATCAAATTCCTGACCCTGAACAATTTTTATATTAAAATTATTTTTTTCTTCTCCACCTCCATCCAATATGGAGTAGACTAAATGCATACCATTTATCACATAGTATACATGCTAGCTTTATTCTATATACAAGTAAATCATAATGTATTTATAGGCAAAGGTCATCTCTTATTTTAAAGCATTACAGAGATATCATTAACATGTAACATTGTGTAAGGTTAAGGCATACAATGTGTTGATATGATACACTTATATATAGAAAAATGATTACCACCATAGCATTAGCTAACGCCTCTATCATGTCATATAATTACCGTGTGTGTCTGTGTGTCTGTGTCTGTGTGTGTGTGTGTGTGTGTGTGTGTGTGTGTGGTGAGAGCATTAAGATCTACTCTCTTAGCAACTTTTTTTTTTTAAATAAATTTATTTATTTTTTATTTTTGGCTACGTTGGGTCTTCGTTGCTGCACACAGGCTTTTCTCTAGTTGTGGTGAGTGGGGGCTACTCTTCCTTGCGGTGCACGGGCTTCAACTGCGGTGGCTTCTCTTGTTGCGGAGCACGGGCTCTAGGCGTGCGGGCTCAGTAGTTGTGGCTCGCGGGCTCTAGAGCGCAGGCTCAGTAGTCATGGCACACGGGCTTAGTTGCTCCGTGGCATGTGGGATCTTCCCGGACCAGGGATTGATCCCGTGTCCCCTGCATTGGCAGGCAGATTCTTAACCACTGTGCCACCAGGGAAGTCCCCAGCAACTTCTAAGTATATAATAAAGTATTATAAGATATAATCATCATGCTGTACATTAGATTCCCAGAACTTATTCATTTTATAATTGGAACTTTGTACCCTTTGATTAACATCTTCCTATTTCTCCCGACACCCAGCCCTTGGTAATCACCACTCTACTCCCTGTTTCTATGACTTCAGCTATTTCGGATACCAATACAGCATAGATGATACAGCATATGTCTTCCTCTGTCTGACTTATTTCACTTAGCATAATGCTCTCGAGGTCCCCTGGTGTTATTGTAAATGGCAGGATTTCCTTCTTTTCTCATGGATGAATAATATTCCATGAAAGATAGACAGACAGACAGATAGGTTTATACATCTATAGCTATATCTCTGTATCTCTATCTCAATATAACATTTTCTTTATCCATTCATCAGTTGATAAGACACTTAGGAGGTTTTCCGATCTTGGCTATTGTGAATAATGCTTTAATGAACATGGGAGTGCAGATATCTCATCAAGATCCTGATTTCAATTGCTTTGAATATATACCTAGAAGTGGAATTGCTGGATCATATGGTGGATCTATTTTTAATACTTTGAGGAATCTCCACACTCTTTTCCATACTGGCTGCAAAAATTTGCATTCCCACCAACAGTGCACCAATTGCACAGGTTCCGACTGCACAGGTTCCCTTTTCTCCAGTTTTGCTAACACTTGATAGCTCTTGCCTTGTTGATAATAGCCATTATTACAGATAGGAGGTGATATCTTGTGTTTCTGACTTGCACTTCCTGATGATTAGTGATTTCCAGCACTTTTTCGTGTACCTGTTGGCTATTTGTATGTCTTCTTTAGACAAATGTCTATTCAGTGCCTCTGACCATTTTTCAGATTGTTTATTTTTTTGCTGTTGAATTGTATTAATCCTTTATATATTTTGAATATTAAACTCTTATCAGATAAACAATTTGAAAATATTTTCTCTCATTCCATAGGTTGCCTTTTAATTTTGTGGATATTTTTTTCCTGTGCAGAAGTTTTTTTAGTTTGATATAGTCCCAGTTATTAATTTTTACTTTTGTTGCCTGTACTTTTGGTGTAGTATCCAAAAAAAATTGTTGCCAAGACTAATATTAAGGAGATTTATCCCTATGTTTTCATCTTGAAATTTTACAGTTTCAGTTCTTATGTTTAAGTCTTTAATCCATTTTGAGTTAATTTTTGTGAGTGGTGAGACAGGGGTCAAATTTCATTGCTCTTTGAGTCCTTATTCAGTTTTCTCAACACTATTTATGGAAAGGACCATCCTTTCCTCATTGAGTATTCTAGGCTTCACTGTCAAATATTAGTTAACTGTATATGTTAGAGTTTATTTCTGAACTCTCAAGTGTTTTCCATTGGTCTATGTGTTTGTTTTTATGCCAGGACCATACTATTTTGATTACTATAGCTTTTACTATTTTCCGTTATGCTTTCATTCCCTTTCTATATCATTTGTGAATCTGTTGTAAGGTTTTTTGCTTTATGGTTACCGTGAGGCTTACATAAAACACTAAATATGGCACTCTATTTACACTGATAGCAATTTAACTTTGCACGCAAAAAGTACCCTTTTACTCCTTTTATGTTTTTGATGTCACAATTTACGTCTTTTTATACTGTGTATACATTAACAAATTATTGTAGTAGAGCTGTTTTTAATATTTTTGTCTTTAACCTATATACTAGAGTTAAGTAGTTAACACACCACCATATTTCAGTATTATGTATACAGAATACAGAGTATTCTGAATCTGACTATATGATTAACTTTACTAGTGTGTTGTATATTTTCATATGTTTTCCTGTTACTAATTTGCATCTTTTTATTTCAGCTTAAAGAACTATTTTCAGCATTTCTTGTAAGGCAGATTTAGTGGTGATGAATCCCTCAGCTTTCGTTTATTAGGAAAAGTCTTTATTTTACCTTTATTTCTGAAAGACAGCCTTGCTGGGTAGAGTATTCTTGGTTGGCATTTTCTTCCTTTCAACACTTTGAACTTATCATCCCATTCTTTGCTGGTCTGCAAGGTCTCTGCTGAAAAGTCCACTGATAGCCTTATGGGGGTTCCCTTGTACAAGAATTTTCTTTTGCTCTTGCTGCTTTTAAAATTCTCTCTTTGTCTTTGTTTTAGAAAGTTTCATTTAGTGAATCCTGGAGAAGTTAGTTTTGAATTGAAATATTTTGGTACCTATTAATAGGGCTTTATGAACATGGATATTCAAATATATCCCATGTTTGGGAAGTTCTCAGCCATTGTTTCTATAAATAAGCTTTCTATCTCCTTTTCCCTTTATACTCTTTCTGGGACTCCAGTGATGCACACATTGTTTCTCTTGATGTCCTCCCATAAGTCCCATGGGCTTTCTTCATTCCTTTTCATTCTTTTTCCTCCTCCGATTAATTTCAATTGCTCTGTCTTCCCACTTACTACTCTTCTGTTTAGACAAATCTGCTATTAAAACTCTCTATTGAATTTTTTAGTCCAGTTGCTGTATTCTTCAGCTCCAAAATTCATTTTGGTTCCTTTTTATGTTTTCTATATCTTTGTTAAACTTCTCATTTTGTCTTGTATGTTTTTCCTATTACTGTTTAAATGTTTATCTGTGTTCTCTTGTAGCTCTCTTGAGCATCTTTAGAACAATTTTTTTGAATTCTCTGTCAAGAAATTCTTGGATCTCCATTTCCTTGGGGCCAGTTACTGGAGGTTTACTATATTCCTTTGATGGAGTCATGTTTCTCTGATTCTTCATGATTCCTTTAGCCTTGAATAGGTATTTGTGCATTTGAAGAAGCAGTCACCTCGTCCAGATTTTATGGATTAACTTCAGTAAGGGAAGACTTTCACCCGAGCTTGGGGCACACTGGAGCTTACTGTGACCCTGAGTCTAGTGGTGTGGGCACTTAGTGTAGGGTCATGTAGTGGCTCTGGGCTGGGGCAGGGGGGCATGATATCTCTTCTGCTCAGCCTGTTGAGGTTCATAGCATCAACAACTGTGTGGTCCTTGGTTAGTACTGAGAGGGGGAGGGAGGGTAGC
This sequence comes from Balaenoptera physalus, assembly GCF_965194825.1. NCBI lineage: Eukaryota > Metazoa > Chordata > Mammalia > Artiodactyla > Balaenopteridae > Balaenoptera > Balaenoptera physalus. The sequence continues at coordinate 16,451,069 of NC_138902.1, forward strand.
AGTGGCTGCAAGGGCTGCTGGGATCCTCAGTGGCACCCTCAGGTAAAGCTGCTAGGGACCAGGGCAGGAAGCAGTGGTAGCTGGAGCCAATGTTGCAAGCACATTCAGCTGCAGTGGCCAGTTGCAGGTGCCTATGTAGTGGCAGGGGCTGGCTGCAGACATGTACGTAGTGGCAAGGGCTGCAACCAACGATGGGCTCACTAGCAGCTCTGGGGGCCCTGACTGTCAGCATGCTCTCCTGTAGCTGCACCATCTCCCCTTTGTCATGCACACTGCAGTGTGAGAGCTGGTGACAGGGGTCAGACTGGTGGCACGCACAAGTACAGCTGGAGAGGCTAGCTGCAGGTAAGCACGGTGGTGCAGGCCAGTGACAGAACACAGGGTCTGATCCAGGCTGCAAGCAGCTGCAGCGGCTCTGGCTGTGGGTTTGCTCTCCCATGGCTACATGGTCTCCCCCTGGCATGTGTGCTGCAGTAGAGGCTGGTCCCATGCCTGTGCACAGTTAGAGGCCAGCCCCGAGCATGTGTATGGCAGCGGGGGCAGCTGTAGGGGGTCTAGGCTAGTATCTCATATTCATGGAGCCATGGAGGCCTGAAATGGCTGTGGTTCCTGGGTTCTGGCAGGGGTGGGGAGTGATTGGGGAGAGGCTCAGGCAGCTGGCATTAGTGACCATGAATACTTGTGGAGTGAAAGCTGGTGAAATCTGCAGAAGTGGCTGTACCAGCCTTTTAGTTCCTTTGGTGGCAAAATCTGCTGGGTCTGTCTGCAGAACAGATCACTGTGGATGCAATCACTCCCGCTGCATGCCTGCTATTGGTAGCCCAGGCTTTTTCTTCCTTGTTCCTGCATCTCTGTACATCTCAGCTTTGCCAGCCTGGCTGAGGTGAAACCAAAGCAGGACCTTAGCTTGGTGCCTCGAAAAGCTGGGAAAGCTGGCAGCTTGTCTCAATTTTCCTTTCCTGGAAAGAGGAACTCTGTAGCTGAGAAGTTCCGTCTTTGTGCTGAGCAATGCTGGCTTGGGGGATGGGATGATGCAGGAGAAATGAAGCTGCCATCCTTCTCTCCTTGTATGGTTATTCTCAGGTTTTTATTACTCTGTGTTGGCAAAAATTCTTAGGGGGACTCTAGAGGGCTCCCAGAGCTGTTTTCGTTCATAGCCAGCTGTCTAATTGTTGATCTTTGTTGGAGGTGGGAGAAAGTTGGGATCTCCTATATTGCTATTTTGGTGACCTCCAGCAAAGGTTATTTCTTAACTTCCTTTTGTATCCTCCATAGTGCCTGGCTTTATATATTAGAAATGATTTACTAAATATTTATCAAAATGAAGGAATGGGATGAATGCATGGCATACTTGAAAGATACAGCATTTTGTTTTCCAGAATGAGATACATAAAAGATTGTTGATACATTTTAGTCACTTTATCCTCAATCTCTGATTTGTCCTCTGAGTCCCACACTCTATTCTCAAATTCTATTCAATCTATACAATGGGCTGACCTCTTTGCAGACAAGCTCTGATTTTAATCCCGTGATAAAACTATGATCACCACCAGACTCACTACTCTCAGCTAACCTTTTGGCTTGACTTAAGTAACAAATACTCAACACCCCAGTGTTTTATCTGTGGTGAAGTCCTCCCTTAGAGGAAAATATTGGGGAAATAATTAACAAAGTCATATGCAAGTATCAAACCTTCATAAAATATTGAATCGGCATAATAGGTGACCAGTGAGTCAAGCAATTGACATTTATTTACATACTTTAAAAGAATCTTAGCATAATATTTAACCTTGAGCTAATGGGGAAGGTGTTTTGCAACATCTTCTCAATTATTCCCAGAACTTTGTTTCTCAGTTTATAACACCAGAATGTTTATCTGTCCATAATTTGGAGAGTTTGGTGCATATGGTGAGAGCAAGCCCATCAGCTAAAAAGGATACAGCACATATTCGTGCTCTGCAACACCTCAGGCATCAGACACCCACACCCTGAGATTCACCACAACTAAATACTTTAACACTTAAAGCTGTGAAACAGGAAATCTCTCAGGAGGTCTCCAACTATTTGAGAAAGTTCTACTAGTAGAGCTCATATTATATGTGAATAACACACAAAACACACACACACACACACACTGCTTTCCACAGTGTGCTGGAAGATACAGTGAAGAAGAGAGTCCAGCTCGCAGTGAAGCCTCCTTCCTCGCTCTCTTCAAATACTTTAAGCTTCTTCCACTCCCTTTTGCTTAAGCACCTCATTACTAATCCCTCTTTCCTCTCCTGTAGCCTTATTCTAACATTCTCAAGAACTCAGAAAAAAAGAAATTAAGAACAAAAGCCCTCTTCATTATAAGGTAGGAGACCCCCAATATATTGATAATTGTGGACCATTTTCCATTGAGCCTACAGATGGGAAAAGAGAGGGAGACACCAGGGATGCAATGAAATGTAGCATATTTGAGGAGGAACTGAAGCTTCAGGGGTTGGTGGCTGCCTTAGTCTGCTTGAACTGCTATAGCAAAATACCATAGACTGAGTGGCTTAAACAAAGACATTTATTTCTCACAGTCTTGGACACTGAGAAGTCCCAGAGCAAGGTGCCAGTAGATTTGGTGTAGGGTGAGAACCCTCTTCCTGATTTGCTGTCATCACCTTCTTATTCTATCCGCACATGACACAGAGATATCATCTCTCTCATGTCTCTTCCTACAAGGGCACTAATCCCATTTATGAGGACTCCACCCTCATGACCCAACTACCTCTCAAAGACCCCACTTCCAAATACCTTCACACTGAAGCTTAGAGCTTCAATATATGAAAGGGGGTGGGGGGCATAAATATTCAGTCCGTAGCAGTGGCTTTAGAGGAGATGGACACCAAGGAAATCTGTGAAACAGGTTAGCAGAGCAAGGGATGTATTTTGCTGTGAGAAATGGGATCCCAGTTAAAAAATCCTCAAAAACATGGAATTCTACTATATTCATTCTACTCAACTTATTTCCTCTCACCACTCCACCCTCCTCCCCAGAACTGATTTTTTAACATATATGTACAAAATTCTCACAGTAAATATTGACAGCTCTGCCTAATATTATCAAAGTTATGTCATAATGGTAACAATGCTACTGAAAAAATTAAGTCAGCATTTTCTCATTTCCATATGAGTCCCAGGAAAGCAGCACATCTGTACAGTAGTTTGAAATATCTTTTTATGATTTTTTCAAACCAGTAAGCCTTAATTCTTTCCCAGAAAATCAATAGTGAGGCTGTTGGAGATGTGAAATGGCAAAGAAATACTAACCTTTAGCATCCTTGCATTTCACATTTGTTAGCCCATGGACGTAACGTTACTTCCATTTGGTAAATGAACACGTGTAGCTCAGACATCCAGATACAAGAGGCACTTGAATTCCAGTGATGATGAGGCAGCTAATACAGTGACCTGAGTCCTTCTCCACAGTTCAGTCACCCCTCTTGTTTCATCTCAGCCAGCCCAGGAGCCTACCTCTCCCATCTCAGGTGCCACTGATTCATGAATGTCTTTCTTCCTCTTCAAATCAGATACGCTGTCTCCCTCCTACACTTACATCACTTGTGGTATTTATTGCATCCCACCTTAGATTCTACTTATGAGTCTGCATCCTAGCTCTCTTTGGAAACGCTCTATTCTCTGAGGGCAGGAATTACAGCTTGTTAATCTGTGTACAATCCTTAGATTTGAATATATAATGGGTTTTGTGATAGACACTGCATTATGCCCTTTAGTGCATTATCTCAATCCTTCAGACACCACAATGTAATAGCTGTTGGTGCCCCATCCATGGGTCCTTGGGTCTAGAAATTGTAATGTTCCCGGGACTTCCAGCTGCCGGGGCCAACAGCTCTTTGCCAAGAGTTTACTCTGGAATCCATTCCGCCCAAGGGCAACAAGAGAAAGTGCTGGAGAATTATGGTTTATTTCCATCACCCTCTCCCCAGCAGCCCTTAATAATGACTGATGGGAGTTGGTGTATCAATATCCCAGCTACCTTCCATCCCCGCCATGGAATAACTCCGAGACAGGTGTTCTGCACATGCTCCCTAATTCATCAGTTTTCAAACTTGAGTGAGTAACAAAATTCCCTATTAGACCAGGTTGCTGGACCCTCATGCACAGTTTCTAATTCAGTAGGTCTGGAGTGGGACCTGAGAATTTGCATTTCTAACTAGTGTCCAAGTGATGCTGATGCTGGTCAACCTTGAACCATACTTTGAGACTCAGTCCTTGCTCCAGGTATCACAGTGATAACTTGTTTTATAGCCTATCCTTCATTGGTTGCCTTCTCTTTCTTCCCTCCCTTGTTCCCTTACCAGTGTTTCTGGGATCATTTTGCAAGTAAACTATTTGTTCTCAGTCCATATTTGGGGGCCTGCTTCCAGGGAAACACAAAACAAAACAAGCAATATCTAGATAGTTATTCTTGCCATGATACACATGAGAACCTCCTTACCTAGAGAAATTAGGCTACTTGTCCCAGGTTACACAAATGGAAAAGTCTAGCTGTTGACCACTACATGATACTGTCTCCTTGGCATAAGGCTTTTCCCATAATAAAGTGCTCTCAAAATGTTACTAGAATTAAATTAAATTTTGTTGATCAACTATCTCACAAATATTAGAATCAGAACCCGCTTACTGTTTGGGAGTCTCAAAGGTATCACTACAAGTATTTCAAGTTTTATAGCAGAGCCACGCATCTGGAAAGCTGACCAGATTTGTTTAAGCAAGTCCTCCGGCATCTGAAGAGTTAGGATTGCCTTGGCTCTGCGCTGACCCTGTCGTCTCTTGGTGCAACTGAGGTCTGCTGCTTTACTGTGAAAACTCAAACACTAGCCTGGAGAATTTTACAGCTGCTGGACAGCTGGAGTCTGAAAATCCTAATGCCCCCCTCTGGAGGTAATTAGACACTGTCTGCTGTCACTGCTGCACTTTGATTCTTCTTTTTATTTTAGCCAAGAGCCCAGATCTATCTGGGCTCTCCAATATGTATCATCTTTGGCTCGACTCACCACTCTTAAAGAATTTGTTATATTTTTTCCCTTCTTCTCTTTATGAATGATGGGAATTTTCTCCCACACAGAACAAAGCGTATGTTGTAGTTTTTGAGCGGTCTTATGATTCAATCACATCGGTCTTTAAACAGCCTTGTCAAAAATTTAGAGGTGGTTGAATACTCAAAGCTCAAAATCAGACAGGACTCTGGCTTCATAGATTAGTCAAAAACTGAGCATCGGGCACCCGAGAGACTTGGACATAACAGGAAAATAATATGTAATTGTGTGAACAATTCACTTTATTAGTTTCCCTGGGATTAAGCTTTTACCATCTATAGTAGCTCTGACAGCAAGAGAAGAAAAAAAAAGGCAAAATGGTGTGAAGTTTTCATAACTTATTCTGTTATTCTGTAACAGAATGGAATTTGAATTGAATTGTGTGATAAGCTAAAAAAGAAAAAAGAAAAAAAGGAAATGCTTAAAGTGAATGTTCAAGTTGATTTATTTTTAATTAATTTCAGTGATGGTAAAACAGCCAGATTTCCAGCTTTGGCATTAAGGCAATACCCAGAACAACAGAAAAAGTTTTAAAAAAAAGAAGGGAGTTGTGCATATTCCCTGTAAAATGTCTATATCACCTCTGTCATGAGAAGAAATACTTTAAGTCAATGGTTTGGAACCCCTATAGACAGCCCTTTGGAACAGCCTCATTGAAAACAAGATGCCTCTGTATCAGGCCTGATTTCTTAAGTCCATTTGTACAAACTAAGAATAAGACAGGTATTTTGAAGCAACTGAGCACTTTGTCTACTAAGTGTCTAATGTCCACAAAATAACTATCAGTAAAAACATAAGAGCAAACACTAATATAGTGTCTGTTTCCAGGGCCAGCTTCACAAGTATGTGATCAGCCCAGTCTCACAGGCTCTTACACTCAGAAGAGAGGTCCCCAAATGGGGTTTAATATTCTCCAGTCGCCATCTTAAATTCTTCATAATCTCATCCTTGAATCTGTGTTTTGTAAGTGAAGTCCGATGGGACAATGGAGCATGTTCTGGAGGCTTGGAGTCCCAGCGCATGTTTAATGTCCCCTCCCACTGCCCCCCCATGTCTCCAGGATATTTACTCAGCCAACTGCTCTCCCATCTCCTGGCTCTTGGTCACCCTGATGCCCTCCCTCTCCTGCTCCTGCCCAGTGACACTACTACCCTCTGCCCCCAGCAGGGGCCTAGGTTGTGGATGAAGGGAGGGTTGAGCCCTAATCCCTACAACTATAAATATGGTGAGATACGGTGCCTGGAATTATATTACGCTATGTGACAAAAGGGATTCTGAGAGATAATCAAGGTTACTAATCAGTTCGCTCTGAGTTAATCTGAAGAGGGCTTATTCAAGTGGGCCCATCTAATCACATGGGACTTGTAAAAGCAACGAGACTTCTCCAGCTGGGAGCAGAAGGAGAAGTCAAAGACATTCAAAGCCTAAGAAGGACTTGTTGTATCATTTCTGCATTGAAGATAAAGGGGGGGCGTGCATGAATGAATGTGGGGGGCCTTTGGGAACAGAGAGCAGCCCTCACCTAACAGCCAAGAAGGGAATTAGGAACCCAGACCTATAACCACAAGCAACTGGATTATGAAAACAACCTAGATGGTCTTAGAAAAGGATTCCTTCCCACAGTCTCCAAACAAAAGCTCAGGCTGACCTTGATTTTGACCTCCTGAGAGCCCAGCCAAGTCCTACCCTGACCTGTAGAACTATGAGCTAATAAATGGATATTGTTTTAAGATGCTTTGTGGTAATTTGTTACACAGCAATAGAAAACAAATACACCTCTATTCTTCCTAAGTGGTCCTTTGGCATTATTTTTTTAAGAGGAAGCCAGTTATTACATGAAATTAATGGTTGGTCAAAGTAGCCTCTTAAAAGACAGCTTTTCTGTATTTACATCCATCTAAAAACAGTATTGCTCTATGAAATAACTTATGACAAGGCTGAACAGCTTTATGAGCGATAACATTTATAGTCATGTTAAATATAGATAATCAAATATGCATTAAAAGATAAGAACCCTGAAGTGTTCTAAAAAATTTTCCTGACCTCATTCATGCCAAACCCATATTTTGTGTAAGACGTTATAAAACTTAAGAGGAATATTACAATTTTCTACCTCTCTGAGGGTCATACTTATTCAATAAAAGTGTCAGAGAAAGAAAGCAAAACTGGTGGAGAGGGTATATCATATTCCTTTGTCTCTGCTTCTTATCTTATTCTGTATATTTGACTTAATCTGCCTTTTTGATGAAAATTATTTTACTCTGAAGTCAAACGGGGGGTCCTTAACTTTTAACTCCTATGAGATACATGTTGGTGAATAAATGGGGCAGGGAAGAGGAAAGGGGAATTGTGCTGGACCCATTTGATGTGCAGCCAGGACTCAGGCTTGGACCAATCAGAGTTAGCCCCAGTCACCAGCTCATCTTTATGCCCCTTATAACTCAGCTTCCCAGCCCTCTTTGCACATCAGCCATCCCTCCCTCGACCTCCTTAATGTGAGACCCTCCAAAGACTGACTTTTGAAATGTTCAAGGAAAACCTTTCAACTATTCCTCTGTACCCTCTCTTAGCCACTCACCATCCCAAGAGCAGATGTTCATCTCTGTGTGGTAGAGTATAACCATCACACCATTAGAATTAAACTTTCAAACTCCTCTCCTGAAGCATCTGAGTCATCCAGAAAGAATAATTACATCAACAATCCACTCTGAATAAATGAAATTTAAATCAAGACCCATATTATTATTTTACAATCAATCTTCAATGGAGGAACATTGCTTTTACTTTTTTTTTTTTTTTTTTGGTGTCGCTCAGCCAGGAGACTCTTAAACACAGCTTGCTACCAACCATTATTTATGCTCCTCTTCTGAGCAGCACCTAATAACTGCTAATTAAGTCTTTTGTAGCCTGACTCTGAACTAATTAGGGTTAATTGAGCCTGCTTGTGCATTAGGTATTCTAGCTCTTTTCCTGATAATCAGGATTTTGGAGCACATTGAATATTTAGTTAATTTGTGAGCTTAGATTTCCTTCCACTGGACATTCTGCTGCAGGCCTTTGTCCTCTCTTAACGGGCACAATGAGCCACTCTTTGCTTGATTTGCACCTTGCTTTATGTCGTGTGTGTGTGTGTGTGTGTGTGTGTGTGTGTGTGTGTGTGTATAAACAGCCAAGGGGTGTGATAGAGGAATGACGAGCAACGAGGTTGGTGTCATGTTATTTCAGCTTTGATTTTTAATCATTAAACAGAATCACTAAGGGATATATCTTCTCAGAGAAGAAGAATGGAGTTCTTGAGGTTCTGTGTTTGTGGTCCATAAATATGACTTTTTTTTAGTTTTTCTTCCTAGTCCTATTCATTGGTTAGATGGCTATGTCTTTGAACTGATTCTGGAGTGTCATGTACCTGTCATTGAGGGACCAGGTTACATACTATTATTGTTATCATCACTATTATTATTTTAAGCATGAATATTTGATTTGTATTAATAGCCTCTATGAGAGTCATTTCACATTCTTTCAGGCCACTGAAAATCCAATCTGTTTTTGAAACTTCAATAAAAGATTTGATCATTTAGCTTGGAATCCCATCCAATTGTTCAGCCATCTTTATCATAAAAACAATTCTACAGAAAAACAAGTTTTAAATCATGTTTACTCTTTAGTTTTTCATAGCTGTTCTTCCAAAGAAATTAAGTTGAACAACAAGAACTGAAAGATAATTTTAACATCAATTAACAACTTTTCTAATATCACCAAGGTGACTGGTTATTCGACAATTTCTTTATATACGTTAGCTGATAAGCCGGAATTTAAAGCAAATAATCTGGCCACAACAAAGACTAAACTAGTATTTCTTTGATGAACCTCAGACGGTAAGGTAAAGAGAGGTCATTCTTGAAGCAAGGAACCCATCTTATGTGTCTTTCACATCTAATATATACTAAGAAGTGTCTGTTGAATAATGGGTAACTGAATGAATGAGTTAGTGAATGAATGTGTCTGAATAAGGCAGTAAATGATAGTTACCTTCTCTATTTATGTGCACAATCGAGATGTTTATGTTATGCAATTCCTTAATTCCATACTTTTGTTAGGTTAGCAGTTGAAAAGACCTTAGCGATTATTCATTTTAACCTCTGCCTTTACAGATGATAAAGCTAAGGATGATAGAGGTCAAGTAATGGACCCAAGTTTGCTCACAATTAAATAATGGTAAAGCTGAAATCTGAACTCAGGGGCAAGGTCAGCCTCCTGCAGGTGGGTTTCATTGTGAATGGAAATTCTGAGAACTGATATTGTCTGTGTCTGGTCATCAGCTGGGAGCTCCTTTACCTTCAGAAATATGACCAAGCCAGTTACAAAGGCCTGAATTCCAACCTTCCATCTCTGCACTGAAGTCCACAGAGCATCATGTAGCAGCAGCCCATTTAACAGCAGGGCTGTTTTAATTTATGAAATTTGCATAAATGTAAATTTACATAAATTAAAATGTATACATTTACATAAATGTCCAAAGAAAAGTGTTTATTACAAACCTTTTAATTTACAATTGAAAGCTCCCTTTAAAAACATACCCAAATAAAATAACTAATTATCTATATACAGATGTGCCCATACACGTAAAAGCTCAAAGAAGTCTTATATATAAATGGGAATATATAACTCTACAAGCAAAGACTACGCATAATTTTGGTTCCATTTTAATTAGATCCAAAATTAATCAATAAAAGTAATACTTAATATACATTTCCATTAAGCTCTCAAAAACCTTGTTTCAATGATTTCAAACCAATGATTATTTTACATGCATTAAAAAAGTACTGCCAACAACTGGCTGTGCATTGAAATAATATCTAATTACTGCAGTAGGTAGGGGAAATAACAGAATCTGTAATTGTGGCCTAAAAATCTGCAGTTTAAAGCATGCATGCTGCTGTTAAGATTTATGATCATACTAATCAAGTTGATGTCAGGGTTTATTTCATAATGGGAATTTTATGATTCAGGAAAACAACTCTGATGGCTGAAAACAAGTTAAATGGATTGTCCAAAGTGTTGTTCCAGAGAACAATGTGATAGTGTATTGCAGTGTTTCCTAGGGAATTCCTCCATTTCTTTTCCTCATAGTTCCTTGTGTTCTAATGTGATTAATATTGCAGGCAATTCTTGATTTTTCTGGTATGATTACTATAACAGGCAATTCTTAGAGGAAAGGGGAATGCAGAGTACTGATAATTAGAATTAATCAAACTATAAAAGGATTCATTACTTGTTTCATCTACATCGAACCATTGTCTCCATTGTGCCCAGAATTTAATTTACAGAGACTGACTTTAATTTCTAGAGGTGATGGCACAGAGAGGTCAATGCCATTTAAAGAACCGTTATTACTCACAGTTCCCAAGGAACAGGGGCATGCCACACCATGCAAGTCTACATGGGGAAGCCCCCAGGTTGGTCAGGAGGCAGAAGGAATGAAGGACAAAATGTGGCCTGAGCCTTACTGTGGTTTCCTTGGGAAGGAATGGACGAGGTAGGCAAATTTGAGCAAGTTCAGGATTGAACAGTTTAAATAATTTCAGCAGGTTCTGGGCTACAGGGGTGGTCTCTAGTTATCCAGTACCCGATCCTGGGGTGATTTAGGGGAGGGGAAATTTTGACTTGGTACATGAGAGTTAGATAAAGGAGGTGGTACGGCTGCATGGGCTTTGGATCTGTTGGTTTGCATTTGAAAGCTGTGCTCACCGGAGAATCATTTTCTCTCTTGGAATTAGGTATCCCTGGGAGGGACAATCTCTCCCCAGCTAGCAAGGTACCAAGATATCAAAGCATTATAAAATACATAAAACAAAAAACATGATTAAAACAACCATCTCTTAAGTTTTCTCTCTATTCTTCTTGGTCTGTACAATTTCAAGAGGAAAGATTGGTCAAGGGAGGAACTTTTAAACTGAAATGAGAAAAAATTAGGGGTTTTATCGGGTGTCATACATAAAAAGATTATGTTCACATTTGACTATGTTGTGAATGTGTTTCCAACCATTTACAAAAACATTAGGGAATTGGTTATATGTATAATGAACATCACGCAGATGTGTGTTACCATTTGCTAGTATTTAAAGCTGCTGTGGGTTTATATGCAAACCACTACTTAACATATCTTCTGTACAACCTTCTTTCCCTTCAAGAACAAAGTCTCACACAAACACACACACACACACATGCACACCCCCCAGAAGGAAGAATAATTTGGAAATCCTATATGTAAATAAGTCCTAGATTTAATAACTGAGAATAGGCATGAATTAACTCAGATTATTTTGCTGAGTCCTTGGACTCTGCATTTGAGGGACTGAAATCATATCTTCACGTTTCATGATCTAAATATCTGTTTTCCTTCTTCCTCTCTTCTTACCTACCTCTTCCCTCTTTCCTGTTTTGTTTTCTGTTATCTTCTTTTAACAAACCCAGTTACTGAGTTCAAATTACAGTAAGCTAAGTGCTGGTGATACAAAGATGAAAAGACATGTCAGTATCCTCAAAGAACTCAAGTATTGGTAGAAAAACACTGCTAAAATATGAATGCACACTGGACATTCTAGGAGCTATTTTAACAAGAGTGTTTGAAAGAGAAAGCATGCAGCAGGGAGATCTACATGTGGACATTCTAGGAGCTATTTTAACAAGAGTGTTTGAAAGAGAAAGCATGCAGCAGGGAGATCTACATGTGGACATTCTAGGAGCTATTTTAACAAGAGTGTTTGAAAGAGAAAGCATGCAGCAGGGAGATCTACATGTGGACATTCTAGGAGCTATTTTAACAAGAGTGTTTGAAAGAGAAAGCATGCAGCAGGGAGATCTACATGTGGACATTCTAGGAGCTATTTTAACAAGAGTGTTTGAAAGAGAAAGCATGCAGCAGGGAGATCTACATGTGGACATTCTAGGAGCTATTTTAACAAGAGTGTTTGAAAGAGAAAGCATGCAGCAGGGAGATCTACATGTGGACATTCTAGGAGCTATTTTAACAAGAGTGTTTGAAAGAGAAAGCATGCAGCAGGGAGATCTACATGTGGACATTCTAGGAGCTATTTTAACAAGAGTGTTTGAAAGAGAAAGCATGCAGCAGGGAGATCTACATGTGGACATTCTAGGAGCTATTTTAACAAGAGTGTTTGAAAGAGAAAGCATGCAGCAGGGAGATCTACATGTGGACATTCTAGGAGCTATTTTAACAAGAGTGTTTGAAAGAGAAAGCATGCAGCAGGGAGATCTACATGTGGACATTCTAGGAGCTATTTTAACAAGAGTGTTTGAAAGAGAAAGCATGCAGCAGGGAGATCTACATGTGGACATTCTAGGAGCTATTTTAACAAGAGTGTTTGAAAGAGAAAGCATGCAGCAGGGAGATCTACATGTGGACATTCTAGGAGCTATTTTAACAAGAGTGTTTGAAAGAGAAAGCATGCAGCAGGGAGATCTACATGTGGACATTCTAGGAGCTATTTTAACAAGAGTGTTTGAAAGAGAAAGCATGCAGCAGGGAGATCTACATGTGGACATTCTAGGAGCTATTTTAACAAGAGTGTTTGAAAGAGAAAGCATGCAGCAGGGAGATCTACATGTGGACATTCTAGGAGCTATTTTAACAAGAGTGTTTGAAAGAGAAAGCATGCAGCAGGGAGATCTACATGTGGACATTCTAGGAGCTATTTTAACAAGAGTGTTTGAAAGAGAAAGCATGCAGCAGGGAGATCTACATGTGGACATTCTAGGAGCTATTTTAACAAGAGTGTTTGAAAGAGAAAGCATGCAGCAGGGAGATCTACATGTGGACATTCTAGGAGCTATTTTAACAAGAGTGTTTGAAAGAGAAAGCATGCAGCAGGGAGATCTACATGTGGACATTCTAGGAGCTATTTTAACAAGAGTGTTTGAAAGAGAAAGCATGCAGCAGGGAGATCTACATGTGGACATTCTAGGAGCTATTTTAACAAGAGTGTTTGAAAGAGAAAGCATGCAGCAGGGAGATCTACATGCGGACATTCTAGGAGCTATTTTAACAAGAGTGTTTGAAAGAGAAAGCATGCAGCAGGGAGATCTACATGCGGACATTCTAGGAGCTATTTTAACAAGAGTGTTTGAAAGAGAAAGCATGCAGCAGGGAGATCTACATGCGGACATTCTAGGAGCTATTTTAACAAGAGTGTTTGAAAGAGAAAGCATGCAGCAGGGAGATCTACATGCGGACATTCTAGGAGCTATTTTAACAAGAGTGTTTGAAAGAGAAAGCATGCAGCAGGGAGATCTACATGTGGACATTCTAGGAGCTATTTTAACAAGAGTGTTTGAAAGAGAAAGCATGCAGCAGGGAGATCTACATGCGGACATTCTAGGAGCTATTTTAACAAGAGTGTTTGAAAGAGAAAGCATGCAGCAGGGAGATCTACATGCGGACATTCTAGGAGCTATTTTAACAAGAGTGTTTGAAAGAGAAAGCATGCAGCAGGGAGATCTACATGTGGACATTCTAGGAGCTATTTTAACAAGAGTGTTTGAAAGAGAAAGCATGCAGCAGGGAGATCTACATGTGGACATTCTAGGAGCTATTTTAACAAGAGTGTTTGAAAGAGAAAGCATGCAGCAGGGAGATCTACATGTGGACATTCTAGGAGCTATTTTAACAAGAGTGTTTGAAAGAGAAAGCATGCAGCAGGGAGATCTACATGCGGACATTCTAGGAGCTATTTTAACAAGAGTGTTTGAAAGAGAAAGCATGCAGCAGGGAGATCTACATGCGGACATTCTAGGAGCTATTTTAACAAGAGTGTTTGAAAGAGAAAGCATGCAGCAGGGAGATCTACATGTGGACATTCTAGGAGCTATTTTAACAAGAGTGTTTGAAAGAGAAAGCATGCAGCAGGGAGATCTACATGTGGACATTCTAGGAGCTATTTTAACAAGAGTGTTTGAAAGAGAAAGCATGCAGCAGGGAGATCTACATGCGGACATTCTAGGAGCTATTTTAACAAGAGTGTTTGAAAGAGAAAGCATGCAGCAGGGAGATCTACATGCGGACATTCTAGGAGCTATTTTAACAAGAGTGTTTGAAAGAGAAAGCATGCAGCAGGGAGATCTACATGTGGACATTCTAGGAGCTATTTTAACAAGAGTGTTTGAAAGAGAAAGCATGCAGCAGGGAGATCTACATGTGGACATTCTAGGAGCTATTTTAACAAGAGTGTTTGAAAGAGAAAGCATGCAGCAGGGAGATCTACATGTGGACATTCTAGGAGCTATTTTAACAAGAGTGTTTGAAAGAGAAAGCATGCAGCAGGGAGATCTACATGTGGACATTCTAGGAGCTATTTTAACAAGAGTGTTTGAAAGAGAAAGCATGCAGCAGGGAGATCTACATGTGGACATTCTAGGAGCTATTTTAACAAGAGTGTTTGAAAGAGAAAGCATGCAGCAGGGAGATCTACATGTGGACATTCTAGGAGCTATTTTAACAAGAGTGTTTGAAAGAGAAAGCATGCAGCAGGGAGATCTACATGTGGACATTCTAGGAGCTATTTTAACAAGAGTGTTTGAAAGAGAAAGCATGCAGCAGGGAGATCTACACGTGGACATTCTAGGAGCTATTTTAACAAGAGTGTTTGAAAGAGAAAGCATGCAGCAGGGAGATCTACATGCGGACATTCTAGGAGCTATTTTAACAAGAGTGTTTGAAAGAGAAAGCATGCAGCAGGGAGATCTACATGCGGACATTCTAGGAGCTATTTTAACAAGAGTGTTTGAAAGAGAAAGCATGCAGCAGGGAGATCTACATGTGGACATTCTAGGAGCTATTTTAACAAGAGTGTTTGAAAGAGAAAGCATGCAGCAGGGAGATCTACATGCGGACATTCTAGGAGCTATTTTAACAAGAGTGTTTGAAAGAGAAAGCATGCAGCAGGGAGATCTACATGCGGACATTCTAGGAGCTATTTTAACAAGAGTGTTTGAAAGAGAAAGCATGCAGCAGGGAGATCTACATGTGGACATTCTAGGAGCTATTTTAACAAGAGTGTTTGAAAGAGAAAGCATGCAGCAGGGAGATCTACATGCGGACATTCTAGGAGCTATTTTAACAAGAGTGTTTGAAAGAGAAAGCATGCAGCAGGGAGATCTACATGTGGACATTCTAGGAGCTATTTTAACAAGAGTGTTTGAAAGAGAAAGCATGCAGCAGGGAGATCTACATGTGGACATTCTAGGAGCTATTTTAACAAGAGTGTTTGAAAGAGAAAGCATGCAGCAGGGAGATCTACATGTGGACATTCTAGGAGCTATTTTAACAAGAGTGTTTGAAAGAGAAAGCATGCAGCAGGGAGATCTACATGCGGACATTCTAGGAGCTATTTTAACAAGAGTGTTTGAAAGAGAAAGCATGCAGCAGGGAGATCTACATGCGGACATTCTAGGAGCTATTTTAACAAGAGTGTTTGAAAGAGAAAGCATGCAGCAGGGAGATCTACATGTGGACATTCTAGGAGCTATTTTAACAAGAGTGTTTGAAAGAGAAAGCATGCAGCAGGGAGATCTACATGTGGACATTCTAGGAGCTATTTTAACAAGAGTGTTTGAAAGAGAAAGCATGCAGCAGGGAGATCTACATGTGGACATTCTAGGAGCTATTTTAACAAGAGTGTTTGAAAGAGAAAGCATGCAGCAGGGAGATCTACATGCGGACATTCTAGGAGCTATTTTAACAAGAGTGTTTGAAAGAGAAAGCATGCAGCAGGGAGATCTACATGCGGACATTCTAGGAGCTATTTTAACAAGAGTGTTTGAAAGAGAAAGCATGCAGCAGGGAGATCTACATGCGGACATTCTAGGAGCTATTTTAACAAGAGTGTTTGAAAGAGAAAGCATGCAGCAGGGAGATCTACATGTGGACATTCTAGGAGCTATTTTAACAAGAGTGTTTGAAAGAGAAAGCATGCAGCAGGGAGATCTACATGTGGACATTCTAGGAGCTATTTTAACAAGAGTGTTTGAAAGAGAAAGCATGCAGCAGGGAGATCTACATGCGGACATTCTAGGAGCTATTTTAACAAGAGTGTTTGAAAGAGAAAGCATGCAGCAGGGAGATCTACATGTGGACATTCTAGGAGCTATTTTAACAAGAGTGTTTGAAAGAGAAAGCATGCAGCAGGGAGATCTACATGTGGACATTCTAGGAGCTATTTTAACAAGAGTGTTTGAAAGAGAAAGCATGCAGCAGGGAGATCTACATGTGGACATTCTAGGAGCTATTTTAACAAGAGTGTTTGAAAGAGAAAGCATGCAGCAGGGAGATCTACATGTGGACATTCTAGGAGCTATTTTAACAAGAGTGTTTGAAAGAGAAAGCATGCAGCAGGGAGATCTACATGTGGACATTCTAGGAGCTATTTTAACAAGAGTGTTTGAAAGAGAAAGCATGCAGCAGGGAGATCTACATGTGGACATTCTAGGAGCTATTTTAACAAGAGTGTTTGAAAGAGAAAGCATGCAGCAGGGAGATCTACATGTGGACATTCTAGGAGCTATTTTAACAAGAGTGTTTGAAAGAGAAAGCATGCAGCAGGGAGATCTACACGTGGACATTCTAGGAGCTATTTTAACAAGAGTGTTTGAAAGAGAAAGCATGCAGCAGGGAGATCTACATGCGGACATTCTAGGAGCTATTTTAACAAGAGTGTTTGAAAGAGAAAGCATGCAGCAGGGAGATCTACATGCGGACATTCTAGGAGCTATTTTAACAAGAGTGTTTGAAAGAGAAAGCATGCAGCAGGGAGATCTACATGTGGACATTCTAGGAGCTATTTTAACAAGAGTGTTTGAAAGAGAAAGCATGCAGCAGGGAGATCTACATGCGGACATTCTAGGAGCTATTTTAACAAGAGTGTTTGAAAGAGAAAGCATGCAGCAGGGAGATCTACATGCGGACATTCTAGGAGCTATTTTAACAAGAGTGTTTGAAAGAGAAAGCATGCAGCAGGGAGATCTACATGTGGACATTCTAGGAGCTATTTTAACAAGAGTGTTTGAAAGAGAAAGCATGCAGCAGGGAGATCTACATGTGGACATTCTAGGAGCTATTTTAACAAGAGTGTTTGAAAGAGAAAGCATGCAGCAGGGAGATCTACATGTGGACATTCTAGGAGCTATTTTAACAAGAGTGTTTGAAAGAGAAAGCATGCAGCAGGGAGATCTACATGTGGACATTCTAGGAGCTATTTTAACAAGAGTGTTTGAAAGAGAAAGCATGCAGCAGGGAGATCTACATGTGGACATTCTAGGAGCTATTTTAACAAGAGTGTTTGAAAGAGAAAGCATGCAGCAGGGAGATCTACATGTGGACATTCTAGGAGCTATTTTAACAAGAGTGTTTGAAAGAGAAAGCATGCAGCAGGGAGATCTACATGTGGACATTCTAGGAGCTATTTTAACAAGAGTGTTTGAAAGAGAAAGCATGCAGCAGGGAGATCTACATGTGGACATTCTAGGAGCTATTTTAACAAGAGTGTTTGAAAGAGAAAGCATGCAGCAGGGAGATCTACATGTGGACATTCTAGGAGCTATTTTAACAAGAGTGTTTGAAAGAGAAAGCATGCAGCAGGGAGATCTACATGTGGACATTCTAGGAGCTATTTTAACAAGAGTGTTTGAAAGAGAAAGCATGCAGCAGGGAGATCTACATGTGGACATTCTAGGAGCTATTTTAACAAGAGTGTTTGAAAGAGAAAGCATGCAGCAGGGAGATCTACATGTGGACATTCTAGGAGCTATTTTAACAAGAGTGTTTGAAAGAGAAAGCATGCAGCAGGGAGATCTACATGTGGACATTCTAGGAGCTATTTTAACAAGAGTGTTTGAAAGAGAAAGCATGCAGCAGGGAGATCTACATGCGGACATTCTAGGAGCTATTTTAACAAGAGTGTTTGAAAGAGAAAGCATGCAGCAGGGAGATCTACATGCGGACATTCTAGGAGCTATTTTAACAAGAGTGTTTGAAAGAGAAAGCATGCAGCAGGGAGATCTACATGTGGACATTCTAGGAGCTATTTTAACAAGAGTGTTTGAAAGAGAAAGCATGCAGCAGGGAGATCTACATGTGGACATTCTAGGAGCTATTTTAACAAGAGTGTTTGAAAGAGAAAGCATGCAGCAGGGAGATCTACATGTGGACATTCTAGGAGCTATTTTAACAAGAGTGTTTGAAAGAGAAAGCATGCAGCAGGGAGATCTACATGTGGACATTCTAGGAGCTATTTTAACAAGAGTGTTTGAAAGAGAAAGCATGCAGCAGGGAGATCTACATGTGGACATTCTAGGAGCTATTTTAACAAGAGTGTTTGAAAGAGAAAGCATGCAGCAGGGAGATCTACATGTGGACATTCTAGGAGCTATTTTAACAAGAGTGTTTGAAAGAGAAAGCATGCAGCAGGGAGATCTACATGTGGACATTCTAGGAGCTATTTTAACAAGAGTGTTTGAAAGAGAAAGCATGCAGCAGGGAGATCTACATGTGGACATTCTAGGAGCTATTTTAACAAGAGTGTTTGAAAGAGAAAGCATGCAGCAGGGAGATCTACATGTGGACATTCTAGGAGCTATTTTAACAAGAGTGTTTGAAAGAGAAAGCATGCAGCAGGGAGATCTACATGTGGACATTCTAGGAGCTATTTTAACAAGAGTGTTTGAAAGAGAAAGCATGCAGCAGGGAGATCTACATGTGGACATTCTAGGAGCTATTTTAACAAGAGTGTTTGAAAGAGAAAGCATGCAGCAGGGAGATCTACATGTGGACATTCTAGGAGCTATTTTAACAAGAGTGTTTGAAAGAGAAAGCATGCAGCAGGGAGATCTACATGTGGACATTCTAGGAGCTATTTTAACAAGAGTGTTTGAAAGAGAAAGCATGCAGCAGGGAGATCTACATGTGGACATTCTAGGAGCTATTTTAACAAGAGTGTTTGAAAGAGAAAGCATGCAGCAGGGAGATCTACATGTGGACATTCTAGGAGCTATTTTAACAAGAGTGTTTGAAAGAGAAAGCATGCAGCAGGGAGATCTACATGTGGACATTCTAGGAGCTATTTTAACAAGAGTGTTTGAAAGAGAAAGCATGCAGCAGGGAGATCTACATGTGGACATTCTAGGAGCTATTTTAACAAGAGTGTTTGAAAGAGAAAGCATGCAGCAGGGAGATCTACATGTGGACATTCTAGGAGCTATTTTAACAAGAGTGTTTGAAAGAGAAAGCATGCAGCAGGGAGATCTACATGTGGACATTCTAGGAGCTATTTTAACAAGAGTGTTTGAAAGAGAAAGCATGCAGCAGGGAGATCTACATGTGGACATTCTAGGAGCTATTTTAACAAGAGTGTTTGAAAGAGAAAGCATGCAGCAGGGAGATCTACATGTGGACATTCTAGGAGCTATTTTAACAAGAGTGTTTGAAAGAGAAAGCATGCAGCAGGGAGATCTACATGTGGACATTCTAGGAGCTATTTTAACAAGAGTGTTTGAAAGAGAAAGCATGCAGCAGGGAGATCTACATGTGGACATTCTAGGAGCTATTTTAACAAGAGTGTTTGAAAGAGAAAGCATGCAGCAGGGAGATCTACATGTGGACATTCTAGGAGCTATTTTAACAAGAGTGTTTGAAAGAGAAAGCATGCAGCAGGGAGATCTACATGTGGACATTCTAGGAGCTATTTTAACAAGAGTGTTTGAAAGAGAAAGCATGCAGCAGGGAGATCTACATGTGGACATTCTAGGAGCTATTTTAACAAGAGTGTTTGAAAGAGAAAGCATGCAGCAGGGAGATCTACATGTGGACATTCTAGGAGCTATTTTAACAAGAGTGTTTGAAAGAGAAAGCATGCAGCAGGGAGATCTACATGTGGACATTCTAGGAGCTATTTTAACAAGAGTGTTTGAAAGAGAAAGCATGCAGCAGGGAGATCTACATGTGGACATTCTAGGAGCTATTTTAACAAGAGTGTTTGAAAGAGAAAGCATGCAGCAGGGAGATCTACATGTGGACATTCTAGGAGCTATTTTAACAAGAGTGTTTGAAAGAGAAAGCATGCAGCAGGGAGATCTACATGTGGACATTCTAGGAGCTATTTTAACAAGAGTGTTTGAAAGAGAAAGCATGCAGCAGGGAGATCTACATGTGGACATTCTAGGAGCTATTTTAACAAGAGTGTTTGAAAGAGAAAGCATGCAGCAGGGAGATCTACATGTGGACATTCTAGGAGCTATTTTAACAAGAGTGTTTGAAAGAGAAAGCATGCAGCAGGGAGATCTACATGTGGACATTCTAGGAGCTATTTTAACAAGAGTGTTTGAAAGAGAAAGCATGCAGCAGGGAGATCTACATGTGGACATTCTAGGAGCTATTTTAACAAGAGTGTTTGAAAGAGAAAGCATGCAGCAGGGAGATCTACATGTGGACATTCTAGGAGCTATTTTAACAAGAGTGTTTGAAAGAGAAAGCATGCAGCAGGGAGATCTACATGTGGACATTCTAGGAGCTATTTTAACAAGAGTGTTTGAAAGAGAAAGCATGCAGCAGGGAGATCTACATGTGGACATTCTAGGAGCTATTTTAACAAGAGTGTTTGAAAGAGAAAGCATGCAGCAGGGAGATCTACACGTGGACATTCTAGGAGCTATTTTAACAAGAGTGTTTGAAAGAGAAAGCATGCAGCAGGGAGATCTACATGTGGACATTCTAGGAGCTATTTTAACAAGAGTGTTTGAAAGAGAAAGCATGCAGCAGGGAGATCTACATGTGGACATTCTAGGAGCTATTTTAACAAGAGTGTTTGAAAGAGAAAGCATGCAGCAGGGAGATCTACATGTGGACATTCTAGGAGCTATTTTAACAAGAGTGTTTGAAAGAGAAAGCATGCAGCAGGGAGATCTACATGTGGACATTCTAGGAGCTATTTTAACAAGAGTGTTTGAAAGAGAAAGCATGCAGCAGGGAGATCTACATGTGGACATTCTAGGAGCTATTTTAACAAGAGTGTTTGAAAGAGAAAGCATGCAGCAGGGAGATCTACATGTGGACATTCTAGGAGCTATTTTAACAAGAGTGTTTGAAAGAGAAAGCATGCAGCAGGGAGATCTACATGCGGACATTCTAGGAGCTATTTTAACAAGAGTGTTTGAAAGAGAAAGCATGCAGCAGGGAGATCTACATGTGGACATTCTAGGAGCTATTTTAACAAGAGTGTTTGAAAGAGAAAGCATGCAGCAGGGAGATCTACATGTGGACATTCTAGGAGCTATTTTAACAAGAGTGTTTGAAAGAGAAAGCATGCAGCAGGGAGATCTACACGTGGACATTCTAGGAGCTATTTTAACAAGAGTGTTTGAAAGAGAAAGCATGCAGCAGGGAGATCTACATGTGGACATTCTAGGAGCTATTTTAACAAGAGTGTTTGAAAGAGAAAGCATGCAGCAGGGAGATCTACATGTGGACATTCTAGGAGCTATTTTAACAAGAGTGTTTGAAAGAGAAAGCATGCAGCAGGGAGATCTACATGTGGACATTCTAGGAGCTATTTTAACAAGAGTGTTTGAAAGAGAAAGCATGCAGCAGGGAGATCTACATGTGGACATTCTAGGAGCTATTTTAACAAGAGTGTTTGAAAGAGAAAGCATGCAGCAGGGAGATCTACATGCGGACATTCTAGGAGCTATTTTAACAAGAGTGTTTGAAAGAGAAAGCATGCAGCAGGGAGATCTACATGTGGACATTCTAGGAGCTATTTTAACAAGAGTGTTTGAAAGAGAAAGCATGCAGCAGGGAGATCTACATGTGCTGGGGAGTCAGGGGGATACTCAGAGGAAGAAACTCAAGCTGAGACGGAACTGTCAACTGAAAAAAAATGCACAACCTAAAAGCTGAGAATTATGTTTTACTCAGTGGACATTCTGAGAACTTCAAACCCGGGAGACAGCCTCTCAGCTCTGGGGGCTGCTCCAAAGAGGTAAGAAAGGAATCAGGATATACAGGAGTTTTTGCAACAAACACCAGCTAGTCAGGACATCAAGAGATTACTGTTAATTAAACAAAGCCAGACATCTCAAGCTACGGAATTTAGTGCTTTTCTAAGTACAAGAAGATGCAAGAGTCTGGGCTCATTGAAATCATTCCTTTGATATGCACCTTAGCTATCTAGGGCCAGTATCCTGTGCTTTCTCATCCTGAGTCTTTTCAGGGTGCACCATCTGGGTGGCTGTAATGTGATGGCTTGGTGGCTGCAACATCTTTTGTTAACTGATATGGCAGGCAACATTTTTCATTCACAGGACAAACATCTGAAAGGTAGACAAAGGAAGCAGACATTCCAAGAACATTGAGAATATGTACTCAGTGGTGAAAGGAAAACTGGTTTCTTTAGGAAACTGGAAGTAGTTGAAACTGGCTGAAGTTTAGGGCTTATGGGAAGTGGAAAATATAAGTGAAAAATAAAGCAAAGGCCAGATCATGAAAGATCTTTTATGTCAAGCTATAGAGTTTAGATTTCATCCCCTTCCATTCACAAATATTAATTAAGAACCTATTCTCAGACAACATTTAAAATATTGGGAATATGGCAGTAAACAAGACATCCGAAGTCCTTACATTCCAGTGCAAACAGACAAATGTATAAAATTGTGTCAGATGGTGATACCTGTAAGGGAAAGGATGGAGATGTGAGTGCCATTTTAATAGGGTGATCAAGAGATCTCCCCAAAGCACAAATCTTTTAGCAAGGGTTTAATGAGCTCTGAGGAAGTGGCCTTTGAACAGACCTGAAGTGAGGGGAAAGCTATGGGAATGCTCTAGGCAAAGGCAGGGATAAGGCTGGGATACTTGGGACAACTAGGAAAGATCACAAGGCATGAGCTGTGTGAGGGAAGGGGTGGGTGGTAGGAGGAAAGGTTGGAGAAGTGGGCAGGGTCCCACCTATGTAATCACATAGTTGAGAGGTGAAATTCAATTTCATTCTGTGCTGGGAAGTTTTTGAGAGTTATGACAATAAGTAGCATAATAAGATTTATGTTTTAAAAAGATACGCTAGATGTTTTATATCTTGGATGGTGGTTTCACAAATACATATATTTATCAAAACTCATCAAACCAGACACAATATCTGTGTGTTTGATCATATGTAAATTATGTCTCAAAAATATTTTAAAAGATAACTTGTCCTGCTGTATGGAGATTCATGTAGAGCCAGGTAGTGGAGGCAGAAGCTGGATGGCCAGACTTTTTTCTTAGCATCAACTGAGAGTCATCGAAAACTGGCGAGAGGCAGCATCAGATTTATACCTTTGAAACATAACTTGGACACTTGTCTGCAGAATGGATTGGAGAACCTGAGAACAGGAAACGTGATTAGGAACACACTAACGCAGTAGTCCAGGTAGGACATGATGAGGGCCAGCATTAGCACAGACAACAAAAAGAGAAATCATTGCTTTCGCAAAAATGTTCCTATAAAAGGGTTTCATCTTCAAGGAATTCATGGAAAAGACTGACAAGTACAGGTTTCTGGTAACTGACTATACTGTTGAACTGAATGAATAAGCATTTCCAGAACTCTAATGGAAAACTGATGAACTCATAAAAGTGCTAACAAACGATCAAGATGAAAAAAAAAAATTAATTACATGGGACTGAGTGAACTGATAAGGATGATTATAATTTTTGTGACTTTCTGTTTGAATAAAAAAAAAAAAAATCCCACAAGGACTCAGAGGCAAAAAATATACAAATCAATTTTCACTGCAAAGTAAAGGAGCTGTTACAGTGGAGGATTACTGGACTGAATGTCAATATTATGACATAGTATGAGTGTGTTTCCTGTTTGGTAATTGCAATCACTGTTGCTTTTGTTGTGGTCATCCATTTACAATGCTTGGTGTCAGTTTATTTATCTCTTTTAAAAATAAAATACAGTGTGTGTGTGTGAGTTGTGAAAAAAAAAAAAAAAAACTACATAGCTAAGTTGCTCTGAAAATGCAGAAGCCCGTGGAATCCACCAGTAGACATGGTGGCGGGCAGGAGCCTTCCCATGGGCCAAGCACGTCAGAAGGAAGGAGGAACAGCAGAAGCAGCAGGTGAGAAAGAGGAAAGAAAGAAGGGGGCTCGTTTGTTTTTACTGAAGAGCTCAAAGTTTAGCTCAGGAATCCTCCATGGAGGCCGACACGAGGTAAAGTGAGGGAGAGAGCGGTGACATCCCAGCCGAAGTCACCCCTGACCCACTCATATTTTCATACTCTTCCTCTTTCTGCACACTCCCCCAGAAGCTTTCTTTTATACAGCAAAGTAGCGAATGCATTTTAGGCATTCAGTAAATATTTGTTTAATGTATTTTTTGACTAAGGCGAACCATTTTGGGGGAAGGAAAATATGTTCTATCTTTCAGCTGTGTTGGAGAGGGAAAATAGTTGAGACTCGTTCGGTCCATCATACAGGATTTAACAGTCCTGTACCAGTCACTCAATAAATATTTGAATACCTAATTAGAATTCAGAATTAATTCCTTTATCATCATATGAAATGTGGGTTGATTTTTCTCATACAAATGTGCAGTTGAGTTGTGCCCATCTGTAAACAAGTACCAATTCCAAACTTATCCAACTACATTGCTAGTGATATTATGTAATACCTGTATCTATTAATAACTGAGTATTATTATTAACATTATACAAGTTGGAATGCCAATGATAATTACTGCAACTACTGGAATAACTTTATTTATTTACATTTGATAACTGTTTAAGACTTTTCCTTATAAAAATTCCACTTTTTTATTTCCACAAACAAAATCCAAGATCTTGGCCATTAGACTGTCAGTCCAACTCTCACTTTCTACATACACACTCTGTCACATACATTGGTTCTATTTGTGCCTCTATCCCATGTGTGTGTGTGTGTGTGTACATAATATACAAAAATTTGCATTAAGGGTAACATATCATGCGCAAGTAACAAAATAAATCTTGCATTCAGGAACTACTTAGAAAATGCAGATAAATACTCATTAATTAATAAAACTATTTAACAAGAGCTTTTAGGTTAAATAATAAGAATAAAAAAAAAACTTGACTGAGATGCTTCCTTCTTGAATTAGCGATCACAAATGGTACAACTTTAAACTTAAGACTTTCACCAACTCTGCTTTTGACAGCACTCATTTTCAACGCAAGGTTTAATTATAGTATTGTTACGAAATCTCAGATAAAGCTCTTCTACACTGGTTGTGCCAAAAAAAAAAAAAAGAGAGAGAAATCATTAAGTTTATCACTAATGATTAATCATTAATCAGGGGATAGAATCACCATGATTTGGCCAGTTGGATGAAGGAGGTAAGAGGGAACAGACTCCAAGATGAATGATTCTCAGGTTTCTGGCTTTGAAGTTTGAGGAGAATATGATACATTCACTGAGATAGAAATTATGAAAGAAGGAAATTATTTTGGCCCGGGTGGGGGGTGCCATTCGATTGGAACGTGTTTAATTTGAGATATTTAGGTAACACACAAGTTGAAATGACCAGTATGCAGTTGTAAATAGAGGTCCAAGAGCTGACAGTGGTCTGGTTTATAAATAAAAATGTGTGAGTTGTTAATGAATGGTTAAAACTCTGAGGATGAATATGAGTGCCCTGAGAGAATCCTGAATCACAGCCTATAGTCTCCAAAATGTCAAGGTGATTTCTTAGTGTGAAAGGATGATTTACTTCTCCATAGCCCGTATCATTTACACAAGTCTTTACCAAACACTTATTATGTGCTTGGTGGTAAGCTAGGCCATATGGTTGATAAGAAGAACTGGAATTTAAATTGATTTTTCTCTTAATGGGAGACAAATGCATAAAAGTTACTGGAATTGTCATATCCTTTAAAATCTATCAAATCTTTACCCCATTTTATAAAGGAATTACCATTTACTGTATGCCAAGTATTTGCCTAGAGCTAGGTGAATTTCAGTTATCCAAGTGGGCGTGACCTAAACACAAGGACCAATTTAAGAGCAGAGACTTTTCTCTGGCTAGTGGCAGAGGAGGAAACCAGAGAGATGTGCTCTATCTGGCCCGGAAACATACAAACATCCCTCTTGTGAACTGCCCACGGGGACCACATGGCAAAGAACTGCAGACTGCTTCTAGTTGCTGAGAACAGTTCCTGGCCAAAAGCTAGCAGGAAAATGAGGACCTGAGTGCTACAACTGTAAGGAAATGAATTCTTCCCATAGCCTGTGAGCTTGGAAGAAGATCCTGAGTGCCAGATGAAAACTGCAGTCCTGGCCAACACAGTCCTGTGAAACCCTGAGCAGAGAAACCAACCACTCAGTGCCTGGATTTCTGATCTGCAGAAACTGTAGGATGATAAACGGGTGTTAAATTGGTGGCAATGTGTTATACAGCAGTAGAACATTAGTACAAGCTTATACCAAATAATTCTCCACGCTAAGGCCCGGAGAGTTGAAGCAACACACCCAGCCTCTTAATGCTGGTCAGTGGAGCAGCAAGGATTGCAACCCAAGTGTGCCTGACTCCACCCCCGCCCTTCCCACAGTGCAGGCAGGGAAACCCTGTGTCAGCGGTAAGTTAAGGTAAGGTGGTACCTGGGGCCGAACTGAGGCTCAGCATCCTCATCATAAGCCTTTGTTTTCACCTGAGCTGTGCTACCTCTGCTCCAAGCTACAACACAGAGCCAGCATCCTCTTCAGCATCCATCTGATTCCAGGGAGAGGGGTGAACACTCTTCTCTTGTACTAATTAATCTTTGACCACTAAGACTGCCTAACAAAGGTAGGAAGGGTGAAACTGACTCTTGTTTTTTAGGAACTGAGCTGAGACCCCTGATTAATTTCTCCTTGTTTGTGAAACAGCAGCTAATGACTTTGGTTCACTACCCCCCTGGACTAGACTCAGGGGAAGTTGCGTGGGTGGAATCACAGGAGAACACAGTTAGGGCCTGAGCCAACACACTTCTGTCTTGGCTGTAATTCATCTTCCCTCAGGTTCAAAAGGCTTGGGAAGCCAGAGAAACATTTACTGTGGTTTTATTAAAAGGCGTCAATATCTTAATGACTGTGCAAGAACAGGTATATATATCAGTACTTCCTATTCTCCAGATAAACCCAATAAATATTCCCTTTGTGTCAATAACAATACAGTACTAAAAATCTCTGGTCCTTAGATTCCTTATCTTTAGAATGAATATAGAAATGGAAATATTGTAAAGATCAAATGTGATAATGGACATGAAAGTGCACTAAAAACTAGGAGGAGATTAGGCTCAAGGCAGTTGTCTATAAAAAGCAAGAAATTTTAAGTGTTTGAAACTTTAAGGCGGTAGAAACTGCTAAAGATGAATGGTCAGAAGCTGATTCTATTTTCTATGTGTTAAGTCTCTTTCTCTCTTTGTTCCACTGAAATAGGATGTTCCATTTTAACATCTTAAATCCATTCTTACATCACCTTGAGAAACCCTAGGTTATATGTTAAGTATTCTCAGTTACACCCAACCCCATGCTCCCAATCTCTTAGAGACAAAGGTGGTATTAATTACAGCTGAGTCTACACCTTTCTTACTGTTGAATAGTCCTGCCTGGTATAAAAGGGGTTGTACTGGTACCAGCTCTATCAGAACCATATACTAGGCTACAGAAAACGGCCAAATAAGATGCTGATATCGGTAGGGAAAAGAAATGGAATTTTTCAGCTCCTGAAAGGGAATTACCCTCAATGGTTAGTGAGAAAGAAAGAAGAAAAATTACAGAGGGAGTGTTAGAGTTACTTACAACACATTTTTATGCATTGGACAACAGCAAGAACTTTGTCAGTATTGAGCAGCATTGTGGTTTGCCAGAGCTATAAAAAGGTTATGCAAACAGCAACCCAAAAGGAACAGAAACATATTAGAATTTATAGGCCTAAATTGCTCACTATGTAAATGAAGCTTTCAAATATATATGGTTTATGGAAATTAATGTCTTATATTTATTACTCAGCTCCAATATTAAAATTGGAACCACACTGATTAGGTAACATTACAAATCAATTCCCATAGAGAGAAATAATAATAATACATCAAAGTACAAATGCTCTGATTAAACAAGTTGATATATAAGAAGAAAAAAGATGTGTGTTTTTCTTGACTGCTGTTTCCGAATGCTAGTCAGTTTTCTCCTCATTCTTCCCAAAACAATGGGTTGAAAGTAAACAGACAAGTTGGTTATGACACTTCCTATTTCAGTAAACACACAGGGAGGAAAGGTGGAAGAGAAAGAGCTGGGCTCCTTTCCTGAAAGTTAAATATCAAATCATGTGAAGCTTGTATTGCTAAATATGGTGACCCTTCAAGTGCTACAATCAATGTAGCATTTAGCCAAAGACAAGACTGGAAAACAATATTACTGGACCATCCTTTAATTCAAGTCTCTCAGTTTCCTTTAGTTCTTCCAGACAGGGCAGGAGAGTTATAAAGCAGAAGGATAATATAAAAGGATTGACACATTCAATATTTAATTCAGTCAGATGTGCTAACGACCTATGAAAACTGTTAGAATCCTGGGTGTCCAAAAGCATTTGAACAGTTTATTCCTCTGTGGGGAGAAAAGAGTTTTACTAAAAAATGATAGAATGAAAGTAAATTTAAATCTCAGTGCATTTCAATGTGCCATGGGAGGAAGGAGAAATTTCTAGAAATGTGTCTTCAAGGCTTTCCATAAGAGGATCCTACAGCATAAACAATGCTTGTAGAAATACTATTTGCCTAAATGATTTGGGACTAGGTTTCCTTTTATGAATAGGTAAAGTGTCCCTGTTAGAGAAAGGACCAATAGATAAAACACATTTTAAAACAGACAAATATTTCAATTGACAAAAGTGATTTCCTTTATCATTTTCCTTCCAGATCTACCCCAAGTATCTCATTTATAAAGCAAATCATAGTTGCTCACAGGCTAGCTGATGGGGAAGTTTTTTCCACTTCATTAAAGAAGGATGTGGAGACTTCATTAAAAGAGACTCTTAAAGTAGCTTCAGTATTTCATAGCAAAGTTACTTTTTTTTCATCATATTATTTTTTTACTGAGGTCAGTATAATGACTGTATTCATCCCTAGTGTTGGGATGACTTAGTTTTCATGGAGAAATCTGGTCTCGTGGCAATTACAACTCCAAACATTGGTTGATATGCCAAGGGTTGGACCCCTCAGATTTCACTTAAACACTGCAGTGTTAAGGTACAGTCAGACCTGTAAAAAGAAATACTGGAAACTGCTGTCTAATTAGCATGTGCTGTACTGATAAATAAGATCTGATAGCTTCAGAACATCACCATTTCATCTAGAGATGGCCAAGTAAGGCAAGCATGTGTATGGCACCAGTCTCATCAGTCTTTGAATTTACTGTGGTGTCAGTGTGTTAATGGCTCTGACACCATCCTGTATATCAGTGACTCGAGGTCTCCATTTTTAGAATGGGCGGTCTGGGAATTAGGTGCAGGGTCTTGTGCCAGATGCTTCAGAGGACACCAAGGTGAAGGAGATGTGAGGCCTGCCTTTGAGGAGGCATGTAGTGAAGACAGGACAGATAAATAATGACCTTGTTATATTCTCATTAATTTTAGTGTCATAAAAGAGATACAGTGAGAGTTCAGATAAGTCACCAAGAGACATTGCCACTGGGTTGAACAGCATTGCCTAAGGTTGGAGTTAGAAAGAGCCCTGATGCTTGCCAGCACCAGAGAATGGACTGTGCCTGGACCCACTGCTGAGTATCCCCACTCCAGGCCCAAAAGGCTCAGTCACCACTCAGTCTTGGGTAACCTCTCACTCAGGTCCCTGATATCTGTTATGAGAATATGACTTAACCTCACATGTTTGCCTTTATTCCCAGACGAACTTTCCATTCTGCTCTTTGGTACCAGCCATAAACTCATTTCACTTTTTGGTGTTATTATTCCTTTCCCCACAGCTAGTGTTTTCTGAGTAAGGGGAAGGCTTCAGGATGAAACCAGCATGGCATCTCACCCTTGAAGGACAGATAGATTTTGGTCATGTAGAAATCAGTATGAAGGGATGCACCACGATGTTCACAGCAGCACTATTCACAACAGCCAAGACATGGAAGCAACCCAAGTGTCCATCAACAGATGAATGGATAAAGATGATGTGGCATATGTATACAACGAAATATTACTCAGCCATAAAAAAGAATAAAATATTGCCATTTGCAGCAGCATGGATGGACCTAGAGATTATCATACTAAAGTGAAGTAAATCAGAGAGAGAAAGACAAATATTGTATCACTTATTTGTGAAATCTAAAAAATAACACAAATGAAATCATTTACAAAACAGAAACAGACTCATAGACATAGAAAATAAACTTATGGTTACCAAAGGTGAAAAGAGGGGGAGGGATAAATTAGGAGTATGGGATTAACAGATACAAACTATTATATATAACATAGGTAAGCAACAAGGATTTACTGTATAGCACAGGGAACAATATTCAATATCTTGTAATAGCTTATAATGGAAAAGAATTTGGAAAAAAAAAAATATATATATATATATCTGACTCACTTTGCTATACACCTGAAACTAACATAATATTGTAAACCACTATAGTTCAAATTTTAAATTAATTTTTAAAAAAAGGAAATCAGTATGAAGGGAAGAGGGCCTTTCTTGCAGAAGGAACATCAAGAACCAAGACAGAAAAGGGGAAGGCATATATGTTAAGTTGTTTTCCAGTTTGGCTGGAGCACAAGGGACATAAAGGAGACAGGTGGGAGTGAACATTTTAATTTTAACTGTCATGTAAGGGTTAACATGGGAGATTTCAAACATCTGAGGTGTAAGGACTTAATTTTATTATTAATGGGAAAATAGGAAAGATATCTGAACCAGCTGCTCTTTGGGAAGAGTTATTTGGTAGCTACGTATGAAATGCCTTAAAGGACAAGGAGAGAGAAAAACAAATAGAATTGGAGAGCAAGTGATTACAACAGTTCCTGAAATACTATGCTGATCTAAACCAGGACCACAGGTGGATGAAGAAGGGACTCATTATCATTGCCTCAAGGGAGGTGCGGCTGGGCACAGGCGGCAGAGGCAGCCTACATCTTGGCTTTTGTTTCCAATAGCCTAACCCTACAGACTACCTGATAATTTGTAGGAAGTAAATGGGATGGGAAAGCAGGGTAAGAAGAAGCAAAAGGGAGAGAGATACTTCTCCAGACTGTGAAAGGTGTTCCCCTGAAAGAGAGACAGAGGCCTGTGGTCATGGAGTTGTGGGACCAGGGCCCCAGAGAGGGCTGGCAGCAAAGTCCAAGATGAATGAGCATTCAGGTACCGGCGCCTCCAGCCTCATAAGACTCTTTCCTCCCATGCATGGTGGAAAGGACCTAAAGGCACCATGCAAACAGGGAAGAGATATATTTCATCACCACAGATATCTAGTAAGTGAAGGCTCCCTCCAGCATCCCTTCATCATGGATGCCTTGGAATTGCATATGGCATGACCACCGGAGCAGGATAGGGGGAAATCCCAGGCATACTAACCTGAATTTCTTGTCAACACATGAGGAACAGGACTCAAGACAGAAATTAAATGGATTCAAAGGAAATAAAAAGTGCTCTATTTCTTATCCACCTAGATTTGTATACTGAAATTCATATGCTCTAAACATCTATATATTGATATTTAGTATTCTGGGCATATAGCACAGCACATGCTAAGCAGGCTATACTCAATAAACAGGGGTACATAAATATAAGTGGATGAGATTTAAATCAAATTTACAAATATATTTGCCCTATAGTACATAATAATACAACTGTTTGTATGTATTTTTACTACTGATAATTGCCTCCATTTTTCTCCAAATACTTGATTTCTTTGTCTTGAAAATCAAATTACCAGACCACATACAAATAAAATCCTGTTTGCTCATCTGAAAGTTCCTGAATTTCTTGTTTGTTTTTCTTTTCTTTTTTTAACTCAAGGTAAGCCTAATACTGTTTATAGATTTTAAATCCCAAGAGATAACAATTGGTTGTATTTACTTATGACATTAGCTGTGATAAAAATGGAACGATTCTGCAAAAATGAAATTTAATTATGGCTTTAACAGCAATAAATATCTAGTTTTAAAA
This sequence comes from Balaenoptera physalus, assembly GCF_965194825.1. Taxonomy (NCBI): domain Eukaryota; kingdom Metazoa; phylum Chordata; class Mammalia; order Artiodactyla; family Balaenopteridae; genus Balaenoptera; species Balaenoptera physalus. The sequence goes on from NC_138902.1 coordinate 16,483,384, forward strand.
ATCACGTAATCACTTGCTTTCCTTGCCATACTTTACATTTTTTATTAGTGGTTTGCATCAGTTTACATCAGAATTGAGTACATCTGCTGGCAGAAACTGACCCCAGATTTGTGTGTTTTTTTTTTAATTTTACTATATTTACTTTTTATACAGCAGGTTCTTATTAGTCATCCACTTTATACAAATTAGTGTATACATGTCAATCCCAATCTCCCAGTTCATCCCACCACCACCACACACCCCCCACCACTTTCCCCCCTTGGTGTCCATACGTTTGCTCTCTACATCTGTATCTCTATTTCTGCCCTGCAAACCGGTTCATCTGTACCATTTTTCTAGGTTCCACATATATGCGTTAATATACCGTATTTGTTTTTCTCTATCTGACCTACTTCATTCTGTATGACAGTCTCTAGATCCATCCACGTCTCAACAAATGACCCAATTTCGTTCCTTTTAATGGCTGAGTAATACTCCATTCAGATTTGTATTTATTTATTGACCCATCAACATCATACAAAGCCAACCTATATATTAATTCCTATGCACTGGAAAGCTATGGAAACAACCCAAGTGTCCATTGATAAATGAATGTATAAAGAAGATGTGAGATATGTATATAAGTGGAATATTATTCAGTCATGAGAAAGAAGGAAATGGTGCCATTTGTGACAACATAGATGAACCTGGAAGACATTATGCTAAGTGAAATAAGCCAGACAGAGAAAGACAAATACTGTATTATTATCTGACTTATATGTGGAATCTAACTGTATAATAATACTGGAAATATGCTAGGAGAGCAGATTTCAGCTATCCTAATCACCAAAATATGGTAATTATGTGAGGAGATGAAATATTAATTAACTTTATAATAATCACGTATATGTATGTCAAATTATCATGTGGTACACCTTAAATATATATATATTTAAGAAACAGAATTACTCAAAAGTTTCCATTCCTATACAACAATGGTAACAAGTGGGAGGGGGAGGAATGGAGGGAGAGAGGGGAAAGAAAGTTAAAAAAATTAAAATAATAATAATAAAGCACACACACAAAATAGCCAGTTCACAAAAAAAGGGATTTCTAAATGGTTCATAAAGACATGAAATGAGCTTTAGCATTATCAGTAAGCAGGAGAATTAAAAATAAAACAACAATGAGATATCACTTTTCTCCCAGCAAATAAGCAGGATAGTGTAATGCTACATGCAGAGACGTCAGAGTGATCCTGCCTGAGTCTGAGTCCCAGATTCATAGTTGATTAGCTACCAAATCCTGTGCAAATTACTTAGCCTCTCCTGGTCTATTTTCTTATTTGTATAATGGAGATGGTAACTACCTTACAGGGTTGTCATGACCATTAAATTAGTTAATATGTGTAAACTGCTTGAAACAGTACCTAGTCAACAGTAAATGTTCTTAACATGTTTAGAAAGAAATAAAACTAGTGTTAGGAAGGGGCTGGAGAAACTAGGCATCCGTTAGCTATCTTCTGAGCACCTCTTATCTGCCAGCCACTATTCTAGCTGCTGAGGAAACAGGGCAGAATCCTTCTCTCAGGAAGTATGTCTTCTAATGAAGAGAAAGAGAGGGGAAAACATATGCATAAAAATAGGTAACCTACTTAGATCATTTCAAGTATTAATATTGCTGTGGAGAAAGCAAGGCATGTTAAACTGAGGTAGCGTTGGTGAGGAGAAGTAGGAGTCAGAGATGCCCCTTAAGGAGGTCACATTTTAGCTGAGATCCGCAGGTTAAGAAAGAAACAGTTGAACAACATGGTGTGCCACAAGTGATGGTACAGCAAGTGCTCTCCAGATTCTTCTAAGAGTTTCTTTGGCAGCAGTACTGCTACAGCCTTTTAGGAAGACCATTTAGCAGTGTCTGTCAAACTATTCATACCTTATGACCCAAAGTTTAATCTCCGGGTGTGTATCCTACTGAAACAGTGCACAAAAATACATGTATAAAGAGATTCATAATAGAATAAAATCAGAAACAACATATTATCAATGGAAAGACAAATAAGTTATGATAAGTCTATAATATGCAATACTAATACAGCAGTAGAAAAAGTGCAAGAACACTAACTTAAATTAGAAACCACGCAGCTTCAGAAAGAAAAAAGATTAGGAGAAGCTAATCCTGTAGGAAGCAGGCTGGCAGAATTCCAGGACTCTAGTTGCCTGCAGTTTGGGGAACTGAAATGCTAGTCGTTGTATCATTTGAACAATCATGGCAGAGATTAAGAGAAAACATACTGAACGAGCACTTAAGCGCTCAGAATCTATCACAATAACATGAACTCCAAATCTCACCTGTCCACATTAGTCACTTTCAACAAATTGTCACAGATAGCCCATTTGGGAGGTTAGTTCAGGGTCTGAGGTCAGTTTGGGGTTCCACGAGTAAAAGCTGGCACGAGATACTCATGAGAGATACCTGAGGCACCAAGGCTAGAAGAATAACCAAGTCCCTTTCAATGGGAAAAGCCAAGATTCAAATACTAACAAGCCCAATTCAAATACCACAATGAGGGTAAGGCCAAAATTGTGGTAAGTGTGATAAAGCCAGCCGATTAGAGCTGCAATGACCAACTAGTGCATGAAGGTGGCCCAGGCCAGTTTGAAACGCCATGAACTGAACAAATCCCACCAGACAGCAAACTTAAGCCTAATGAGGTTGCCTTGAAAACAAATGGGGTGGTTGAGCCTACAGTTGAAGTTTCCCTTCATTAGGAGAGAAACCAAGGAAGGGAAGGCCTACCAAGAATGGTGGAATTCACTTCCCTTATTCTGTCTTCAGTCCAGCGTGTGACTATATTACTACAGCCCCTCCCAGGTGAACTGAAGGTCATGAGGTACTCGAGTAAAACTTCCTCTTCCCTGCCAAAGCCCCTACTCCATCTTCCCCTGACAGCACAAAGCTCAAGCAGTGATCACACAGGGTGTCTTATAGGAGGCACCCTGGCTAAAACTCCAAGCACAGCTTTCTACTATAACCCAATCAAGAAGTCGTAATCAGGGCCTGACTTGCCAAAAAGGAAGTCTTCAATGAGTATGGACATGTGTCCAGGTCTCCCGTGAGTGAAGGTTAGGAGACAAGTGCTTCAACAACTTTATTAAGCAGGCACACGCCAGCGACAGAGCTCTGGGAGGTGGAAGAGGGAAAAGTGCATCCGTCAAGTCCTTGACAGCATGATGGAAAGAAGTCAAGGTCTTGTCAGCCGAATTCCACACTGACTTTGTTGGCCGAAGACCAACGTGCTTTTGGAAGCATCAGCTAAGAATGTCCCTTCAGAGTCTTTTATGAGGGGCATATGTGTGCTTTGTACTGTGTGGAGAACCACAAGGGGGAAATTGTCTACCCCCTGCCAAAACTCGAGCAGAGTTTCCTGCTAGCCTTTTGTCACAAAGTTAAGTTGACTGACTACTGCAGTCTTTATTTCCTGTGACTTATCTTGTGTAGGGTCTTAGAAGCCCACACTCTCCTCCCCCAATGGTGTGGATTTATAAGTCTTAAACCAGCTCTCCGAAACATCTTCCAGCCAATCAATATGCTGAGAGGCTCAGTAAAACAGGCAATCGCCATCACAGCATGTCCAATTTCTCTCTGTTTTCACTTGTACATCTGTTAAAGGTCAGAGACTATATTTATCGCAACCAAATATACTTGGATATTGAAAAGATATCTTCACCAGCATATTGTTTTGAAATGGGATGCGGTGTGGAAAGGCTTCCTTCTGGTTTCTGAAAAGTTCACATTAAATGAAAGCACATTACACTTTTATATGCTTCCTTCTGTCAAAAGATTCCAAAGTACTTAAACAGCTTTAATTAAGTTGCTCCAGCATCTCTCAGGAGCAAATCAATATTTTTCATACCCCTTGTTACAGGCTAGGGAAATAAAACCCAGCACCACCATCACCCTCCTCAAGCCCAGATTTAACATTTTCCTTGAAATATGGAAAATTCCTCTGGAATATATTTAATGACAAGGGAGTAAACTTTTGCTCCTAATGTGCCTTACTGTGTTTCCTCTGTTGGGGATGAGAAGAAAATAAAAGCAAGCCCCAAATAAGAATCTGAGAATATATGATTTTTTTGGAGGCCTGGATATTAAAAGCAAAAACAAAATATATGTTTCATCTCTCAGGCAATATGGAAGGATATCTGATTTTTTTTCAGCCTGTAAACAAAAGAAATACAGCCATATTTTCAGAGCCCTAAAAAGTAAAAATATTCTAGATTTGCAAAAGCAGCCAAACCAACACTTCACCAAGTGTCACCAGCATGAATCATAAATTGTTCTCTAAACAGACTTGTGGTTGCCAAGGGGAAGGGGGAGTGGGGGAGGGATGGATTGGGAGTTTGGGGTTAGCAGATGCAAACTATTAAATATAGAAAGGATAAACAACAAGGTCCTACTCTATAGCACAGGGAACTCTATTCAATGTCCTGTGATAAACCATAATGGAAAAGAATTTGAAAAAGAACATGTGTGTGTGTGTGTGTGTGTGTGTGTGTGTGTGTGTGTGTGTGTGTGTATATATATATTTATATATATATATTTATATATTTATATATATAACTGAATCACTTTGCTGTTCAGCAGAAATTAACACAACATTGTAAATCAACTATACTTGAATAAAATAAATTTTTAAAAAATTTGTTCTCTATAAACCTGTGGAAGAGTAGAGTGGGTGCCGACTTCTTCTTCTGTTCTCTTTGTAGGATAATTAAGTATCTCTGTGTCTTTTGATTAAAGATCGACATTCTCTGCTATCAAATTGTCTAACTGTCCACTGGGGAGAGACTGGGCTCTGCAGTAACCAACAGATGTTGGGCTGTACTCAATATGACAGGAGGACAGGAAAAGGCTGCTCTGCCCTTCCCCAGGCAGCACCAAGGGGACTCAGGAAAAAAATAATCTAGGAGAAAAAAAGGCAAGTTAACTACTCACATTTCTCCACCTGGGGGCTGCTGTTTGGAGGGGACAAATTGCTATAATAATAGCTACACTTCTGCCACCTTCCTAGGTTCACCTTGGAGACAAATTTAAGCTCTTGAGATGGAGGCTTTTTGCTGTTAAAGTGAAAGCTTTGAGTGCCTGCAACTCTCTCCCAATGGCTTTTGGAAATAGAGGCCTTCTGCATTTCCTGCCTCGGGAAGTTCGCAGTCGGAGAGCATCTCAGCTGAGCTGCATCTAGACTTGTACTTCCACAGCAGCTTCACTGCCCAACGCAAGGAGCTCTAGTTCTCTATCCATAGCATAAAGCAAAGGGAAGTGGCAGCCACTAGGCATGATAAACTGGCATTTCAGGTTTATAGCCATTTGCTCCTTGGTAATCTGTTCTCAGACCCTTTATCCCAATATCCTCTAAAGTCATTTTGGTGGATCTTGGTGATCAAGAGACTGTTGCCATTCTCCCTCTCCATTCACACATGCACTGCCAGGGAGAATAACCTTCCTGGAAAGAGGATTAGTTTTTGATCCAGGGTACACATATGTAATAGGATGAGTTGATGGGAAAGGTGAACCAATGGCAGCATCTTCTTTCCCTATTGTCACCTCTAGGGAAAAGAAATCCACATTGTGTTTCTAAAGACTCATTTAGGAAGGCCTCACATAGGACAATCATACACCCTGGTTTATGCCTCTTTTCCTGGTATACTTTTTTTTTTTTAATTTATTTATTTATGTATTTATTCTTGGCTGCGTTGGGTCTTCGTTTCTGTGCGAGGGCTTTCTCTAGTTGCGGCAAGCGGGGGCCACTCTTCATCGCGGTGCACAGGCCTCTCACTATCGCGGCGTCTCCTGTTGCAGAGCATAGGCTCCAGACGCAAAGGCTCAGTAGTTGTGGCTCACTGGCCCAGTTGCTCTGCGGCATGTGGGATCTTCCCAGACCAGGGCTCGAACCCATGTCCCCTGCATTGGCAGGCGGATTCTCAACCACTGCACCACCAGGGAAGCCCCCTGGTATACTTTTTATTAATGCTCCCTTTTACCCTTAGAAGTGTCCTGATTTAGATGATACATGCTCACACTACCTGTCAAGAACTTCCCCAAAAGGAAGGAATAGAGAGAAATACTTGGAGAGTTTAAGACGGAACAGCTGGTCCTAGAGAAAGACGAGATTTGTAAAGACTGGAAAGGAAACAGAGTTTGGGCCAATTCACTCACAGCACCCTGGACCTGCCTGGTGTGTCTTCTCAGGTTGGACACCAGGTGCTAAAGACCTAAACTACATCAAGACCCCTGCACCCAAGCTGGGGTCATAACAGGTCTGCATATGGTGCATGGATCATGTGGCCTTGAGACATGTACATATCAGAGCCGACCTCAGCAGACTGAAGGTAGTGAGCATTTCTTCAGTTTCCGGACATTCACATAAGCCACCTGTCTCCAAAACTATTACTGAGTTTGAATTTCTCCCAAGCATGACTAGTGTGGGCACAAACTCAGAACTAATTTGATTTAGAAAAATTAAACAATGTGGTATTTCTTACAGCCAGGTGCAGAGAGAGAAATTTAGGTGTACTATGCAAGCAGCAAAGAACTTCTGTTTACATCGCTAAAGTAATTGGTAGACAGGTGGCAGTTGAGTCTAGGACCAGGTGATTGAATCAGGAGGTTTTATCCCCTTCAGGAAGCACGTGAGGTCAGAGTTCTCAGTGGCCTGGGACTCTCTCAGGACCCAGTGTGCCAAATGGGAAGGAGTGGAGGGAATTGCTCACAGAGGCGCTGCTAGATCATTCATTTATTCAATGGATTCCATGTGTATTTATTAAGCACCGTTGACTCCTCCATGGCTGTGATGTTATACTTCCTCCCTCCCATGGACTCCATCGGCTATGCCCAGGTCCGTTCTACAAGTACACATTGTCTCAGACTACAGAGTCACCTGTGGGAGAAACACTTAAGCAGGAGAGGTTTTTCAGTTCAGGTAAAACCCAGGATATCACTACAGACATGGGTCCAGGGATTCATATCTGAGACAAAAAGGTTGAAACACAGGAACTGAAGTCATAATAATTAAAAGAAAACATGTATTCAGGATTAAAAGATTAAAAGAGAGCCATGATGGAAAAGCGTTCAGGAGATTACAGATTTAAATATTAAGCGAATTAGCTAATTAATTAATGTTCCACCTGTTTCTTAAAGAATCATAAGAATTCTAAGGTGTAAGCAGAGTAAAATAATTAAGGAGGCAGACTGAGAGAATGCATGCCCACCTCGTATATGGTGTTTCAGATATACTAAGAGTAAGGATGCAGGTGGGGTGTGGTTACTGTATGTGACTTAGAGACTTGGTACATTAAAAAGGGTCTCGGGGAAGGACTCCTTAGAGGAAACCACAGTGGTTCAAATTAGAACACTGGAAGACTTATATTAAGCCAAGGTTCATGAGTCAGCGAACCTACGAAAGATTTTAATGTCCTGCTGTTTTCCACTTGAGCATCCAAAATGAGAGTGCGTAATAATGCAAAGTCATGAATGATAATGAGCTGTAAGATATCCACAGGCAGCAGAGACAACTGGAATTCATGGGGCATCATGGGCTGCTGGTCCTGAACAGCTTTGTGATGGAATGGGACCTGAGATGGACTTTTGAAGTGTGGTTAGGAGATGGGTGGATAGGAGTAATGAACCTCTTACTTGTTCCTGTGCTCACCTCCAGACATCACGACCAACAGGAACTGAAGCTAACGTGCTGGTTTTCTCCAAATTGGTATTCTGCTGGTGCTTCTGAGTGAATACATAATAATAACAATAATAATAGCCATCAGGATTAGCCATGGCCTAGACCTTGAAAGGACACAATGATAAGCGTCTAAGCCAGGACTGGTCCTCCCATTTGGAGTAAGAGCCTTCAAAATTAGTCCTGGGTGGCTGCCCAGGAGGAAATTGGGTAAGTTCACTATCTCATCTACAGAGGCCACCAAGGAGCAGTCAAGTGAAGGTGACCTTCAGCCTTGACCAACTTTGACTAGACTCAAACCAATGACCTTGCAGTAGGAGGCACAGCTACAGACTATCTCCCCTCAGACAGGCACAGGGTGATTTAAGCCCTGCAGCTGTTGCCTTAAAAAACTGTTAGCGCTGCCACTGAAATCCTCTTGCTGCCCCCTTCCCAAAATAATGATCAGTTACAGCACAGATATTAAAATGGCGCTTTAAAAAATTAAAATACAGTTCTAAAGAAAAGACCATATAAATGTAGAATTAATTGCTGTATATGCTTTGAATTACCGAGGGACTTTATTCTATTTCTGTCACAGCAGGAAGTGCTTCATCAGGAGGAATTCACGTGGAGAGCCGACCATGTCCTAGTTATTTTGTATTTAATATGCTTGAGATGTTTAATTATTTTTGATTAATTCATTTATCATTAAACTGCCCAAAGACTTGGATGTGTTCTGCACTGAGGCTTGTCAGCGTGTGAGCTATACAGACCCCGTCCTTAAAGGAGTCAACGGAAAAGCCCAGCATTGGAGGTCAAAACAGATGCAGATTCAAATCCCGGCTCTCTTGAGTTGCCAGTTCTGTGAATTTTAGCAGCAAACATTCCTGAACTATGGTTTCGCCATTTGTAAAATGCATCTGACTTCACAGGGTATCATGAGAACCAAATAAGAAAATGAATGTAAAGCATTTTGGACTTACGACTAATTTGGTGTAAAAAAATTAATAAACAGAAACCTCAGTTAAACCAAGCTGGAGGACCAGAAGGGGGAGCTAGCACGCCCTGCAATGTTAGCCTAGCCCGACAGGAAGACGAAAGACACCTCTTCTTTCCAAGCAAGGACTCAGCCACCGACAAGCCACGGACTCAGTGTCCGCCGTGGCCTCCCCACCACAGCTTCCTTTTCCGCTCTACTGAAACGTTTTCCTTCCCTTGCCGTGCAGGGCTTTGCATATGGCTCCCCAGGGTTGCAGACAGCAAACTGTAATTCCCTACTGATCCCAAATAAAACCATTTTTACAGGCAGTCTATTTATTTTAGGTCAACACTAGGCAAGCACTCAATAGATGGTCATTATTACCATCCTGTAGAAATGTTAACCATCTACTATGCACAAAAGTTAAACACACATCCTCATTGCTTGCTTTGCCCGACAGTGGTAGGCAGAATTCTTAGGGTGAGCCCCAGTCCCAACTCAGTCAGATAAATCTGAAAGAAACAAAGATGAGGAGAGGTTTCACCATTGCACCTCAGCCTGCATTTTCTCTCGTCTCTTCCTAGTACCCTAAAGAACACCCAATTTCAGTCAAACAGGTGTCCTTAGTACCCACTGAGCACTCCTGCGTCCCACGTTTCCCATGCAGTCTGAGAAGCCTCCTGGGACCGCTACTACCGTCACTGTAACTCTTTCTGACACTTATTGAGGGACCCCTAACAGAATGAGAGAATTTAAGAAGGTGGAGGAACTCACAGAATGTCAGAGAGAGAAGGGTGCTTGTGAATCATGTAGCCCTCTTTTACAAACGGGAAAACTGAGTCCTGAAAGACTAAATAACTTGCTTGAGCCCATACAATTAGGTAGTGACAGAAGCAGAATAAAGACTCAAGACTCCCAACTCCCCTTTACTGTTCTTACCAGCCTTCCTCAGCTGCATGGCTGCTGATATGTTTCAATTTGGCAACTTCTTAAACAAGAGGAACTACTTAAAATTTCTTGAAGGGAGGTCTTGGGGGGTAGCTCAAGCAGTATAACAGGAATTAGAGGAAAAAGTCTTTGCCTCTGTCTCTGCTACCAGTGTATAAGTGTCTGTCTCCAGGAAGAAGAGAAAAGAGAGAACAGTTATTGAGTCCTTCTATGCAGCCAGCACCAGGCTGCCACGTCCTTCCATGGCCTCACATTCTCCAGGCTTCGCCAACCTAGATCTAAAAACTGGGGAAAATAAGTGCCCTTTTGCGCCATAATGGTAAACCCAGATGCCCTCAAAATCCCTCACCCTAAATCAATTCTGGACATCCTGTGGGGATATCTCACTCTACTATGAACATCTTCCCAGCTGCTGGGTGATGCCCACCATTTTCCTCTTCTCTTCCTTAGGTATTGAAAATGATCTTTCATGACCACTAACTTAGCTGATATGATGCAGACTGTGAAGCCAGCACAGTATGACATCTTTTTGGTGTTTCCATATAAGGATTGGTGTGCCTTACGAATCAAGTTACTATGTTTTTCTATATCACGTCATGCTCCAGTAGAAATCCAGAAGGAGGAAATACTGTTCATTGGCACAAGGACAACATTTAGTTACAACAAAGCAGGTCTTTTCCTCTCAGAATTTATCTACTGAAACTAGGCTTTTCTGTGTTCATTGCAGTCCATCTCCTAAGGCTCAGAAACAGGCCCACATGAGCTCTGATTGGCAATAGATGGTCCTGAAATCACATCTATACTCCAACACTTCCATCATGTCCGTAAACAAAATTAGTCATCTAAGCATCTCCCTTGCCTTAGAATGTGTTATCATTCTTGCCCGCACCCCCCGTCCTGCCTCCGAGGTTCCACCTTCAACCAAAAAGTCCTGCAGCAGGACTGCCCCACCAGCCACATCTGAACACTAATCTGAATTTTTAGGCCTGTGTTTACACAAACTTTAACTCATGTGATTTTTTTTTTAAACTGTACTTCTACCATTTCTTAAAATTGAAGTATAGTTGATTTACCATGTTGTGTTAGCTTCAGGTGTACAAAGTGATTCAGTTATACATATACATATATATCTATTTTTTTCAGATTCTTTTCCCTTATTGGTTATTACAAAATATTGAGTATAGTTCCCTAATTCATTTGTTTTTTTACAAAACTGTTAAAAGTAGGAAGTATTGTTTCTCTGTGCCAGATGCCAGCCCAAGGTTCCAGAACCAGTAACTCAGAAATTAGAGCCAGGAATTGACCCTCTGTCTGAGCTCATGCTCTTGGCACTGTGTCTCCCACAAGACTTGGAAAAGACGCCATTTTCCACCTCCCAACCAGTCCTCTACTCTGTACCAGTCGGTTCTGCCCAGCCTACATTCCCAGCTTTCTTGTTCAAGAACTCCTTGTGATTGTTTCATGTTCCTTCTGTTAATGAACTCACTGCAGTGTTTTATCCTACCCCCATTACCTTTGTGACCTACTTGGGTCACTCTAGAATATCTAATGTGCTCTTACAATCCATTAACTGATGTCTATAGGCTGGCTTATTATATGTTAAAGATAAATAACTTTTCAAAGGAAAACATGAGCACACCAAATTTCTGATTAAAACTGATGGTGGACTAGGTACAAGCAAGCAAAGCTGTTAGATATCCTGACAGTGACTAATAGAAGTTTGTGTGTTTATGTATCTTTCAGTGAATTATATATGCTGCACTGTAGATACAGATGGCAAACAATGCAATTTATCTCCTATTTTCTTCAATGGTCTGGCCCATAAAAATAGGTCAGTGGTGAAAAGGTCTTCTTAGAATGATAACCTGGAAATAAAACTTCCATACAGACACTCAAATGTAATTCAGCATCCAAAGGGAAAAACAAACCCCTTGACTCTGATTTCACCTGAAGTTACTACAGACACATACATAGTACTGGGGAGACCTCTGTACATTTTCCACACGTGCAGGTCATCAATTATCATGAGAATTGCACACAAGAAAGGGTCCCCGACATGCTGGTCTCTCAATACTTGAGCTTCAGGAATAGGGCTTCCAAGAATTGATGCTATTCTGGATGCTCACCCTGGTAAACAGACACTTGTGGAAGGCAAGATCAATGGTAGCTACCCCTGGTCTTCTATGCTCCATATTGGGAAAATGCCAGGTTTCTCAACAACCTGGAAGAGGTGCTAGCTTTGACCAATTCAACTATTACCTCCTTATAAAACTTAGGACACAGTGCAAGCGTTATAAACTGTCCTCTTTGGGATTAGAAATCCCTAGGAGTGCTAAATGGCAGGGAAAGCTGTAATTGAGAGAGATGTCCCTACTCATGTGTGATACCTGTTATGCAATTGCTCACCTTGACCTCAGATCACTAGGGAAATAACATTAGCAGCAATGACTAGTGCACTAGTCCAAAGCATTTTTTGAAACAGTTAATTTAACCGTCACTGTATTGTGTCATTACGTCTTCTCTGATTTTCCTGTCTTCTTCTTCAGCACAAGCCTTAAGCACACATTACCCAGCTCTGTTTGACCTAAAAAGATAAACATCCATCCCTTGTCTTCAGTCTAGCTTTGTTCTCCTTTACTGACATTCTTTCTGTTCCAGTCTTGCTAACATTTTTCTAAAGGTTCTAGATATGAGCTGTCCAATAAAGTAGCCACTAGCCACATGTTACCATTACATTTTCTTTTTTTTTAATTTATTTATTTTATTTATTTATTTTTGACTGCATTGGGTCTTCGTTGCTGCGCATAGGCTTTCTCTAGTTGCAGCGAGCGGCGGCTACTCTTCGTGGCAGTGCGCGGCTTCTCATTGCAGTGGCTTCTCTTGTTGCAGAGCACGGGCTGTAGGCACATGGGCTTCAGTAGTTGTGGAAGGCAGGCTCAGTAGTTGTGGCTCGCGGGCTCTAGAGCGCAGGCTCAGTAGTTGTGGCGCACGGGCTTAGTTGCTCCGCAGCATGTGGGATCTTCCCGGACCAGGGCTCGAACCCGTGTCCCCTGCATTGGCAGGCGGATTCTTAACCACTGTGCCACCAGGGAAGTCCCACTATTACATTTTCTAAAATTAAATATAATTAAAAATTCAGTTCCTCTGACACACTAGCCACATTCAAGTACTCAGTCTTGAAATAGCCACATGTCTACTGATGGCTATTGTAGAGAAAAGTGCAGATACAGAACACTTCCATCAACTCAGAAAGTTCTATTGAACAATGTTGCTCTATGGTGAAGGCCCAGTTATTGCTGATGTGGTTGCTGTGTTATTTTTCCAACCTATCACAGATTCTTTTTGATCTATACTCTATTCAGAAATTTCTCTCCAGGCTACCATGGGGCGACAAGAAAGATATTTATTCTTTGGTCTTAAACAACTAGAAAACTGGAAAAAATACATGAATATATATTTTGAGTTTTTAGGCATTGGAAAAGAGACAGGGCAGAACTTGACCTCTGGAAAAAGTGAAACAAAGAGAAGTGAGTTCTATGATTGACCCAACTTATGCCCAGTGACAGTTTCCAAGCCTACACTAAAAGGAATGATACAGAAATTTCTTCAGATGAAAGGAAAATAATATCAGATATAAATTTGGATCTACTCAAAGAAACAGAGTTCCAGAAAAGTGGGTAAATATAAAAATAAAAGTCTCAAAACTTTAAATCTGTATGAAAGGTAATTGACAGCTTAAATGAAAATAAGAATATATCATGAGATTTATACATATGTATATTAAAACATAGTGCATATGGAAGCTCACCATTTTAAGGTTTTTGATTATATATGAAATGGCATAATTTTCCTTGAAAGTAGACTGTGATAAGTTCAAGATATATATTGTAAACACTAGAGCAACCACTAAAAAAAAAATATATATATATAGGTACAGCAAATAAGACAGCAGAGAAAGGAAATAATAAAGATAATAGCAGAAATCAGTGAAATAGGAAGCACAGAGACAATAACGAATATCAATTAAACCATATGTTGGCTTTTGAAAAAATTAGCAAAATTGAAAACACTAGCCAGACTAACCAAGAAAATAGGGATAACGCAAATAATCAAAATCAAGTATGTAAGAGAGGCCATCACTACAGATCCTAAAAATATTCACAATATAATAAGGGACTCTTATGATAACTTTATGACATCATTGATGATGTGTAAAATTCTGTAAAAACACAAACTGCCAAAACTCAGTTTGAAGAGATAAATGAATAGTCTTATATTTAGTTTTAAAAATTGAAATCATAGACTGAAAAATTCCACAAAGAAAACTCCAGGCTCTGAATTTTATTTAACATTTAATGAAAAAAATAATACCAAGTACACACAAGCTCTTCAAGAAAACAGAAGAAAATAAACACTCCCCAGCTGCTTTTATGAGGCTAGATTTACCCTGATTCCAAAACCAGGCAAAGATACTACAATAAGAGAAACTACAAACCAATATCCCTCATGAACATAGATGCAAAAATCCCTGACATACTTTTAGAAAATCAAATCCAGCAATATATCACCATTCAGGTGATCATCATCACCATTCAGGGCTCATCCCATGAATGCAAAGTTGTTTCAACATTTGAAAATAAGTCAGGCAATTCACTATGTTGACAGTCAGAAAAGAACAACCATATGACTTCAAGGAAAAGTACTGGACAAAATCCAATACCCATTCACAATAATATTTCTCAGGAAACTTGGGATGGAGGGAAATTTCCTCAATCTGACAAAGGACACCTAAGGTAAAATCTACAGTTAACATCATAATTACTGGTGAAAGGTTGAATGCTTTCTCTCTAGATGGAGAATGAGGCAAGAATACCCCATCTTATCAGCTCTATTCAACATTATCCTGGAGGTCTTAATGAAAAGAGAAAGAAATACAAATAAAAGGCACACAGACTGGAAAGGAAGAAATAAAACTTTCTTTGCCAATGACATGACTTCGTTGAATCCCAATGAATCTACCAAAAAGAAACTAGAGAAGATAAGTGATTTTAGCAACTTTGTAGGATAAAAGCTCAATATACAAAATATATTATGTGCCCTATTCAGTGAAATAAGTGTATTGATCACATATTTTGATGGTGCAGCAATGTCAAATTGTTACAACAGGTTGTATCACTTATTCTCAATTTGTGTACTTCTCTCATCATAGACTGGTAACAAAAAGTTCACGGACTGGGATCACAGACCACTATCCACATGACACTCAGACTTTTACTAATTAAGGGAATCTTCCATGTATTCAGTAAGTAACTCATATATGTTAGGCACTGTGCTGAACACAGGGTCCCCCAAAAAGAGCAAGGCCCAATTCCTAGGATAGGATCCCCAGTATAATAAGGGGCATAAGACCAGTACACATATAATGAATATTTTCAAGAATATGTTTACAGCCATAAGTGATGAGAAATGGTTTGCATCTGAAGAATGGGAGAAAGGAAATAGAAGAGTTGTCCTGATCACAAAAATCTTAATGGTTGAGGATGTATTTGAATTTGCCATAGAGAAGCAACAACAGAGCAACCCAAACCCACTCACATAACAATGAGCTTATGGTGACAACTTGAGGTCTCCTATTGTTTGTTTGTTTGTTTCTGGGAAATGGACTTCTACAAAAGCTTCTGGGATTTGGAGGGGTAAAGAACAGTTGTTAAATCTCCCCCTTCTAACGTCTTCCTAATACTCCAAACCCACTTCCAATTCCCAAATAACTATGATATTCATGGCTGAAAGCCCAAGAATAACATTTCTCTACAGATTGTGACCTGTGTACCTAGAATCACAGGGAAGGGAAGAAAGGGAAGATCCTCAGAAATAAGATGATAACAAAGTTTTGCAAATATGGCAATGAGAGATGGATATTTTTTTCCTAGGCCATGTGGATTTGCTGGAATTGAAAGACATCAGTTGCAGCTCTGACACTAAATCCAGCGCTCTTTGCCTTATGCCATCTTGCCTCCCCAGACACAAGAGGAATGAACAACGTCAACTGTAGCTGCTGTAACTGCACGCAATCAACAAACCCAAATGAGTGATCCGTGTAACAGAGTGACAGCTTTAACCTAAACACAGAGGCATATCTGGACATGAATGAAGGACTGAGGACAAGTCCCCCAGGTGTCTATTTACACGAACATAGAAGAAGACTTCTGGGGGAAAAAAACGTGACCAAAAGGAAGAGAACAGTGGAGGTATAGGGAAATCAATTCATCATATTAAGCCACCACTGAAAGGACTAAAATACTAGGTTATCACTAAGACAATCCAGTGCTTATTAACTAACCCTCACATCCCCAGAAAAGTAAAAGCTACAAGATGAATGTCAACAAAATATCAGGGTGACACTGAGAGCAGTATTGGCCGTGACCATGACATTAGCAAAACTAACAGTGATGGGACAACTTTCGCAGCTGATCCCTTGGTTCCGTCAACATCAGGGTTGCCTACAGTTTTAACATAAACACCATAAAATAAGGATCTTATTCCCATCTCCAACCAGAAAATGAGTTCCAAAGCACATAAAATGAACCAAAAAATAATCCCAGAAATCTTCAATAAGACACACAGCACACGTCTTTGTTTTTAAAAAATTAAGTCTGAGGATAGGACAGATTTTTTTTTTAATGGATTTCTGGAATTTCCATTATCTCCAAGCTCTTTTTCTGCATCTCCTCTCCCCTTTTTGCAGACCCAGAATATGACACAGCTTTATTTTCCGGTTCACAGAAACTGACCTTTTTTTAATTAAAGCTTTTTTTCTTTTTTAGAACAGTGGTTCTCACACGTTAGTGTGCACTGAAATCACCTGACGGGCTGTTTAAACCAGGCTGCTGGGTTCAACCCCACAATTTCGGATTCAGGGCCTGAGTACTGGCATTTCTAACAAATTTCCGGGGGTAGCTGATGCTCCCTGGTCAGGATACCAGACTTGGAGGAGAACCACTCTTCAAAGCTACCCCCATCCTCCAATCTCTTGACACAGCTTTTCACATTATAAAACAGAATAACAAGAAGTACACAGCTATGATGTCTGCCTCCTTCCCTGTAGTTTAGGCAGGGCATTGAGGAGAGGGTTAATAAATATTTGTTGTAGAAGTAAATTAACAGACGAATGATTGAGTTGCGAATGAAAATAAAAGCATTTGCTTTTTGTTTGCTTCAAAACCATTTAGAACAACCCTAAACACAACAAAATGAAACACTAGATGAACAAGAACCACAACCAAAATGATTCTATCCCAGAACAAAGAAAGAGACTATTCTAAAGATAAATTTCCATTATGCCTTTCAAACAATAGAAAGCACATTCCCAGTACATTTCAGATGATCATATTTTCCCTGCCTACAGGCTTTAAAAGTTTAAACACTGAATGCCAGTTTCATAGTATCTTTCAAATAATCAACCAATTATTTTATGATTTTAAATCCAAATATTTATACATCTTTAAGACAGTCACACCCTTCTACTTTAGAAAGGTAAACTGCACAAGTGCATGTATGTCTTCTCCCTCCTGGAATCCACAAAGCCAGAAACCCACAAAGGGAAAACAGTGACTGAGGGGTACCTGCCTTCACACAGCAGGGAAAGCTGGACCCTGGGTGACTGTGGGAAATAAAGCAACAAAGAGCACGCACCCCGACACAGGGAGCAGAGGGACGGCTCAGGAACTGGAAGACACTGCTGACGGCCATGGTGCGGAGTGAGGTTAAAACGGGAGGATTAATTGGTAGTTGAATAATGTGAAGTTTGACGTGCTGACATCCTTTCCGACACCCTGCTGTCAATTCATTTTTAAGATCTCACCATTATCACGAAAGATAGAGACCAAGTCAAACAGGAAAAGGAACCAAGTGGAAAGCAGGATCATTTTTTAAGGTATATATGATCTTTAGAGAGATGACAGAAAATCTTGCATGAAACAAACCAGAGAAGTGTAATAATAATATTTTAAAAGTTCTTTTAGAACTGACTTACTTTTGGATTAAATGACAAGGGAATCTGTTCCACTGCAGAGATGATGGTTTTGAAGAATTGAGTCAGGAGCAGCTGTTGCTCGTCCCTCTGGGGCCTGAGCGCATGTCTGCTCCCAGGCAGAGGCCCTGTGGAAACATGCACACATTCAGTCATGGGATGTACCGCTGGCCCACCCACATTGATCTCCAGCGTGCAAGACTCCTAGACATGTCAAACCATGTGCTTGATTTTGAGTTTAAGAGATACTGCCATCAAATCTATATCCAGGGCTAGGCAAGATATCAAAAAGACATGCTCACTGTAACATATAAAAGCATCAAAGACCCTACAGGCAAATACGGACCATCTTTATATGACATGAGCACATGGATCATCCCTATTGCCAAAAAGAAAAAAAAAAGTACCGGGCTTCCCTGGTGGCGCAGTGGCTTAGAGTCTGCCTGCCGATGCAGGGCGCACGGGTTCGAGCCCTGGTCTGGGGGGATCCCACATGCCGCGGAGCAACTGGGCCCGTGAGCCACAACTACTGAGCCTTAGCGTCTGGAGCCTGTGCTCCGCAACAAGAGAGGCCGTGACGGTGAGAGGCCCGCGCACCACGATGGAGAGTGGCCCCCGCTCGCCGCAACTGGAGAAAGCCCTCGCACAGAAACGAAGACCCAACACAGCCAAAAATAAAAATAAATAAATAAATAAATTTATTTTTAAAAAAAAAAGAAGTACCTAAAGATAGAAGACCATGTGATTGTAGACAATTTAAAAAAGGTAATATACTGGGACTTAGGCAAAACTACAATGAGATATCATCTCACACCGATCAGAATGGCCATCATCAAAAAATCTAGAAACAATAAATGCTGGAGAGGGTGTGGAGAAAAGGGAACACTCTTGCACTGTTGGTAGGAATGTAAATTGATACAGCCACTATGGAGAATAGTATGGAGGTTCCTTAAAAAACTAAAAATAAACTACCATACGACCCAGCAATCCCACTACTGGGCATATACCCTGAGAAAACCATAATTCAAAAAGAGTCATGTACCAATATGCCAGCCACACTCTTAGTTGCTCTAACCTTAAACCCCTTCTGGAATCATCAGTTAAGACAATGGCTGCCTAAGACTGCTCCAAGAGAAAGCACCTGGCAGCTGATTGGGTCCTGTAAGTGTTGAGCTCACTTCTACCTCTGAGCTCTGTATTCCTGCTTCTCTCCTCCCTCCGTCCCAGGCCTTTGTCTCTACCAGTCTAAATCCTACCCATGAATCAATGTTTAGTTCAAGCACCTTTTCCTTCGAGAAATGTTCCTACAATTACTATTCAATGATTTCTCATTGTCTTCAGTATAAAAATCCATTCTTCTTACTAAGACATCCTAGGCCATCATGGTCAAGCCTCAGCTTTCCTGTTCAACTTAATTCTTCACCACTAACTTTCCCCACCCCTGGCACTCTACCCTCCAGGCCTAGGAGAACATCCTGCTTCCTCAGACTTCTGTGCTTTTGCACACACTACTTCTCCTCTCCTTAATTCCTCTCCTGCTTCAAGTGCACCTCAGGTCATCTGTACCCCTCGTCTGGCTTGATTGCCCCACCTACATACTACCATCACTTGCCTTTAAAAAATCCCCAGTTATATCCATAAATAACCACTATTTACTGAGCATCTATGATATAGCAGACACTGCAATAGGTGTTGTATTTATATTCCTTCTGTTAATCACTAAAAAATTTATGTGGTACATACTATTATCCCTATTTTCCAGAAGATGAAAGCAAGGCTTAGAGGGGTTTAGAAACCCCTAGATTTATCAGTAGTACATTGAAAAACTAAGATTTGAACACAGTTGATTTTACTCCAAAGCCCATCTACAGTTTTGTACTTAGCACTGTGAACCGTTCTTACAAATAAGTGCATGATTACAAACTCCATAAAGGCAAGATCCATAACGAGTGTCTTAGCCTTACATCTCCATCATATAGCATAGGGCCTTATAATAAGTACTTAGTAAACATTAGTAAAAAAAAATGAATGATCTGTTGGTTCAATGTTTTCTCCATTGTCTGTGTGCTCCTTGAGGACAGTATGTTACTCATCGTTACATTCTGAGATTCCAGTATAGTGGTTTTTTTTTTGTTTGTGGTGGGGTTTTCTTGTATTGAAATATAGTTGATTTACAATGTTGTGTTAGTTTCAGGTGTACAGCAAAGTGATTCAGTTATACCTACATATATATACCTCCATTCTTTTTCAGATTCTTTTCCCTTATAGGTTATTACAAAATATTGCATAGAGTTCCCTGTACTATACAGTAGATCCTTGTTGGTTATCTATTTTATATATAGTAGTGTGTATAGGTGAGTCCCAAACTCCTAATTTATCCTTCTCCCCTTTCCCCTTTGATACCAGCATAGTGTTTGTTGAAATAATAAATGAATACATTATATATTCTCTCTCTCTCTCTCTCTCTATCTATCTATATCTCATACACACACACTATTTTGATAGCTCATGTAGGACCTTGGAATCATATTCTGCTGGTTTCGAACATGTATTATTACCCAAACAGGTCTCAGACCTTTAAAAGTCAGGAATTGTGCTTCCCACTTCGAGACCTTTCCTCATTGGTTAGCATAACACTTGGCACAGACTTGATGCTTAAAAATACTGCTTTTGTTGCTCCTCAAGAAGAAAAAGAGATGAATCTTTTCCATGAATTGTACAGAAAGATTAGGTATCATTTGCTTGAGTAACTCTGGTTTAGCCCTTCAAGTGAAACATGAGTTTGGCTGTGGAAATTTGAAAGCCATCCGACAGGGACTGGCCTAAGTGATACACTGGCACCGAGGGAAATTCTGCCAGATTGTAAGCTTTGTGGTTTCCCGTGATGAGAGCGATCCAGAAAAAGTCATACCTCCTCCTCAAAGCCAGTGGGGACCGGGATATGGGTGAGCGAAGGGCATTAACATTTTAAGTATGGAAATTAGAGGTTCTGGCATCCCTGGGAAAAAAAAACGACATGGCCTTTTAGAGCCTGCAGGATCTGCTGCCAACGTCTTTCCCCTTGAGACAAAAACTATGTTCAACTCTCGATAATTACCCCTGAGCTGTGCCAACCCCAGAAATCCTTTCCAGCCAAGGAGCCCCACAGGGAGTTGAAATTTACATTTATAATCATTTACCTTCCAAAAAAAGATAGTTTTCAGGACCAAGCTTCACGCACATAACCTTGGGGTGAGATCTGCTTTAGACCTGAGTCTGGACCTACCCATGTCAACCAAGGAAACCCATATAGAGAGAGAAAGACAGCTTTTTTTTTCCCCCCTTTTAAGAGGATATTCAAAAGGGAAATATTGAAAGAATTGAACACCTGAAATATCAGAAGCAAGACTGCCTTTATAGTACCATGTCATCTGTTTTTCTGGAACTCTGCAATCCCAGAAATGAGCAGACTGCTTTTCATCTGCTCTCCAGAGGCCTCTCCAGACTCAAGAGAGACAGACAGGGTTCTCAAACCCATCTGATCCCCTTTGCTTATCTGAGCAGAATCAAAACGCACAGAGGCCCAAATATTTGGCCAAACAACAGAAGTAGCCAGGCAACAGATGCTTAAAAGAAAAAAGAAAAAAAACTTAAAAACACAGATTAAATCACATGCCTTTTCTTCTGATAAAGACACAGTCCTTATTGTCACTGAAAATATTCATCAATATTATTCATGTCTGATTAAATCAGAATAAGTCCCAGTTTCCTGTTTTCGATCCCCTTGGTTTATGAATTCAGCATCATTAACAAATTGTACATCAGGGCCTTATGCTTTTATTTCCCTTTGTCCCTGGAAAAATTAATGTTAGTCCCCATTGATTCCTCCATCTTTCCCCCAGAAAAGATACCAAAAAAGCAGTAAGATTCACAGTGGAGATATTTGATTGTAGTGTGAATAGTGGCAGGGGCAGGCAGTGGAAGGTGATCGGGGGTTATTCAGCTCTCAGCCCTGTCTTCCTATTGGGATTCACGACATTGGCAAAAGAATTTAATTGGCCCTCCCTCCTTCTTCAAGTGTGACAAGGGTAATATATTACTGCCAAACCTTGTGAGAATGTTAAGAAACATCATTCCAGCTGTTCGAGCCAATGAGAAAAGCCATGAGTCTTGTCAAGTCCTTTTGCTACCTCACAGCATAAAGCAGTCACTTCATTAATTAGATGAGAGTGTTGCCAGGCGACTCCAGTACGCTCTCTCTCCATCACTGATCTTTGTCAATTTGGGTAATAAAACAGCAATTGAATCATCCCCCCCTCACACATTAGTAACTGTTTTATGATGGAATTTCAGTTTCCTGGTGCACTTGATTAATCAGTCTGGGGAGGTCTTACACAGATATAGTAGGAGTTTAATTAAAAGGCAGACTGCAAAGAAACCAACAGAAAGGAAGGCACAGTTCAAAGAAAACAAGTTCCAGTGACTATGTGATAAAATTAAATATTCTAGGTAATCAGGTTCTTAGCTGAGTCCAGGGCTAAAGGTGGAGGAATAGACTCATGGTGGGGAGGTGGCGACACTAGAGGTGGAGGAGTGCTTGGGAGGAGGTAACACAGTGTTAGTTAACAGCTGTGGATTCTTGGGGGAGTGGCTTCCTGTGACCAGGAACCCACAATGGGGTGTGACCAGGAACCCACAGTGGGGTGAGAACAGGAACCCACAGCGGGGTAGAACAGGAACCCACGGGGGGGGGGGTAGAACAGGAACCCACAAGGGGGGTAGAACAAGAACCCACGGGAGGTAGAACAGGAACCCACAGGGGGTGAGAACAGGAACCCACGGGGGGTGAGAACAGGAACCCACAGGGGGTGAGAACAGGAACCCACGGGGGGTAGAACAGGAACCCACAGGGGGTGAGAACAGGAACCCACGGGGGGTAGAACAGGAACCCACGGGGGCGTAGAACAGGAACCCACGGGGGGGGGGGTAGAACAGGAACCCACGGGGGGGGGTAGAACAAGAACCCACGGGGGGTAGAACAGGAACCCACAGGGGGTGAGAACAGGAACCCACGGGGGGGGGTGAGAACAGGAACCCACGGGGGGGGTAGAACAGGAACCCACGGGGGGGGGTAGAACAGGAACCCACGGGGGGTAGAACAGGAACCCACGGGGGGTAGAACAGGAACCCACTGGGGGTGAGAACAGGAACCCACAGGGGGGTGAGAACAAGAACCCACGGGGGGGTGAGAACAGGAACCCACGGGGGGGTGAGAACAGGAACCCACGGGGGGGTGAGAACAGGAACCCACGGGGGGAGTAGAACAGGAACCCACAGGGGGGGTGAGAACAGGAACCCACGAGGGGGGGTAGAACAAGAACCCACGGGGGGTAGAACAGGAACCCACGGGGGGTGAGAACAAGAACCCACGGGGGGGTGAGAACAGGAACCCACGGGGGGGTGAGAACAGGAATCCACGGGGGGAGTAGAACAGGAACCCACGGGGGGGGGTGAGAACAGGAACCCACGGGGGGGCTAGAACAGGAACCCACAGGGGGGGTGAGAACAGGAACCCACGAGGGGGGGTAGAACAAGAACCCACGGGGGGTAGAACAGGAACCCACGGGGGGTGAGAACAAGAACCCACGGGGGGGTGAGAACAAGAACCCACGGGGGGGTGAGAACAGGAACCCACGGGGGGGGGTAGAACAGGAACCCACGGGGGGGGGTAGAACAGGAACCCACGGGGGGTGAGAACAGGAACCCACGGGGGGGCTAGAACAGGAACCCACAGGGGGGGTGAGAACAGGAACCCACGAGGGGGGATAGAACAAGAACCCACGGGGGGTAGAACAGGAACCCACGGGGGGTGAGAACAAGAACCCACGGGGGGGTGAGAACAGGAACCCATGGGGGGGTGAGAACAGGAACCCACGGGGGGTGAGAACAAGAACCCACGGGGGGGTGAGAACAGGAACCCATGGGGGGGTGAGAACAGGAACCCACGGGGGGGTGAGAACAAGAACCCACGGGGGGTGTGACCAGGAACCCACAGCAGGCTGTGACCAGGAACCCACGGGGGTGGGTGGGCAGCCTGGGAAGAGGAAGAGGCATCACCATCAACTCATGGTGGCAGGGGAGGGGACTCTTGTGCCCAGAGCCCTCTCCTGACTTGACCTGGTGCTGTTAGCAGAGGCTCTTTTCTGCTCAGCCTTTGGGCTCTTTCAGTCTTCTGGAATTTTCTTAAAGCGTTGCATTTATTTTTCTGGCTACATTATATCTGATAACTGTCTACACTTCAGAAAATATTGCTGGTGGCAGGAATTCTGGACCTCACTGTTTTCTCCTGGCATCCGTCCTAGAGAATGATTTTGTCACAAATGTGGGGCACTGGGGTTTGCTGTGGACAAAACTGCTTTTTGGGAAACAATAAAAAGCCTTGGGGAGGGGAAAAAGAAAACTGTGTTCTGTCTACACAATTCCCCAACAGTTTTGTTCACTGTCTACCACTCCCACGCCCACGTCTCACCTGCACAGCCCCTCCTCCCTCCACGAGCAGTGATTCTGGTGGTTCCAGGAGCTCCCTTGGGACCCTGCGCGTGGCACCTGGTGATAATCCTTCCGGTGTCCGTTGGCAACAGCAAGCAAGATTAACTCTTTCATACTTTGAAGAGACTGTGTAAAACCAGCGGGCGGGCGCATGACCGTTAGGGCGGGGCTCTTAGGGCGCAGCCGTTAGTGCGCAGCTGTTAGGGCGCATGACCGTTAGGGCGCAGCCGTTAGGGCGGGGCTCTTAGGGCGCAGCCATTAGGGCGCATGACCGTTAGGGCGCAGCTGTTAGGGCGGGGCCGTTAGGGCGAGGCGGTCGTGCTCCGCCAAGGGAGGCACCACTGTGGTCCCCTCCCCCTCCCCTTCCTCTGTATAAAACGAGCCTGAATTCCGACTGGGGGAAGGTGGCTCTTTGAGACACTAGTCTCTCATCTCGGTCTGCTGGCTTTCAGATTAAAGTCACTATGCCTCGTCCCAACAGCTTGTCTCCTGATGTACTGGCCTGTCATGAGGTGAGCAGAGCAAGTCTGGACTCAGTGTCAACTCCAGAAGAGATTTAGAAGTGACCTCTCACCTCTCCTGTGGAGTGGAATCTCAGGTATAGAGAAGGTATATACGTTTGAAGCTTCTAGGTATAAATAAAACAGGGGAAAAAAACTGGCTCCCTCTCTGGGCACAAGTGGCTGGTGAAGAGCAGCACGATGAAATAAGAAGTGCATTAGTCCAAAGCCGAGAGAAATGGGCTCGGGTTCTAGCTCTGCCACCAGCCACAACAAATATCCCTTTGAATTAATGAATCAACGGAGTGATTTTAGGCACCTGTTTCTCTCTCTCTCTCTGCTTCTCTTTTCTCATTTATATCCTTTCCACTTCAAACACCCCTTGATGCTTTATGTTATGCGGTATCCCCCTCCCCTGCCCCTCCCCTCATCCCTCCCCGCACGAATGTGGTTTTTTAAAAATATCGATTGGTTGATTGACTGATTGATTTGGCTGCACTGGGTCTTAGTTGAAGCATGTGGGATCTAGTTCTCTGACCAGGGATCACACCCGGGCCCCCTGCATTGGGAGCACGAAGTATTAGCCACTGGACCCCCAGGGAAGTCCCACCAATGTGGTTTTGACAAATGCTTTAGGGCCCTGACAAATGCTTCAGAGGAAAAGGGGACGGGGCTTATTCTTTAACTAGGAAAATATACACAGTACAGCCTTACTAATAAAATTAATCAGGGAAGCCATAAGGTAGTACCATCATATTCCTAAGTGGAAATATAAATTATATATCACCACAAGATGAAAGCTCTGTAAAAAAAAAGAGAGAAAATGAGTCTAAGAAAAAAGTATTATAATAGGTAGGCTAAAAGAAAAGGTCACATAATTCAGGCAGCTATAAAAAAAAATCAGAGAATCTTTTTAATCATTGGAATAGGATGAAGTCTAGGGTCCATATTAATATCAAATTCTGTGAGCCCCTGAATAAGAAATAGGTAAGTTTGGCTAATCTTAGACTAACAATGACCAAGAAAGAAATTACCCATAGCTTGCTTGGGAGGAAGTGTATTTATCCAGGCCTCAGTGCATTTCCATGGTACCTGTCACTAAAGTACATGTCTTTTTGTCCTTACACTCTACTCCCTGAGAGGTTGTGCATAGTAATTAATTCCAGCTCGTAAGTGTTCTTGTTATATATGATTTTAAAGAACCTCATGTGTACAGAATTGGATTAATTATAATCCTCAGGTCATGGTAATCTTCAGTGATCCACACATGACATTAATTTATTTCATTTATGAATTTTAATAATAAAATCAACACTCAAGAATGCACCATGCAACCCAATAATTAAAACTCTGACAATAACTTTTATCTATCTATATGCTCCCACCAATCCTGCTCTCCTGCCTCCCCTTCCACCTCAAAATAAATACAATCCCAAATTTCGTACTAATTATTCCCTCTAATAGTTTTAGAAATATATATATATGTATGCTTAAACAATATATTATTTAGTTTTACTTGTTTTTGAGTCTTGAAAAGAATATTATGCTGTTTATAATCTTCTGGGATTTGATTTTTTTCATTTCCATTAAATTAGTAAGATTCATTCATATCTTAGTGAATACATGGGGTTGATTTAGTTCACTGCTATGTAATTCATTGCTTGAATATGATCTAATTTAATTACTATAGCTCTTAAGGCTGCTTTCAGATTTTTACTATTATGAACTGTGATGATGTGAAAGTTTTTGTTTATGTCTTCTGCTGTTCCTGTGCAACTATTTCTCTTGGGTATACAACAAAAGGTTAAATTGCTGGTTTGTAAGACATGTAACTGTTCAACTTTCCAAGACAATACCTTATTTTCCAAATATGTTATACCAATTTACACTCCTATCAGCAACTTATAGGCAATCCTATTGATCTACATACTCTTTAATACTTGGTATCATTAGACATTTAAAATTTTAATTAATTAAATGAGTAAAAGGTGTTATGTCTTGGGTTTATTTTGCATTTCCCTCATCACTAATGAAGTTGATTATCTCTAAATATGGTTAGTGGTCTTTTCTACTGTGAAATGATAGTTTTCCCATTTTAATATTGTACTGTAGAAGCTCTTTATCCACTAAGGAGATAGTGACTATCTTTTGTCAATTGTATGTGTGACACATATACTCTTTCCTATTTATAGCTATTTTTTCACTTTCATTAAGCTATCTTTTGATTATCAGAGATCCTCATTTTAAAATACACAAATTTATCTGTCTTTTCCTTTATGGTTAATAGTTTTGATATCCTGTGGAATAAAATGTTTCCTACCCCTGTATCACCTCTATTATCTAAGAAAATTTTACACTTAATATTTGAGTCTTCAGTGCATCTGAAGTTGTTTGTTTTGTATGGTGAGAAATAGATATTCAATTTCCTAGCCAGTGGAATAAGATAAAAAAAAGAAGTAAGGTATAAGACTTGGAAAGGAAGGAAAAAACTGTCCTTTTTTGCAGAT
Source organism: Balaenoptera physalus (assembly GCF_965194825.1). Taxonomy (NCBI): domain Eukaryota; kingdom Metazoa; phylum Chordata; class Mammalia; order Artiodactyla; family Balaenopteridae; genus Balaenoptera; species Balaenoptera physalus. Next base: position 16,510,571 of record NC_138902.1, read on the forward strand.
GATATGATTGTTCACATAGAAAACCCTTGAGAATCAGCAGAGAATTATTATAAAAATATATTATAAAATATATAAAATAGAATTATTATAAATAATTAGAGAATTGAACAGTTTTAAGAGAGCAAAATATAAAATTCTATTGTATTTCTATACATCAGAAGCAAATAATAAGAAAATGTAAGTTTTTAAATAAACATATTAACATAGCAAGTAACACTGTAAAATATTTGGGAATAAATCTAACCAAAGATGTATAAGGCCTAAGAGCAAAAAAATCATAAAATTCCACTGAGAAACATTCAAGAAGACTTAAATAATTGGAGACATGTTTGTGATAGAAACATATCATAGAGAGGTCAGTTCACCCCAGATTGCTTATAGACTCAATGTAACATCAGTCAAAGATTGAACCAGACTTGGAATGAGGCTGATTCTTAAATTGCTATGGAAGTATAAAAAGTCAACAATAACCAGGACATGTCTAAAGACAGCTAAGAGAGAAGATATCTCATCATATATCAGGATTTATGATGAAACTTCAGCAATTAAGACACATGTATATTAATGCAAAAACAGACAAACTCACAAATGTTATAGAGTAGAATAGAAAACCCATAAAAAGGCCAACACACATATGGAGTTTTGAAATATAATACAAGTAGCATAGCAGATCACTGTGAAAAGGGGGCTTATTATAAAAATGGAACTGGAAAAAATGTTATAATGCCTGTAGGTAGAAAGTGGTTTAATTTACATAAACAACTGGTGTTTATTAAAGTGGTATTTCAAAGCTCTCAGGCTTGTCTTCATCAATAACAAACTCCTAGAAGTCTTTCTTTTTGAGAAGAGTCTGAATGTCATAAGGGGGCTGGATTAAGATCTCTAAGGGACACACCCAGATAACAACAGAGAGTCCTTAATTCCCTTTCAAGAAGGCTGGGGCTGGTTAACTGGAAGCTTTTGGATTGGTGAGTGGGAGATGCAATTTGAGACCAAAGTTGAACTTCATGAGGCAAAAAGAAGAAGCTGAGTACTAACTCCCGCCGTCATTGTTCTAGGCCCCTCCCCCTCATAGCATTCACCTTTTCTTCTTCAAAAAAAAGCCAAATAACTTTTAAAGGATTCAAAGCTATTAGCTCACTCAATTTATTCATATGTTTTGGTCTGCTTTTGCTTCACAGTGTTTAAATAAAGTCATGACTCATTTGCTTGATTCCACATTTCAGTGCATTTCCAAAAAAAAAACCACTTATCACTGACACATGTGTTCCCCTCTTTACTCCTGAACCTTAACCCTCTGTAGTCTCAGTGTCTGGGAGCTTAAGCATATTAATTCATTTCAGCCCAAAAATGTTCTCTTGTAGAAATTTACGTGTTGTCTATGGAAGCATTCACTTAACCATTCCTTCACCTACTCCACTGATATTTATTAAAGGGTCACTTCAAGGCCTCCTGGACAGTACTCAGTAATAATAAGTACTCAAAAGCGTTTCTTTTCTCACAGTATACTACCTGAATTCTTTTGATTGATGCCACCCTCTACTCTACTTCCCAATATATTACTGATCTTCTCTGCTGTTGGCTAAATGCTGGGTCTCTTGTCTGTTGACTCAAATCCTCCTCTTAAATATAAGGCTTATATCACTGCTCAGCTACCTGATTCTGTATCAGCTGTAATTGTAATTTCTCTTTGTTCCCATCCAACTTTTCAGGATAATTTTGATCTCATTCCCTAGAAGTAGGGCCAAAACATCTTACCCTAGCACTAATTCAAGTGGCTGGCCTTCCCAATAGGCTTATTCATTATCTGATGGAAGAAATAAGTCACACAGTGCTATTGTAAGTCTTTTCAGAAAATGTATAGGTTTGGAGAAACAAAGCATGTATATTAAATAATTAAAGAACAATCCTAGTTTAGCATATGACTTCATGCCACATCTCTGCCTATTCAAATACACTCCATGTTTCAACTGCGTGGCTGAATTCCACCTCTTATGGGAAATTTTATTTCTTAGTTCACATTTTGGATTAGAGCTTTGTTTGCTTAGGAAATATGGAAAAGTATTCCAAACTCAGACAGGAACTTAGAATGGATCTGTTATTTAGAATTCTTTTTCCCATGATGGAATGCCTATAGCCATTAATATCTGTTTCACTCCTTTGACACTTATGGATCCATTAAAGACAATTCACAATTGATTGTAAACTATATGGCTTTTTTCTCCTATTAGCTCCTTGAGAACAGCTCTTCTACCCTTGAAAATATTCTCTGTTATCAGTCCAGGTCCTGGAGGAATAGATGGCACATTCAAACTGGGATAATTTGAGTAAATTTAGTCAAGGGGCTATATACAACCCCTAAGGCAGTGGTCCCCAAATTTTTGGCACCAGGGACTGGTTTCATGGAAGACAATTTTTCCACGGAGTGGGGTGGGAGGGGGGTATGGTTCAGGCAGTAATGTGAGCAATGGTTCAGGCGGTAATGCGACCGATAGGGAGCGGCAGATGAAGCTTTGCTTGGTCACCTGCCACTCACCACCTGCTGTGTGGCCCGGTTCCTAACAGGCCACAGACTGGTACCAGTCTGTGGCCCAGGGGTTGGGGACCTGTGCCCTAAGGGATAGTGCAGTATTCAGAGACTAGTAACTATAGGGTTTATTCTTTGACTAATCCTAAAAGGAAAGAATGGAGAGCAGTCACTGTAAGTCAGAAGCAGAGAAAGCTATGTGGTACGTTCTGGCTGATCTTTGTTTAAGGGGAGCATCGGAATCAGGGTCCCTGTAAGGGGAGCAGTAGGGGAGTCAGCACCCTGGCCACATATGCCTCACCTCCTTCCCTCCGGATTCCTGACACAGCTTCCCATGGTAAAACCAGAAGTAAAGCAAAGGCAAAGGCAAAAGACAGCCCGTACAGATGGGGCTCCTAAGAAAAAAATCGAAGTGGTGAGTAGAGAACAGATCTGCAAGGACAAAAGGAAGACACAGAGCACATTCTCAGGGACTTGGGTTACTTACACACAAAGTGGGCCAAACCGAAATGGAATTAAATAAGAAATAAATAACAGAAAGATATCTAAAAAATCTGCAAATATCTGGAAAATGCATAGTCAAAGAAGGAATCAATAGGGAAATGAGAAGTCATTTGTCCCTGATTGAAAATGAAAGCGCAACATACCAAAATCTGTGGGATGCATACAAAACAGTACTTACGGGGAAACTGATAGCTTTACAGCTATTTTAGAAAAGAAGAGAGGCTTCAACCTAAGGTCTCAGCTTCCACAATTAAAAAAAAAAAAAAAACCTTTGAAAAAGAGCAACTTAAACCAAGAGGAAGCAGCAGAAAGGAAATAATAAAGGTCTGAGCAAAAACCAATGTAATAGAAAACAGCGAAACATTAGAGAAAATGTATGAAACTAAAAGTTGGTTATTTGAGAAGATCAATAAAAATGATAAACCTCAAACCAAACTGATCAGGAAACAGAGAAAAGATACAAGTTAATATTGGTAATGAGAAAAGTGATATTACTACAGATTCTTCAGATATTTAGAACAGCGGTCCCCAACCTTTTTGGCACCAGGGACCAGTTTCGTGGAAGACAATTTTTCCATGGACTGAGGAGTGGGGGGATGGTTTCAGATGATTCAAGCACATTACATTTATTGTGCACTTTATTTCTATTATTAATACATTATAATATATAATGAAATAATTATACAACTCACCATAATGCAGAATCAGTGGGAGCCCTGAGCTTGTTTTCCTGCAACTAGATGGTCCCATCTGGGGCTGATGGGAGACAGTGACACCCGAAGTGTGTTACTTAGGTACAGTCTACTCCATAAGATGCAGCTTAATTGTCACTTGTCACTCACTGATAGGGTTTTGATATGAGTCTGCAAGCAATTGATTTATTATGGTCTCTGTGCCGTCAAACCTCTCTGCTAATGATCATCTGTATTTGCAGCCGCTCCCCAGCGCTAGCATCACCGCCTCAGCTCCACCTCAGATCATCAGGCATCAGATTCTCATAAGGAGCACGCAATCTAGATCCCTTGCATGCGCAGTTCACAGTAGGGTTCGTGCTCCTATGAGAATCTAATGCCACCACTGATCTGACAGGAGGTGGAGCTCAGGCAGTAACGCGAGTGATGGGGAGCGGCTGTAAATACAGATGGAGCTTCGCTCACTCTCCTGCCACTCATCTCCTGCTGTGCGGCCCAGTTCCTAACAGACCACAGACTGGTACTGGTCCATGGCCCAGGGGTTGGGCACCCCTGATTTAGAGAATACTAAGAGAATATGATGAAAAAATAATATGCCAATAAATTTGGCAGTTTAGGTGAAATAGCAAATGCCTAGAAAGATACAAACTAGAAAAGTTGGCCGAAGAAGAAATGAATAACTTGAATAGCTCTATAGCTGTCAAACGAATTTATAGTTAAAAATTTTCTCACAAAGAAAACTCCAGACACAGATAACTTCACTGGGGAATTCTATCAAATATTTTAAGAATAAATAATACCAATGCTACATAACATCTTTGAGAACAAATTTGAAAGGAAAAATAATTTCTAATTTAATCTATGAAGCCATCCCCCTCAATCAAAAGTAATACAAGGAAAAAAAAACACAAAACTGACTACCAATAACTTTTATAAATGTAAGTGAAAAAAGATACTTAACAAAATTTAAGCAAATCAAATTCAACAAGACATAAAAAAGATAACACATTATGTCCCAGTGGGGTTTATCTCAGGAATACAAGGTTGCTTTAACAATTGAAAAATCAACCTATGTATTCACCATGTTAAAATTTAAAGAGTAGAATTAAACAACATACAATTATCACAATAGGCAAATGAAAAGCATTTAACAAAATCCAACACATTTTCAAGATAAAAATCTATGAGCAAGCTAGTTACAGAACCTGAAAGAGGCCATCTACAAAAAATCTACAGGTAACATCATGCTTAGTGGTGAAGGGCTGGATCCTCTCCCTCTAAATTCAGCAACAAGGAAGGACTTAGAGAAACCTCAGATAACTGTGGTTCTCATGCAGACCCCTTGACCATGGAGGAAGCACTCAAATGTTCCATTTGGGTTTAAAGTAGGATAGATCACCTTTGCTTGTAAACATAGATTCAAAAGCCCTTTTAGTTTCGTGAAAATGTGACTCGTGCTCTGAAATTTCTGTCACAATTCTTGCTCATCAATTTCATCATATCCTTGATTTAGTCTCCTGTCTTAGCTCCCTTACTCACTCTCTGTATTCACATAAATAGAAACTAACCACGGACCCCACTTAACCTCTCGAGGACTGCCTATTTCTCTGCTTGTATTAAAAAAAAAAAAAAAAACTGCCGACAAGAGTGTAGAGTCACCGTCACCATCTTTCTCCCCACCTATTCTCTCTCTGTCCTACTCCAATCAGGACTTTGCCCAGCACTTAATGAAAACCCCCCTTTGAAGGGCTCTAACCACCTCCACTTTGCCAAAGTACTGTTAATTCTCTGGATTTATCTTACTTCACCTGTGAGAAGCATTAGATGCATTTGATTGCTCCTTACTTTTCTTTTTGCTTCTAAGGCAGCCTACTTTTTAAAAAAAGTTTCACCTACCACCCGGCTGCTCCTCTCCTGTCTCCTTTACTGGGTGTTCTGCCTCTCCCTGACCACTTCATGTTGCTGTGCTCAAGGGTTTTTGTCTCTTTTCTCTACTCTGAGAACATTCCCTATATAATTCCTTCCAGTCCTGTCACTTTAAATGTCATCTACATCACCAGCCCCAGCTTTACTCCTCAGCTCCAGATGCAAGCATCCAGCTTCCTACTTGATACCGCCCCACCTGGATGGTTCCTAGGAACTCACATTTAATACGCCACATGTCTGAAACAGACCTTTGTATTTTCCTCCCTCATCTTCATCCTACCTGCTTTTTCTCTAATCATTGCCGTCTCATTAAATGGCAATAATGAGTAAGTCAGGCTCAAATCTGGAAATCACCCAGGAAATTTCTCCTTTCTTCACACTCACACATAACCCACCAGCAAGTCCTCTTGGTCCCCTCTTCACTACATGCTCTGAATCTCACCACCTCACTCTGCCTCCACTGCTGTAGCTCTAGTTATAGCCAGCATCACATCCCTCCTAGACTACGTTCCCTTCTTCCACTCCTGTCCCCTTAAAATCAATTCTCCTTCACTTAGCAGCTAAAGTGATCTCACTCCAGTTCAAACCTAATACTGTTTAGAACAAAATCTACACATGTGACCATTATCCATACTGGGATCCATAGGGCTCTGCATGATCCACCCTTCCCAATTCATACTTTATCTCCTACCTACTTCTCTTCACTCACTTTGTTCTAGTAACAGTGGTATTTCTTCTGTTCGTTGACTATACCAGGGTTATTCCTGCCTTCAGTGATTTGAATTTGTCACTTCCTCTGCCTGGAATACTTTCCCCCCTGACAACCACAGGGCTCATCCTGCAGTTCAGTCACATCTCTGTTCAATTATCACTTGCTCTGAGAGGCTTTCCCTGACCATGCTATTTAAAAGAACTCCTAGGGACTTCCCTGGTGGCACAGTGGTTAAGAATCCGCCTGCCAATGCAGGGGACACGGGTTCGAGCCCTGGTCCAGGAAGATCCCACATGCCACGGAGCAACTAAGCCCGTGCACCACAACTACTGAGCCTGAGCTCTAGAGCCCATGAGCCACAACTACTGAGCCCCGCGAACCACAACTACTAAGCCTGCGTGCAACAACAACTGAAGCCCGCATGCCTAGAGCCCATGCTCTGCAACAAGAGAAGCCACTGCATGAGAAGCCTGCGCACCGCAACGAAGAGTAGCCCCCCTCTCGCCACAACTAGAGAAAGCCCGCGTGCAGCAACAAAGACCCAATGCAGCCAAAAATAAAAAATAAATTTTTAAAAAATAAAAGAACTCCTCTTTCTCCCATTGTCACTTTCTGTTTCCATATCCTGCTTTATCTTACCCTAAAGCACTTAAACCACATTAAACTATGTATTTATTTACTTAAGTGGTCATAATCTGTCTCCCTAATTAGAAATTGAAGTTCCAAAGGGCAGGTCCTTTCTTGTATTGTTCAAGAGTGGCCTATAGCAGGCACTCAATAAATAGCTGTTCTACGAATGAAATATTGAGGACAGTATTGTATCAGATAAATATATTCCATTAAAACCGGACCTTGCTTTGAGCTAAGTTATTCCCTTTTTGTAGAGCCTTGTGTTAATGCCATTCCATAAGATAAAAAAGAAAAATAAGCAATTCCAATAAAACAAAAGATATGCAAGGCAAGTTTAGATTTAAATATTAAAAGCGTCAACCATAATAAGGCCCTATGTCTCAATAAACTTAATGGTTTTCTTGGTACTTTCTTATAAACTATCCTGTTTAATCCTATAACACTCCTTTATTAGTATCTCCATTTTGCATATGAGAAAATGAAAACTCAGTAGAGCTGTGGGACTTGAGTAAGTTCACACTGCTAAGAAATGACAGAGACAGGATTAGAAGTATGTTTATCAGACTGTTCGTCAAGATTCGCTCACTAAATCATGGAACTCCCAAAACTAACCTGAATCCTTCCTACTCTGACAGTGCCAGGTCCGACGTTAAAGAAACAAATCTGAAAATGACTTTACATGGCTCACATTATGAAAATGTATATACTCTTTGAAAGTCAAACTTTAATTTGAAAAAAGACTCTTCCTTAAAAAAAAAAAAAAAAAAAAACTCTGAGAATGAGCCAGAAAGGGAGCTTGGCTCTGAGAAGACAATTCATGGTAATGGGCAGGGGGGCGGGGCAAGCATTATAACATGGGTGTCAGACAGAGAAGACCTTCTGGGAAGGGGCATGCTTGGATCCCATCTGGTACAAAGAAGAGTGCGTGGGTCAACAGTCAAATGATTTAATCCAGAGGAACAGCTGTAAATGTGTAGCTTATAGGCCATACACAGTCTAAGTATTTTAGCTTGTGGCTTCATTTTATTTTGGTCTTGTTTTATACTAGCATGGTGTAAATTGTTTTTTTATTTTAAATTAGTTTTAAATATCTCACATTCAAAAGACTTCACATAAAAGTCTGAGTTTCTCAGCTTCCTTTTAAAAACTGCAAGATAGGAAGACAGCTAGTTTACCATGTAAAATCGTAACAAAGTCTAACGAGGGGCAGCAGCTGCATGTTTACATGGGGCTAGTACCTTCTATTTGCCACACTACCCATTATTTTCTCATAAATTACACCTTTCTGCTCTGCTCATTTACATTGTTTACTTGGTCTCTGTAGATATTTGAGTGTGTGACCTCTGATTTAGGGATTTCGAGCTATATGAAGCAAGTATGAGGAAACAGGCAGTCATCGATGAGATGAGGTTGTATGAATGGGCTGTAGGAACCCCAATTCCCAAATGAGATATCTTTTGTTTGGGGAGAAAAAATCCTCTTTGAAAAAAAGTATGTTCATAATAAATGCATCACAGCTAAGCTAGATCAGTGGCTAAAAGAGCAACTCGCCTGGTAAGGTTGATTCCTCAGTGTACACATCATTGCCTTGATGTGTGAGCTGAGGGCACGTATTATGAATCGCTTCCCCCTAAGTGTCTCACCCAACAGTCTTTTGTAAAGTCTTGGAAGAAGATCTTCAGAGGTACAATACAATACCTTATTTAGGAAGGATGGAACACACTACCCAAAATACAGATCAACCATTTCTGTTGGTGGCATGTAGAGCAGAGCCATGAGGAAACGGGGAACAAGAGAGGGAAAAGGGAAAATCATCAGGAATTTTTAGCAAAGACGGTGTTCTTGTGAACGCCCCTGTGTTACTTAGGACAATATTGGACATTGGGTGTTGTGAAGGGAGAGAATGGTACTTGCAGACGGAGGAGATTTCTACACTACTCCCCACAAGAGAAAATATGGCAAAAAGCTTTTCATGCCTTCTTCCCCAAAGAGGAAGAGTCACTTATGTAACAGGTGTATTTAGAAGAAGACCTAGGACATGCTCAGCTTCAGCCTTCCGGAGAGAAATGCATCTTGGTGTGCTCCCCACCATGGGATGAGTTTACAAGTTCAGACTCTGCCTTCAACAGGCAAAGCCTGGAGGAAGAAGTTCAATTCAGGGGTGAGTAACAGGATGTCCATTATCACCACACATCTAAAACTGTTCTCCCCAGTGAGCAATATTACCATTTTTATCTCCATTTGTTTATTGCTTATGTTTCAATGCCTTACAAACATAGGAGGGGATAAAAAGGGTTATTTGTGAGAACCATAGATAATACTGAAAAAGAAGTAAGAGAATTGAAAAGTCATTTTCTTTCTTTGTCTTGTGTCTAGATTTTCTCTTGGATAACCAGAAGGTTTTCAAACATATGGGTTCTTGGATGAGTTGACATTTAATTTCCCTTTGAACCCTGAGGTTCTATAATTGTGTAATAAGATGTACTATTGGTAATTGATATGTTTTCCAGCTCTGTCATGTACAGTGAAAAGAGATGGGATCCATGCCATATTAACACATGAAGAGAAACAAACAACTAGTTGTTACCGACTCATAGAATCTATAAGCTTGGAAGGAGCATATAGAACCATTTAATTCTCAACCTGTTGTCAGTGTGCCCTTTCCATCCCCAACTAATAAGCCCTCCACTTATGCTTAAAAATATTCCATGATTGGAAATGTAAGACCATTCTTTTTGAATGGCTGACTCTCAGGTTGCTAGCTACAGGTATATAGATTTTTAGCATCATGTCAGGAAAAAAAACAACATTCGTATAAGAGAATGTATTGAGCTACTATAATGTACCAAATACTGTGCAATATAAAAATGAAGTCTTTGAAGTCAAGGATTTCACAATCTGTTTAAGAGATAAATAAATATATTTCACTTATGATAAGTACAAAAATGCAGTTGCTAGGGAAGCATAGAAGTGAGTGACTAAGGCTGACTAAGGGTATAAATGAAATTTCTGAAGTGGAATTTTCACATCTTCTTGGTTATGCACCTAGGGTTTTCTTTTAGAAACACTTTCTCAGCTTTATTTATTTATTTTTTAAATCAGTCATCAATTTTCTACACATCAGTGTATACATGTCAATCCCAATCGCCCAATTCAGCACACCACCATCCCCACCCCACCGCGGTTTTCCCCCCTTGGTGTCCATACGTTTGTTCTCTACATCTGTGTCTCAACTGCCCTGCAAACCGGTTCATCTGTACCATTTTTCTAGGTTCCACATACATGCGTTAATATACGATATTTGTTTTTCTCTTTCTGACTTACTTCACTCTGTATGACAGTCTCTAGATCCATCCACGTCTCAAAAAATGACTCAGTTTCGTTCCTTTTTATGGCTGAGTAATATTCCATTGTAAATAAGTACCACAACTTTATCCATTCGTTTGTCGATGGGCATTTAGGTTGCTTCCATGACCTGGCTATTGTAAATAGTGCTGCAGTGAACATTGGGGTGCATGTGTCTTTTTGAATTACGGTTTTCTCTGGGTATATGCCCAGTAGTGGGATTGCTGGGTCATATGGTAATTCTATTTTTAGTTTTTTAAGGAACCTCCATACTGTTCTCTGTAGTGGCTGTATCAATTTACATTCCCACCAACAGTGCAAGAGGGTTCCCTTTTCTCCACACCCTCTCCAGCATTGGTTGTTTGTAGATTTTCTGATGGTGCCCATTCTAACTGGTGTGAGGTGATACCTCATTGTAGTTTTGATTTGCATTTCTCTAATAATTAGTGATGTTGAGCATCTTTTCATGTGCTTCTTGTCCATCTGTATGTCTTCTTTGGAGAAATGTCTATTTAGGTCTTCTGCCCATTTTTGGATTGGGTTGTTTGTTTCTTTAATATTGAGCTGAATGAGCTGTTTATATAGTTTGGAGATTAATCCTTTGTCCGTTGATTCGTTTGCAAATATTTTCTCCCATTCTGAGGGTTGTCTTTTCGTCTTGTTTATGGTTTCCTTTGCTGTGCAAAAGCTTTTAAGTTTCATTAGGTCCCATTTGTTTATTTTTGTTTTTATTTCCATTACTCTAGGAGGTGGATCAAAAAATATCTTGCTGTGATTTATGTCAAAGAGTGTTCTTCCTATGTTTTCCTCTAAGAGTTTTATAGTATCCGGTCTTACATTTAGGTCTCGAATCCATTTTGAGTTTATTTTTGTGTATGGTGTTAGGGAGTATTCTTTTTTTTGTTTTAATTTTTATTTATTCATTTATTTATTCATTCATTTATGGCTGTGTTGGGTCTTCGTTTCTGTGCGAGGGCTTTCTCTAGTTGCGGCAAGTGGGGGCCACTCTTCATTGTGGTGCACGGGCCTCTCACTGTAGTGGCCTCTCTTGTTGCGGAGCACAGGCTCCAGATGCGCAGGCTCAGCAATTGTGGCTCACGGGCCTAGTTGCTCCGCGGCATGTGGGATCCTCCCAGACCAGGGCTCGAACCCGTGTCCCCTGCATCGGCAGGCAGACTCTCAACCACTGCGCCACCAGGGAAGCCCAGGGAGTATTCTAATTTCATTCTTTTACATGTAGCTGTCCAGTTTTCCCAGCACCATTTATTGAAGAGACTGTCTTTTCTCCATTGTATATCTTTGCCTCCTTTGTCATAGATTAGTTGACCATAGGTGCGTGGGTTTATCTCTGGGCTTTCTATCTTGTTCCATTGATCTATGTTTCTGTTTTTGTGCCAGTACCATATTGTCTTGATTACTGTAGCTTTGTAGTATAGTCTGAAGTCAGGGAGTCTGATTCCTCCAGCTCTGTTGTTTTCCCTCAAGACTGCTTTGGTTATTCGGGGTCTTTTGTGTCTCCATACAAATCTTAAGATGATTTGTTCTAGTTCCGTAAAAAATGCCATTGGTAATTTGATAGGGATTGCATTGACTCTGTAGATTGCTTTGGGTAGTACAGTCATTTTCACAGTATTGATTCTTCCAATCCAAGAACGTGGTATATCTCTCCATCTGTTGGTATCATCTTTCATTTCTTTCATCAGTGTCTTATAGTTTTCTGCATACAGGTCTTTTGTCTCCCTAGGTAGGTTTATTCCTAGGTATTTTATTCTTTTTGTTGCAATGGTAAATGGGAGCGTTTCCTTAATTTCTCTTTCAGATTTTCCATCATGAGTGTATAGGAATGCAAGAGATTTCTGTGCATTAATTTTGTATCCTGCAACTTTACCAAATTCATTGATTAGCTCTAGTAGTTTTCTGGTGGCATTTTTAGGATTCTCTATGTATAGTATCATGTCATCTGCAAACAGTGACAGTTTTACTTCTTCTTTTCCAATTTGTATTCCTTTTATTTCTTCTCTGATTGCCGTGGCTAGGACTTCCAGAACTATGTTGAATAATAGTGGTGAGAGTGGACATCCTTGTCTCGTTCCTGATCTTAGAGGAAATGCTTTCAGTTTTTCACCATTGAGAATGATGTTTGCTGTGGGTTTGTCATATATGGCCTTTATTATGTTGAGGTAGGTTCCCTCTATGCCCACTTTCCGGAGAGTTTTTATCATAAATGGGTGTTGAATTTTGTCAAAAGCTTTTTCTGCATCTATTGAGATGATCATATGGTTTTTATTCTTCAATTTGTTAATATGGTGTATCACATTGATTGATTTGTGTATATTGAAGAATCCTTGCATCCCTGGGATAAATCCCACCTGATCGTGGTGTATGATCCTTTTAATGTGTTGTTGGATTCTGTTTGCTAGTATTTTGTTGAGGATTTTTGCATCTATATTCATCAGTGATATTGGTCTGTAATTTTCTTTTTTTGTAGTGTCTTTGTCTGGTTTTGGTATCAGGGTGATGGTGGCCTCATAGAATGAGTTTGGGAGTGTTCCTTTGTCTGCAATTTTTTGGAAGAGTTTGAGAAGGATGGGTGTTAGCTCTTCTCTAAATGTTTGATAGAATTCACCTGTGAAGCCATCTGGTCCTGGACTTTTGTTTGTTGGAAGATTTTTAATCACAGTTTCAATTTCATTACTTGTGATTGGTCTGTTCATATTTTCTCTCAGCATTATTTTTTAAAGACTTTTCATAATTGCAGTTTCTCTTTCCATTCCAATCAATAATTTAATTTGAAGAAATTAAATCAATTTAAATTTAATATAAAGAATTAAACGTACAATTTTTTTTTTATAATTACACCTTAAAGAAATGGTAAGCCTCATTGAAACATTATGACTAACTATTGAGTTAATGAACTTCACAGATTTCCACTGACCTGAACACAGCACTCCACTGCAGTAGCCCAGTCCAAGGTCACAACTGCAAAGTGTAATCACCAGAACTTGTACACCTTTAAAATCTTAAATTTGAATACCTACTCTCTTATCATGACAACCCTTTCAGCTCTTGCTTTCTTCACCCACATTATAGCTGACCTTGGCCTCAGAGGGGCTAGAGTCCTGAAGAAGTCAATCAGTCTACCTGCTTCCCTTCCCTCTTTTCCTGATAAATCCCAAAGGTCCATCCTTTCATTCACAACTTCCTCATCCCTCTCCCCTTCTACCACCCACTTCCTGAAAAACCATGGGCCTCAGCATTCCAGCCTCTCGATTTATCTGTTTCTACACCAGGGTTGCAGAATGATACTTGAGGTAATGCTACCATATGTAGGTTGGTGGCAGTAAACATTCATGCCTCAATTGTCAGTCTCAGCCCCAGAAAATCTTTATTTTTTATTAGAAATCTTTATTATTTCTTAATTAGAAAATCTTTATTTTTGGTCTTGGTCAATGTTCTCTCTCCCAATGCCTTCAATGGCTATTCCATTTTAAATAAAAATAATTGTGTCAAATAAAGTCTGGTATAAAATACTACAAAGAAAATAAATACCATAAATAGTCCCTTTCTTCATAAACCACCATTTTTTAATTAATTAATTAATTAATTAATTAATTATGGCTGTGTTGGGTCTTCGTTTCTGTGCGAGGGCTTTCTCTAGTTGTGGCAAGTGGGGGCCACTCTTCATCGCGGTGCACGGGCCTCTCACTATTGCGGCCTCTCTTGTTGCGGAGCACAGGCTCCAGACGCGCAGGCTCAGTAGTTGTGGCTCACGGGCCTAGTTGCTCCGCGGCATGTGGGATCCTCCCAGACCAGGGCTCGAACCCGTGTCCCCTGCATTGGCAGGCAGATTCTCAACCACTGCACCACCAGGGAAGCCCAAACCACCATTTTTAATGGGTTGATGTATTCTTTTAGGTCTCCCTCCCACACACCAGTGAATAGGGTAATTTCATGTTGTTGTATTCATGTAGTATATGCCATTTTGTATCCTGCTTTTCCAAAAATGCTTTATCATAAGCAATTTTCCTTGTTATTTTACTACTTAAGCATGATTTTAAATGACTTCACAATGTAAAGAAGCCATACCATGGTTTTACCATCGAGTTTCTTGAAAGAGTAGATGTCACTTACTACATTACTTACTCATATACCACTCACTGCATAATACAGAGTGATAGGGCTAATGCCTGTTATTTCATGAAGTGTACTCCAACAAAATCCACCAATGATCTCACATCAGTAAGGATTAGGTTCAACAAGTAGCATCAAAACATAAAAAGGCATAAATGATATAGAAATGTATTTCTTACGCAAGATATAGTCTTAACATGGGAAGTCCAGGGACAGTATGGCAGAGCTGCTCCATGAAGTCGTTGGGGACACAGGCTCCCTGGATCTAGGCTGTGCTAGCAGGGCCCCCATTCACAGGACCAACCTGTAGTTCAGGATGGTGGCTCCATCTCCCGTAATCAGGTACCCATTTCAAATATCTCAAACTTCCCAAGTCTATATCTAAGTTTATTTTTTTCCTACAAATCTGTTTCTCCTCAAGTAGCTTCTATCTTTGTTATTTCCACCATAATGCTAATGAAGTCTGAACAGAGGGCCAGTCTCAACTGTTCACTTCCACACTATTCCTCAGCAAATCAGTGACCAAGTTTTATAAATTATGTCTTCACTATGTCTCTAAAAATCCATCACCTCCTCTACACACTCAGAATTGTGGTCTTAGAAAGTAATTGTGATTATTATTCTGATTTAAGGATCTCGCCTTCCTAAACCATATCGCCCACGGCCTGAATGATCTGAAAACAGGGTTGTTCCTGCCACTTTTTTGTTTAAAATCTTTCAGTGACTGTAATTCATCCTCAGAATAAAGTCCAAAATTATTAGCCTTGTTTAAACTGTCACTTGAAGTCAAATATCTCTTTTTTTGTTTGTTTGTTTTTTAATTGGTCTCTAGCTAATGAGGCCTGATCATCCTTTTATGGTGCCCTAGTATGCAATTAAGGTTAGCTTCGTGTAAACTGCCAGCACACTCAGACTTTTTTTTTTTTTTTTTTTAATTTATTTAGTTTTATTTATTTATGGCTGTGTTGGGTCTCCGTTTCTGTGCGAGGGCCCTCTCCAGCCGCGGCAAGTGGGGGCCACTCCTCATCGCGGTGCGCGGGGCTTTCACTATCGCGGCCTCACTTATTGCGGAGCACAGGCTCCAGACGCGCAGGCTCAGCAATTGTGGCTCACGGGCCCAGTTGCTCCGCGGCACGTGGGATCCTCCCAGACCTGGGCCCGAACCCGTGTGCCCTGCACTGGCAGGCAGATTCCCAACCACTGCACCACCAGGGAAGCCCCAAATATCTCTTGAACTCTCCAACCTCATTCCGCATCTGTACTTTAATACCCAATATGTCCAAGTGGCCATCAAGCTTCTTCAGAGCACATCCCATTGTTATACGGGACCATTTTCTACTCCATGTTTATCTCCTGTGCCAAAGCCCCTTAGGCACATTTACCCGCCTATGTTACTCATGCTTAACTTTGAAAATATATTAAAGATCATCTTCCTGCTGGAGCTTCCTTGGCTCAACTTCCTCCAACCAACAAAATGGGGCACTCACTCTTCTGTACTCAGTATCCTAGGTATACGTTCACAGTCACACTTGTGACATTGTATCAAGTATGCTTGTTGTCATCCTGAGCCCTTTGAATGAGTGACTGCATATCTGATGTGTGACCTAATGTATGGAACATATAGATAGGCTTCATTTAGAGAGCATTTGGTCAAGACTGCCTTGGCTTACTTCTTTTTCCATTTCTCAGTGCCAAATTCTTGATTTCAATAGGTAGGGTGCATCACCAAGTAAAAGTGTGCTTTTTATAATATAATAAAACTTTTAAAAGATTTGCCACTATAAAGACAATACAATGATTTATTGAAAATAACCAAACCTATGAAGATCTCATACAAACAGATTTCTATTATATAATTACTTATAAAATCAGTTAAGGTTTTAACATCAAATTCTAGTTCCTTTTCACTAAAATACTGGTTATAATCATATCCAATAGTGGGACTACAAGAGCAGTTTTGGTCCGGGGTGGGCACTTCTGTGTGATGTGCATTGTTCTTGTGTCACATAATCTGGTCTGCTCAGAATTGGTTGCTTCTTATTTCAGGATCCTTATTAACTAATCACCCAGAGTTCTTGGTCTTTTTTAAATAATCCTAGAAATAGCTTTTCAGCCTCCAGGACAACTTACTGCAGCCTCAGGTGAGAGACACTGCTCTACCCACAGGATCAGAATTTTTAGTTTTGGCCTTTGCAGTCTTTCATCATCTCTACTTTCTTTTATGTACTGTGATGTTGGGAAGTGGTTTTACTCTTCTTCTAGAGATCTATATTTCCATACCTACTAGGAGTGGGAACTGAAAATTGATCTCCCCCCTATTTACAGTCCATGCAATTTCCTACATTCCATCATAAAAATAGTGACTCAGAACATTACTTTTTAATCACTTCCTGCCCAGTTCAGTGATTTCCAAATGGCTTTGTGTGGATTAACTGCATCAGAATTGCCTGGGAAGTATATTAAAATTACAGATTCCTAGGCTCCGACCCAATCATTCAAGAGAATTTCCAGGGCTGAGGCCCTTTAATATGTGTTTTAAACAGGAACAAAGGCAATTCTTATTCCAGCCCAGTTTGGGAATTTGTAAGACCACAATGACTATCATATACCTAAAGTCAGCAGGTACTGTTTTCTGAATAAAAACAAACAAACAGACAAACCATGAATGGGTGACATTCATAAACATTACAAAGACATAAAGAACTCTTTGAGCTTTCCAGAACCTTTTCTCCAGACAAGTGAAAAACTACCATCTGTCTGAGAAAGTAAGGCAGCCTACACTTTGCATGTAGGTTGACTGCTGTACATCCTGGCAGGCCAGCGCTTCTGCAGTGATAACCAGAAAAAGTCATACACATTACCAAACTTCACATTTTAAGGCATAAGAGAGCTATGAAAGCAGTGAGGATCTAAAACTCCGAGGGATGGACTATTTCCAAGGTGACCTGATCATATCTCTTCATCTAGGAGCATTTACCAATTCTGGGCATGGGCTGACAATAGCACTTGCTGAGACCCTCTCTTGGGGAATGAAAAATCAGTACAGTTTTGGAGAGATTATGTGGTGGGCTAAATTTGGAAATTTGAAGGAACAAAAATACCTGACCAGTTTTCCCTATGAGACGCTTGCTGAATCCTGGTGTTGTGAGGATGGCTTCCCTGGTGAATTCTTCTGAATATTTAAGGAATAAATTATACCAATCTTGTACAAACTCTTCCAGAAAAATTTTAAAAAGAGTGAATACTCTGCCTCTATTTATAAGGCTAACATAATGTTGATTCTAAAATTTTTAAAAGAACATTACAAGAAAGGAAAGTTACAAATCAGTATCTCACATAATTCTGGATGCAAAAATCTTTAACAAATACTAGCAAATTAAACCCAATGATATATAAATATATTTTGAAAAGATAATACACCATTACCAACTTGTGTATTCTAAGAGTGCAAGGTTGTCTTAAAGTTCAAAAATTAATCGGTTTAATTTACTGCATTAACAGAACAAATGAGATAATCATAGGATCATCCAGATAAATGAAGGAAGAAAAACTAACAAAATTCAAAATCTACCATAATTTTAAAAAAACAACTGAATACACATAATGTGGGCTCTTCTCTGCATGTATATTTCAATAAAAAGTTAAATAAGTAAAACAATCTAAGGCAGCCTAAAAGACTCAAGAACTCTAAGCTAAAAGTCATGCCAAAGCTCCATGTATGAATATGAGTGTTGAGAGCATTGGTAAATGTTTAAGTACCTATGAAATGAATGAACAATTTTGTAGTCAATTAGACAGTCAAACAAAAATTTATGGAAAACATACTGTACAAATGCTATGATGGATGTCAAAATGAATTGACTAAAACCCCTTTACTCCAGTGGTTTGCAATGTACAAGATAATAGAATTATAAAAGGTCCAATATAATAAATGTCATACGATATATACAAATAAATTGCTAAAGAATAATATCCAGTTGAGGGTGGGAAGAAAGAAAGCCCATAGGAGGATGGTATTGAAACAAACCCTGAAAGTTAAGTAAAATTTCATCTGCTGAAGATGAAGCCAAGGTAAAGCAGTATTCCAAGGCTATTTGTTTAAATTCTCATTTTCACTTTATATTCAAAGAGATGATAGTTCATAAAATAACACATTGTTTTTGCTTCAATTCCCTTCTAGGTTAGGTGAATGCAACTCCCCTCCCCCATCACAATAACACTTTTTGCTGTTGTTAGAATGCTTCTCATTCTGGCCTCATATTTTTGTGCACATTTCAGCATTGTATTTTTTGCCATTGACCTCCATCCTAGTATTTTCAAGGTTATTTTGAATTTTTTTTCTTACCTTTCATATTGTTAGCACTAGTCGCAATTTATACCCAGGCAGTATGATGGTATAAACTGACTATACAAGATCAATTTCATATTTTTAACCCTCTTAGTGATTGGCCATGTAGGAATTGATTGACTTGAAAGTGTAAGGATTCAGCAATATTGATCACTATAAGAGTCAAAATGGATCATGTATAAAGGCTTATATATTTTGAGTATTTAGCTTTGTTGTTAAATGTAATCACAAACATACTTTGCTCTATTTGAGACAAAGTCCATTCTCTATGAATTTCCCACATGCTGGGATGTTTCTTTATCGATAATGAATGAGAGATATTTATGCCTAACCCAGAGCTATTTGCCCTCAAATCCATTGTTTGTGCCTCCTCTGCTTTACTCTGTATTGCAAAAAAAAAAAAAAATGCAGAAAGCCTATTTCCAGCTGTTCTTAGTCAGTGGGAGGCCCTGGTAAAAGATTGAAATGCGGTAAGTAGAGAATACCAGGTCCACCCCCCCCCACCCCTGCAATGGTTTCTCCTTCAAGCAGCATCTTTAGAAGCAGCTGCGAGTGACATCAGCAAGATGACTGAATAAGACGTCCTTCACTGTAGTCCCCTCTCAACAACTGTCCTCCATCCATGGACAAAAGTGCCTTTGTGGGAGCTGTGAGACCCAACACCTTATGCCAAGGGACCCAGGAGGAGTCTCACCCACTCATGGGTCAGGTAATAGGCATATAGACCTCAGTTCCAGCTGAGGACCCTGAAGTGGCCCATGAATTGGCTCTAGCCCCTCACAGCCACAGTGTGGGAGCCCCTCGAGAACACTGATTTAAATAGTCACCCATGGATAAGAACCTTAATGGAAGTCCAGGAGTCCAGGGGAAATATTCCAGCATGCCCTTGGAGCAAAAATAAAATCCAAACTTGGACTCAATGAAGAGGGTAGAAGGAACAGTTAACTGTATAACTGCTCCCTCAAGGTAGCACACTTCAGTAGCAAGACAGCCCTTCTAGGACAGTGATTTCTCCTAGAAAAGTGAGAGCATATAGTGAGAGCATATAGTGAGTGTCTAGCTTCCCCAGCTGTGTGTGGCTCTGCCAAAGAATCCCATTTATCTCTGACCCTATCCAGAGTCACTGAGTCAAAAGCTGCATGACTAGGGGGTGGTGATTCAGATGGGAGGACAGCAGCCAGGGCCCAGAACATATCAATGGGATGCACACCCCACTAATGGCATGACAGACTCCATTGGGAAGCCTGCTCACAAGCTGCTGAGGTACCTCATGCTAGATTCCCTTAACTGGCTCACAGGCATCCCCAGCACTTTGTGAGCCTCACCCACACACCTCTCTACCTCATGGCTGGCCCCCTTTGCATGCTCCCAATAATGGCAAAGGAAAGCTTTGGCAGAAGACTAGTAAGTGCATGTAGAAAGATGGCCCAAATCAGCATGACAGGGAGACATCTCAAATTTCAGTATTTAGCACCACTTTGGGGAGAGCATGAGAGAGGCTATCAGCACCTGGCCTGATGCACTGCAGAGCGTACAAGCTTAAGAAATCTTCCACAGAGGGAGCAAGAAGTGGGGAGCAGGCATAACCAAAGAAGGTCTGAGAAAGCCTAAGAATCCCCAGCAGGGCTGAAAGTATTCTCTCCCAAAATCACTCAGTAATGAGTGGAGGAGGTGACTGTTACTTCAAATGTGAAGACAGCAATGCAAGACTTTGAAAAAAATCAATGAAAAAGGACACCACCAGAAGATCACAATAACATTTCAGTAACCAATCTCAAAAACATGGATATCTGATTTACCCAATAAAGAATTCAAAATAGCCATTTTTTAAAAAGCTGAATGACCTACAAAATAACACAAAAAGGCAATTCAATAAAATCAAGAAAACAATGCATAAACAAAATGAGAAATTTAACAAAGAGATCATAGTCATAAATAAGACCCAAACAAAAATTCTAGAGCTGAAGAATACAATGGATAAAATAAAAAATGCAAAAAAGAGCGTCAATAATAGAATAAATCAAGGAGAATAAAGAATCTATGAATTAGAAGACAGGCTCTTTGAAATAACCCAGTCAGAGGAAAACAAAACAAGCAGACAAAAAAAAAAAGAGTGAAGAAAGCCTACATGAACTATGGGATAGTATCAAGAGAAGCAATCAGCAAATTACTGGAATCTCAGAAGGAGAGGAGAGAGAGAAAGGAGAAAAAAGTTTATTTAGAGAACTAATGGCTGAAAATTTCCCAAATTTGGGGAGATTGGGCCATCCACATTCATGAAGCTTATAGGTTCTCCCCACCGAATTCAATTTAAAAAGATCTCCAAAAACATTACAATGAAACTGCCAAAAATCAAAGACAAAGAGAGAATATTAAAGGCAACAAGAGAAAAGAAGCTTATCACTTACAAGAAAGCCTCCAAAGGTTGTCAGCACATTTTCTCAGCAGAAAATTTACCAGCCAGAAGAGAGTAGGATGATACATTCAAAGCACTGAAAGAAAAAAAAAAAAAAAAACTGCTGACCAAGAAAACTTTTTCAGGCAAAGTTCTCCTTCAGAAATTAAGGAGATATAAAGACATTCCCAGACAAACACAAGCTGAGGGAGTTCATCACAACTGTACCTACCTTACAAGAAATGCTGCAATTATTAATATAAAAGTATATAAAAACATACAGTATACTGAAAGGTAAGTAGGTAGTCAAGTTCGGAATACTCTAATACTGTCACATGGTAGAGTGTTAACCACGTAACTCTAGCAGAAAGATTAGAGGACCAAAATATTAAAAATATAGCTACAGTAATTTGTTAATGGATACACAATATAAAAAGAAGTAAATTGTGATATCAAAAACATAAAAGGGTGGAATAGAAGGGCAGAGATTTTGTATTTGATTGAAGTTAAGTTGTTGGCATAAAATAGACTCATATCTATAAAATGTTTTATGTAAGCCTCATGGTAACAACAAAGCAAGAAACTAAAGTAGATACACAAAAGATTAAAAAAAAGGAATCAAAGCATGCCACTCTGGAAAATCATGAAGTCAGAAAGGAAGGCAGCAAGAGAGAAAAATGAAGTGAGGGAACCACAAAACAGCCAGAAAATAATAAGATGGCATTAGTAAGTCCTTACCTATCCATAATTACAATAATTATGTAAATAGATTACATTCTCCAATCAAAAGGTATACTGTGGGCAAATGAATAAAAAGAACAAGACTCAACTATGTACTGCCTACAAGAGATTCATCTCAGGTTTAGGGATACACACAGGCTCACACAGGCTCAGAGTGAAGGGATGGAAAAGATATTCCATGCAAGTAGAAACCAAAGGAATGAGGGGTAACTATACTTATATCACACAAAATAGTCTTTTACTGAAAATCTGTAAAAGAGACAAAGAGGCTCATTATACAGTAATAAAGGGGTCAATTCATCAAGGGGATAAAGCAGTCATAAATATGTTTGTACCCAACATTGGACCACCTAAATATGTCAAACAAATACTAACAGATATGAAGGAAGAAACACACAAAAATATAATAAGGGAATTCAATACCCCACTTTCAACAATGGACAGATCATCCAGATAGAAAATCAATAAGAAAACCTTGGACTTCAACTATACTTTAGATCAAATGGATCTAACAGACATCTGTAGAACAGTCCATCCAATAGCAGCAGAATACACATTCTTTTCAAGTGTACATGGAACATTCTCCCAGTTAAATCATATGTTAGGCAAGTCACAGCAAATTTAGGAAGACTGAAATCATACAAAGCATTTTTTCCAACCAAAATGGAGTGAACTAGTAATTGATAAAGGAGGAAAAGTGGAAAATTCACAAATATGTAAAATTAAACAACACATTTTTTTTTAAAGTATTTTATCTGGTTTCTTTTTTTTAGTTAATTTATTTATTTTTATAGTTTTTTATTATTTCTGGCTGTGTTGGGTCTTCGTTTCTGTGCAAGGGCTTTCTCTAGTTGCGGCAAGCGGGGGCCACTCTTCATGGTAGTGCACGGGCCTCTCACTATCGTGGCCTTTCTTGTTGCGGATCACAGGCTCCAGATGCACAGGCTCAGTAGTTGTGGCTCACGGTCCCAGTTGCTCCGCGGCATGTGGGATCTTCCCAGACCAGGGCCCGAACCCGTGTCCCCTGCATTGGCAGGCAGATTCTCAACCACTGCGCCACCAGGGAAGCCCCAACAACACACTTTTGAACAACTAATGGGTCACAGAAGAAATCAAAAAGTAAATAAGAAAATATTCTGAAACAAATGAAAATGGAAACACAACGTTCCAAATTTCTACAATGCAGCAAAATCAGTTCTAAGAAGGAAGTTCATAATAATAAACATCTTCATTAAGAAAAAAGATCTCAAGTAAACAACCTAACTTTATACCTCAAAGAACTAGAAAAAGAAGACAAACTAAGCCCAAAATTAGTAGAAGGAAGGAAACAACAAAGACATGAGTGGAAATAAACAAAATAGATACTAGAAAGACAATAGAATCAATGAAACTGAATTATGTTTTTTGAAAACATAAAATAGGCAAAACTTTTCCCAGACTTAACACAAGAAAAGAGATAGAACTCAAATAAATAATAAAACTAGAAATGAAAGAGGAGACATTACAACTGATACCATATAAATACAAAGGATCATAAGAGACTATGAACATTTATATGCCAACAAATTGTACAACCTAGAAAAATTGGATAAATTTCTAAGACTGAATCATGAAGAATTAGAAATTCTGAACAGCCCAATTAGTAGGAAGAAGATTTAATCAGTAATCAAAAATCTCCCAACAAATAAGTGTCCAGAACCAGATGGCCTTATTGGTAAATTCTATCAGACATTTACAAAATAATTAATGCCTATCCTTATCAAACTCTTCCATAAAAGAGAAGATTAGGCAACACTCCCAAACTCACTTTACAAGGCCAGCATTACCATGAAATGAAAACCAGATGAGGACACCACAAGAAAAGAAAATTACAGGCCAATATCCCTAAAGAACATAGGTGAAAAAAATCCTCAAGAAAAAAACTAACAAACCAATACAGCAATACCTTAAAAGGATCATATATCATGATTAAGAGGAATTTCTTCCAGGGATGAAATGGTTCAACATCCACAAATCAATTAATGTGATACACCATACTAACAAAATAAAGAATAAAAATCATATGATAATCTCAATAGATGCAGAAAAAGCATTTGACAAAATTCAACATATTTCATGATAAAAACTCTCAACAAGCTGGTTATAGAGGATAGGTATGTCAACATAATAAGGCCATATATGATGAGCCCAGAAATAACATCATACTCAACAGTGAAAAGCAGAAAGCTTTTTCTCTAAGATCAGGAGCAAGACAAGGATGCCCACTCTTGCCACTTTTTTTTTTTTTTAACACAGTACTGGAATTCTTAGCTAATGAAATTAGGCAGGAAAAAGAAATAAAAGGCATCCAAATTGGAAATAAAGAATTAAATCTGTCTTTATTTGCAGATGAGATAGATATATATATCCCTAAAGACTCCTCCAAAAAACTATTTAATAACATTTTTCAGTAAATAAAAGAATTCAGTAAAGTTTCAGGATACAAAATCAATATACAAAACTCAGTTGCATTTCTATACACTAATAATAAGCTATCAGAAAGATAAATTAAGATAACAGTATCAAAAAGAATAAAATACCTAGGAATAAATTGAACCAAGCAGGTGAAAAATCTGTACACTGAAAACTATGACTTGATAAAAGAAACTGAAGAGAGCTTCCCTGGTGGCGCAGTGGTTGAGAGTCTGCCTGACAATGCAGGGGACACGGGTTCGAGCCCTGGTCTGGGAAGATCCCACATGCCGCGGAGCAACTGGGCCCGTGAGCCATAATTACTGAGCCTGCACGTCTGGAGCCTGTGCTCCGCAGCAAGAGAGGCCGCGATAGTGAGAGGCCCGCGCACTGTGATGAAGAGTGGCCCCCACTTGCCGCAACTAGAGAAAGCCCTCACACAGAAACGAAGACCCAACACAACCATAAATAAATAAATTAAAAAAAAAAATGCAAGCCTTAAAAAAAAAAAAAAAAAAAGAAACTGAGGAAAACACAAATATGTGGAAATATACTCTGTGATCATGGACTGGAAGAATTAAATTGTTAAAGTGCCCACACTAACAAAAGCCATATATAGATTCAACACAATCCTTACCAAAATTCCTATGTCATTTTTTACAGAAATAGAAAAAAAATCCTAAAATTTGTATGGAACCACAGAAGACCCTGAATAGCCAAAACAATCCTGAGGCAAAAGAGCAAAGCTGTGGAACAAATCACACTTCCTGATTTCAAGCTATATTACAAAGCTACAGTAATCAAAACAGTATGGTACTGGCACAAAAACAGACACATAGACCAATGGAACAGAATCCAGAGTTCAGAAATAAACCCTCACATATATGGTCATGTAATATATGACAAGGAAGCCAAGAATACCAAATGTGGAAAAGACAGTCTCTTTAATAAATGGTGTTGGGAAAATTGGATAATCATATGCAGAAGAATTAAAATGGACTCTTCTCTTATACCACTCACAAAAACTAACTAGAAATGGATTGAAAACTTAAACATAAGATCTGAAACCATAAAACTCCTAGAAGAAAACATAGAGAAAATCCTTTTCCTCACCAAAAAAAAAAGAGAGAGAAAAAGAGATAAGAGGTGTTGGTGAGGATGTGGAGAAAAGACAACCCTGTGCACTGTTGGTGGGAATGTAAACTGGTGCAGCCACTGTGGAAAAAAGTATGGAGGTTCCTCAAAAAATTAAAATAGAGCTACCACATGATCTAGCAATCCCACTTCTGGGTATTTATCCAAAGGAAATGAAATCAGAATCTCAAAAAGATTTCTACACTCCCAGGTCCACTGCAGCATTATTCACTGTAGCCAACATATGGAAATAACCTAAGTGTCCATCAACAGAAGAATGGATAAAGAAGATGTGATATATATCTATATCTTTATCTATATCTATATTTATATAGATATATAGAGAGATACTATATACAATGGAATATTATTCAGCCATAAGAAATAAGGAAATTTTGCCATTTGTGAAAATATTGATGGAATTTGAGGGCATTATGCTAACTGAAAGAAGTCAGACACTGAAAAACAAATACCGTATAATCTCACTTATATGTGGAATCTATAAAAGCTGAACTCATAGAAACATAGAGTAGAATGGTGGCTTCCAGGGGCTGGAGGTTGGGAGATATGAGGAGATATCTGTCAAAGGGTACAAACTTCCAGTTATAAGATGAATAAGTTTTACAGATCTAATGTACAGCATGGTGCCTATAGTTAACAACACTGTATTATATACTTGAAAGTTTCTAAGAGAGTAGATCTTAAATGTTCTTACCATTTTAAAAAATGGTAATTATGTGAAGCGATGGAGGTGTTAACTAATCCTATTGTGGTAATCATTTCACAATATGTAAGTATCAAATCGTTGCATTGTACGCCTATCCTTACACAATGTTATATGTAAATTATATCTCAGTAGAATTGGGAAAATAAAAGGAACTTCATCTCCTTCGTTGTTCTAACTCTACCTAACATAATCATCAGGGTCATGACTTCTGCTGGGACCTCCTGATTCTTGGCTCCAATAATGATGCCTCCTACCTCTGTTCCCCTTGACTTCCTTCTGAGTGGCCTTCCTAACAGTTTCTGTCTTTTCAGTTCTTCTATCCTATCATCTACATAACCAATTCCCTGCATTTAAGTTTTTCTCTTCTAAATACTTGAACTACTGTTTGATAAATAGATCCTGACTAGTGTAACTCTCCATGTTTCAAATTACAAATTTACAAGCTTCTTTTACTCACACAAGCCTAAGTTGATTATTTCATTAATATCACAAGGAGTAGGAGGCCAATACTCTTATTTGACACAATCAACAGATCGTGACTCTGGAAATTACTCTGTTAGTTAAATTAGCCAGAGAAACTCAAAATCACTTAGCATGCACTAGTGTGTCATCACATACATCTACCAAACTCATAACGACATAGAGAAAAACATGTGGTATTACTTCCCTTTAATAGATACAAAAACTAAGTCACAACAAGGCATCATATTCATAGGCTCTTATGGTCTAGGGAAGCTTAAAGTGATAATCTTGAACAGGGTTCTCAATTCAGGGTAATGTATGGATGCTGTTTTGGCACTTAATCTAAAACATGCTGAGAATTCTCATCCTAATATTTTATAAATGCATAAACTGAGACTCAGAAAGGTGAGAAGGCTTGTCTATGGCCAAAGGGTTGGCTCAAAACACTTGTGACTCTTGACTTGCAAAATCATACCCCCATCAAAGCAAGGCTTCAAAACTACTTTTACTTACCTCCAATATCCTTATTCTTATCCTAAAACCAAAGAGAATTAAGTTATTGTTGTGATCATTCACATTAGATTTTAATTTTATAATGGCAAGAGCCATGTTTTATATGATTCGTAATCCTTGCAGGTCCTAGAACAAGGCTTTCAATTTCAGCCAGTGCATAGTTATTAATTTTCTACCACATTCAAGACAACATTCTACGTACTTCTGTAGCCAACCAAGATTTAAATCAGATTCCATACTATGTACTGCATTCAGCTATGTGAATAGACAAGTTGGGCTAATAGATTAAATAGATATAAGCATTTATCTAATCATGTGTTCATTTAACAAATATATTTTGAGCACCAACAATAAAATCGGCACTGTTTTGTGTACTGATGATATAGCAGTGAGTAAGATAGGCATGGTCCCTGCCTTCCCAGAGCTTTTAAATTAGTGGAGGAATAAGACATAAACAACAAATAATTTCAGGGTGTAATATGTACTGTGAATTACACAAATGTAATTGATGTTGTTATAAAGGATAGAGGGTTGTGGGAATGTTGTGTACAGTTTTACACAACACAACCCTAGGAGGCACCATTCATGTCATGGCAGAGTAGATTTGTATATTTATTGCAAAAATGTTCTGGCACAGAGCAGTAAAATGTCTTGTTCAAGTAAATTGGTATATTAAGATCATTTTCTCACAATGTAAGTAAAAAGTCTTAAGGAAGGACTGCTTTTTGCCAGTTTGCCCAAAGACACCGTGTGGATGAGCAGAGGCCCTTGAAAGGGGAGGTGACTGTGAAAAGAAAGTCAGATAAGACCACTTTGATGAAGTGACATTTAAGTTGAGGATAAATAAGAGCCAGTCATTTGGAGAATAAGAACACTCCGGGAAGGAGGAAAAGCCTATGCTTGACATTATCCATTCTTATTTTTGGCTTGTTTGTTTTGACACTTCACGCTTGCAATTAAAACTCATGAAGCTATGCGGCTGAAAAAAAAAAACAACTCATGAAGCTCTTTGTAGGTGAACATCATTTTCATTGGCAGTGTCTGTGTTTTGCATGGTTTGTTTTTCCACTGGTGATGACCTTGCCTCCTTGCTTTCTCCCTTAAGCATGCTATTCCAGAGCTTTTGGCTGAGGTTAGGAATGTAATCTTTGGTCACATAACCTAGCTGGCTGACCTCATATGAACCAAGGACATAGGAAAATAACAGTAGCCAAAAATTAAGTCATTTTCATGACAATTACTACCATTCATTGAGCATTTACTAAAAACAAGGCAATATATTAAACTGAGCAATTAATCTGATGTAATCAGTCACCACCAAGGAAACTACCACTGCTATGTATTCATTCCTTCCATCCTCCTTCCTTCTATGTACCAGGTACTTTGCCTTTTAACTCTAAAACAGAGTTAAAATACCTACAATTTAACATTATGGTAATAATAACTGCTAACCTTTGTAGAGTGTTTATTAAATGGCAAGTACTATGCTTAGAGCTTTACTAACTTTAGCTCATTTAAACCTCAAAACACAGACTAGACATTATTTTACCCAATTTACAGAGGAATCTGAGGCTTAGCCTGTCTCAGATCTGTTGAGTTGGAATTTTCCCCAAGTAGCCTGACTCCAGAATTCATGCTGTAAATTCTTAATATGGCGCATGGTCTATAGAAAGACTTTAATAAGGTTTGGTATGACTGGAGGCAGAAGAGCAAGTGTAAAGAGGACACACTCCGTAGGTGGAGGAGATTCCTACCTCCCATGCGGCTCTAATAAGTAACCCTGCCTGAGAGAAGCTATTCCTAGTCAACAAGTTCTCCTTAGAGAAAAAGGCCATCCTACATCAGCCATCATGGGAATTTATTTTGCTGCATGCTTCATAGGTTTTCTGACCTCCATTGTTTCAAAAAGAAGTCATCACCTTCCTCAGTGTACTTCTCAGGCACA
This sequence comes from Balaenoptera physalus, assembly GCF_965194825.1. Lineage (NCBI taxonomy): Eukaryota > Metazoa > Chordata > Mammalia > Artiodactyla > Balaenopteridae > Balaenoptera > Balaenoptera physalus. Next base: position 16,539,754 of record NC_138902.1, read on the forward strand.
ATTCATTCTCTCAAAAATATGCGATTTCAAGGAGAAGGAGTTACAGATCATGCCTAAAATTGTCTTCATTCATCCAGGTCCTCCCTCCCAAGAGGCTCCTACTGGCATCCCCTAGCTTACGGAGCAAACGGCAAAGAACACCAACTAACAAGAAAATACCTTCTCCCCCTCTCTTGTATATTGCAAGAATACTGTCAGAGTATTTGAAGCGTCATGTGGCATACTTTTGCAGAAGTGTGCAATTCTGAAGTCCAAAGAAAACCCACATCATGATACTAATTTGATAAAAAGACAATCAAAAGCCAAGAGACTATTTAGACTTGTCATCTTATTAAACATCAGAAACTCTGCTGTGTTATAGGCACACTGGAACCAATAAACCATTAATACAGCATCATGCAAAAGCCAAGAGCAGGATAGGAACCAGCTTTGATCAAAAGCAGGTGTGAGCACAAAGCAGAAAGTAAATTGTCCAATCAATGAACAGGAACAGAGTTAAACAGTCTTGTCTGTCAGTAGGTTATAAATCATTGCACCCCAGTGGGAAAGGTTATAATAATTCCATAACAAAGCTCAGTGATTCTAAACACTCTGCAGTAAATCTTTTATCAGACTCAGCCCGGCGTCTCTGTCCCAAGAGTCAATTTTGACTTTGTGTATTCAGCCCAAATCAGTGCCCAGAAAACAAGATCTCAGTGAAAGGGACTTGTGAGCAAACCTCCACATGTTCACGTACCAAATCTGGATAAATACCCACAAGTTCAGTGGCTTATGTTAACTGTTGAAACATGAAAAGCCAAGCTGGAATATGTGAGGCTAAGCATTTGGGGTAGAACTAAGTAAGCACTTCAGAGAAGCCAGGGAAAATTAAGAGTCACTCAAGGAAATAGGCATCCAGGTATTTTCTATTTTTAAAAGTAATACTGAAAGATATTTTTCCTTTTTTTCCTAGACAAACGTGCCCTCCAGTCTTCGAAGATAGCTCCCTAAAGCTGAAAATTCCCTTCCTTCCCTGTAGCAGCTAAACTCCAAAACAAGCGCTCTGAAAAGGTAAAGCTCACACTTGGAAATTTGGAAATTAAAAAATCACAAACCAAACCACAACCTACTTAGATCACCTGAGAAGGGGCTCCTCTTCTTTCTCTGGACTTTGTGATTTCCATCCAGCCCTCTACTTCTACAATAATAATCTCAGTGTGCTACCTGAAATCCTGCCAAGACAGCCATCTTCTACCCAGACTCTGGACTAATCTTCACCCCAAATGAAGGACATACATGAATTGCTTACGTGTGGCGGTAACTCACTAGCTCAACCTCAAGGTCAGTTTTACTACTGAGTCTTTCTGACCTTGGTAATAAGGTTCCCAATAACTGAATTCTTGCCATATTCGTTAATGATTAAGTTGGTGCCTTGGACTCCTGAATATCAGTGACTGGATTTTGTCCCTGAACCTTAATTTCCCCAATCTTTGTTCTAAATCTCTACATATGCCACCAGCTTATTTCCTTATATCTGTTTATTGCTCTGCATTATCTTGACTTGCATAGATTTTCCTTTCTCACACTAACAAATCTCTCAGCTTTAGAGATAAGTCCCTATTCCTTCTTTCCTTCCAAATATTAATTGAGTGTCTGTTTGGGCTAAAAAGAGAAAATACCCAAGTCCCTGACCATAAGAGTAACTGTGGATATCCACATCAAAATTCTGAATCTGAATAAAGCCAAGAGTCAGTCCTCCCTAACCCTTGGATTTGCCTGATCTCTGGGTCCTATTCCACCCCATAGAATCTAAGGAACTAAGAATAAGACCCTAAAAGAACACTAAGTATATTACTTAAAGTTGGTAAGCCTATAGGCTTAACTGATAGCCTCTCCCAATGATGTCCATATTGCTAACTGACTGTCTTGCACTGGCTTCCTTTTTAGCCTGTTTTGGCTAGTCAGGTTGGACAATACCAGAATTAGAGTTTATATACAAGTTAAAGTCTGCATTAAAGAAATGTACTTAGTAATCTTGAGAACAGATATATAAACCTGATTCCTAACAAGACAGTTCTTTATTGCAACTAGAAAAGTTTGCCTTAGATTGTGTTGTGTTGTGTCCTTTGTTAAATGAGGTTTTCCACACAGGTATCTGAAAGGTAGAGACTTGCCCAGTAACCCAACCAACACCTTCTAGCTCTGGTTTTGATTAACAACCCAAAATTTACATTTAAAATCAGAAATTATATTCCTTCATAATTGAAGTATTAACATAATCTGGTTTTTTTCAGATTTTCTTTCTTGCTGTGAACTTGCTTGTCAGTGTTTCTCAAACTACATGCAATATAAAGTTTATGTTTTTGTAAGGAAACTCTCAAATCAAAACTGATCCAATTACTCACTCTTCCTCTTTTTTTCTTTCCTTCTCTCTCTCCACACCCACCCACCCACACCCACACACACACAAACGTATATATTTATCAAATCCCATCCACTGTTTTAAGCAGAAAATAACATTGAAATGCAGCAAAAAACAGCAAGAAATTCCTCTATGTTTCTATACTTTTGGCAGTGATGGATGAGACATCCAGAATTGCAGATCTCAACCCTGAGAACAAACACTCTCAAGATCATACCAGAAAACTAACAACACAGTTTAATGAGAACCAAATACTATGCACCAGATCATTAATAGTTACCTTGGAGAATTATGGATTTTACCAGTTAGGAAGTTCTTGACAAACACATTATTTATTCATAGAAGTGGATTTGATTTCCTTCACCAAACCATCATCAGTTGCCTTATTCAGTGACCTTAGAAATGATAAACCTGGGATTAGTCTGGACCCTGGAGTGGGTTTGTAAAATGTTCTGTATTTCTAGAAAAGAAACTAGATTTTTGACCATAAGACTTGGGAGTTGAAGCTGAGTTCCTATATTCATTAACTGTATAAAACTGTCCAAGATATTTAACCTCCCTGTGTCTTGGCATTTCCATATATTTAGAAATTATTAACAATATTAACTGCTCTATAAATCTGACTAGACTTTTGTGATTTTTTTTAAGTATATTGTATTGTAAAAAATAACAAAATTTACCATTTTGCCTTTTTTAATTGTACAGATCTGAGGCATTAAGTACATTCACATTGTTGTGAAACCATCAGCACCATCTGTCTCCAGAGCTTTTTCACCTTCCCAAACTGAAACTCTGTCCCCATTAAACAGTAACTGCCCATTGTCTCCCAGCCCAGCCCCTAGAAACCACCATTCTACTCTCTATTTCTATAAATTGGACTACTTTAGGGACCTCATATAAGAGGCACCATATAATATTTTTCTTTTGTGACTGGCTTGTTTCACTTAGCTAGTGTCTTCAAGGTTCAGCCATGTTGTAGCATGTGTCAAAATTTCCTTCCTTTTAAAAACTGAATAATATTCCATTGTATATTATATACTATGTTTTATTTATCCATTCATCTGTTCATGAACACTTGGATTGATTACACCTTTTGGCTATTGTGAATTATGTTGCTGAGAACATGGGTGTACAAATATCTATTTGAGTCCCTGCTTTCACTTTCTGGATATATATCCAGAAGTGGAGTAGTTGGATTATATGGTAATTCTATCCTTAATTTTTTGAGACATTACCATACCATTTTCTTTTTTGTGTGAGTTTTAAGTAGGATAATACTTGGAAAAGAGCTCTGAAACTTCTATTCTTTATAAACAAAATTAAGTTAGGTAACAGCATAGACTATTTTTAGATAATGTTTGAGAATTTCTTCTTTGGAACTTTCCTCTTATCTCAAACTCAACTTCTCTGAGCCTCAGTTTTGTCACTATATGGTAAGGATCATAATACAGACTTGGAAAATTTGTTGTGAAGTTTAAAATAATAGTAGGTTAAACCATATAAATTGTTGTTATAGGTTAAACATGGTGAAATGTTGGCAATTTCGTATACTTCAACCTAATATATTTGTTGATATTCATTTGCCCTTCCAGACCCACTCTACAAATTTTGACATAGACCCATTCTGTGTCCTAAAAGACAGAGCTACATGAACAGCTCTTTTGCTATCCAGCCTCCAATTAATTCAGATGGGACAGGCAGTAGGTCGCAGGGCAGGAGAAGGGTGTGGTCGGGATATTTATTCCCGAGCATCCTCACTGCCAGATGACAGTTTGGCCAGCAGCTGCATCCCTACAATGAATTCCTTAGCTCTTCTCAAGTAGCCTTCTCCTACAGTAACAGCTATAGTTTCAGCTCCACCCACACTTTAAGCCCCTTCAAGTCTAGGTGTGCTAACAGCTCTCCGAGATTGATAGTCCCAGGGTACTCCACCATTTTTCATTGGTTTCTCTTAAACATGTCCTCACCTAAATCATTCCTTTATTAAACTCCCCTGAGTTACGCTGTTTGAGTGTGCCATGTCTTTCCTACAGGGACTTAAACTGATATAATACATAGCTTTGTTAATATATTGCCTTTCTTTTAATAAATGCTTAACAAATGGTAGTAATTGTCATGAAAATCATTTCTATTATTTTCTGCTCTGAATTCTCTCTGTCTTTGGTTAATCATACTTCTTATCTGAAGTCAAAATTGCTCATATGCTAGTGGCATGATCAGTGAATCATCTTTGTCAAGACCATATGTAAGGTAAGATCTTCCTTCAAGGATGCCTGTTGGGTTCTCCAAGTAACCACAAGCTAGAAAACAAAAGAAAGGTAGTTTAATCTAGCTCTTTACATTCTTAATCCTATCTTTGTTCCAAGTTGAATATGTTGAAGTAGCTTGAAAAGAATTGATTTGAGAAGCTAAACAGGCCAAAGTTTACTTTGGGTTTCTGTTCAAGAAAAACATTTGACCTCTTGTTGAAGATGAACTGTCCCTTACCCAACAGGTGTCAAGATGTAGAGGACCCTTACCACAATGCTAGTTCAGACAGAAGAAAGGTGGCAAAGATGGATTTACTATGAACTCATGAATCTCAAACTTCAGGGAACCTCACTTGTATAAGCTCCTTTCAAGGCCCTGGCAGGAACCCAAGAAATGTGTGCACAAGGTCATATGTGTTTGTAAATTTGCAAAAGTAAGACAAATGTCTCTTTCCACTGTGACTTCCCCTCTATCATATTTTCTCTTATGGTAGGTAGAAATGAAGTGACTGCGGGCATTTTGTGAGATATGACAAAGAATCAGTTGAATTGGGCCATCATTGGGTTTCGTGGGATTTATTTAGGCTGTTTATAAGTATTTCTCAGTAAAGTTAATTTACTGTTATTTATTCCATAAAAAGTGGCTTTGGGGATTCTATTTCTGGCCAGTGTGCTGACTCAACCATCACTGTGGCATTAAGATGCAAAAATAGAGACTGTATCACAATATGAAAGTGTCCTACAACACCTGGCACAGAAATCTGTGAGCAGTGAAGGAAAAACAAGATTTGCAAATATGTAGCTAGAAGCTTAGCTATATAAAAATTCTTTCAATCATCTGACATGCAAAATTATAAGCAGAGAATTTAGTTCCCATCAATTTCTAGTCAAAACAGGAATATAATCAATAATGCAACATATAAAAGTATAAAAGCTCCATACATTTTAAGTTTTGCATGGTAATCATGCAACATAAAAGTTACCTGAATTCCTTTTACTGTAGAACACAAAACTATTTTATTTGGAATACCAAATAAAAATGAGTATGTCTCTAATAGCTCATAAATGAAAGAAATTTGATAGAGGTTTTTAAATTTTGGCTACACTACTAGAAATTTTATATGACATTACTATAGTGAATTGTGAAGCAAAAAAAGAAATTTTCTAAACCCTTATTCATAGAAAACTGATATTGACCAATCATAGTAGATGAGAAACTGAATTATTGACAAAAACCAATAATTATTACTGTGATTAAACGTGTTGTGATATCTTTCCTAATTCTAAATAAATATTAACTCTCATACCTATTTTTATATTTGTTTCCTGACAAAGGTTTCCTCAAATTGTATGGGCTTCAATTTCCTTAATAATAGAAAAGAAGTTATATAAAGTCTATATGTCTAACTATCAGAGACCCTCAAGATAGTATCAGGCATTTGCTCACAAATTTGGAAGGTTACATAGCTGTTTCTTCACCTTTGTCAAAGTAGAGTTTTAAATATTTGGAGAAAATGAGATATTTCTACTCAGAAGCACAGAGAATGCAAAAATTCAAAAAATAATTGAAAGTTTATATTCCTGGCTTAAAGATCTATGAGGGCCTCTACATTGGAGGTTCCAGACACACAGGTTCTCTGGTCTACTGAACTGGAGAGAGAGAGAGAGAGAGAGAGATTTTCAGGCATCCTCTGCAATTTTTTTTCCCCAGTCAGAATTATAGTATCTCAGAAAACAATCTGGCATACGTGAGAAACCCTGTGAAGGCACCCATATTTTCAACATTATCAAGGAAATGTGAAATGTTTGGGGGGAAAGAGAGAAGGGAGAGAGAGAAAAAGAAGATGCTAGTGTGCTTTTAATAAACGCTCTACACATGGTAGTCCTTGTTTTCCAGCTTGTTGGCATATTTTCAGAAAAGTCTGTCACAATTCTATGTTCCTTCATTTTTTTTCCTTTCCCACTACCTTTTTGTAAAATTATAATTTTTTTATTGAAGTATAATTGATTTACAATGTTTCAGGTATACAGCAAAGTGATTCAGTTATATGTTCATATATAAATATCTATTCTTTTTCATATTCTTTTTCATTATAGGTTATTACAAGATATCGAATATAGTTCCCTGTGCTATATAGTAGGTCCTTGTTGTTTATCTATTTTATATATAGTAGTTTGTATCTGTTGATCCCAAATTCCGAATTTATCCCTCCCCCACCTTTCCTCTTTGGTAACCATGAGTTTGTTTTCTATGTCTGTGAGTCTATTTCTGCTTTTTAAATAAGTTCATTTGTATCATTTTTTTAGATTCCACATATAAGTGATATCATATGATATTTGTCTTTCTTTGTCTGACTTACTTCACTTACTATGATAATCTCTAGGTCCATCCATGTTGCCGCAAATGGCATATAGTCTTTATCAGTTTGAGAAAGTTCCCCTCTATTATTAATTTTCTGAGAGCTTTAATCATTAATAGGTGTTGGATTTTGTCAAATGCCTTTTCTGAATCTATTGATATGGTCATGTAATTTTTCTTTTTTAGTCCATTGATGTGATGGATAACATTATTTGATTTTTGAATGTTGAACCAGCCTTGCATACCAAGGATAAGTCCCACTTCATCATGGCATATAACTCTTTTTATACCATTTTGGATTTGACTTGCTAATATTTTATTGAGGATATCTGCACCTCTGTTCATGAGAGATATAGTTCTGCATCTTTCTTTTCTTGTAATGTCTTTGTCTGATTTTGGTATTAGGGTAATGCTGGGCTCATACAATGAGTTAGGAAGTATTCCCTCTGTTTCTGTCCTCTGAAAGAGATTGTAGAAAATTGGTATAATTTCCTCTTAAATGTTTGGTAAAATTTACCAGTGAACCCAGCATGGCCTGGTGCTTTCTGTTTTGGAAGATTATTGATTATTGATTCATTTCTTTAATATATATGGGCCATTCAGATGGTCTATTTCTTATGTGAGCGTTGGCAGATTGTGTCTTTCAAGAAATTAGTCCATTTTATCTAGATTGTCAGATTTGTGGGCATAGAGTAGGTCAAGTTGGTTTATAGTGTTGATCGTTGGTTCACTGAAGCTCTGCTTCTATTTTTTCAGCCTTTTTTCTTATCGATGTTTCATTTTGGATCATTTACATTACTCTGCCTTCAAGGTCCCTAATTGTTTCTTCTGCAATGTCTAATCTGCTATTAATCTCATCTAGTGTATTTAAATTTTTTTTTTTTTTTTTTTTTTTTTTTTTTTTTAGTTTTCAGAGTAGTGTTAAGTTAGGTTCACAGCAAAATTGAGTAGAAAGTATAGAGGGTTCCTACATGCCCTCTCCCATCCCCACCATCACTCTTACCAGAGTGGTACATTGGTTACAATCAATGAACCAACACTGACATTATTACCACCCAAAGTCCATAGCTTATATTATGGTTCATTCTTTGCGTTGTACCTTCTATGGTTTTTGGCAAATGTATAAAGACATGTATCCAACTTAGAGTATCATACATACTAGTTTCACTTCTCTAGAAATCCCCTATTCTTTCTATTTACCCCCCTCCTCAAGTCCTTGGCAACCAATGATCTTTTTTCCTTCTCCATAGTTTGTTTTTGTTTGTTTGTTTGTTATTTGCCTTTTTTTTGCCTTTTCCACAATGTCATATAGTTGGAATCAGATAATATTTAGTCATTGCAGATTGGCTGATTTCACTGAGTAATACATACATTTAAGTTTCCTCCATATCTTTCATGGCTTGATAACTCATTTCCTTTTTTTTTTTAATTGGGGTATAATTGCTTTACAATGTTGTGTTAGTTTCTGCTGTACAATGAAGTAAATCAGCTATATGTATACATGTATCCCCTCCCTCTTGGACCTCCCTCCCCGCCATCTGCTGAATAATATTCCATTGTATGGATGCACCAGAATTTATCTATTCACCTATTGAAGGATATCTTTGTTGCTTTCAAGTTTGAGCTATTATGAAAAAGAGCTTCCATAAATATACATGTGCAGGTTTTTGTGTAAACGTAAGTTTTCAAACTCCTTTGGGTAAATACCGAGGAGCATTATTGCTGGTAAGAGTACGTTGAGTTTTGTAAGAAACTGTCAAACTGTCTTCCAAAGTGGCTGTGCTATTTTGCATTCCCAGAAACACTGAATGAGAGTTTCTATTGTTCCACAACCTCACCAGCATATTGTGTTGTCAGTGTTTTGGATTTTGACTCTTCTAATAGGTGTGTAATATTATCTCATTGCTGTTTAAATTGGCAATTCACTAATGATGCATAATGTATATCTTCTTTGGTGAGGTATCTGCTAAGATCTTTGGTCCATTTTTTAATCAGGTTATTTGTTTTCTTATTGTGGAGTTTTAAGAGGTTTTTGTACATTTTGGATAACAATCCTTTATCAGATATGTCTTTAGCAAACATTTTCTCCCAGTGTGTGGCTTGTCTTCTGATTCTCTTCATTGAGTATATTTTTAATCTCATATATTACCATTTTCACCTCTAGAAGTGTGATTTGGTTTTTGTATTTTTTAAACATATTTCAATCAGTGACTTGAAAGTAGGGCTTCTTAAACATACAGAAGATAATTACAATAATTGGTTTGATGTCCCCTTGTATTAATTCTATCATCAATGTGATTTCTGGATCTGTTTTGATGGAACAATTTTTACTCTAATTATGTGTCATATTTTTCTATTTGTTTTCATGCCCAGTAATTTCTTATTAAATACCAAACTATAAGTCTTGCCTTATTGAGCGCTAGATATATTTATATTCCTATAAATATTTTAAGCTTTATTTTGAGATGTATTTAAATTAAAGCAGTTTGGGGCATTCTAGAACTAAATTTGCACCACTGCTTAGGAAAGACCCTCTGAGTACTCTACCTATTACCCATGAATTATGAAGTTTTCCACTTTGGTGCAAATGAAACTATTCCTGACCCTGACTGAGTTGTGGGGAATGTTTCCTCTAAATTTGGGGGTATTTGTTTTGCTGGTCTTAAACAACTTCCTCACATGCATGAGTTGATCAGATCTCAGCTGAAGACTAGAAGGGTCTAGATCCTCTACAGATCTCCAAAGCTTGTTCTCTCTGATTCACCTCTTCTCTGGTCCTTTGCCCTGTGAACTCTGCCTCCTTGTGCTCTCTGGGGTCCCAGTTCTGTCTTATTTAGTCAGAGAAACTGACAGCTTCCTTCTGGGCTTTCCCCACCTGCAGCATGGCCTGTAAGATCTCCAGGCAGTAGGCAGGGACAATTAAAAGGCTCACTTCATTTGTTTCCTCAACTCTCAGGAATCGTTGTCCTTTATTACATGGTATTTCATGCTTTATAAACTATTATTTTATTTATTTTGTCTGTTTTTTGTTGCTTCAGGGGAGAAGGTATATTGAGGCACTGTACTTCATTTTGGCCAGGAACTGTTTGGGACCAGCAGCAAGTCATTAGACCTTCACTTAACTATGACAAGGTAAAAGAAAGGAGAAAATGTTGACTTGCAGAGTAAAGTACAGATTCTTTCAATGGGTTCCCCAATTGGCTTACAGGTACTACACACCCTTGCCCCCTGCTGTCAGTGAAAGTTCAGCTTACTTTCCTTGTAGCCTCTCTCTTCTCTCTGTGCAGTAAGTTTTTACCCTCTTGTTACTAATTTTTAAACTGTCATAGGTGTGAGCCATTATTCTTGAATCCCTCAAATTCCAGGGGACAGATGTTGATTTCTCTGAGAGCTTTTCATGAACTCCCCTCCCCCCACCTTAAGAACTCTGACAACTCTCTAAGGATATATTCTTTGCCTCTCTCCAATCTTCCAATGAATTAATAGCCTTATTTTATAAAAGCTGGAGATAATTAATAAGCTAGGATTCACAAAACGGTCTTCCAAACTTTCAGCATATCTTGCATAGCTTATCTGACAACTATAGTTCTCAGCTTTTTGAGGCCATACAACTAGAAAGCAGGAAAAGTCTCTTTGGCTAACCCGTTTTCTATACAGTATTTTATGCATAAGGCATTTGTTAGTGTGTAACCAAAGTGCATAGCAATACTGCCTGGCAAGTAATGGGCTTTCAGTAAATATGTGTTGAACAAATAAATAAGCAGTTGGAGGGTCACCCAGGTTTGCTAGCATATTATAAAATCTGCAGGGTTTACAGATGTTAGAACACTCATAGAAAGGAACAAGAAATTATCAAAGATAAAAAAAATTCTTAAAAGCAACCAAATGACATGATTTTTCTGCACAGCAGACTTCACATCAGCACTAATAGATTCTCAAAAACAATAGAACACTATCTCCAAGAAATATTTTTGCTGAGAAAATAAAGCTGCTTTCAACCTGAAATTCTATACCCAGCTAAGTTATCATCCAAGAGTGGAGAGCAAAGTAAAAGTATTTTCTGACAAACAAACCAAAAAAAGAAAACTGAGATAATCTATACATCACAAACTACAGTAAAAGAACTTCTTTAAAAACCTATTTCATTTAATAGGAAAGAAAATGGAATCAGAAGAAAGCAGAGGGATACAAAAAGTAAATGTGAAAAAGAATTTTTTTTAATACATTGGTAGAATTTAAATGAGGATTGCCTACTCACAATATTACTGGCGATGCAATTTGTTGTGTTTTAAAATGAGATGAAACTAAAATGGAAGCAACAACATAGGAAATGAAAGTAAGTCAGAGTTAAAAAATTCCAAAGCTCATGTTCCATTCTACCAAAGGATAGAGATACTGGCTAACTAGATTTTTAGGGAAAAGATGTTTAAAGTGTTAAGGGTAACCACTAAGAGTGGAAGCAAGTTATATAACTTCAAATAGAAGTCCTAAAAAAGAGAAAAGAAAAACAAGACATTCTTTAAAAATAGTATAAAAAAAATAGGAAAAATAAGATGTTTGACTTAAGTCCAAATAAGATAGTGAGAAAGGAAAAAAGCAGCCTCTGAGATCCAGGAACTGGCCTATTACAAGGAGACCTGAGAGTTATTAGAAATAGTCCAGTCACTCAAAGCTGGGCTGTGCTGTTCTCCTGTTGGACATAAATAATCTTACAGAACACCAACTTCAGATGAAGTCGCTGTGAGACCATGATAAAGTGAGACGAAACAAGACCACTTTATAATATGGTCTAAACAGAGTCACTGTCATTGTTCCATCCACAAAATACCAAGCATCCCCCTCTCCTGGCTAATATGAGTGAATGCTGCTTTTGTCTCTTAACAATCACAGCTTTTGTGTCTCACTAGCCTGCCCTACTTATAGCTAAGATGTGTTAAGATACTCAGCTATAAAATTATCCCCATTTTCTGACAGCATTCAATCCACAATAAACCTCCTTTTTTCTTAGACCCTCCCACAAATCACCCAGTCGAAGCCCCAATCTGATAACAGGTCCTTTATGACACCTTCTTTCTGAGCCCCTCCCTTGTCCCCCATGGTGTTCAGTCTCCTGTGATTCGATGAATTATGAACCCAGTGTTGACTGATGTGTGCATTGCTGGGGTCTTTGGCTGGAGAACACTGACACCTACAACCACAGTAAAATTAAAGTGGTATTTTAGTTCACTCTTCTCACCAGTTTGTTCCTAGATAAATTTTAAAATAACTGCCAATAGTTCCTGAACACCCCCCACCGCAGCCAAAAAACAAAATTCATGTTGGAACTTTTCATTTTCTTAAAAGTACAGAATAATGTGGTAAGAGCTGCTATATTTCCAGTATCGACTTTCCCTTTCAGAAACATGATATATATATCTCCATTTATATACATCAGGGTTTATGGCTTCTTTGTAGTTTTAGTCATATAGATATTGTATATGACTTGTCAAATTTATTTCTAAGTAATATATAAAAAGCTATTCCTTGACATTTGTGTAACAATATTTTACATAGATATTTATGTATATTTCTTTATATAGTTTTGGCACATACCTTAAGTTTATTCCTGTATGTTTATATATTTTGTGCTATTATATATCACTATTATACTTTCTGTTTTCTAATCCACTAATATCTTTTGGAGGGGGCAAAGACAGCCTTTCCTGTATTTAATTTTTTTAATTTTTTTAAATTTTTACTGGAGTATAGTAGTTGACTTACAATGTTGTGTTAATTTCAGGTGTACAGCAAAGTGAATCAGTTATATATACATATATATGTATATATATCCATTCTTTTTCAGATTCTTTTCCCATATAGGTTATTACAGAATACTGAGCAGAGTTCCTTGTGCTATACAGTAGGTCCTTATTAGTAATATTTTATATATATTAGTGTGTATATGTTAATCCCAATCTCCTAATATATCACTTCCCCCAGTGTTTCCCCTTTGGTAACCATAAATTTGATTTCGAGATCTGTGAGTCGGTTTTTGTTTTGTAAATAAGTTGATTTGTATTTTTTTTTATTAGATTCCAAATAGAAGTGATATCATATGATATGTCTTTCTCTGTCTGACTTACTTCACTTAGTATGATTATCTCTAGGTCCATCCATGTTGCGGTAAATGGCATTATTTTGCTCTATTTTATAGCTGAGTCATATTCCATTGTATATATGTACCACATCTTCTCCCTAACACCATATGCAAAAATAAACTCAAAATGCATTAAAGACCTAAATGTAAGACTGGATACTATAAAACTCTTGGAGGAAAACATAGACAGAACACTATCTGACATAAATCGCAGCAATATTTTTTTGGATATACCTCCTAGAGTAATGAAAATACAAACAAAAATAAACATATGGGACCCAGTTAAATTTAAAAGCTTTTGCACAGCAAAGGAAACCATAACGAAACAAAAAGACAGCACACAGAATGGAAGAAAATATTTGCAAACAGTGCGACCAATAAGGGATTAATCTCCAAAATATATAAACAGCTCATGCAGCTCAATATCAAAAAACAAACAACGCAATCAAAAAATGGGCAGAAGGGACCCTGGTGGTGCAGTGGTTAAGAACCCACCTGCCAATGCAGGGGACACGGGTTCGTCCCCTGGTCCAGCAACTAAGCAACATGCCACGGAGCAACTAAGCCCATGCACCACTATTACTGAGCCCATGCTCTAAAGCCCACGAGCCACAACTACTGAAGCCTGTGCACGCCTAGAGCATGAGCCCCGCAACAAGAGAAGCCACAGCAATGAGAAGCCCGTGCACTGCAATGAAGAGTAGCCCCCACTCACCCCAACTAGAGAAAGCCCCCATGCAGCAATGAAGACCCAACACAGCCAAAAATAAATAAATAAATAAATGTATGAAAAAAAATGGGCAGAAGATCTAAATAGACATTTCTCCAAAGAAGACATACAGATGGCCAAAAAGCACATGAAAAGATGCTCAACAGTGCTAATTGTCAGAGAAATGCAAATCAAAACTACAATGAGGTATCACCTCACACAGTCAGAATGGCCATCAAAAAATCTACAAACAATAAATGCTGGAGAGGGTGTGGAGAAAAGTGAATGCTCCTACACTGTTGGTGGGAACGTAAATTGGTACAACCATTATGGAGAACAGTATGGAGGTTCCTTTAAAAACTAAATAGGGAACTACCATATGATCCAGCAATCCCACTCCTGGGCATATATCCAGAGAAAACCAAAATTTGAAAAGATACATGCACCCCAATGTTCAACGCAGCACTAGTTACAATAGCCAAGACAGAAGCAACCTAAAAATCCATCAACAGATGAATGGATAAAGAAGATGTGGTACACTAATATATATTTTTAACTTTAAATTCTCCAGTATATTTTCTTGATCTCTTTCTATATTGATAATACAATGACTAATTCATTTTTAATAAATGTTTCAGAATATGGATTTTTCTCTGAATGTAGATTTGACCACATACTCTACATGATCATACAAATATAGAGCTTTTCTTGACCTTAATTCCTAAATAATCTGAGGTTGCAACTAGCACATTTCAGTTATTTAGGAGATTTGATATTTTTCCAGTTAATAAAGCTTTGTCTCCTCAATTTTTTGCAATCAATTTCTTCTTAGAACATGATAGTGACAGAATGTTACTATATAATAAAGGAAAAGTTGTTATTTTTCTCATTTATCTTCATTTTAAATAATTTTCCATGAATATTTATAAGGTAATATATTCTCCAGAGGATACAAATATATGCATGTATATTCTTAATACACATTCTCAATATATGTGCATGTTTATGAGTAAGCTTTTCCGCATACACTAAGCTCCAAAGTACAAGGACTGTATTTGTCCTTTTCACTATTGCATCATTAAAGCCTGGCAGAATGCCAAGCATACTTAAGAAATATTTGTAATTCTATTAATTAATAATTATTCTCATTTATTCTTTTTCCCTAAATGATCTCTCAAAAACTAAAAGATGTGTTAAAAAGCCCTCTCTACTATAGTTATATCAACTGTTCCATGAATATTTAAAGGCATTCATTGGATATATTTACGTTCTACATTATTTGCTGTATCAAGGTTCATAACTGTTATATCTTCATTGTGGAATTTTCCATCAAAATAAAATCAGCATCTTTGTCCACTTACTGCTTTTGGAATTGACTTCTTTCAGCAGCTTTGGTGTTCTTTTCCTTGGTATTGCCTGATATATCTTTATCCCAATTTTTAACTGATTGAAATTCTTAGAATTGTACTTGTAAAAACTATATAAACGCTGTGTTTTGGTTGTTTTAATTAATGTGAGCCTTTGGCCTCTAAAAGGCAATGTGTCATAAATATTTCTTATGCTTTTAGTTTTTATGCTTCCTTTTGTTTACTATATTGTGTTTAATAAATATCTTTTGAATGAAACTGGGTCATTTGCAGAGACGTGGATGAACCTAAAAAGTGTCATACAGAGTGAAGTAAGTCAGAAAGAGAAAAACAAATATCGTATATTAACACATATATGTGGAATCTAGAAAAATGGTATAGATGACCTTATTTGCAAAGCAGAAATAGAGACACAGACATAGAGAACAAATGTATGGATACCAAGGGGGAAAGGGGTGGGATGGGAGGAACTGGGAGATTGGAACTGACACATATACACTATTAATCCTATGTATAAAATAGACAACTGATGGGAACATACTGTATAGATGGAGAACTCTACTTAATGCACTGTGGTGTCCTAAATGAGAGGGAAGTCCAAAAGGGAGGGGATATATATATATATATGTATGGCTGATTCATTTTGCTGTGCAAAAGAAGCTAACACAACATTGTAAAGCAACTATACTCCAATAAAAATTAATTTAAAAATAAAATAGAACATCAAAAAATAAATCTTTTATTTGCTTTTTTCTATTTTCCTAATAAGTTAGAAAATATATATCATATTTTAATAGTATGTACTCTCAAATATCAAGAATCATAAACTTTCAATTCATCAGTGTAACAAAGGACATAATTTACTGCTTCTTGTCTATAAATATTAGGAAAATAGCACGTTTTACTACTCCTCCTGCACCCTCTCCACCAATTCTCTGCCTCTCAATCAACATCTTTTAAATTTCAGTGTTCAGTTATTATTTTTTGTTAACTCTCTTCTCTTATTTTGCAATCTTTTTTATGAATATCCTTGAGCATATAAACCACATACTTAATTAAATGTATTTCTATATCCAATTATGAATAATTTTTGGAAGTACTTTTTTCTTCTGCACCTTAAATTCTCATTTATATTGCAAATGATTTTCATGGACTTCATCTTGATTGCTTTTCCTTCTTTCATTTCTTCATTGCTTCCTTCCTTCTTGAGGAAAGGCAGATCCATTCACCTGAGCAAGGGGTACATTTTGGTTGGTTCTCATTATTGATGGCTTTCTGACTCCTCTCAGACCGCAAGCAGGAAAGCTAAATAAGACCCAAATTCCAATGTGTTATTTAGCCTCTTATTGAGAGTGGCTGGCCTGAATGGTCTTTTCTATTTGGCTTCATTACCTTTCTACTATAAACAGAGTTTAATCTGTATAGTTTGAAGCAATCTGTGGTTCTTCACTTATCAAAAATGATAAGTGAAAAAACATAGCTCTCTAAATGTAATTCTGCAAATTTCAGTCTTAAAACCTTGAGATCTAACATGTAAAGCATCATGCCCTTCCCATCACAGACATCAGTTATGTCTCATGTTGGAAGAATTGGTGTTTGGTAGAATCATGCCAAAAGAGGGGGAGCAGCCCTGCTCTACAGAAGTTGGCTTTCTTCTCTCTGAAAATGAAAGACCACTCCTCCCTGAGAATTTGATGGACTGAATTCTCTATCAACTTTTTTCCATGTGGTTTGTCATTCTGCCTTAGGACTTCATCTGAGCTATGGTACACAGAAATCCCCCATTAAATATGGCATATCCTACAGTCCAGGACCTAGACCTTGATTCCGTACTGTTGAAAATGTGCACTTTTTCTCAAAGATAAGATGAGAGGCAAATACTTAACTTTGCCACACATGGTGGTCTAAGAGGCTTTGTCAAGGAAATGCATATATTTGTACAGACTCTCTTCTCTTCTTCAAAGAGAAAGGAACCTGTGTCCACAATCATAAGTGATCACTGCCTCAGCAGAGGATATCTAAGAGAGGCTCACTATTCAACTAAAATTCTTCTTCCCAAGCTGATTCATGTCGTTTCATGTCCCTTTCACCTCCCTAGTGTTTCCCATGTCTGTCTGTAACAGCAATCCTTCATCCATTCATTTGTTCAACAAATGTTATTTCCCAGGCTCTGAGTTAATCACTGGAGATACGGCGGTGAATAATACAAGCATAGTCCTTGCTCTCACAGAACATATAGTCTAATGAGAAGAAAGCCAATACACAAGTAAATTAACAGATAAAGGAATATTTATTAAAAAGTTATGTTACTCACTATGAAGAGGGTAAAGTGAGCTGCGGCAGAGAATGCAGAGGGGGGTACTCTAAATAAGGTGGCTACAGACTCCTTTTCTAAGTTGAGAACAGTGAGAAGAAGCCAGTTTTGTGAAGTGGCGTGAGGATGACGATCTGTGTTCTGGGCAGAATGGCAAGTTCGAAGCAGAAATCAGGAGAGTGACTGGAGGATGATATGAATGGATTCATAACATGCGATTTGGAGAGATTTTGGCATAGACCGAAACATACAGATTTTGAAGGCAAAGAATATAGGATAAATTCTAAATACTGTGGGAGCCATTGAAGGATTTTAAATAGAGAGTTACCTGACATGTTACATGGGGAATAATGTGATACATTTTAAAAACATGATTCTGGAATGCAGAATGGAAAGGATGTAGAATAAGAGTAGAAGCAATAAGACCATTTCCTTGATTACATCTCCACCCAGAAGGGAACACATTTGGAATATATTTCAGAGGTAGAATCAGTAGGACTTGCCACTAGCTTGGATGGAGGATATAAAGTACAGACGCAATAAGGGATGTCTTTAAGGATCTTGCATCAGCAACGGAGCAGATGACAATTCCTTTTATTAATGTATGGATGGTTGAGAAAGGAACAAATTCAGAGGTGGAGGAGAAATCAGGAGTTCACATTTGGTTGTGATACTTGGGGGAAGTCTTTGAGTCATAAGCACATACATAGAATCCAAAGTCAAATGAATGAAACACATCACCCGAGAAGAGAGTGCAGGTAAGTAAAGTCCTTGGCATCTCCAACATTTACATGTTGAATAGAAGAGGAGGAGTCAGCAAAACAACTAGTGTAGTGTGGTTATGTGAAAGCCAGCAGAAGACAGTTTTCAGGAAGGGGGGGGGGGAAGTCACTTGTGTTGGAGAGGCTGAGGAAGATGATGTGTCTCCAAATTCTGTAATCACGAAGGTCACTGGCCATCTTGACAAGTGCAGTTTCCTTTGAATGGTGGGATTTGGAGGAGGAGAAAAGGGAGTTGGAAAAAAGTGTGGAGTTAAAAAATAATTTAAAATGAAGGGGAATAAACAGTGAATTGCAATTGGGCAAGCAGGGATAGCAAGTGTAGACGGTTGTTCCAAGATCTCTGTCTCTGAAGGAGGCAAAGGAAGGTGACAATATCTCAAGGAGGACAGGAGATCAAGGAAGGGTTTTAAAAGATGGGAGATTCTAAAGCATGTTATCTACTGCCCAATAAAGGTGAAATTGACTAACGATGCAGTCCAAAGCGAGACTGTCTGTAAGAGTAATCACCCTGGGAAGTTCGGAAGGAATGGGATCTAGAACACAGACAAGGGATCGGATTTTGATTAACAGGAGGGAGCCTTTAGCTAGTTGTAGCAGGAAGACTGAGGAAGGAGAATGGGGGCAGGTAAGTTTCTAGTTTTATAAGACAATTCCAGACTTCACCTACCTCTCCTTGGTCAGAAGAGCAATCAAGTCCTAATTCTCCACTGCAAAACTGATATAACAAAGTCAAAGACTAAACCGATCAGATTTTCTCCTTGCTACCTGATCGGCAGAGTCTGAGATTCTAACTTTTCTAGCCACTCTCTGGAGATCAGATATCCGTTTCAGGTAACGATGGAGCAGTGGTCGTAAAAGGTAAATTTTGTTCAGCGTCTGGAATAGCTTTGCCTGCATTTACTCACTTATTTTATGTACCTGTTGCTATGAATCCTTTCTTATCAGTGTTATAAAAACTCACATTGTTTTAGTGATCAGGATTTTTAAAAAATATTTATTTATCTTTTGGATGCGTCGGGTCTTAGTTGCAGTGCACGGGATCTTTTGGGCGCGCGGGCTTCTCTCTAGTTGTGGTGCACGGGCTCCGGAGCACCCGGGCTCATTAGTTGCAGTGCGGGTTGCCCTGTGGCACGTGGGGATCTTAGTTCCCGGACCAGGGATCTAACCAGCATCCCCCGCATTGCAAGACGGATTCTCAACCACTGGACCACCAGGGAAGTCCCAGCGATAAGGATTTTAAGTTGTCACTTTTGCTTAAAAACTCTAAAAACCAAGAAGTACACACACAGACTGAGAGAGAAATGCATTATATCTTGACTACAGAGTCTCTGAACCAAAATGCTGAGGAACAGGACAAGAGCATGGCTTGGAAGCCATTTTTGGTATGCTTTTTTAAAAAACATTTTTTACGTTGAACTACATTACATTATCATTAATGCAATGCCCTGGGATTTTGAGCCACCACTGGTCTAGCTAGCTGACGCTGACATATCTTCTTATAACTACATGTGACAACCCAGAGCCCACTAGTCAGCCAGCTTGCAGTAATATTTATGCACACCTTTGAACTCAATCACACAGCAAGTAAGATATACAGAAGAAGGAAAAGCTATGGCACTTCTTAAATAACACTTATTTTTCCGTTTTCTTAGGCATGATGTTAAGGGTTAAATGCACATTAAAAGGGAAAAAATGTGTGCTATTAGGGAAGAGTGAACTGGGTGGTACGGCTAAAGAAAAATCTCAAGAAACATCACACAGTAGAGAATTTTCTCTCCCCACAATGAAGCATCATTTCAGGCTTCCACCTACATATGTCAATTTAATTATAAAACAGGTTTTATAAATAAGAAGCAATAATGGGGTGCTGGGTGAGTGGGTAGGTGTGTGTGTGCATGCGTGTGTAATTTTTAAATATTCAGTGTGCAGATTTTGCACTCCAGAGAATTAATCAAACTGTCAGGCCCAAGACCAAAAACTGAAAAGCACACACAGTGGTATGCCATGGTAACTTAGCAACCAGAGCTGAAGAGGTTAAGACAGAAATTGCTGTCATTTTCTTATATTTAAGAATTTCTACCTGATGCTCTCCCTGCTCGCGCCCACCTCCCAAACACACATTCTGATTCCTCCAGGTGGTTGTTCACTGAATCAGATCTTTTGTATATTTTAATGATCTTGTGTTTGACAATTTCTATTTGTAGAGGAGATGAGGAATCGCCTACCGAGTACAGAATTTCAGAGCACCTGTGGATACTTCAGTGATCAAAAGTATGTCTTTTGTGCATAACACAGGTGTTACCAACCATCATTTCCCATGAGATCACGAAACACACATACATTATGGGCAATTCCTATATATAAGTAAAGCACTCGAGGGACATAGCCAGTTCCATGCCAGGTCTGTTCTGGTTCTAAACAGTAATCACCTCTGCCAGGATGACAGTTTTGCAGCAGCCCCTGAATGGACACCATTATAGAGCATTCATATAGTAGGGCCTCTATGTCAAGGAAATTCTGTCTTAAAATATATAAAGGAGTTCTTTATCTTGAGGCTTGAGCAAAGAGCAAAAATTAAATATTTGTAAACAAAAGAGGGAAAAAAAGCATTACTAGGGTACTTCAAATGCTGATCTATTTAACAGTTTACGTCATGCCCCAATGGCCTTGAATTAGTGAGAAGACAGAGGGAATGACTTATTTCATCCCTCCAACCTCATCAACATTGGCCTGTCTACTGAGTAGATAGTTCTCACATGAAGGAAAGGGGGCTTATTTGAGGGTGGCGATGGCAAAGGTGAAGTACCACCAACTGCATGATTCTCCTTTTCTAGTACTGCCCTAGGACAAGCTGTTGATGAAATCATATGATTTTTTTTTACGACAGATGTGGCTGGTGACAGAGTGAAGATTAGTAATCCCTCTTGACTGTAGCAAGATTGTGCTGGATTTTTGGTGAGCCTTCTAAAAAAAAAGGTCAGACTCTCAAAGTACTGTGTAAATAAGAAGAATGCCAATAATAGCAGTTCCATTTTACGACTTGATAAATACTCAGTTCTCTTGGTTTTTCTGGCCCTGCCCCTGTCCACCCAAAAAAGTGCGCCTGCCGCACTGGCCCATCTTTCCCAAGAGCGTTAAACTCAGAAGCAGGACTTGAATGTTCATTGGTTTATTTACTCTTAAGATGAACAAGAACTTAATTATTGGTTCATTGTTATATCTTAATTAAGAAGACACAGTTAAATATTTTAACTGTTTAAATATTTTATTTCGTTCTAGAAATAAAAATATCCTGGGGCCAGGATTTACTCGAAATAACAAGGTTATTTAACATATAATTTTTTGTTTGCTGTTATTGTGTTATATCATACTTCTCTCAGTTCATAAAGACATTAATAATATTGACACTTTTTAGATTTTTTTCCCCATTTCCTATGTGAGATGGTCTGTTAGATTTATGGAAGCCATATATATGGGCAGAGATAGGTAGTTGTAAATATAACAAAGCAAAAGAAAAGCTATGGGGCTTCTTCTTTGTCTCTTCCTACAGTGATTCGTACTTTTCTTTTTTTGGGGGGGGGGAGTATGTACTTCCTGAGCCTCAAAAGTCACTGGCTACAGATAACTGTGCTTGTGTATGACACCCAGTGATCATCATAGTAGGTTTTACTACCCTCATGTGAGATAGTTTTCTTTTCCTCTCATTGGTGAGGCTATTTCACAACGCATTTTCTCTCTGTGTAGTCATTTATGTTTTCATTCATATAAGGAGTATTAATTGAGCTCCTTTGGAACCAGTTTCCAGTCTCAGAAAGAAATAGATCAGCTTCCTTACCCAGAGCTGAAAGTAGATGGGATAAGGCATTCCACATGAACCCAGGGCTGTGCTCTCTCTGGGGTCTGCTCCACACTTGGTCAAAGGACACAGTGGTCATCTTTCTCGTCCTCTAAGTAAATGACACCCAAAGAGAGGCATGTACACCTCATCCATTGTGTAAGATGATTCCCTGGAATACGGGAAAAAATATTAGAACTTTCCTTAATATTTTTTTATTCAGGGAAAGGAAAGAAATTATGTATAGAATCACATTAGCTCATTCTCACTTTTTTCCTGCTTCCGTGGGATCACATGGTGTATGAAGTGCCCGGGAGAAAAAGGAGCCTGCCACACAGATGGTTCGGCAGCGGCGTCCCCTTTGTTTTTAGAGTGTCGCAATACTGTGCAGTTTACATTTGCCCACTTAATTTATGCACATGGATTTATGCAATGTATTGTGTAGTTTTAACTAAACTAACCCTTAAAAATATACAACTGGCTTAATATATTCCCAAATAAAAACACTGCTGACTAAAGACCATAATGCAAGTACAAGGGAACAACAAAAATTGGTGGAGTTGACGATCTACCTTTCCTGCATATTTTCTTTGTAAATTTTACAAGGGGAAAAAAATGGCAATGTAATGAGGCCTCCCGATAAGTTACCAGAATTTTTAGAAATTATTAAGAAAAGCCTTTAAAATATGGATTTATATCCACTATCAATGGATGTCATTAGCTGTGCTTCCTAATGAATTCTAGCCTAAGTGAATTAGGTTCCTTATGATGTACGCTAATGCCAGTATTATATGCATATGCATATAGTTTATGAATAAATATGTATACATTTACCAGGGTGCATATTCCCAAAACAATGCTACAACTGCAAGCAATCACGCTGTAGTTCCTTTCTTGGCTTTAGTGATCACTCCAGGTACTCTGGCGCCAGGGGCTGAGCCACCTTGACTAATTTATCCCTTGAACCAGCACTGATCTGCTTTTTTGTTCACAGGTCTTCTCCTGACCCAGAACAGATTACGTATCAAATCCTGAAGAAACTTCTTGATTTTACTGAGAAGAATCGTTTCAGTAATGCCGCATACAATACTGTCTCCCGCTAAATTTACAATGTATCTTTTCTCTATGGCCTTTTCCTATTTTTGCCTAGAAAGGCTGTCAGCCATTGTACTTAAATGTGGCTGGGTTATATTTTCCTGCATCAAATACTTATTAACCACCTGCCATGTCCCCCTCTGTGTCACAGTGCACTACACACCGTTCCTCAACCAAGCGCATCCAAGCAGCCGACGTTCTCAGGGCGTCCCTGAAGTCACATGTTGGACCACAAACATCTCACAAACGGGCCACCCCTGCCCACACAGAGGTCACGGCCAACCCGGGATTTCCCGCCATGGATGCCTCTTTCCCAAAGCCCGTTTCTTCGGTCTCCTGGCTGGCTCGCAAACTGTTGCTCCCCAACCTCCTACGGAGCTTCCCCAGTGAAATCTGAAATTGGTCCCCGTAACCAGAGGGCAGGGAGAGACCGAAGAAAGAGGCAGCCACTCACACTGGTGGGCAGCAGGTTTAATAAGCAAGGGAACTTACATACGAGGCTTGTCTTGGTACCGCCAGACAGCAGATCTCAGCACCCTCCGGCCAGAATCTTAAGTTTTTGTAGAGGCTTTAACAGGGTTCAGTCATGTACACCATCCACATGGGCTCTACAGCACGCTGCTCTCTCAGGGCTGCCTCCTTAAAAATGGCTCCCACTGTGGAAACGGTGGGCAGATGGTACATTTCAAGGATGGGGCGGGGCCGAGGAACCTCCGATTGCCCGGATCCAGCTCGCAGGTCAACCCGCGGTCACGTCCTGTCAATGACCTCCTCCACAGCCAGGGTTTCTCATCACTGGCGCTCCTGATACTGATGTTGATGCTTTGCTGCGGGGCTTTTCTGTGCATCGCAGGATGTTTAGCGGCATCCCTGGCCTCTCTGCACTAGATGCCGGTAGCAAGCCCTCCCCTCCCAACCAAAAATGTCTCCAGATAAGTGTGTTCTGGAGGGCAAGATCACTGCCACTGGAGAACCAACTGTTTTAGGGCTAAACGGTAGAATAACAGATTGCTATGGTAGAAATACTAGGCAGGGAAGATTTAGATTGGGCTGTCTGAGAAAGCCACTCTGAGGAGGAGATTTACAAGCCGACACCTGAAGAATGAGAAGAAGCCAGTCTCCTAACACAGGTGGGGAAGAGCTTTCTAGGTTGCAGGAATGGCAAGTGCAAAGGCCTTGAGTCTTGAGCTTGCTGGACCCCAGAAACTGAAATAAGACCGGAGGTGCTGAGTTCCTGGCGTAGAGTAAGGTTGGAGATGCTGGCAAAGACAAGATCACACAGTATCTTGCAGACCACTGGGAGGATCAGTTCTGGAAAAAATCCTAATCAGCAGCCATTCTGTGCTCATTCTGTGGGCTTAGAAGAAAACCGTCATGCCTAGCTTTGTGTAGCTTTGAAGGAAATGATAATGTTGGAAGTCATAGATGAGTTAATCTCTCTAATAACTGAAGAATTTCAATTTTGGAGCCTGAGGGCAGTGACTACTGAGACACACGTACACACACACAGGTAGAATTTACTTTATGGGTTGAAGGGTTGGTTTCTGCAGTAACTAGATTATCAGTTAATTTAGAATTAGACATTGAATATTCAGAATATTCAGGTGTTGTTGCTAGAAATGAAAAGTTAGTGAGGGCAGAGAATTGAGATGCTGTTTCTACAACTCAGAAATTGCATTTTCCAATTTCTCTAAGAAAATACTTGAGAAACTAATATGCCGTGTTCCAGTTTACACGATTAACTTAGTACAACCCCAGATCTCTAAATTGACCTGCTTTTCTGGGGAAAGTACTTGCTAGGCAGCTTCAAGTATTTGGACCTCAGTTTCTTAATCTGTAAAATGCTGGGCTCTTTAAGGCATACTGAATATCTAAGATGCTCTAATTCTCTGATCTTTTATATTTTGCCCCCTCAAAGTAAATATTATTTAATTTTTTCGTGAAATCTTCATGACTATGTAGAATAGTTGGGCGGAAACTGTTCTCTTTGATCTCCCTAGGTGGATTACTTGGATTTGAGTTTGAGATGATCTGCAATCCCAAACTCTCTTTCATAACTCAATTTTTTAATCAAAACCTCAGGTGAAACTGGTAGGTGCCTTTGGTCCAGGATTCAGCCGAAGTTATATCCAAGAAGAATTTGCTGAAAAGAAATAAGAAACTTTCTCGTCTGCCAAACTTTCTCATGCCTGCTGCTCTTGAAAGCTATTTCTACAGGGAAAAAAATCTATAAACACAGATTAAAAAAAGCAACAGTTACTTCTGTTCAAGTTCTCATCACATGTGACCTGATTTTTCAATCCTCTGTGATGTCTGGACTCTGGTTTCCCAGCGAGAGCCAAAGCAAACTGCTTTCAAGAGTCTCCATCTCTGTTTGCAAACCAGACCCCGTTTGCCCATTAGGCAGACATCTGGCATGGGGGCCCAGCACAGCTTGCTTCTAGAGCCTCAGTCTGAGGCAGGGGCCAAGCTGTACTCTGTCAGATCTCATCTGAAGATGCAGAGGTCAATGTCGGGTAGGATAAATGAACTTGTTTCTGACACTAGGACTAAACAGAAAACATTTGGGGACAATGGGTGGCCTGAGGTTGATACTGTTTTCTGGAGAAGGGTAAAGAGGACTGTAATCTACCAACTGCCCTTGGAAAAGCTGTGACAGGGGGAGTGATTCTGTGTGTGGGGTGTGGGTGGTGTGTGTTTTCAGTGTGTGTGTGGGGTGTGGGTGGGGTGTGTTTTCAGTGGGTGGGGGGTGTGTGTGTGTTAGAGTGAATATGAGTAATTAATATCTGCAAAGTATCATCAAATCATTCTCCAATAATTCCTCTGCTCTTTCAAGTCCTTGTTAACATTTTTTTAAAAGACTTTGCAAGAAATAGCCATGTATTACCAATCTATTTTGCTATCATTTATACCTGCTCTCTGCTGTAGTTATTTATTGGTGCTACCTCCTGACATTTTGGACAAAAATAATACTTTCAGAAACAAATTAAAATTTTGTGTAAGGATGCTTCTATACTCTGAAAAAGAAAATTCTGCTGATCTCCTTTTTGTGCATGAGAAAATTACGATACCTGGAGTTGTTTTAACTTAAGGTAATGTCCTTGATCATTTAAACGCTCTAATAAAAATACTACTTTGTATTAGTTCATTATTGCTGCCTGATAGATCATCCCAAAACACAGTGGATTAAAACAGCACGCATTTATTTGGTTCACAATCCTGTGGGTTGGAAATGTAAGCCGTTTCATCTCCTGTTTTTTCTGGCCTTGGCTGGCCTCCCTCTGCAGTCAAATGCATGTTAGCTAAGCTGTGCTGCTGCTAGGGTTGTCTGGCTTTTGACAGCACCACAGCAAAGTTACCTCCCAAATGCTGTGGATACAAAGAGGGGCATTTTTTCAATCTACCTCACTGCTCAGTACTACATATGACACGCATGGTAACTTACATACATTTTCACCAATTATTACGAGAACTCAGTAAGTTAAATATCATTTTCGCATTTTAGAGTTGAAAAAAACAAGATTTAGAGAGACTAAGTAGCTTGTCCAAGATCATAAATAATAAGCGGACCAGCTCAGTCTTGGACCAGGATTTGGGTAACCTCAAATCTTTAATTTTTGTATTCCTATGTGACCTATTTTTCTATTTTCACAGTTAACAAATTCTGTTAAATTCTGTTACCAAATTCTAGCATCTTTGTTCCTTCATCTCTTTTCAAAAGTTCATTTAACTGTATTACTGCAACTATACAATTTATTCCAGTGTTCTCTTATTAAAAGAAAATTTGAGAGTTGCTGGACTTGGTAAAGACTGAAACGAAACATTTTAGTCTTCTTAAGTAAAACCTAGATAGTCATCTATACCAGGGGTCCCCAACCTGTGGGCTGCTTAGATGGTTTGCCCACCCCTCTGGTGGTGGTGTGTGCAGGGGCCATGTGTATTACCTACTTTTGCTCCCGACACCCTGTTTTTGTTCCCAGCTCTTCAGAAGTGGCAGTTGAGGTTTTTATGGTCGTTTTTTATCTTGTTGTCCAGAATTTGCCCCAACTGTGCGTGCACGCAATTATTTTTAGTCCTCCTAGTTTCTTTGTATTTTGTTGCTCGTGGAGACGTTTGTCCAGGTGCAAGCACTGCAGCAAAGGGTCTGAATGGCACCAGGACACCTGGAGGAGGGGACTTCTAGGACTGAAATTCAGCCAGCCTGCCATATTGGGCTCTGCCTGTCAGAATCAAATGCAATCTTTTCCAGACTTTTCAGAGGCAGGTTTTTATAAGAATATGAGTGTTCCACATGCCTACCAAAAGGGATGCCTTTTTTAATTCTCGTATATTGCCGTACTGTTAGCCTTTGTACTGCCCTAAATGATCTCTACTCACTGTCTCTAGTAAAATGGAAGTGAGACTGGTCCATGTTTTATGTTCTCCTCTTGAACTGTGCGTTCACATAATTACCACTTCCTTCTAATTGAGTACAAGCACATGGTGACAGCAGCCATGCTTCATCCTCATAAAAACATCACCTAATGTTCACTAATTGTTAGTGACATCCTCCCCCCTTCTGCCTGATGTCTGAGATCAACTTCCCTTTGGAAGGAACAAGTCAAGAGAAGGCCTGAAGGGCATGTTTAGGGAAACATGGGTCGGGCAACTTCTGCTCTAGTCTTCAGGAGAAACACTCTAGCCTCCGTGCCTTTTCTGGCTTTTTATCATCAGAGCAGTAAGAACTTAGCATTCCAAATGAAGGTGTGAGCTGAGGAACAAGATCATGAAGAGCATAGCAAGGCACAAAGAATACTCATGCCCAGCAGATGCCCAGATTTGGATCAGGATTGGGGTTCCACATAGCGCTTGGGACCAGAAAATCAGCTTTTCATGAGAATATTCATTTGCTGGCTCTGTGCCCTGTGCAGAACTCACTCAGGAGTCTGTGACAGCAGCAGACACCTATGAGGTTCATGGCATCAGATCCTGGTCAGTTTGGGCTCAAAAAATATAAAAGTACTCAAAGAGCATTATCTGTGTAAACTCTGTTTGGGTAAAGTCTTACTGCTGTGATTCCTGCTAATACTGCACTTTGCCACATCTGTAAGCTAAGCATTTCCATTTTTTAATTTGCTTTAACCATCTCAAGTTACTGTTTTTCTAAAGGGGCTACAAGCTATTAAAATAGCAATACAGAGTTGGTAGTCTAGTTCTGAGTTTTGTGGTAATTTTTTTCCAAATCAAATGCTTACTTTTTAATAATAAGGATAATAATAGCTGTTACTGTATTAACCTGCTAGGGCTACCATAACAAAATATCACAGATCGTGTGGCTTAAACAACAGAAATTAATTTTTCCACAGTTCTGGAGGCTAGAAGTCCAAGATCAAGGCGTCAGCAGGTTTGGTTCTTCCGAGGCCCCTCTCCACAGCTTGCAGATGGTCACCTTCTCACTGTGTCTTCACATGATATTTGTGAGCAAGTGCCCCTGGTGTCTGTCTGTGTCCTAATCTCCAGTCGTATTGTATTAAGGTTCACTCTAAAGACCTCCTTTTAACTTAATCACCACTTTAAACACCTTCTCTCCAAATACAGTTATATCTGAGATACTGGGGCCTCGGGCTTCAACATATACATTTGAGGGGACACAATTCAGGCTATTACAGTTACCAGTCTTCATTTCTGCTGGGTATGATTCTAGTTGCTTTACATAAATTAAGTCCACAGTTTCTCCAACTCAGCACTAGTGACATTTTGGTCTAGATAATTCTTTGTGGGTGTTGGATGGGAGGCTCCCCTGAGCATTGTAGGATGTTTAGTATCATCCCTGGCTGATGCCAGTGTCAACCCGTTAGATGCCAGTAGCATCTACCTACCTCATCCCCCGTAGTGACCGCGAAAAACGTGTCCAAACATCATCAAATCCTCCCTGAGGGACAAAACGGTCCCCACTGAGAACCATGCATTAAACCTATTCTTTACACAACAGTCCAAGTTAATGTTTAATACCCCTACTTCATAAAGAAAGATGCTGAGATCAAAATAGGAATCATTGGCCAAAGACACACGGAGACTAAGTGGCAAAGCCAGGATTTGAACGCTAGTTATTTTTTCCATGACATGAATCTACTCACTAATGGCTACCCTACTCCTCTTTAGCCTTCAACTTTCAACCATTTCTAATCCAGTTAACTCAAGCTGTGAAACACTGGGCTCAAAATAACCAGTAATTAACCATGTGATGAGACCTTTTTATGTCTTTGTGAAAATCCAAACTATAAATTGCTTGTGCCTTCCCCAAATACTGAATTATCAGTGTGGCTAATTGTCAACATGACATGGTACCAACACTACCCTCTAAAATGGTCATGAATCACTGAGCACTGGATTGGAGGATATACTTCAAGAACAACAGATTATAAACCTTAGCCTAATCCAACCGCCCATCCACCCCTAAAATGTATGACAACCCATTTTTAAAGAAGAAAAAAGGAGCGAGAGAATTTGAGATATTGGCCATTGACTATGCAAAGATGTAGGTACAGAATTAAAGTTTAAGTTCTGCCTTGAGAGAAATTGTTTAAAGACGAAAAATGCTTGGACAATGCACCCCGGAAAATGTGACAGCTTCAGAGTGACGCTCACCTTTTCTTTAAAGCCCATAGGTTCATCGAATACTCTCTGAACTTCTAATAACTCCCAGTGAGGAGTGAAAACTAAGTGGCTGTGCAAGTGTGTATGCTGAGGGGTTCTGGGAAAGACGCCTCCCGAACTCTCAAGAGGTAATCTTTGCTTCCCCACCATGAAGCGCAGACTTGATTAACTTTATCTTAGCATACCAGTAAATGTTGTACTGGCCATAAAAACAGTCAGCTCTAATATAAATCCAACTCCAGTATTTAATTCCTTGACCTTCCGTGTCAGCGATTCCTACAAGCAAGATACATGCCCTGTGAAGTGTCTCCTTTTTATTGGCTCTAAATTTACTGTCTGATCACTTTGTAGCTCCTACACTCATCACACCATGAGACAACATAAAAAGGCCTGTTCCAGAGACCTTCATATTTTGGAACATCTTTATCTATCCTACTCTGACCATTCCCTCTGCCCCAACGCAGAATCTGCCCCAACGGTAATGAATCTCCTGCGGAAGGCGTGATTTATTTTCACTACACAGTTGAAGCAAATAAGAGAAAATCTTCACTTCAATTGAGACTGAATCCTCTGGAAATTAGGAAATAATAACTTACCTTAAAATATTTCTAATTCCCACTGTTTCTGCTACAGTTTTTAAGGGTGCTCTCCCTTAAAAAGTGTTGTTGTTTCTAATAATAATAATAAAAAAGAATGTTATCATTTAAGTCAGTCAAAACTGAAACAGCCTGACAGACCCCATAAAAAGCAGAGTCTGAGGAGCTTATGGAGACCTCCCTTGCTTCGCACCGTATGACGGGGGCGGGAACGTTCTCTCCTCCTTTACCTTGATAACAGACTATTAATGCCAGAGCAGGACTCAGGGCTCTGCAGCCAATAAAAGAAAAGGCCAAATTCCTTAAATCTTTTTTTTTTTTTTAACAGCTTTATTGGAGTATAATTGCTTTACAATGGTGTGTTAGTTCCTGCTTTCTAACAAAGTGAATCAGTTATACATATACATATGTTCCCATATCTATTCCCTCTAGCGTCTCCCTCCCTCCCACCCTCCCTATCCCACCCCTCTAGGTGGTCACAAAGCACCGAGCTGATCTCCCTGTGCTATGCGGCTGCTTCCCACTAGCTAGCTATTTTACATTTGGTAGTGTATATATGTCCATGACACTCTCTCACCCTGTCACATCTCACCCCTCCCCTTCCCCATATCCTCAAGTCCATTCTCTAGTAGGTCTGTGTCTTTATTCCCGTCTTGCCACTAGGTTCTTCATGACCTTTTTTTTTTTTTTCCTTAGATTCCATATATATGTGTTAGCATACTGTATTTGTTTTTCTCTTTCTGACTTACTTCACTCTGTATTACAGACTCTAACTCCATCCACCTCACTACAAATACCTCCATTTCATTTCCTTTCATGGCCGAGTAATATTCCGTTGTATATATGTGCCACATCTTCTTTATCCATTCATCTGTTGATGGACACTTAGGTTGCTTCCATGTCCTGGCTATTGTAAATTGAGCTGCAATGAACATTTTGGTACATGACTCTTTTTGAATTATGGTTTTCTCAGGGTATATGCCCAGTAGTGGGATTGCTGGGTCGTATGGTAGTTCTATTTGTAGTTTTTTAAGGAACCTCCATACTCTTCTCCATAGTGGCTGTATCAATTTATATTCCCACCAAAAGTGCAAGAGTGTTCCCTTTTCTCCACACCCTCTCCAGCATTTATTGTTTGTAGATTTTTTGTTGATGGCCATTCTGACTGGTGTGAGATGATATCTCATTGTAGTTTTGATTGGCATTTCTCTAATGATTAATGATATTGAGCATTCTTTCATGTGTTTGTTGGCAATCTGTATATCTTCTTTGGAGAAATGTCTATTTAGGTCTTCTGCCCATTTTTGGATTGGGTTGTTTGTTTTTTGTTGGTACTGAGCTGCATGAGCTGCTTGTAGATCTTGGAGATTAATCCTTTGTCAGTTGCTTCATTTGCAAATATCTTCTCCCATTCTGAGGGTTGTCTTTTGGTCTTGTTTATGGTTTCCTTTGCTGTGCAAAAGCTTTTAAGTTTCATTAGGTCCCATTTTTTTATTTGTGTTTTTATTTCCATTTCTCTAGGAGTTGGGTCAAAAAGGATCTTGCGGTGATTTATGTCATAGAGTGCTCTGCCTTTGTTTTCCTCTAAGAGTTTGATAGTGTCTGGCCTTACATTTAGGTCTCGAATCCATTTTGAGTTTATTTTTGTGTATGGTGTTAGGGAGTGTTCTAATTTCATACTTTTACATGTACCTATCCAGTTTTCCCAGCACCACTTATTGAAGAGGCTGTCTTTTCTCCACTGTATATGCTTGCCTCCTTTATCAAAGATAAGGTGACCATATGTGCGTGGGTTTATCTCTGGGCTTTCTATCCTGTTCCATTGATGTATGTTTCTGTTTTTCTGCCAGTACCAAACTGTCTTGATTACTGTAGCTTTGTGGTATAGTCTGAAGTCAGGAAGCCTGATTCCTCCAGCTCCATTTTTCGTTCTCAAGATTGCTTTGGCTATTCGGGGTCTTTTGTGTTTCCATACAAATTGTGAAATTTTTGTTCTAGTTCTGTGAAAAATGCCAGTGGTAGTTTGATAGGGATTGCATTGAATCTGTAGATTGCTTTGGGTAGTAGAGTCATTTTCACAATGTTGATCCTTCCAATCCAAGAACATGGTATATCTCTCCATCTATTTGTATCATCTTTAATTTCTTTCATCAGTGTCTTATAATTTTCTGCATACACATCTTTTGTCTCCTTAGGTAGGTTTATTCCTAGGTATTTTATTCTTTTTGTTGCAATGGTAAACAGGAGTGTTTTCTTAATTTCACTTTCAGATTTTTCATCAATAATGTATAGGAATGCAAGAGATTTCTGTGCATTAATTTTGTGTCCTGCTACTTTACCAAATTCATTGATTAGTTCTAGTAGTTTTCTGGTAGCACCTTTAGGATTCTCTATGTATAGTATCATGTCATCTGCAAACAGTGACAGCTTTACTTCTTCTTTTCCGATTTGGATTCCTTTTATTTCTTTTTCTTCTCTGATTGCTGTGGCTAACACTTCCAAAACTATGTTGAATAATAGTGGTGAGAGTGGGCAACCTTGTCTTGTTCCTGATCTTAGTGGAAATGGTTTCAGTTTTTCACCATTGAAGACAATGTTGGCTGTGGGTTTGTCATATATGGCCTTTATTATGTTGAGGAAAGTTCCCTCTATGCCTACTTTCTGCAGGGCTTTTATCATAAATGGGTGTGGAATTTTGTCGAAAGCTTTCTCTGCATCTATTGAGATGATCATATGGTTTTTCTCCTTCAGTTTGTTAATATGATGTATCACGTTGATTGATTTGCGTATATTGAAGAATCCTTGCATTCCTGGAATAAACCCCACTTGATCATAGTGTATGATCCTTTTAATGTGCTGTTGGAGTCTGTTTGCTAGTATTTTGTTGAGGATTTTTGCATCTATGTTCATCAGTGATATTGGCCTGTAGTTTTCTTTCTTTGTGACATCTTTGTCTGGTTTTGGTATCAGGGTGATGGTGGCCTCGTAGAATGAGTTGGGGAGTGTTCCTCCCGCTGCAATATTTTGGAAGAGTTTGAGAAGGATAGGTGTTAGCTCTTCTCTAAATGTTTGATAGAATTCGCCTGTGAAGCCATCTGGTCCTGGGCTTTTGTTTGTTGGAAGATTTTTAATCCCAGTTTCAATTTCAGTGCTTGTGATTGGTCTGTTCATATTTTCTATTTCTTCCTGGTTCAGTCTCGGCAGGTTGTGCATTTCTAAGAATTTGTCCATTTCTTCCAGGTTGTCCATTTTATTGGCATAGTGTTGCTTGTAGTAATCTCTCATGATCGTTTTGTATTTCTGCAGTGTCAGTGGTTACTTCTCCTTTTTCATTTCTAATTCTATTGATTTGAGTCTTCTCCCTTTTTCTCTTGATGAGTCTGGCTAATGGTTTATCAATTTTGTTTATCTTCTCAAAGAACCAGCTTTTAGTTTTATTGATCTTCGCTATTGTCTCCTTCATTTCTTTTTCATTTATTTGTGATCTGATCTTTATGATTTCTTTCCTTCTGCTAGCTTTGGGGTTTTTTTGTTCTTCATTCTCTAATTGCTTTAGATGCAAGGTTAGGTTGTTTATTCGAGATGTTTCCTGTTTCTTGAGGTAGGCTTGTATTGCTATAAACTTCCCTCTTAGAACTGCTTTTGCTGCATCCCATAGGTTTTGGGTCGTCGTGTCTCCATTGTCATTTGTCTCTAGGTATTTTTTTTTTTTTTTTTTTTTTTTTTTTTTTTTATTTTTTATTTTTTTTTAACATCTTTATTGAAGTATAATTGCCTTACAATGGTGTGTTAGCTTCTGCTTTATAACAAAGTGAATCAGTTATACATATACAATATGTTCCCATTTCTCTTCCCTCTTGCATCTCCCTCCCTCCCACCCTCCCCATCCCATCCCTCTAGATGGTCACAAAGCACCGAGCTGATCTCCCTGTGCTATGCGGCTGCTTCCCACTAGTTATCTATTTTACATTTGGTAGTGTATATATGTCCATGACACTCTCTTACCCTGTCACATCTCACCCCACCCCCTCCCCATATCCTCAAGTCCATTCTCTAGTAGGTCTGTGTCTTTATTCCCGTCTTGCCACTAGGTTCTTCATGGCCTTTTTTTTTTTTTTTTTTTTTTTTTTCTTTTTTTTTTTTTTCCCCTTAGATTCCGTATATATGTGTTAGCATACTGTATTTGTTTTTCTCTTTCTGACTTACTTCACTCTGTATGACAGACTCTAACTCCATCCACCTCATTACAAATACCTCCATTTCATTTCTTTTTATGGCTGAGTAATATTCCATTGTATATATGTGCCACATCTTCTTTATCCATTCATCTGTCGATGGACATTTAGATTGCTTCCAAGTCCTGGCTATTGTAAATAGAGCTGCAATGAACATTTTGGTACATGACTCTTTTTGACCTATGGTTTTCTCAGGGTATATGCCCAGTAGTGGGATTGCTGGGTCGTATGGTAGTTCTATTTGTAGTTTTTTAAGGAACCTCCATACTGTTCTCCATAGTGGCTGTATCAATTTACATTCCCACCAACAGTGCAAGAGTGTTCCCTTTCCTCCACACCCTCTCCAGCATTTATTGTTTCTAGATTTTTTGATGATGGCCATTCTGACCGGTGTGAGATGATATCTCATTGTAGTTTTGATTTGCATTTCTCTAATGATTAATGATGTTGAGCATTCTTTCATGTGTCTGTAGGCCATCTGTATATCTTCTTTGGAGAAATGTCTATTTAGGTCTTCTGCCCATTTTTGGATTGGGTTATTCGTTTTTTTGTTATTGAGCTGCATGAGCTGCTTGTAAATCTTGGAGATTAATCCTTTGTCAGTTGCTTCATTTGCAAATATTTTCTCCCATTCTGATGGTTGTCTTTTGGTCTTGTTTATGGTTTCCTTTGCTGTGCAAAAGCTTTTAAGTTTCATTAGGTCCCATTTGTTTATTTGTGTTCTTATTTCCATTTCTCTGGGAGCTGGGTCAAAAAGAATCTTGCTGTGATGTATGTCATAGAGTGTTCTGCCTATGTTTTCCTCTAAGAGTTTGATAGTGTCTGCCCTTACACTTAGGTCTTTAATCCATTTTGAGTTTATTTTTGTGCATGGTGTCAGGGAGTGTTCTATTTTCATACTTTTACATGTACCTGTCCAATTTTCCCAGCACCACTTATTGAAGAGGCTGTCTTTTCTCCACTGTATATGCTTGCCTCCTTTATCAAAAATAAGGTGCCCATATGTGTGTGGGTTTATCTCTGGGCTTTCTATCCTGTTCCATTGATCTATATTTCTGTTTTTGTGCCAGTACCAAACTGTCTTGATTACTGAAGCTTTGTAATATAGTCTGAAGTCAGGGAGCCTGATTCCCCCAGCTCCATTTTTCGTTCTCAAGATTGCTTTGGCTATTCGGGGTCTTTTGTGTTTCCATACAAATTGTGACATTTTTTGTTCTAGTTCTGTGAAAAATGCCAGTGGTAGTTTGATAGGGATTGCATTGAATCTGTAGATTGCTTTGGGTAGTAGAGTCATTTTCACAATGTTGATTCTTCCAATCCAGGAACATGGTATATCTCTCCATCTATTTGTATCATCTTTAATTTCTTTCATCAGTGTCTTATAATTTTCTGCATACAGGTCTTTTGTCTCCTTAGGTAGGTTTATTCCTAGATATTTTATTCTTTTTGTTGCAATGGTAAATGGGAGTGTTTTCTTAATTTCACTTTCAGATTTTTCGTCATTAGTGTATAGAAATGCAAGAGATTTCTGTGCATTAATTTTGTATCCTGCTACTTTACCAAATTCATTGATTAGCTCTAGGAGTTTTCTGGTAGCATCTTTAGGATTCTCTATGTATAGTATCATGTCATCTGCAAATAGTGACAGCTTTACTTCTTCTTTTCCGATTTGGATTCCTTTTATTTCTTTGTCTTCTATGATTGCTGTGGCTAACACTTCCAAAACTATGTTGAATAATAGTGGTGAGAGTGGGCAACCTTGTCTTGTTCCTGATCTTAGTGGAAATGGTTTCAGTTTTTCACCATTGAGGACAATGTTGGCTGTGGGTTTGTCATATATGGCCTTTATTATGTTGAGGAAAGTTCCCTCTATGCCTACTTTCTGCAGGGCTTTTATCATAAATGGGTGTTGAATTTTGTCGAAAGCTTTCTCTGCATCTATTGAGATGATCATATGGTTTTTCTCCTTCAGTTTGTTAATATGATGTATCACATTGATTGATTTGCGTATATTGAAGAATCCTTGCATTCCTGGGATAAACCCCACTTGATCATGGTGTATGATCCTTTTAATGTGCTGTTGGATTCTGTTTGCTAGTATTTTGTTGAGGATTTTTGCATCTATGTTCATCAGTGATATTGGCCTGTAGTTTTCTTTCTTTGTGACATCTTTGTCTGGTTTTGGTATCAGGGTGATGGTGGCCTCGTAGAATGAGTTTGGGAGTGTTCCTCCCTCTGCAATATTTTGGAAGAGTTTGAGAAGGATAGGTGTTAGCTCTTCTCTAAATGTTTGATAGAATTCACCTGTGAAGCCATCTGGTCCTGGGCTTTTGTTTGTTGGAAGGTTTTTAATCACAGTTTCAATTTCAGTGCTTGTGATTGGTCTGTTCATATTTTCTATTTCTTCCTGGTTCAGTCTCGGCAGTTTGTGCCTTTCTAAGAATCTGTCCATTTCTTCCAGGTTGTCCATTTTATTGGCATAGAGTTGCTTGTAGTAATCTCCCATGATCTTTTGTATTTCTGCAGTGTCAGTGGTTACTTCTCCTTTTTCATTTCTAATTCTATTGATCTGAGTCTTCTCCCTTTTTCTCTTGATGAGTCTGGCTAATGGTTTATCAATTTTGTTTATCTTCTCAAAGAACCAGCTTTTAGTTTCATTGATTTTTGCTATTGTTTCCTTCATTTCTTTTTCATTTATTTCTGACCTGATCTTTATAATTTCTTTCCTTCTGCTGGCTTTGGGGTTTTTTTGTTCTTCTTTCTCTAATTGCTTTAGGTGCAAGGTTAGGTTGTTTATTCGAGATGTTTCCTGTTTCTTGAGGTAGGCTTGTATTGCTATAAACTTCCCTCTTAGCACTGCTTTTGCTGCGTCCCATAGGTTTTGGGTCGTCGTATCTCCATTGTCATTTGTTTCTAGGTATTTTTTGATTTCCCCTTTGATTTCTTCAGTGATCACTTCGTTATTAAGTAATGTATTGTGTAGCCTCCATGTGTTTGTATTTTTTACAGGTCTTTTCCTGTAATTGATATCTAGTCTCATAGCGTTGTGGTCGGAAAAGATACTTGATACGATTTCAATTTTCTTAAATTTACCAAGGCTTGATTTGTGACCCAAGATATGATCTATCCTGGAGAATGTTCCATGAGCACTTGAGAAAAATGTGTATTCTGTTGTTTTTGGATGGAATGTCCTATAAATATCAATTAAGTCTATCTTGTTTAATGTATCATTTAAAGCTTGTGTTTCCTTATTTATTTTCATTTTGGATGATCTGTCCATTGGTGAGAGTGGGGTGTTAAAGTCCCCTACTATGATTGTGTTGCTGTCGATTTCCCCTTTTATGGCTGTTAGTATTTGCCTTATGTATTGAGGTGCTCCTATGTTGGGTGCATAAATATTTACAATTGTTATACCTTCCTCTTGTATCGATCCCTTGATCATTATATAGTGTCCTTCTTTGTCTCTTGTAATAGTCTTTATTTTAAAGTCTATTTTGTCTGATATGAGAATTGCTACTCCAGCTTTCTTTTGATTTCCATTTGCATGGAATATCTTTTTCCATCCCCTCACTTTCAGTCTATATGTGTCTCTAGGTCTGAAGTGGGTCTCTTGTAGACAGCATATATATGGGTCTTGTTTTTGTATCCATTCAGCCAGCCTGTGTCTTTTGGTGGGAGCATTTAATCCATTTACATTCAAGGTAATTATCGATATGTATGTTCCTATTCCCATTTTCTTAAATGTTTTGGGTTTGTTATTGTAGGTGTTTTCCTTCTCTTGTGTTTCTTGCCTAGAGAAGTTCCTTTAGCATTTGTTGTAAAGCTGGTTTGGTGGTGCTGAACTCTCTCAGGTTTTGCTTGTCTGTAAAGGTTTTAATTTCTCCATCGAATCTGAATGAGATCCTTGCTGGGTAGTGTAATCTTGGTTGCAGGTTTTTCTCCTTCATCACTTTAAGTATATCCTGCCACTCCCTTCTGGCTTGCAGAGTTTCTGCTGAAAGATCAGATGTTAACCTTATGGGGATTCCCTTGTGTGTTATTTGTTTTTTTTCCCTTGCTGCCTTTAATATGTTTTCCTTATATTTAATTTTTGATAGTTTGATTAATATGTGTCTTGGTGTGTTTCTCCTTGGGTTTATCCTGTATGGGACTCTCTGTGCTTCCAGGACTTGATTAACTATTTCCTTTCCCATATTAGGGAAGTTTTCAACTATAATCTCTTCAAATATCTTCTCAGTCCCTTTCTTTTTCTCTTCTTCTTCTGGGACCCCTATAATTCGAATGTTGGCGCGTTTAATGTTGTCCCAGAGGTCCCTGAGACTGTCCTCAGTTCTTTTCATTCTTTTTTCTTTATCCTGCTCTGCAGTAGTTATTTCCACCATTTTATCTTCCAGGTCACTTATCCTTTCTTCTGCCTCAGTTATTCTGCTATTGATCCCATCTAGAGTATTTTTAATTTCATTTATTGTGGTTTTCATCATTGCTTGGTTCCTCTTTAGTTCTTCTACGTCCTTGTTAAATGTTTCTTGCATTTTGTCTATTCTATTTCCAAGATTTTGGATCATCCTTACTATCATTATTCTGAATTCTTTTTCAGGTAGACTACCTATTTCCTCTTCATTTGTTAAGTCTGGTATGTTCTGACCTTGCTCCTTCATCTGCTGTGTGTTTTTCTGTCGTCTCATTTTGCTTATCTTACTGTGTTTGGGGTCTCCTTTTCACAGGCTGCAGGTTCGTAGTTCCTGTTGTTTTTGGTATCTGTCCCCAGTGGCTAAGGTTGGTTCAGTGGGTTGTGTAGGCTTCCTGGTGGAGGGAACTAGTGCCTGAGCTCTGGTGGATGAGGTTGGCTCTTGTCTTTCTGGTGGGCACGTCCACGTCTGGTGGTGTATTTTGGGGTGTCTGTGGCCTTATTATGATTTTAGGCAGCCTCTCTGCTAATGGATGGGGCTGTGTTCCTGTCTTGCTAGTTGTTTGGCATATGGTGTCCAGCACTGTAGCTTGTTGGTCGTTGAGTGAAGCTGGGTCTTGATGTTGAGATGGAGATCTCTGAGAGATTTTTGCCGTTTGGTATTACGTGAAGCTGGGAGGTCTCTTGTGGACCAGTGTCCTGAAGTTGGCTCTCCCACTTCGGAGGCACGGCCCTGATGCCTGGCTGGAGTACCAAGAGCCTTTCGTCCACACGGCTCAGAGTAAAAGGGAGAAAAAATAGAAAGAAAGAAAGAAAGAAAGAAAGAAAGAGGCTATAATATAGTGAAGTAAAATAAAGCTATTGTAAAGCAAAGCTATACAGACAAAATCGCACCCAGAAGCATATACATATACACTCACAAATAAAGGAAAAGGGGAAAAATTAATATATCCTGCTCCCAAAGTCCACCTCCTGAATTTGGGATGATTCGTTGTCTATTCAGGTATTCACCAGATGCAGGCACATCAAGTTGTTTGTGGAGTTTTAATCCGCTGCTTCTAAGGTTGCTGGGAGAGATTTCCCCTTATCTTCCCTGTTCGCACAGTTCCTGGGGTTCAGCTTTGGATTTGGACCCGCCTCTGCGTGTAGGTCGCCTGAGGGCGTCTATTCCCCGCACAGACAGGACGGGGTTAAAGGAGCAGCTGCTTCGGGGGCTCTGGCTCACTCAGGCCGCGGGGAGGGAGGTGTACAGAGGAGGCGGGGTGAGCCTGCGGCGGCTGAGGCCGGCGTGACGTTGCACCAGCCTGAGGCGGGCAGTGCGTTCTCCCGGGGAACTTGTCCCCGGATCACGGGACCCTGGCAGTGGCGGGCTGCACAGGCTCCCGGGAGGGGCGATGTGGAGAGTGACTTGTGCTCACACACAGGCTTTTTGGAGGCGGCAGCAGCAGCCCCAGCGTCTCACGCCCGTCTCTGGGGTCCGTGCTGATCGCCGCGGCTCACGCCTTTCTCTGGAGTTCGTTTAGGCGGCACTCTGAATCCCCTCTCCTTGCGCGCCGCGAAACAAAGAGGCAAGAAAAAGTCTCTTGCCTCTTCGGCAGCTGCAGACTTTTTCCCGGACTCCCTACCAGCCAGCTGTGGTGCGCTAACCCCTTCAGGCTGTGTTCACGCCGCCAGCCCCAGTCCTCTCCCTGCGATCCAACCGAAACCGAAACCCGAGCCTCAGCTCCCAGCCCCGCCCGCCGAGCAGACAAGCCTCTCGGGCTGGTGAGTGCTGCTCCGCGCCGAGCCTCTGTGCGGGAGTCTCTCCGTTTTTTTCCTCTGCGCCCCTGTTGCTGTGGGGTCTGCGGTGATCGCCGCGGCTCGCGCCCTTCTCTGGAGTTCGTTTAGGCGGCGCTCTGAATCCCCTCTCCTTGCGCGCCGCGAAACAAAGAGGCAAGAAAAAGTCCCTTGCCTCTTCGGCAGCTGCAGACTTTTTCCCGGTCTCCCTCCCAGCCAGCTGTTGTGCGCTAATCCCTTCAGGCTGTGTTCACGCCGCCAGCCTCAGTCCTCTCCCTGTGATCCGACCGAAGCCGAGCCTCAGCTCCCAGCCCCGCCCGCCCCGGCGGGGGAGCAGACAAGCCTCTCGGGCTGGAGAGTGCTGCTCGGCGCCGAGCCTCCGTGCGGGAACCTCTCCGCTTTGCCCTCCGCACCCCTGTGGCTGCGCTCTCCTCCGTGGCTCCGAAGCTTCCCCCCTCTGCCACCCGCAGTCTCCGCCCGCGAAGGGGCTTCCTAGTGCGTGGAAATCTTTCCTCCTTCACGGCTCCCTCCCACTAGTGCAGGTGCCGTCCCTATTCTTTTGTCTCTGTTATTTCTTTTTTCTTTTGCCCTACCCAAGTACGGGGGGAGTTTCTTGCCTTTTTGGAGGTCGGACGTTTTCTGCCAGCGTTCAGTGGGTGTTCTGTAGGAGCAGTTCCACGTGTAGATGTATTTCTACTGTATCTGTGGGAAGGAAGGTGATCTCCGCGTCTTACTCTTCCGCCATCTTCCCGAGGACCCCCTGTCTCTAGGTATTTTTTGATTTCCCCTTTGATTTCTTTAGTGATCACTTCGTTATTACATAGTGTATTGTGTAGCCTCCATGTGTTTGTATTTTTTACAGATCTTTTCCTGTAATTGATATCTAGTCTCATAGCATTGTGGTCAGAAAAGATACTTGATACGATTTCAATTTTCTTAAATTTACCAAGGCTTGATTTGTGACCGAAGGTATGATCTATCCTGGAGAATGTTCCATGAGCACTTGAGAAAAAAGTGTATTCTGTTGTTTTTGGGTGGAATGTCCTATAAATATCCATTAAGTCCATCTTGTTTAATGTATCATTTAAAGCTTGTGTTTCCTTATTTATTTTCATTTTGGATGATCTGTCCATTGGTGAAAGTGGGGTGTTAAAGTCCCCTACTATGATTGTGTTGCTGTTGATTTCCCCTTTTATGGCTGTTAGTATTTGCCTTATGTATTGAGGTGCTCCTATGTTGGGTGCATAAATATTTACAACTGTTATACCTTCTTCTTGGATTGATCCCTTGATCATTATATAGTGTCCTTCTTTGCCTCTTGTAATAGTATTTATTTTAAAGTCAATTTTGTCTGATATGAGAATTGCTACTCCAGCTTTCTTTTGATTTCCATTTGCATGGAATATCTTTTTCCATCCCCTCACTTTCAGTCTGTATGTGTCCCTAGGTCTGAAGTGGGTCTCTTGTAGACAGCATATATACGGGTCTTGTTTTTGTATCTATTCAGCCAGTCTGTGTCTTTTGGTGGGAGCATTTAAGGTAAAAATTTAAGGTAATTATCGATATGTATGTTCCTATTACCATTTTCTTAAATGTTTTGGGTTTGTTATTGTAGTTGTTTCCCTTCTCTTGTGTTTCTTGCCTAGAGAAGTTCCTTTAGCATTTGTTGTAAACCTGGATTGGTGGTGCTGAACTCTCTCAGCTTTTGCTTGTCTGTAAAGGTTTTAATTTCTCCATCAAATCTGAATGAGATCCTTGCTGGGTAGAGTAATCTTGGTTGTAGGTTTTTCTCCTTCATCACTTTAAGTATATCCTGCCACTCCCTTCTGGCTTGCAGAGTTTCTGCTGAAAGATCAGATGTTAACCTTATGGGGATTCCCTTGTGTGTTATTTGTTG
Organism: Balaenoptera physalus; assembly: GCF_965194825.1. Taxonomy (NCBI): domain Eukaryota; kingdom Metazoa; phylum Chordata; class Mammalia; order Artiodactyla; family Balaenopteridae; genus Balaenoptera; species Balaenoptera physalus. Next base: position 16,582,549 of record NC_138902.1, read on the forward strand.
CTTTTCCCTTGCTGCCTTTAATATGTTTTCTTTATATTTAATTTTTGACAGTTTGATTAATATGTGTCTTGGCGTGTTTCTCCTTGGGTTTATCCTGTATGGGACTCTCTGTGCTTCCAGGACTTGATTAACTATTTCCTTTCCCATATTAAGGAAGTTTTCAACTATAATCTCTTTGAATATTTTCTCAGTCCCTTTCTTTTTCTCTTCTTCTTCTGGGACCCCTATAATTCGAATGTTGGTGCGTTTAATGTTGTCCCAGAGGTCTCTGAGACTGTCCTCAGTTCTTTTCATTCTTTTTTCTTTATTCTGCTCTGCAGTAGTTATTTCCACTATTTTATCTTCCAGGTCACTTACCCGTTCTTCTGCCTCAGTTATTCTGCTACTGATCCCTTCTAGAGTATTTTTATTTTCATTTATTGTGTTTTTCATCGTTGCTTGGTTCCTCTTTAGTTCCTCTACGTCCTTGTTAAATGTTTCTTGCATTTTGTCTATTCTATTTCCAAGATTTTGGATCATCTTTACTATCATTATTCTGAATTCTTTTTCAGGTAGACTGCCTATTTCCTCTTCGTTTGTTAGGTCTGGTGTGTATTGACCCTGCTCCTTCATCTGCTGTGTGTTCTTCTGTCGTCTCATTTTGCTTATCTTACTGTGTTTGGGGTCTCCTTTTCACAGGCTGCAGGTTTGTAGTTCCTGTTGTTTTTGGTATCTGTCCGCAGTGGCTAAGGTTGGTTCAGTGGGTTGTGTAGGCTTCCTGGTGGAGGGGACTAGTGCCTGTGTTCTGCTGGATGAGGCTGGATCTTGTCTTTCTGGTGGGCACGTCCACATCTGGTGGTGTGTTTTGGGGTGTCTGTGGCCTTATTATGATTTTAGGCAGCCTCTCTGCTAATGGATGGGGCTGTGTTCCTGTCTTGCTAGTTGTTTGGCATAGGGTGTCCAGCACTGTAGCTTGCTGGTCATTGAGTGAAGCTGGGTCTTGATGTTGAGATGGAGATCTCTGAGAGATTTTCACCGTTTGGTATTACGTGGAGCTGGGAGGTCTCTTGTGGACCAGTGTCCTGAAGTTGGCTCTCCCACCTCAGAGGCACAGCCCTGATGCCTGGCTGGAGCACCAAGAGCCTTTCATCCACATGGCTCAGAATAAAAGGGAGAAAAATTAGAAAGAGAGAAAGAAAGAGGATAAAATAAAATAAAATAAAGCTATTATAATAAAAAATAAGAAAAAAATTATTAAGAAAAAATTTATTAAGAAAAATTTTTTTTAATTTTTTAAAATAAATTTATTAATTTTTTATAATAAAAAATAAGAAAAAAATTATTAAGAAAAAATTCATTTAGAAAAAAATTTTTAATCTTTTAAAATAAAAATTAAGAAAAAAATTATTAAGAAAAAAATTTTTTTAATAAAAAATAAGGAAAAAATTATTAAGAAAAATTAATTAAGAAAAAAAATTTTTAAGTAAAAAACAAACAAACAAAAAAAAAACGGACGGACCAAATCCTAGGACAAATGGTGAAAGCAAAGCTATACAGACAAAAATCTCACCCAGAAGCATACACATATACACTCACAAAAAAAGGAAAAGGGGAAAAATTAATATATCCTGCTCCCAAAGTCCACCTCCTCAATTTGGGATGATTCGTTGTCTATTCAGATATTCAACAGATGCAGGTACATCAAGTTGTTTGTGGAGTTTTAATCCGCTGCTTCTGAGGCTGCTGGGAGAGATTTCCCTTTCACTTCTTTGTTCGCACAGCTCCCGGGGTTCAGCTTTGGATTTGGACCCGCCTCTGCGTGTAGGTTGCCTGAGGGCGTCTGTTCTTCACTCACACAGGACGGGGTTAAAGGAGCAGCTGCTTCGGGGGCTCTGGCTCACTCAGGCCGGGAGGAGGGAGGGGTACGGATGCGGGGCGAGCCTGCGGCGGCAGAGGCGTCATGACGTTGCAGCAGCCTGAGGCGTGCCGTGCGTTCTCCCCGGGAAGTTGTCCCCGGATCACGGGACCCTGGCCGTGGCGGGCTGCACAGCCTCCCGGGAGGGGAGGTGTGGAGAGTGACCTGTGCTCGCACACAGGCTTCTTGGTGGTGGCAGCAGCAGCCTTAGCATCTCATGCCCGTCTCTGGGGTCCGCGCTGATCGCCGTGGCTCGTGCCTGTCTCTGGAGCTCGTTTAGGCGGCGCTCTGAATCCCCTCTCCTCGCGCACCAGGAAACAAAGAGGCAAGAAAAATTCTCTTGCCTGTTCGCAGCTGCAGACTTTTTCCCGGACTCCCTCCCGGCTAGCCGTGGCGCACTAGCCCCTTCAGGCTGCGTTCACGCCGCCAACCCCAGTCCTCTCCCTGCGATCCGACCGAAGCCCGAGCCTCAGCTCCCAGCCCCGCCCGTCCCGGCCGGTGAGCAGACAAGCCTCTTGGGCTGGTGAGTGCTGCTCGGCGCCGAGCCTCTGTGCAGGAATCTCTCCGCTTTGCCCTCCGCACCCCTGTGGCTGCGCTCTCCTCCATGACTCCGAAGCTTCCCCCCTCCGCCACCCGCAGTCTCCGCCCGCGAAGGGGCTCCTAGTGTGTGGAAACCTTTCCTCCTTCACAGCTCCCTCCCACTGGTGCAGGTCCCGTCCCTATTCCTTTGTCTCTGTTATTTCTTTTTTCTTTTGCCCTACCCAAGTATTTGGGGAGTTTCTTGCCTTTTGGGAGGTCTGACGTCTTCTGCCAGCGTTCAGTGGGTGTTCTGTAGGAGCAGTTCCACGTGTAGATGTATTTCTGATGTATCTGTGGGAAGGAAGGTGATCTCCGCGTCTTACTTTTCCGCCATCTTGCCCAGACCCCCCCCCTTAAATCTTATCTGACTTTGCAGATAATCACTTGCCCAGCTGACCAAGGCGAGTGAAAATTGAAAGGGTCCTCACCTATGGTAAAGACAAGTTGGTTCCTCCTGAAAAATGCCTAAAATATATATGTGAACTTTACCCCTGTGGCTTGCTACCCTGCTTCTCATCTGAATACCCTACTTTCATTCTTTGAGTCCCAGCGCTCTTAAAAGTCAGTGAAAAGGAAAGACAAAGTTGGCCAAGTCACAAATTAGGAGAAAGTTCTGTTTAGAGAAAGCCTTGGGTAAAATTACACACACCTGCATGAGACCTGAAATTGGAAAGCAGATGAGCGACCATAGGGAGGAAACACTCCAGTTTGGGAGGAGCTCAGGGAACACAGAAACCCAGGGAAAGTGAGAAATGCAGTGACCCAGTTGCTCTGGGGCTCCCTTTGTGGGTTCCCTGCACTTTCCTGGCAGCAAGTGGGTACTGGGACTAAAATGGCAAAGAGAGGGAGCACTTTTTTCCCTTTCACCTACTAGAGCTCCTATCTACAAAATCACAGAACTGGGCAAAGCACCTTGCTAGAATTTGTATTAAATTATGATCACAAAACTTAGTAGAGCAATGACAAACTTATGGCATTGAGGTGTCCCCATCGGAACTCAAATTCCCAGATATTGTCAAAGCTAATTTTGCTTCTCTGTTATCTGGCTGCTTCTGAAATCCCCTTGAGAGAAGCTGTGACTTTTACAATGACTTGGTGGATGGTGAAATAAATGGAATTTATGAATATACCCTCTCTTCTAGGGATGTTCCCTACGCTGAGGAATTGAACAAACTAAATCTAAAATTGGGGCAAGGAGTGACTGCTGTCAAGAGTGACTAGTCCAATGTAAAGAACACCCTGTGGTGGCACATCCTGTGTTCTGTTACTGATTGTGGCAGTGACTGCCATGTGCTCGCCAAAACTGGTCTCATTTCCCTCCTGGCCACAGGCTAGGCTACATTTGCCAGCCTCCTTTGCTGTTAAAAGTGGCCATACTACTGAGTGCTGGCCCATGGAATCATGGAATGTGAGTGGAAGTGATATTTGCCATTTGCATGCTTGGCTCATAAAAATGAACTTTCTCTTTCCCTATCTACAGAATGAAGAAGACACTGTGACGATCATCTGGAGAAGGGTCAGATGGAAGGATGCTGGGTCCCTGAATGGCCACGTGGAATGCCTCTCCCTGATTGCAAACATATACGTTGAACTCTGTGTGAATGTGAAAGTTTTATATATTAAGCTACTTGGATTTAAGGGTCTATTAACACAGATTGCCTCATATACCCTAATGAAATTGAGTACTCATAGGTTGAACTTCATGGCTTCAGTTTCTTCATCTCTGAAAGAGGGCTACTATCCTTCCCTTTAGCACAGTTTTGGGGGCTATTAAGTGAAAGAATATAAATATCAAAGTTTTGAAACATACAAAGTATGACATAAGGCATTATTTTTTTGTAAATTGAGGCAACATAGTACGGTCTCCTAAAATACATTTTTACTACCCCATTTGCCATCCCAGTGTGCCTCAGCCACAGCCCAGACCTATTCTCTGCAATGGGGGCAGTTGACTTCCAAATGCAACCAGGAGGTAGTCATGGCTTTTTTGGTTCTTATCCCTGCTTAGTTTTGTTTGTTTGTTTGGTGACCACAGTGACACTTAGTGGTGAATGCATTCATCAAATTCCTTCCTGAAAACAGGATTTGGTTTTGTTTGTTTGACTTTGGGTTTTGAGAAGAAGTAAGCAAGGAGATTACTGCAGACAGGTAACAAGGGCACTATTGTGGACCAAGAAACATCTCTGAGACAGTTTTCCAGGATGACAGTAGGCAGAGTCAACTCCTCAGGAAAGTCTCTGGCTGCTGCCAGGACCTGGCTGCTTGCCAGGACGACCACTTCGTCTTGACCAAGAACAAGCATCCAAGAGAAACATAAGGCCAACCAGTCACAGCAGTAAGTGAATTAAGGGCAAACTTCTGTGATTTAATCCAAGGAAAGCAAAAAAGGATACCTAGTTTCTAAAGTGTTTCCTATGTCGGCAACAAAATTGTCCAATTCTTTCTCCAACATACATGGTGGTTTTGAGCCCCATGAGTCCCTTATTGAAATGCATAGGTTACCTTTAGGAGTAGTCAAACTCTAGCCTATTCTCATACTATTCAGGCTGAAGAATCTTAGAAGTCATCTAGTTCTTTTTTTTTTCCCTCCCCTTTTGCACATGTGGCCCAATGAGAAATACTTTGTGCAATATCAGACAGTCAGCACCAGAATCCAGATCTCTAGACATCTTGTCCAGGATGCTTTTCACTTCAGCACACTCTCTGCCATCCAGAGAGCAGTAATATTCTGAAGAGCAAAAATTAAAATAGCATTATTTATCCTTAACCTTGCAGATGTTGTTTCTGTGCCTGCAACTACCAAAGCATCATCTATGTCCTTGAATGTAGCATATGTCATCTAATATAGTTGCTCACTTTTTGTGTATGTGAGGGGTGGAGATTTGGGGTAGATGTAGCAACAAAAGCTACCATGCATTGCCTTCTATGTGCAGTACATATGAACATTATAGAGAACAAAATTACCTTATGTATAGGGAAAAAGTAAGCATGTTGTAGGTTCTTACTTAATAAGAAACACATTCTAAAAACATATCAGATCTGCTTGACAACAGTTAGCCTTTCCATCAGCCATGGAGAAGCAGTTGGAATAGAGTGAACTTTAAGTTATTCCACTGATGGGTAGATGCCTGGGTCCTTTGATGACTTAAGACACAGGGAATGACATTGTCTCTTGGCTTTTGGCTGCTACCAGCTGGCTAAAGTTCCAAGTACAGACGCATCCATAACAGAGGGCTGAGTGTATGCTCAAACTTAAATTGCACTAAACTGTACACCTTAGCTGCCTTCCTTCCCAAATTTGCTCCTTCTAAATCTTCCCCATCTTGGTTAGTGCCAAACAGCAAAACTGCTCAAAAAAAATTAGACTTGCCCTTGCTCCCCTCCTTTAATTACACTCCACAACCAGTCTATTAGTGAATCTCGTCAGCTGTAGCCTTAATATATGTCCCAAATCTGACTAGTTCCTATATCACCTGTACCACAATCCAAACCACCATCATCTCTTTCTTGGATTATTTTAATAGCTTCTTCATTGGTCTCTCTGCTACTAATTTGGTCCCCATCCGTCTATTATCTATTATCTACAATCAGAATCATCCTGTTAAAACATAGGTCAGATCTCTTCATCTCTTTCGGCTCAAAACCCTTCATCAGCTTCCTGATTCTCTTTGCTCACAAGCCAAGGTACTTGCAATAATCCAGGAAGCCACACCTGAGCTGGTGCCCCCCACCTCTCTAACTTTATCTCCTAGCCCTCCTTCCCTCACTCACTCAGCTTTCATCACACTGGCCTTCTTCCTGCTGCTCAGACATGCCCCTCACTCTTCCATCTTCAAACGCTGTACCCTTGCCGTTTCTTCAGCCGCATACCCTTTCTCCTGCAGACTCTCATAGCTTGCCCCCTCGCCTCTGGCCTTTTCTCTCTGTCACCTTCTCAGTGAGGTCTTCTCCAGAAATTCTATTTAAGATGGAAACCTCTTCCTGTCTTACCTCCCCTGCAATCCCCGTCTATCTTTCTGTGCTGTATTTTCCTCCATTCTTCTTATCTAATGTTCATTATCATCCATCATCTTCTCATCTCATATTATTTATTTTGTTAATTGTCTGTCTCACCTCTCTAGAATGTAACCTCTGTGAAGGCACCAATTTTCGTCTGTTCTGTGCGGTGGTATCTCCAGCACTTAGAATAATACAAGGTAGACACTCAAAAAATAGCTGTTGAATGAATAAATGAGCGAATGAATGAGAAATTAATGAGTAGAGGAAAAGCTTAGGATACCTTGGGATTTCAGCAAGTCTTTATTTTTCTGCTGATCTTAGAGATTAACTTTTAGGGTAATGAGTTCTACAGTGGCAGCCTCCAGACTGAAAAGGTAAGCAGAATGGTCTTCTGTTCACATAGTATTGTTTCTGGTGTTGTTTTCATTGAATTTAAATGCCTTTTAGGCAGGTGATAGATGCTACTGTTCACCACTCTACTTGCGTTCCCATGTCTTATACTTGGCTGACTTACACATACCTTACCTGCCTGCCTGGTTCTTGAAGGCATTTGAGTTTGTGACCCTGTTAATTTCACTTTAAAGACCACTCTGTGGAGAAATATTACAGAGGCCAAAGCCATCCTCAGTATTACAGAGGCCAAAGTCATAATTCATTGCTTCTTCTCTTGTGAATTGAGCATTTGTCATGAACTGGGCTCACGCCAGGGAACCAAAGATGAAGAAGTCCCTTCCTCGGAAGCTGGACATTTAATGGAGCTGTCACAGAAAGTCTGAGTCCCATATCCAGAGGACCCTTGGGCTTAACACAAACAGCTTTCTTTTCTCCCCCAGAAGGGTACATTTCAGAGATGCCATCATACAAACTTATCATTAAATATTTCCTTCCTTGTTTCTTGCTCTCATATCTCAGATTTGTTTTTCCATCTTAACTGAAAAATAGATTTCTCTCTGAGGAGTGAGGCTCCAGGCCGAAATCTTTTGTGTGAACTTTTAGGCCCAATGAGGCTTTGTCTGTCAGGCCTCACAGGGAGAAACTGCCCTCCCCAGTCCAGACTTGGTGCACGGTCAATGCACTGTAGTTTCCTGGAGAGATTTGCAGTCCAGGACTCAAATATCTGGCCCTGGCCCAGCCCTGCCCGTATGCATATCTGCCTGCCTAACCCAGGTACCTCCACTCAGAGGCCAACTTCCCAGGGGCCTGGGCTGAGGCACTTTTTTCCACTTTGACTCTGTACCTTTCTACTCCTGGCCTCCCCCCGGCTCATGGGTCCATACAGAGACAAGAGCCTTCTGTTTGGGGCTTCTCAACAATGAGATGATTTCCCTTATTTTCCACCTCACCCTTGCCCCTTGCTGTTCTGGGGAGAAAAATGGAAAACAAGAGGGCCAACACCTCTTTTTGGCTCTTGCTTGCACTTTGAGGTACATGAATAAAGGCTTGATTGTTGCTGATTTTTTGACACTCTAAATCCAAGAAGGTTATGGGAAACAGATACTGAGTCCTAATTTTCCTGTGTCTCCCCACTTCTCTCCCTTTACCCTCCCTCAATATCTTGTGACCAGTAGAAGGTGCAGCATTTTCTTGGCTATTACCTATCATTTTGAGAATATGACTTTTCACTTCTATTTAATAATCTCTCCTACTTTGGAATCAATCCCATCCACTGAAAGCCATTAATGACTTCCAGTTGAATCTAGAATGACATTTAAATTATTTATTATGGATAATCATGCCCCCAAACGTCTGACCCTTGCTTCTTCTTGAGCCTTACGTACTATCAGTTTCTGCCTCATTCATTACATTTCAGCCATGCTGGCTGTCTTTGTTCTTAAACACAACAAATTCTTTCCTGTCTCAGGGATTTTATACACATTTTTACCTCCTCCAAAAATACTTTTCCCCAGGTTTTAGCATGGTTGTCTTCTCGTGTCTCAGCTCACATGCCACCTCCTTAGGGAGACGTTCCTTTTCTGGTGTGTCCCTCATTCAGTCCTTCTAAATTCCATTACCTTGCTTCATTTTGATAACAGTTGTCACTACCTTAAAGTATGTTATTTGTTTGTTGACTTGTTTACTACTAGAATGTAGCTTTCATGCACCTCATATTCTAGGGCCCAGGACAGCGCCTAGTGCATCAATAAATGCACTTCCTTCCCATCCTCATAGTCAACATCCACCAACTTCCAGATCACTCACTGTGATCTTAATGTTCTGAGTGCGTGTCCAGGTCACATTAATGGCCTATCCAGTGCCCTGTTGTACGGTTCTGTAAATCCCTCTCCTTAAATGTATTTCACCATTACTCTAGCTCAATGAGCCATTCTCAGAACCATAATTTTCCATCATCTCAAACTTCTAAAACCTTCCTCTCTTAGACAACAATTATCTATCTTTCTACCACACCCCTTTCTCAATTCATAATGTTTTTTTTCCTTGAAGCTTTTACTGAGTTTAGATCTTGAATCCTGTTTCTTCTACTTCCTATGAAATCCCTTAAATTCCATTTCCTCTCACACTTGCTTGGAACTCATGACTAAACATTTCAACACATTCTCTCAGGTTTTTAAAAGATTCCTTTGTTACCTGACTATACATTGGGCTTACTTTGGCAATGTACTTGGACTTACACTATCAATGTACTAGACCTTACAAAGACAATATTCTTTTCCTCTTCTCCTGTTCCAGGGTAGAGAGCACAGCTAGAATCTCAGCTCTGCTTAGTAATCTTTTAATTCTCCCCTAATGTGTTCTTTCTTACCTTCCAAAACAGATTCTCCTCTTTCCTCAAGCCTCCAATTATATCCTAGTGTTTAGCATAAGGCCACATATTTTCTATTGAAAATTTTTAAAAATATATAGATTCCATCAGACATGGATTATTTCAATTCCTTATCCACTTAACTACAAACTTATCAAAAGCATTTCTTGCCCTATTTATTTATTTATTTTCAGTACCTAGTACACTTTCTGGTAGACATTTGTTATATATTGATTGAATAATGAACAACAGCAAATGGGCAGTTCAAACTTTATTAGCAGAAATGGGAAAGACTAATGTAAATGTACTCGACAGATCTGTGGTCTAAAATAGAACAAAGCTTGAGAAAGAAGAACAGAGCTGGGGGTATCATGCTTCCTGATTTCAGACTATACTACAAAGCTACAGTAATCAAAACAGTACAGCACTGGCACAAAAACAGACACACAGATCAATGGAACAAATAGACCAGAAATGAACTCACACTTACATGGGCAATTAATCTACAACAAAGAAGGAAAGAATGAGGAAAAGGCAACTTCTTCAATAAATGGTTTTGGGAAAACTGGTTAGCTACATGCAAAAAAGAATCAAACTGGACTATTTTCTCACACTATAGAGAGAAATAAATTTAAAATAGATTAAAGATTTAAAGGTAAGACCTGAAACCATAAACCTTTTAGAAGAAAACATAGGCAATGCACTCTTAGACATTGGTCTTAGCAATAATTCATTGGACCTGTCTCCTCAGACAAGGTAAACAGAATCAAAGATAAACAAATGGGACTACATCAAACTAAAAAGTTTTTCACAGGGAAGGAAACTATCAACAAAACGAAAAGGCTGTCTACTGAATGGGAGAAGATATTTGCAAATGATATATTCACTAACGGGTTGATATCCAAAATATACAAGAACTCATGCAACTTAACATCAAAAAACAAACAAACAACCCAACTGAAAAATGGGCAGAGGATCTGAATGGACATTTATCCAAAGAAGACATACAGATGGCCAGCAGGCACATGAGAAGATGCTCAACGTCACTCAACTCACATCACCAGGAAAATGCAAATCAAAACCACAATGAGATGTCATCTCACACCTGTCAGAATGGCTGTTATCCAAAAAACAACAAATAAGTGTTGGTGAGGTTGTGGAGAAAAGAGAATTATTGGTAGGAGTGTAAATTTGTGCAGCCACTATGAAAAACAGTATGAAGGTTCCTCAAAAAATTAAAAATAGAACGACCATATGATCCAGCAATTCCATACCTGAGCATTTACCCAAAGAAAACAAAAATACTAAATAGAAAAGATACATGCTATGTTAATGTAATTGTTGCATTATTCACAATAACCAAGATATGGAAGCAAACTAAATGCCCATTGAAAGATGAATGGATAAAGAAGATGTACTTAGAATAAAAATAAAATAAAATCTTGTGATTTCTGACAACATGGATGGACTTAGATGGATGATGCTACGTGAAATAAATCAGAGAAAGACAAATACTGTATGATTTCACTTATATGTGGAATCTAAAAAACAAAACAAATGAACAAACATAACTAGGCAAAAACAGAGTTATTGATACAGAGAACAAGAAGGTGGTTGCCAGGGGGGAGTGTGAGAGAAGGAAAGAAATAGGTGAGGGAGATTAAGAGGTAGAAATTTTCAGCTACAAAATAAGTGAGTCACAGGTATAAAATATACTGTGTGGGGAATATAGTCAATAATTATGTAATATCTTTGTATGGTGACAAATGGTAATGAATTACGGTGGTGATCATTTTGAAATATATAGAAATATTGAATCACTATGTGGTATAAGAGGAACCAATATAGTGTTGTAGGTCAGCTATACTTCAAAAACAAACAACAGTCTAATAGATAAAGAGATCAAACTTGTGGTTATGAGAAGTAGGGCGGGGGGGAGTTGGATGAAGGCAGCCAAAAGGTACAAACTTCCAGTTATAAGATAAGTACGTACTAGGGGTGTAATATACATGGCAAATAAAGTTAACATGGATGTATGTTACAATATATATGAAAGTTGTTAAGAGACTAAATCCTAAAAGTTCTCATCACAAGGAAAAATATTTTTTCTAAAAAATAATAATAATATAAAATAAAATAGAACAAAGCTAAATACAAAATCTTTTTGACTTAGTAAAATTAGTAAGAGCACATAACCCCATTGTTGCACTGGGTCATACGTGACTGCATCATTTAACAGATGCCACATTTGTCCTGGAGTTGGGACACATAAGTTCTAATCTTGACTCTAGTACTAGCTGTCATTAGCTCTCTAGACTTTGACAGCCTCATCTGAAAATGAGGGGCCTGATAGTCTCTAATTCTTCTTCTGGCTCTAAAAGTCTATGACTCTTTTACTCCGTTGCCACTGTATCAAATTGACAGCTGAAGGTGGGGACTTCATTATGGAATGGGTGAACCTAGGTGATAGGGAAATATCTCAAGTAAGATTCTGGAAGGAAAGAAAACACCAAGGACAGACTGAGTTTATCTTATTGTTTCATCTGGGCCTGCACATAGAGGAGACATGAAAACTCGAGGCCTGAACCTCAGTCTCTGTACTTATTTTATAAAGCAGCAAAGTCAACAGTCAAGAGGTGGATTCGGGGAGGAACATATATTAGAAAGGCTTTGTACACCATGCAAGTGATCTTGTACTTTTAGTTTTGATGAAAAAGGAAAACATTGAAGGCTTTTACACAATGACATAGATTTTCATTATAGATATCATAGATATAGTCTGCCTATGGTGAATACAGGGAAACCAATTAATTTTCCAATGATTTCAAATGGACTATATAACAGAGCTAATTGTTGATTTCGAGTGTGAAAGCTCTTAATTTGCCATTTACTCACTCTTTAGTTATGGCTAAGAAACATGAAGGAAAGGAATAAGGATGGGTGAAGTCATTGTCCACTATTTTTCTAAGAGTATTAATTAATGTTCTCACCCATCACAGGCTCAAAAAAACTTGATTTTAATTATTACTTGTAAAACTTGTTACATTTGACATTCTTTTCTGTCACTTAGTTTTAACCTAATGCTTCATACCAAGACCGAGAGAAATCTATTTAGAGCTCCACATACTATTACTGATAAGCTCTGTTAGGACCAAGAAGATACAAATAAGCAGAACTGTATTTCCCCCTTCTCAAGCATATTGTTTCTGTGTAGTTCTGAAGGCTGAGAGTAAACTCAGTAACAAAGCTAGTGAGAAAGCAACTTTTTCTAAGTTATTATTTCCGTGTGTGTATGTGTGTGTTTATTCAGAGATACAAGTTAATAGATTTTTTTGTATAATCAGATACAAAATGTTAGGCACCTTGGTTGGGAAAGGAAAAGAATGTGTGAGGATTCTAACTGGATTTGTTCATGCAAATGGTCAAATTTGGACAGATAAGCAGCCAGATAATTTCATATACCTATGAAATACACTTAACCAAATACTACCTGGATTGAGCACAACTCAGGTCAACTCTGGATGAATAAAAGTGGTAAAAAGCAAACCAGACTTTGGTTTAAAAAAGGCGATTCAATCACCCTTTAATTTTCTCCTTAAGAGCACTAAAAATGATGTAACATGGATTTACTCATTGTTCACTTGAAGGAACATTTGCATCCTTATCCCGAGGTATTCCTCTCAAATATCCAGGAGCCATGCATTTTAAAACACCTGTAAAATGACCCAGTCCAGCTCCCTCCGGCCCACGGTACCTGAAATGCCAAATAAAAACAAAAACAATTTCCAGTTTCTTCCTTTCCCTAACAAGCAGGGAACCTATTCTAATACCTAGTTCTAATTCAGTTGTAATGTGTGTAATTTTGTAGTCCTGCCGTAAAGAATATTTTTCCTCCTTGTACAAAGACATAACAGATGCGATTAGAGGATATTATATTGTCATATGCATCAGAGGAATAGAGTTGGTATTAAATCTTCCACATGGCACTCAGGCAAGAAGGCATCAGAAAAGGAAATGGCATTACTCAGAACCCCTTTCACCTTTCAACCCCAGGGGGCCTCATTATATCTGGGGGAAGGTATTTGCAAAAGTCAAATGCAGAATTGGCTGTAAGTTGTCATGGGGAGTGGTGGGGGAGGGAAGAATGCTCACTTCGGAAGTAGCATCCTCTCAAGGACTGAGTGAAGTGCTGATTTTACATGCTTTGTTGATCTCAGATACTGTGAGGATAGGACGGGAGGTTTGATAGATGAGACAGCCCATTTAAGATCGCAGACAATGGTAGGTGATGGCATTGAATAACAATGACCAGAGAACAGTTCACACACCATCACTCGCAAATCCTGATTGCGGACAAGACACCTACAAATGACTCTGAGATTGGAAGGTACCACATTCCATGTTTGATCAGCAACTTGGAGCAGCCTCTGTAGGGTCATCAACTGCCAATCTTCATTGTATGAATAGTCTAGGTTTCATATTCATTCAGATGAAAAAATAATGAAACTTCAAAACAATGTAATCATATTATGGTATGTCTAAACCTACCTTCTAAGACACCCCCTGTGCTTTGGATAATGCTTTGTGTCATTCAATGAGATGTTTTTTTCATGTGGCATTAGATTTTGTAAAAAGCCAGAGAAATAGCAATGTCTGTGCAACTTTTCTGATGGATGTTTCTCAAGTCCTGAAATATATTCTTCTTGCATAGAACTTTCTTCTCTATAAAAGGGAAGAAAAGTTGATTTGAAAGGAAATTGACTAAATTTTCTCTCACTTTGAACTTGCCTGTATCCCAAAATATATATATATATATTTTTAAAAGAATTTCACTTTTTTTTATTTATTTATTTATTTATTTATTTATTTATTTATTTATTTATTTATTTATTTTTGGCTGTGTTGGGTCTTTGTTTCTGTGTGAGGGCTTTCTCTAGTTGCGGCAAGCGGGAGCCACTCTTCATCGCGGTGCGCGGGCCTCTCACTATCGCGGCCTCTCTTGTTGCGGAGCACAGGCTCCAGACGTGCAGGCTCAGTAGTTGTGGCGCACGGGGCCTAGTTGCTCTGCAGCATGTGGGATCCCCCCAGACCAGGGCTCGAACCCGTGTCCCCTGCATTGGCAGGCAGATTCTCAACCACTGCGCCACCAGGGAAGCCCCCAAAATATATTTTTTAATTTAATGAGCACCTACTAAATGCCAGATATTTTTACATATGCTATTTATTCATTTAACAAATATCTGTTAAGTGCCAGACACTGTTGAAAGAACTAATGGTATACCTATAAACAAGGCAGACAAGCTTCCTTCCTTCATGGAGCTTGCCTTCTATTTGTGGGAGGCAACAAATGAACAAGTAAGCAAATAAAGACAAACAGAGACTGTGAAATATACTACACTGGAAATAAACTGAGTATGCCAAACATTTATTGAATATCTATCAATAAATCATGTGCAAAAAAATGTACTGGGTGCTTTCAGAACACAGTAATGAATAACAAAATCACATTCCTGCCCTCAAGAAGCATACAGAAGTGTAGGAAAATACAAATCACCAATCCCTTTGTTCATGTTAAAGTATTTTGCATATGATCATTTATGTGGTTTTATCTCTAAGCTCAATTCCGTAAAATGTCTTCCACAAAAAGTTCATATATGATAGTGTCATAATAAACAATAGCTAAATTTTAAAGGCGTTGCATGCAAATCTGAATTTAAATCCAAGAGAGGAATTAACTGAATTTAAATCTAAGAATCCAATCAGTTATCTGAATTTCAGTCCAGGAGAGGTGATTCATAGAAAATTTCATAAAGAATAATTTTGTAATGTCAATGTGTGTTGGGGGACAGTACTGTAAATTTCTCACTTGTTTCAAATTTTGATATGTTGCCTATCTAACAATCAAAAGTGGTGATTTGTCTGATTTTGTACGAAAGGATAGAAGTTAAGTTGGTTGTGGCAGGGGTGGAGATGCATTATAGGTGGTTGAAATAGCTGGCATGTATAATGGCCCTGAGTTGATTGGTTTGGGGGGAGTGAAACTTTCAAAGAACTGAAAAAAAGGGGAAAGTCAAACAAAATAGAGCTGCAGATGGAAAGTTGCATAAGAGCAGCACACAAACGACTTTGTTATATGTGTTAAGGATTTTGATCTCTCTTTTAAGACCAATAGGAAGGCATTATAGTGTTTTAAGCGGGATGTCAGTATGATCATAGATGTGTTTAGAAAACATCACTATATTACAAAATAGAGAACTAATTGATGACTAGCACAATATGTACAAATAGAAGAATTAGGTCGCTCTTGAGGTCATCCATTCAAGGAATAATAGTAGCTTAGGCCAAGCTATTGGTAGTATACATGGAGAATGGTGAATATTTGGGTGATAATTAAGAGGTAGGGTTGATAGGATTTAGCAATGGATTGCACATGGAGGATAGAGGAAAAGGAGATGCCAAAAAAGACATCTTTTTTTTCTTTCATTTTATTGCAATGAAGTTTAACAGTACAGAAAAGTCACATGACATTGGTGGGTCAACATCTGGTTTTTAAGTTGTGTAATAGGATAAATGGTATTGCCATTCACTGAGATGACTAAGTTTGGGTGAACAATAAAAATTTCCAGGCCATGATGAGTTTGAATTGCCTTTTAAACATTCAAGTAAAATTAACAAATTAGCTCTGTTCCAGGAACTCTATCACTCAGGGTTTAACCAGAAAATCAGAATCAGTAGAAGATATATCTAGATATCTATATAATGTGTGTGTGTGTGTTAGAAAAATCTGGCTAATGAAATTTAGGGAGCTGGTTAAGCAGTCAAGTCTGTATAAGAATGTTGTCTCTGTATCTGATGCTGGAACTTGAAATTCAGAGGACAGTCAGGAAGGGAAGATCACAGGTAGACTGGAATCCACAAGCATGAAGAGCTGGAACACCATAAGAACAGACTGATTCCCATGTCTGTCTTATTCCTCTGTCCTTGTTTACAGGAGGATCTTATAGAAGTCAGTACCCTTCATCACAGAGCTACACACACACACACACACACTGTCACACTCACACCTGGCCCAGGAGTCTACTGAGCAGCTGTAGGAGGATCCAGGGGAAGGCAGAGCAATCACAGGCCCAGCTGCTGCTTCCTGCCAACAAGGTGGGTCAGCAGGTCGACAATGTGTGGAAGCTGCAAAATGGGTGCTGCTGCTCTTCTGCCTTCCGAACGTCCCAAGAATCTCCCCTGTGGCCCACCCTAACGGGAAATACACTAGAAAGAAAATTCTGGAAAATGTAGTTCAGCCTAGCCATGCTGACACATCACAAAGCCATCAGAGGCATGGTGCTATTTGGGGGGAGTACTGTGAAGATTAAGACCATCTTTCCTATCTTGGCATAACTGACGATTTTTATATCACGTGGTGGGTTTAACAGTAAAGGTATACACTTGTCTCTACGAGGCCTATAAAGGCTTTTCTCTCAGCCTGGGAGTCCAAAGAAAACTTTCTAGACTAAGTTAAGTCTTAAACAATATGTATGAAATAAGAACACAAAGAATGATAAGAATGGAGTCTCAGACAAAGAAAGCATCAAACACACAGGGGGTATATATGTCAGGTTTCATTAGCTGATGCTATGACAAATTGCAAAATCTCAATGTAGGTTGTGTTTTGCTCACATTAATGTTCAATGCATTTGGCTGCCATCTCTCTTAGTCTTCATTCCAAGCCCCAGGCTGAAAAAGCAGCCCTCACATAAGACATACCTGTCTTAAGGGAGAAGAAAAAGAATGAATAGCCAAATGACACAATGGCTCTTAAAGCTACTTGTGAAAATTACAGAATTCATTTTCTCTCATATTTCCTTGGCCAAAGAAAGTCACATGGGCAAGCTTGACTTCAACGAAGGAATATATAATCATCTAAAGGAGGGGTAGCAAATATTTCAAACAAGTAAAACATCAGTGTCTTGATCACAAATATTTACTTTTTTCACTTTTGTACACTAATTTCACTCACTCTCCCTCTTTCCAAGGGAGACAACCCAAAAGTCTCAATTAGACTCAAAATCTAGGATTTTTTTGGTAGCCTTTTTGTTAAATCTAGATGTGCCGCTTCTTCATTCAATGACCTGTAAACTACAAAGATAAGTGATGTTTCCTCATATATCCAATGTGTAATAGTGGAACAGGAAGATGTAACTAAAATAGACCCTCCCATTTGGAAAGAGGCAGAAAGGAGACATCCATTGGCTGCTGTTCAATAGCAATCCAAAAATTCCATGGAGTAGATGTTGTAAGGGGTCCCTACCCTGGAGTTCTGAAACTTTTCTTGATTTTGCCCAAGTTCTATAACCTAGGAATAGCTCTTCAGTTTATCATCCTCTATAACCTTTGGATCCACTCTTCAGAAGATCCTTTTTCTTCCTTTTATCGTCATTGGCTACATCTGAAGATCACACTGGAGAATGCGCCCATCTTAAAGGCTCAAGAGCATTTTTTTTATTTTTATTTTTATTTTATTTATTTATTTATTTATTTATTTATGGCTGTGTTGTATCTTCATTTCTGTGCGAGGGCTTTCTCTAGTTGCGGCAAGTGGGGGCCCCTCTTCATCGCGGTGCGCGGGCCTCTCACTATCACGGCCTCTCCTGTTGCGGAGCACAGGCTCCAGACGCGCAGGCTCAGTAATTGCGGCTCACGGGCCCAGTTGCTCCGCGGCATGTGGGATCTTCCCAGACCAGGGCTCGAACCCGTGTCCCCTGCATCGGCAGGCAGATTCTCAACCACTGCGCCACCAGGGAAGCCCTCAAGAGCATTTTAAGCCTGCTTCCTACCTGTAAAATCTTTGGGGCCTAAAATTAACTATGTTCTCCCTATCAATTCAGAAATGTTAAGAGAAAGTTTGTTGGCAGTACCCTAAATTTGGACTGTGCCATTAGTCTGTATTAACTGGTCCTTGGTGTTCACAGACTTAGATTTTATGTTTTACTAGTTGGAAATGACAGTTACGTCTTCAAATTCTGCAAGTCTCGTAAGTTCTGAATTTTTTATATTTTTTTAAAATTCTGTGTAAATCAATTGGTTCTTTTCTGAGCTCATTTTTCCCCTACTGTACTTTGTCAAATACAGCCAATAGCAAACATGTTACCAACATTCTTTTTTTCTCTTTATTTCCCTAAAGCCACAAATTCATTAGGTATATTATTTGCCTCTGGAGTTCATACAGGTGATGGTTTTACAAAATGGAGGCTGGAAGAATAATGACAAAACACTTTTCCTTCATTTCACCAAACGCCACTATGTAGCCCAGAAGCCAAAGCTATATATTTTAGTTCTCTTTTTATTTATTTTATTTATTTATTTTTTTTGAAGCATGGTTGATTTACAATGTTGTGTTAGTTTCAGGTATACAAAAAAGTGATTCAGATTCTTTTCCCTTACACGTTATTACAAAACATTGTATATAGTTCCCTGTGCTATACATTAGGTCCTTGTTGTTTATCTATTTTATATATAGTAGTGTGTATCTGTTAATCCCAAACTCCTAATTTATCCCTCCCCACCCCCACTTTCCCCTTTAGTAACCGTAAGTTTGTTTTCTAAGTCTGTGCATCAACTTCTGTTTGTATATAAGTTCATTTGTATCATTTTTTTTTTTTTAGATTCCACATATAAGCGATGTCATACACTATTTCTCTGGATTAGTTTTTCTTTCTCTTTTTTTTTTTAGTTTTTCTTCTTTAAATGGAGGCACCAATTTTCATATTAGTCTGATTTCCCTAGATTATGCTACATAACAAACAACACCTGCACTTTAATAGCTTACAACAATAAAGGTCTCTTACTCACACTAATACTCATTGTTAATTAGCTAGGGCTGTGCTCCACATCCTCTTTATTTTGGCACAAAAGCTGTAGGAGCAGCCCCCATGTGGGACATGCCAACCTAATGGCAGAGGGTAAAAGAGTGAATGGTCACACGAATCAGCGACTCAAAGATTCTAGCTTGAAGTGGCAATTGTCACTTTCACCCACATTCTACCGGCTAAAGAAAATCATATGATTAAGCCCAACATAATGAAGTAGGGGAGTACTAGCCTCTCACAAGGAAGGGCGACAAACATTTTAAACAAATACTGCCATCTCCCATGAAATTTAAGTG
Organism: Balaenoptera physalus; assembly: GCF_965194825.1. Classification (NCBI taxonomy): domain Eukaryota; kingdom Metazoa; phylum Chordata; class Mammalia; order Artiodactyla; family Balaenopteridae; genus Balaenoptera; species Balaenoptera physalus. The sequence goes on from NC_138902.1 coordinate 16,601,938, forward strand.
GAAGAGTGATATTCAGCAGCAGTAAATCATGAAAAGAGAGGACAGGAATGGTGAAGATAATACATTAGATGACATTAGATGAGACATGTATTTGGAAGGTGCTATACGCAATGCTAAAGATGGATTTTTGTGTTGGAAGCAAAGGGGAATTATCGAAGGTCTTTAAGCAGTGACATAGTGATATGTTTTAGTTTATACGCAGTATTCTAGCAATGATAAATACAGGGAGACAAGTTGGGACATTATTCCACAGACTCAGTGAATGATGATAAGGGCATGATCTAGAGCTAGGGAAAGATGGGGGTATGTTGTAATAAGAAAAGATGGGGAGGTGTTGTATTCTTATTCGGTAGATAAAAGATTCGTATACAGACGGTAAGGATAAGGAAGGGAAGAACGTTGACTATATTGAAAAGAGGATAATTGATCATCTTAGAGGACATGGCAGGCAGTAAGTGCAGTTAAGGATACATTTCATAGGTGGTAGAAGGATCAGGCTGTTTGCTCCTGAAGGCTTCAACTTTCTATGTGAAATGTGGGATGTTCACTTCAATGAAAGGGTATAGGAGCTGGGTAGGGGGCTTGAATAGAATGCCAAAGACACAGAGTCTCTGAGAGAAGTGGGAGAGAGAACAAATATGTTAAAACTGTGAGTAATTAAGAGCCTTGCTCACTATGAGTTTGTAATGACTTGAAAAGCACATGTGGCGCCAATGCTAAGCAGCGAGGGGGTTGGGAGGGAATATAACGTCGGGATTATGAAGGAGGGCACAGTGGAAGTACTGGGTTTCAAGGTAAGTGAGGACGTTAGTGAGAAAGTGATTGAATAAGGTAAGTAGTTTAGACTAGTTAGAGAAATGAGTGAGCCAGGAGGCTGCTGGTAATCTGGAAGGCAAGGAGCAGTCCCGGGGCGCTTACCCATCTGCAGTGGAAGAGTAGGCATAGTTGGAGTGAGGACACAAGTATGATTGATCAGAGTCTGAGGTTAGAGCATGGAATATTTGCATTAACGGTTTCTGATTTGGTCCAGTTATGCTTTCTGGCTGGTAATGAAGATTAGGTCAAGCAAAGCATATGGCTTAAATGGTGCTAAGAAAAAATTTTTTAGAATTGAGTAAATGAAAGATATGTGAGGATAGTTTGTTGCCTCCAATGACCCACACTCTGGTAGAACCCCCCCCCTCTTGAGTGTGGATGAGACCTATAATTTCTTCCGACCAAAAAACATGCGAAGGTATTGGGATATCATTCCCATGATTCTGTTAAATTATATGGCATAGATGAGGGATTTTACAGATGTAATTAATATATCTAATCAGTTGACTTTAAGTTAATTAAGAAGGAGATAATCCCGAGTGAGCCTGACTTTTCAGGTGAGCCATTAAAAGAGGCTCTAAAGGTCAGGCATGGAGAAGTCAGGGAAACAGTTTCTTGCTGGCCATTGAGAAGCCAAGAGCCTCCTGATGACTTTCCAATGAGCCAATGAGCGGGGCAAGGGTGGGACAATAGCCTAATTTAGGAGATAAGGACTGCCTTCTTACAAACACAAGGAAATAAATTCTGCCAACCACCATATGAGCTTAGAAGAGTACTCAAGCCACAGGTAAAACGCCAGCCCTGGCTCATGCCTTGTTTGTAGCCTTGCAAGATTCTGAGTAGAGGCCTCAGCTAAGCAAGGCCCAGGTTCCTCACCCATGGAAACAGATAAATGTAAGTTGTTACACAGCAATAGAAAATATTGTTGTTGTGAATAGTGCTACAATGAACATTGGGTTGCATGTATCTTTTTGAATTACGGTTTTCTCTGGGTATATGCCGAGGAGTGGGATTGCTGGGTCATATGGTAGTTCTGTTTTTAGTTTTTTAAGGAACCTAGAGATTGTCATACTGAGTGACATAAGTCAGACACAGAAAGACAAATATCATATGGTGTTGCTTATATGTGGAATCTAAAAAGAAATGGTACAAATGAACTTATTTACAAAACAGAAGTAGAGTTACGGCTGTAGAAAACAAACTTATGGTTACCAGGGGGTAAGGCGGGGAGGGATAAATTGGGAGAGTGGAACTGATATATACACACTACTATATATAAAATAGATAACTAGTAAGAACGTGCTGTATAGCACAGGGAACTCTACTCAATACTCTGTAATGGCGTATATGGGAAAAGAATCTAAGAAAAAAGAGTGGATATAGGTATATGTATAACTGATTCACTTTGCCGTACACCTGAAACTAACACAACATTGTAAATCAACTATACACCAATTTAAAAAAGAAAATATTGCTAATATACCATGTTCAATATAATATGTTAAGAGACTAAAGTGTTTTCCTAAACCTTGTGTAAGTTTCTATTTTTAAAAGTTTTCAAATATTTCTTTTCACCTTAAACTTGTACTCACAGAGACAAACATGAGATGGTTTCTAAATTAAGACTGTAGATGAGAGCAAGGGAAGCAAGCCGTGCAGTATATGGCTATAGAACAATGGGACAGATCTCAGTCGTAATTCTCATCACTCCTACTCCTCTTTAGCCAGCTTGTCTGCATGGAGCAGAAACAAAGGAAACAGGTGTGTCCAGTCAGAGGGGCTGGATCTGCTGACAATCAACGACTCAGGAAAGGAAGCTGGGTGAGGAGGCGGGTAAAAGACTAAGTGAAGTTCGTTGGGGACGCTGAGGCTGAGAATGAGAAGAAAGAGGCAGAAAGGGAAACAGAGACAAAAGAAGGAGAGGAGAGCATCAGCTCCATGGCTACTCGATAGACACATGAGTTCATGATGGTTTCGCCGTTTACTCTCTTCCAACCAGCCTGGGAGACCTTGCCTCGCCAGCAAGTGGTGACTATGCAGTTTCCTTCACATGCTGAGTTCTGCCCCTGCAAGGTTATTCAGCCATTTCAGGACACCAAATAGGTCTGTCTAAAACCTTCTTCTATTTTCTTTTATCCTATCGTGTCTTATGGGCTCCATTATAAGTGAGCAGGAAGGGGCTTAATATCTGTTGGTTACAACAAAAATTAATGGCCCTGCAGGAAGAAAGCATTAAAGGTTAAATGGAAAGAAGTATAAAAACGTTTAGTAATGTATGAATTCACATCACTTCTACTTACATAAAACACATTTAACATTTCAGTTCTGTTCTTAAGGCTCGCTGTAGAGCCAGAATGCAAAACTTTATGAAATTGCTAAATGTTTCAGACTAAATTATGAGTAATACTTTGGGACATGGTGAAAGATTTGTTAAACACACCAGAGAGCAGTTTAAAGTGTGTGATGATTCAATAAGGTACGGGAGACACGGTGGGAGTCTTGGATTTATTATTTATAGAAATCACTCTTGAGCTATGGCTATAGAGTGATTTTTCAATGGTAGGTATATATTCTTGACTGCTATGGCTCATGGTTATGGATAGAGGGAAGGTGGAGTTGATTACCAATTCAAGATGGAAAAAAATGTTTTCATTGAACTCAAAATAATCTGGTGACCCACTGAGAAAAGGTAGAAATCAGGACATTAGCCAGTATGAACTTTTCACCAGTAGGTGATTTGAGAGTAATTTGCATATTTAAGATACTACCTTTAAAACAGTCTATTCATTCATTCAACAAATGTTTTATAAATACATATATATCCTTTATTCAGAGTGATCTTGACACATCTTTCATTCAGTCAAAGAGATACATTAATCTCTTCTCTGTTTATAAAGCTATTTGACTAATTACATTATATAATGGTTTTGTCAAAAGACCTATACCTAGGTGAGAATTCAATTATGTGAAATAGGCAGAATTAATCACTAATACTTTTTACAGTCTGTAGCTATCTCCTTGGCAAGAATAGTGAGGGAATGCAGTTGGCCAGTAAATTAAAGATACTTTTGTTGCTTGTCTGCAGTATGTAATATAAAATGAAGGACATTGATGTTTATAAGTGTATGGTTTGGACTGAGCAAGAATTCAGAGTCCCATACTTTATAAAGCTCCATCAGATGTTTTAAATCTAATTTGTTAAGTAGATGTAAAATTAGTAAAAAAAAAAAGTCCCTCACGCAGGACTAGAAAAAAAAATTTTAATCAGTAAGAGTCTGGTAGAGACCATGAATAAGTATCTGGAGGAAATTACACCAAGACTGACAAAAGGCCAAAAGTTAATTGTTGAGATGACCCAGAGTGCCAGTCCTGCCTCTGAGACCAGTGATTTTCAAACACTAGGGGAAAAATGGCATCCTTATCACCCTCAGTGATAAGGCGTTTGAAAAACTTTCACACCAGAGAACACATTTTCCTTACCCTATATCTAAACTCAGATATTATATACTGTCTCCATGTACAACTTCTCAATCTACCTTTATAATATTTTGTCATAAAAAGGAAGATGATTTTTTAAAAAAAACTTTCCAGCTCCCCTCTCCCTCAGAATAAAAAAAAAAAATCCCAATCTTTTTAGACTTTTCTAAGAACTAGTATTTTCCCTACCATCTAATCATCGCTCTTGTTTTCGCCTCTGGACTCTATCCAATTTCCAGACATCTCTTTTAACATACTGAAATTAAAATTGGTGCAGTGTTCTGTTAAGGTCTTGGACAACTTTGAATAGCATCTCTGTTCTGTGTCTTATTAAAACTTCAGAGTCATTGACAATGAGTCCTTTTCATGCTCAAGGTCAGTATAGCCTGGCTGAGTCCTCTTCAAACATGAATAGTGGAAGTGAGAACTCTGTATCTGTGTTCACTGACCAAGGAAGTTGCTGTGGGTTCTTAGAGAAACTCAGGCTCTCTCTAGATATCACTGACATTGTTAGCGCATTGGCCAAGGACCTTAAGCAGTGTTTATTTATAGGCTCTTCTTCAATGAAGTGACATGAGGCTCCCAAATGCTGCTCAAATCACTGCATGATGAACTGTACATTAGATGATCTTATGGCACTTCTGATATTAACTCCCAAGGATCACTTTAGACATGTGTATCTTCTTTCGATAGACTGTGGATAAATCAAATAAAGGTTGTTTGACTTCACAGGATTTAGAGCTGATCCACAGTATGATTTTGTGCCTTGTCGATATACTCATCGGCTGGAATTTTCTCTGGCAAAATAAGCTGCACGGGAATATGCATTCACAGCCTAAAGGGGAAAAGAGATCCCAATTATAGGGCCTTTTACATTTGTTTTTACTTCTCCCTAATGGTCATCTGCATGCATTGCATATTGCTGTATTTTTTTTTTTTTAATCACAAGATGTTTACATTCCTTTTAAGATGTTCTGACAATGGATTTGGAAAGAATCCTTGACTCAAATATTGCACAAGTATTAAATGTTTTAAAGGGGTGATTACAGATGGGATTTGCATTCAAGCCATTATCCCCCAAACAAGTTCTCAGCTGCAGAGGCCACTTAAGTGCAGTTAATTCATTAGAACAAGAACTTGAGTTAAATACATTAGCGATGAACTGTTCATCTGTAATAAGACTGACTCACGCTGGTAATTTCTTGCATAGTTATTATTCAACATGTGCTCTAGACTCCAGGCAGAAGGAGAGGGAAACAATGAGAAATACAGCTTGTCTTTTAGTATCTGGGTTTGAGAATAGCCTCTCCATGGCGCTAACCTAATTTGAGCATGGCGGTGTTACACCTCATAGGCAGGGCACAGTTAGAACAGGCTAAGCACATTTCCATAATACCAGGCCACTCAGGGAAGGCTGGAGACCCAGGAAATTTAAAGAACAATATTAGAGGATGGGTGAAGTCATTTTTAAAGGCTCATGCCTTCAACTCTGGGTTTTGGAATTATCTCTTTACAACAAAGCGAGCCCTTCGTAGGGCTGGTGACTCACCAGCAGTCCCTCGTTCCCTGAGCAAATGAATTAATTGGGCAGTTGCTATTCCTCTCTCCAGACCAGACATGTGCTCTAATTGCCTATTTCCTCCTTCCCAGTTTGGAATGAAATATCTCCCCATCACTTCCCATATGAAATCGAAGCATGTGTCAGCATCTGGTGGCCTGTAACAAATGTTCCCACTTGTCCTACTCCTGCCCCTCCCCCTCCCACATGCCTTCCACAGTAGTCAATGGATTCAAGCCCCTCTCTCCTCATTTCATGCCCTTTCTAGAGACTTAGAATTTCCAGGGTCAGGTCTCCCAATCTCCTTATTTCTTCTTTAGGTACTGTGCCTACAAAACTAAAACTTCTAAAGTAGTCATCAATAGAGATACTTTTGTTTAAAAAAACAACAACAAAAAAAACATGATTGCAACTTTAAAATCAGTGCTTTCCTTGCTAGGGGGTTAATAAGGCTCTCTAAATCTCTCTCCAGTCCTAATCAGATATGTAGACATGTGTGCATTGCAGGAGCCCTATTATCAATAGGCAAACCTTGCACTACCCAGGGTTAATCTCAAATTTTGGGAGAAATAAGATTTTCTTAAAATTAAACTTTAAGAAAACACTATGTAAGAAGTATTCAAGAATATACTTCTTAATATTCTTGAATATTAAGGACTTAAACAGCATAACCAAGCAGGACTTAAACAGCATAACCAAAATGAATTAAAACATGTTTAGAAGGAGTCAGCATTCTCTAGTACAGTGGAGTCAAGTCAACACCAAGTACCAAAATGCTATCTGGGATCCTTGTTTAAAAATATAGATACCTAAGCTCCACCCCATAACCTACAAAAGCATGATCTTTGGGGCTAATACCTGGGAATCTTTGCTTTTATGCCCTTTGGTTAACCATTTTGTCTGTCTCCATCTTTTAGGATATAGACTCTTTTTGTCAGTTTTGTTTACTGCTAAATCTGCAGTGTCCAGACCAGTGACTGACACATACTGGTTGTTCAATATTTACTTGTCGAATGAATGAGCTCTTTTCTGGAGCCAGGTTTGGAAACTATTGGATCGGTGGATGAAATTTTGAAGTCAGATAGTCCTTGGTTTGAATCCCAACTCTGGCAATGATTACCTGTGTGACCTTGGGCTAGTCTTTAATTTTTTGAGGTTCAATTTCCTCACTTTAAAATGGTGATCATAAATCCTAAAATAAATATTTTTTGACTCAGTGAATGGAGCTCTCAGGTCAGTGTAGGGTTGGGAATGGTATGTGTTATAAACAATGCCACGCTCAGTAAAGGGCAACCATTGCTGTTATTTGGATATAAGGTGGAGAGGATTGGACAGTCAGAGGTCATTTTTATAAAGACATGAGGAAGCTCGTGGGAAGGCAAACTGGACACAATGAGGTAAATAGCTGGCCCTAAAAACTGAGACTGCCGTGTCTGGTAAAAGTCATCTAAAGAACCAAATAATCTGGTTCTCTCTAGTGGTAGGAGTGTAGTGTAAAGCCACATAGGAAGTAGGAAAGGAGGGTAATCAGTCTCATTGGTAGTGCAATAGAGTCTCGTAGAGACCTGGGACTTTCAGACGCCCCTGCGGCCCCAGGATCCCCACAGAGTTTAACAGTCCATCTTTGCCCAACTCCGTACTCTCTGCTCTGCTTTCACTCTGCAGGGGCCACGTGCTGGTCTACAGAGTCCAATATTCCCCTTGCCGTTCCCTTTCCCTTTCTGAATCTGTGCCTTTCTTTAGCATGTTATCATCTCTCTATGTGTCTCAGGTGTAACTGATAAAATTAGATCCTCTCTTAGAAAGTTCAGTCACTGTCTAGATAGACCTTCCCTACTGAGTAGACTTTTCAGGTCTGCTTCAGACTGCTGGGCAGCCGCAAGAGGTGATTGCTTGTGACAGAATTTCAACCCATGGCATAATCTTCGGTGGGCAGCGTGGCAGAGTCAAGCGGCTCAAAGTTTGATAACATGTGTGGAAGGAGTTAACTTTGGTCATTTTGCCAAGGAGACCTGAGGTTGTCAATTTGCTCTCATGGCTTGGAGATGGTATTTAACATGTATCTATGCCATTCTGAGTGCTTATCAGCTTACTGGTCCCTTCAGGACAATTTCTACTGAGGAAAGACATTTTATATCCTTATAAATAACCATTTATGGCAATCCTAAACTTTATGTACCTTTCAAAGAAGTCATCTGGTAAGATATTTTAGATCATATCACACTGTGCATTTATTAAGTTCTTAAATGTAAAAAATATCTTTCCCCTCGTAGTCATATTGTTGTACATGTGTTAAGCTTGTAGATAACACACACTTAATTGGATTATTCAGAGAGAGGTGATATACAGGCACCTGACCCGGTCAGTGGTTGTAAGCAGAGGGTAGAGCGGACGTGAATGCCTTAGGCTGTGTTGTCTCTCGGACTATCTTCCAGCCTCACCCTTCAGGAACAAACTGTTAGCTTCCTAGTAAAGAAGGGGCTGAAACCAAAAACAGGTAAGTAAGAGTGACATTCTTAGAGGCCAGGATATAAATTAAATACATTTTAAAAAGTGTCTTTCATGGCTTTAGGGATAGACTGTAACACAGGTGAGAAGGAAGAAACTTTCTCCAGCTCAACGTGACGAGTATTGACACAAATAAAAGAATATCACTATGACAGCAGCATATGGGGCGTGGCAGAGGACACGGCCTCCCGCAATCATAAGAGGAAAGCCAGATGGAAAAATGAGAAATAGCACCATTCATGAGCCGTGGAATTCTGCCCTATCCCCGTCCCGCACATGCACATACCCCTAAAGGAGAATTTAGAGGCCAAGTTTCCAGGGATCCTGCTAGAGGGTGATGAGTCTTCTTTTAGTTATCTATGACTGTATATTTGCTCTAAAGCTTTGTGACATAAAACAGCAAACATTTATTATCCCACAGTTTCTGTGGATCATGAATTTGAGTGGTTCTGGCTCAGGGTCTCTCATGAGGTGGAAATAGAAATGTCAGTTGTCTTCAGCCATCTGAAGTCTTGACTAGAGCTGGGTGACCTGCTTCCAAGCTCACTCAGTGGTATTTGCCTGGAGGCCTCAGTTCTCACTTCATAAAGCTGCTTGAGTGTCCTTATGATATGGCAGTTGCCTTTCCCCAGGCAAGCAATCCAAGAGAGAGAAAAAGGAGAAAGCTACAATGCCTTTTATATCCTCATCACAGAGTCACACTGTCACTTTCACCTAGCTCAATTCATTAGAAACAAATCACTAAAGTCCAGCCACACTCAAGGGGAAGAGTATTAAGCTCTACGTGTTAGAGAGAGACATATTAAGAATCCATAGACATGTTTTAAAACCACCACAATTTATACTCTGGCTATAATTTATTTACATTTGTCCCACATTTACTGCCCCCTCCCAAGAACCCCAATGCAGTGTTAGCTTGAAATCCAAGATGATGTCATATAAATGAGATCGAGGCACAAATGCAGGTTCGCAGATATCGTCCTGTAAGATCCTTGAGTACAGTTCCTCTTGACTGAAGACCTGAAAACTAAAGAGACAAATTGTAGCTCTCTCCCCTTGCCCTACACTCAGTGGTGGGATAGACACGTGATAACCGCTATAGACATGGAAGATACCCAGGAGTCACTGGTCCCTACCAATTCTGAAATCCAATCTAACAGAGGTTGGCAATTTCTTGATTGGGACTCAAAGCCTGGGAATAATTCTCCATGGCTCTTGGTCCTATTCTTGTTTTTGCCTTCTTAGCCATCTTTCCTTTTTCATGAAAGGCAACATGTGTTTGTAGCTGAGTAGTTTTCTGAGCCTGATTCCTGTCAGAATTTGGGGGTGGGGGGCTCAAAGACCTCTTTTTATTTAGCGCTATCTCTGTCTGTTTCAGTCCAAGCTGACAGTGTTTCTGCTGACATAATTCTTTAAACTTTGTGGGTCTCCTGTGAATGTTATTGGGCTCCAAATCATTAGATAAATCTACACTTATAAATCAAAATAAGCTCCTCTCTATCTAGGGCTTCTGCTGAGGGACAAAGTCCTTAAGCTTCTTAGAAGCCATATTGTTTGAGGAGAGTTATGAGACATACAGGTCTTCAGGGACCCTTTTTTTCTGAGGTAGCACCATAGATCCTTCTGAAATCTTAAGAGGTTTTATAGCCACATCCTCAGCTTCAACATCAGACCTGGCAGAGCCCTTGGTTTCATATTTATACAGAAGCTATTTCTTCATTTTAACATCTTTCACCATCTGGAGAGGCTGGGAATTTTTAAAACCAGAACGCTAGCTTCCTTTGGTTTGGCAGACCTTGCATAAATGTATGTCTCTCCTCTCACATTGTACTCTAAGTAGAAATAAAGCAAGAAGCACCTTCAACATTCCCTCTAGAAATTACTTTAGCTTATTCACTCAGTTCATTAAGTCATTTTCTACTTCCATGTTATTGTAGGTGACAGTGTCTCTAACCTCCCTGACAATACTTAACAAGGATCCCTTCCTTTCAGTTTCCAATAAGATAGTTCTCACTTTCCTTTGAGGCTCTTTGACAGCCCCAACTTCTACAACAGTCTGTTTAAGGTACGTAAGTATTCACGAACATTCTCTTCAAGGTCTTTCTAGCTTCTGGACTTAGTTGCAAAGTCACTTCACATTTTTGGGCATTTATGACAGCAGCTCACTCCCAGGTCCTAAAATCTGTATTCGTTATCTATTGCCACATAACATGTTATCCCAAATCTTAATAAACACTTATTATCTCACAGTTTCTATGAGTGATAAATTCAGGAATGGCATTAGCTGAGTGGTTCTCGCTGATGGTATCTCATGAGGTTGCAGTCAAGTCCAGGAAGAAGCCACAATATTTAATGTCCTAATTGACATCACATGCTTTCATTTCTGTCACATACACAAGAAACAAGTCATTAAGTCCAGCCCCCAACTCAAGAGGAAGGGTATTAAGCCCCATTTTTTTGTAAGCCCCATATATATATATATTTTTAATTAATTAATTAATTTATTTATTTTTGGCTGTGTTGGGTCTTCGTTTCTGTGCGAGGGCTTTCTCCAGTTGCGGCAAGCGGGGGCCACTCCTCATCGCGGTGCGCGGGCCTCTCACTATCGCGGCCTCTCTTGTTGCGGAGCACAAGCTCCAGACGCGCAGGCTCAGTAGTTGTGGCTCACGGGCCTAGTTGCTCCGCAGCATGTGGGATCCTCCCAGACCAGGGCTCGAACCCGTGTCCCCTGCATTGGCAGGCAGAATCTCAACCACTGTGCCACCAGGGAAGCCCCTAAGCCCCATATTTTGAAGGAGAGTATATCAAAGAATTACTAGTCATATATTTAAACCACCAGAAGCTGGGAACTATTTTATAATTGATATTGAAACCGTATTGTACCCCTAGGGAGACATGGCATAGGAAAATGATGACTACATTAACATAATCAGAACTTGCCAAGGATTTCAGCTACCAATACACTCTACATAGCTAAATCTAATGAACAAATCTCAGTCCTCATCTTACTTAACCTTTCAGTGACCTTGGGCATAGTGGATACCTCTCTTTACTCCTTGAAACAATTTCTTCTTTTGGCTTCCACGACATCATACCCTCCTGGTTTTCTTCCTGCTTGTATCTAGCTCCTTGCTTTCAATCTCATGTACCACTTCTTCTTCATCTCTCCAACCTCATAACGTTGGAGCCCTAGAGTTCATGCCTTGCACCTCTTTTTTTATCTACTCAGTCCTTTGGAGACATCATGGAACTCCAAGTCTTTAAGTACCATGTGCACTTATAACAGTGCAGATCCCTCATGTAATTCCTCCTCAACTCTAGACTCATACCCAACCCATCTGCATTCAGTGTCTAACAGGAATCATCCACTTCACTTGCCCTAAACTGAGCACTGGACCTTCACCTCCAACACACTCTTCTAACAACCGTCCCCATTTCCAGTCACGGCAACACCATCCTTCTGGCTGCTCAGAACTCATTCATATTCTCTCTCCCTCTCCCTCCCTCATTTCCTTCCTCCTTCTTCCCACATTCTTAATCTATTGGCAAAATGTTTGTTCCACCTACAAAATACATTTAAAATGTGACCACTTTTCACAAGCTCCACAACTATCACTGTGGTCCAAGCCACCCCTTGTCTCCTGGGTCCTTGCAGCAGTAGCTCACTTCCCAGCTGTGGTTTCCTTCCACTCCTGCCCCCTGGAGTCTATTCTCAGCACAGCATCCAGAGTAATCCTGTCAAACATAAACCAGTTCATACCATTCTTCTATTTTAACCCTCCAATGACTCCTCCTTATCTCACTCAGAGTAAAAGCCAAACTCCTTAAAATGACCCCCATGAGCCTACACTCACCTGATCTCATCTCTACAGAGATCTCATCTCATCTCCGGACACATTCCCCTGCCCAATCTTGCTCCAGCATACCACGTGTGATTGTACCTCAGGGCCTGACACTCCTGCCTCAATACTCTGTTCTTAGATTTCCATACGATTTGCTCCCTCACCTCCTTCAGATCTTACTGAAATATCATTCTAGGTGAGACCTACCCTAACTACCTTATTTAAAGTTGCCTTCACGATAGTCCCAAATCATCTTTTCTGCTTTATTTCATCCATAGCACTTATCATCTAACAAACCATTCATTTTACTTCTTTTTATGGAATGTAAACTATAAGGGAAGTGATTTTTTTTTTATTGCTTTATTCACTGTATTGTTAGCACCTAGGACTACTTTTGCCATGTAGGCATCATTCAGCGTTTTGTTGAACAAATAAATGAACTGTCGGTTAGTTTCTTCATCCTTATCTGCATGGAATTCTCTTCTTTCTTGCCTCAGGCCATCTAAATCCTGAATTAACTCCACACTTAGCCAATCAAGACTAGTCCCCCCCAGGAGCCTTTCCTCACTAATTGAGACTCACACTGACCTTCTTCATTTTGACTTTCCTCGGCACTCCTGGTCACAGCCCACATCACAGTATTGTATAGTTGTTTGTGTGCTCCATTTTTCTCCATCTTGCTCATATATTTGTGTCATATTTGTCTAATTAGATCCTTGAGAAACCATATTCCCTCTTTTTGAACCATTCTTTTGCCCCTAAAGGTAATTATGCAACATGCACTTTATAAATCCCTGCTTCGTAAACAACTGCTAACCCATATGACTTTCCTATCCCCACACATCTGATGGAAGATGCTACTTCAGGACAACACAATGTTTTTGTAAAATGCATACAATCGTTTTCAATTTATACAGTAATAAGTTCCAGGTAAAACCAGCTGAGCTACACAAGCAACTCTGTTCTAATACTCACATACTTATTACATTCTCTTTAGGAAATAGAATCCACTTTTCTACATGGACTGGAAATCCTTAGATGTTTAAAAAAAAAATTTAAAAAGCTCCACTGAGATTTAGATTCTTGCCATAATGCTCTAAATCATTTCAGCATTGTGTAAGGCATTATAAAACACTGTATCTTATATGCTCCTGAGCATGTGCCTCTTAAAAATGTTCACCAATTAGTTCATTTCAGAACCTGCTTCTGATATCCCTGAAGTTAAGTGAGAAAAATCCCTTCATATGCAACCTGAGTATAAGACAATATCAAAATTAGTTGTATCAGCTAAATATTGTCTTCAGAGCAGCTCTGAATTTTCTGATATTTTGAAATTTTAGGTCCATTAAATGATTATATGAAGAATTATGCACATAGATTTTTCCCTCTGTAAACTTTACATAATCCTGTGTTTTTTTCTTATAATAGCATGACTCAGATTTTGCTTAGGAGTGAGATAGATTGAAACTGTCTTAATCAGCTCATCTTCATCTCTCCCACCTTACCTTTGATACCATGTATGTCTGTTTTGGTACCAATTAGTCTTCTTAGATTAATACACTCCTGCACACAATAAGTCTGAATCAGGAATATTATAACTTGTAACTAACTCTTTAAAGAAAAAATGTATTTTAAAAGGAAAAAAGTATTTTAAAAGGAAAACAAAAAGTTTCTCGACTATATTCACATATTGAATTAGGACTGTCATTTAATAGCATCTGACTCTAACTCAGAGTTCATTAAACTCTTTTATTGAGTTTATTCATAAATAAACTCAACTAGGTATTTCTTTTTTCCCATAAAGAAAACTCATTAATCTATTCCTTTATGTTGAAACATTTGCTAATTTAGTGTTTTAAATAATTTGGTGGAATATATGAAGCAACATGAAAAATATTGAACCTATATATCACTTTAATTTTACTGTAAGTTCCTGGCATTGTCTCATACATAGAATTGGAATCTGTTACTCCTGTTTTTATCAAAGTCATTTCTAAAGCATCATCTTAGAGGCTGTTTTGGGGTGTTTTTTGGTTTGTTTCTTACTGACCTATATTTGATTTACAATGTTGTGTTAATTTCTGCTGTACAGCAAAGTCATTCAGTAATACATATATATACATTCTCTTTTTTTATATTCTTTTCCATTCTGGTTTATCATAGGATATTGAATATAGTTCAATATATTCTCTGTGCTATACAGTAGGACCTTGTTGTTTATCCATTCTATATATATATAATAACTTACATCTGCTAACCCCAACCTCCCACACCATTCCTCCCCCACCCCCTCCCCCTTGGCAACCACACGTCTGTTCTCTATGTCCATGAGTCTGTTTCTGTTTTGTAGATAGGTTCATTTGTGTCATATTTTAGAGTCTGTTTCTGTTTCATAGATAGGTTCATGAGTCTGTTTCTGTTTCGTAGATAGGTTCATTTGTGTCATATTTTAGATTCCACATATAAGTGATATCATATGGCATTTGTCTTTATCTTTCTGACCTACTTCACTTAGTATGATAATCTCTAGCTGCATCCATGTTGCTGCAAATGGCATTATTTTGTTCTTTTTTATGGCTGAGTAGTATTCCATTGTGTATATATACCACATCTTCTTTATCCATTCATTAGTCGATGGACATTTAGGTCGTTTCCATGTCTTGGCTATTGTGAATAGTGCTGCTATGAACATAGGGGTGCATGTATCTTTTTGAATTATAGTTTTGTCTGGATATATGCCCAGGAGTGGGATTGCTGGATCATATGGTAACTCTAATTTTAGTTTTCTGAGGAAGCTCCATACTGTTCTCCATAGTGGCTGCACCAACTTACTTTCCCACCAACAGTGTAGGAGGGTTCCCTTTTCTCCACACCTTCTCCAGCATTTGTTATTTTTAGACTTTTTAATGATCGCCATTCTGACCAGTGTGACGTGGTACCTCATGGTAGTTTTGATTTACATTTCTCTAATAATTAGCAGTGTTGAGCATCTTTTCATGTGCTTATTGGCCATCTGTATTTCTTCTTTGGAGAAATGTCTATTTAGGTCTTCTGCCCATTTTTTGATTGGGTTTTTTTTGTTGTTGTTGAGTTGTATGAGCTGTTTGTATATTTCGGAAATTAAGCCCTTGTCAGTCGCACCATTTGCAAATATTTTCTCCCATTATGTAGTTTTTTTCATTTTGTTTATGGTTCCCTTTGCTGTGCAAAAGCTTGTAAGTTTGATTAGGTCCCATTTGTTTATTTTTGTTTTTATTTCTATTGCATTGGGAGACTGACCTAAGAAAACATTGGTACAATTTATGTCAGAGAATGTTTTGCCCATGCTCTCTTCTAGGAGTTGTATGTTGTCATGTCTTATGTTTAAGTCTTTAAGCCATTTTTAGTTTATTTTTATATATGATGTGAGGGTGTGTTCTAACTTCATTGATTTACATGTGGCTGTCTAACTTTCCCAATACCACTTACTAAAGAGACTGCCTTTTTCCCATTGTACATTCTTGTAAGGCTATCTGTTAAGATGGGGATTTACCACATGTTGCTACAAAATACATATCATACCTATGTATATGATCATAGAGCTAAGCAGACCTTAGAGATTGTCTAATCCATGGGTTTATGATGTTTATTTCACTCAGCATACCTGAGAAACACACTGACCATCAACAGAAACTCACCATGGTAGTGTATTAGTTTCCTATTGCTGCTATAACAAATTACCACAAATTTAGTGTCTTAAAATAGCACAAACCTATTATTTTACAGTTCATATGTCAGAGTCTGAAATGAGTCTCATGGAGCTAAAAATCAACATGTTGACAGTGCTGCATTCCTCCTGGAGACTCCAGGGGGACAATCTGTTCCTTGCTTTTTCCAGCTTCTAGAGGCTGCCCAGCCTGCATTCCTGGGCTCCTAGTAATGACATCCCTTGGACCTCCCCTTCTCTGACTTTGACACTCTTGACTCCCTCTTATAAGGACCCTGTGTTTACATTGGCTCACCCAGATAATCCAGGATAATCTACCCATTTAAAAATCCTTACCTTAATCATATCTGTAAAGTCCCTTTTTCAACATTTCCACTAGTTTCAGGGATTAGGATTTAGACACCTTTTAAGGGAGGAAGAGCGTTATTCTGCCCACTACAGATAATGTTCTCAAGAGAGGGGAGAGCATAGTAGCACATGTTATTTGAAAAGCAAGCAGTATTGCATCATGGTTAAGACCGTGGACTATGGTGCCAGATGCCTGACTTCAGATCCCAGTCTTGTCACTCAGTAGCTGTCAAATCTTAAGCAATTTATTGAAACTCTGTTTTGTACTCTATAAAACCAGAATTGACAATATTAACTACCTCATACTGTTGTTTTTAAAAACTAGATGAATTTACACATGTAAATGCACTTAGAAAAATTCCTGACACATAGTTAATGTCCAATTAACATTTACTTTTATTATGTGCCCTCGTGGGTCTGAAAGGATTCATCCAATCCAAGTTCCTTTTACAGATGAAAAAATTAAGTCCCAAAGAACTTAACTGATTAACACAATATAGTGGCATTAGATTTTAAAACTTGTCACATTAAGATTATTTTGTATTGTTGAACCAGCATCTGATATATCTACATTTTCAGTCGTGTCAGAATTTTAAAAGTACCTATTTTCTTATCACTAATAATTCTTAATTAACCTGGTGTTGTTATCAATAACACACTTCACTTTGCTTTAGTAATGGGAATCCTGTGAACATACTTCTTTCTCAATTTTCTGTAGCTTAATAGGATTATATAACATCCTGTAATGGATAAGATATTTTGACAAACTCTCAAGGATTTGAGAGACCCCAAGGCCTAGCATTTCACATGATGAACTTGTCTTTGACTTTTTGTATCTAAATAATAGTACATATTGCCATTAAAATGTTTAGATGATTTTAAACCTCTACTTGAAATGTTTGTGAAATGTTCTTATAGATTTGATGTTATCAATCTATTAATTCTGCAACACAATCAATTAGCTGTTCCACATATCAAACTGACCATTAGAGTATCCGATTAAACAACCATTCAAGATGATGAATTTTGATTATTTTCATTATGTAGAAATTCTCATTGTTTCTTAATTTTAAAATATCTTTGAGAATCCTTCCAATCTAGGATTAAAATTCTGAGAGTAGATGTTTTATCTTTTATACTTATGATCCTTCCACCTCTATCAGGCTTGAAATGAATTTTTTTAAAATCTCTTTTTACTGATGTGTTAAGGATAAAGTACAAAGAGAAAACTATTTTATATGAAGAATTACTAAGTCAAGGGCATGTTGTTTTATCTTTCGGATGAAATAGAATTTTCCTACTAAAAGTTAAAGTCTCTCTTTTTCCCCCTTAACTAATAAATTGAATAGAGTCATGAAATTTAAGAGCTGGAAAGAAACATAGAGATTATTTCGTCAAAAGCCCTCATTTTGTAGATGACGAAGGGTACAGGGGGCGGAAAGAAAATTGAGCAAGTTAGTTTTAGGCATCTGAAAAAAATTCAATGACAGAATTTTTTTTTTGGCTCTAAGCCCAAAACATTTCATTTGATTGTGAACAAAATACATTTTCATTCACTCTAAGCTCTCTCCTCTCACTGTTCTATTCTTCCAAAGGAGGCAAATAAGTGTTAAATGTCAGACAGGCCTTGATGGGACTGTACCCTTTTTCTCAATGATTTTTGCTGTGGTTTTGCTGCCAGCTAAAGATAGCCTTGTGCTCTTGAGATATTTTCAATGACTGTTCTACAAGAAATGTTTATATATGCATAAACTACTGTGCTTGTTCAGTTGTCAGGCATCAACTTTGCATTTTTCTCCTTTTAATATCATTCTTTTTTTAAAAATCAGCTCTGAAAGAAAAAGTGTAAGCCCTTCCTAAATTCTGTAACCAGCTCTTTTTTTTTCCCCCTGAGTGACCTTGACTGGTTACTTAAACACTATGTTCGACTTTCCTCCTCTGTAAGATGAGGGCAATACCACAAACAAAATGGGGTAATTGTAAGATGAAAGTCGGCTGCATATGTAACTGTGAGTAGTCATTCCTATTAGTTCTAATTGCCAATTAGATATATTTACTGTGGGATGGCCTCTCCCCTAAAACCCACTGCCCAGTCCCCCATCCAATTTTCCTCCCTTACTGAGTACCTGTGCTGTGTGCTCTACTGACCCTCCAGGAAGTGACTGGCTGTGGAATTACAGAATTAAGTATTCCCTTAACTCTTTCTGTTCCTCTCTTTTTAATTTTTTTTTATTTTACTTTTTATTGAATTATAGTTGATTGTTATGTCCCTCTCTGTTAGGTCTTTGCACCCTTGTCAACTTCAGTGAGGCCTTCCTGGACATCCTTTATAAATGTGAAATTCCCATTCCCATAAAATGTGTCCACCTCCCTGATTTATTTTTCTCCATAGTACTTATCACCATCTAGTATGTCATGTACACTTACTAATTCTGCACATTGAGGTATCCTCCCATGAGAATATGTAAGCTCCAATGGAGATGGGGATTTTTGTTGTTGGTTTGTTCACCCTTATATTCCAGAAATTAACACAGTGCTTGGCATATAATTGCTAATCAATTATACTGTTGAAAGGTGATTATGGGACATCTTTTTTTTAACCATGATCTGCCAGAAACTATAAATTTTACATATCCTGTTCTGTTTCTTCCTGAACCATGATTTTATTCATTTAGCATTCATTCAACACATGCTTTTACGTGCCTTCTATGTGCTATGAATACTCTTTGACAGATAACCCCACACAAATTACTGTATAATTATGAATTGAGCTAAGTGTTTTGTAGGAAAGAGGATAGATTTAGAGGACATTTAACAAAGAAACCTGACATAACTTGAGGTAGAGAAAACTTAATTAAAGACATGTCATTTGAGCTGAGATCAGAAGGGTGAGTAGGGAGAAGGATTTTCAGATGCAGGAAACAGTAAGTGCAAAGGTCTTATGATGGGAAGAGCACAGAATTAAAAGGAGACCTGGGTAGCTCAAGTGTAACACAGATGCTGAGAGGGAGAATAGTGTAAGAAGAGCCCAGAGAGGTTTGTAGGCACCCTAAAGACCATTTTAAGGATTTGGGTTTTATCCTAAGAGCAATGGGGAAGCCATTAAAGACATTTCAACATGGGAAAGCCCACACCAGGTTTGTGTTTTTAGAAAATAATTCTGAATCTGATGAAGGATGAAAGGAGAGCTGGAAAGATACATGGAGACTATTGTAAGAGTTAGGATCTCCATATGGGAATTTCTCAGGACATTTGTTTTTTCTGAATCCCAAGAATAATCAGTACCAAGAGGTCAGCAAAACAGGAAAAAGTCACAAAACCCTACTGATAGAATTAAAGCTCCATGATCCACATAGAGACCGCTGGGTTGAAAGTATCCATTGACCTCAAGTGACAAAGCCAGAGCAGGAAACGCTGACAGGGACACGCAGAGTGGAAGGCAAAGGGCAACATTTCTAGGAACTGAGACAGGAGCCCATGGGAGAGAAGTGGTCACAGTCTGATCAGTCAGTCTTGTTGTAGCTCTTGTCACATTGCAAGGGTGTATCTGTTGCCTTGTATGCTGATAAGGGGGGAGTTGTTCTTACAAATAAAAACAATTAATAAATTTATTCACATAGTATCCTTTATACAAATCCTATGTTTGATGTTCCAAAAAATAACAAGTTTTTGATGCAAAATCCTTAACGGCAATTTTGACACATGATTCTGAGTAGTAGTATTAAGTTTGCTAGGAGATCTGTAGTCATGTTATTTTAATACTCTGCAATAAATTATTCACTAGTGTTTTCTAGTGTTTGAATATTTACTATGGGTTACATTTCAATGTAAATACTTTAACAGAGGCTGTGTAAAGAGAAGAGGATGTTGAAGACACTTCAACACAAAATTAGAAACTGATCTAAAAGTCTAAACTAGCAAAAGCAATATGAATTTCATGGCAAAACCAAAATTGGGGCAAGCAACAGAATACTTTTATTGATAAAAAAGGAAATGAGTTTATAGGAAGCAACATGTACCTTAATGCCCACCTTAGAATTCTCCTGGACAAACTCTTTGACTGCCAGTGAACAATGTAAGAAAATTTTCTACATCTGTAGTATTTGTCATGAGTCAAAGATCTAGGCTAACAGGGCAATTAATGCTTTGTTTATTTTTAAATTTCACTTGAAGAATAACGTATTTAATATTTAAGATTTCATATTTCAATTTTTAAGTGATTTTTATTTGGCATTTAATTTGTAATAATCATCCCTTTATTTAATGTTTTCTGTTACTAAATGTCTTTATCAGGCAGAGATCAATTTTATATATTATTGAAATGTAGAATCCTGTCACAATATGTTGGCTCATAAAAATGATAAAGCATGCATTTATTATTATATTTTTATAGAAAATCTCTGAAACTTTTACTATAATCCTGTCACAGAAAAATGATGCATGCTTTATTATTATTACCATTCATTATTTTTAAGTACATGCCAATGTTGTTAAAAAGTATTATTACAACTCCCTTACCAAAAAACACATAAATTGTTATGAAAAATAAAGAATAATTTATGATTTCAGGATTTCCAAAGAATTCCCAGAATTCTGATTTCTTATTCCTAAATCCTGAAGTTTAATATCTGTCAGGAATTTAAAGCACTAGCAAAAGTGCAAGAAAGAGATGGTAGTATCTTGAACTATAGTGGTAGCAATGGAGAGGGAGAAATATAGACAAATTCAAGAAATATCCAGGAAGTAAATTTAATAGGAGCTATAGATTAGCTGGATGTGGGGAATGAGGTAGAGTAGTGTCACGAATAACTTCTACATTTCTGATTTTTGTCGTGGTGGGTGTTATTTATAAAGATAAATAGCACTAGAAGACCAGTGAATGCATCAGCTCAGTTATGCTTCAAAAACAAGCATCCAATTATTACTTATGTAGATAATGGAGGTTCTGAGATAGAAAGCAGATTAGTGATCCCCTGGAACTGGGGGTGGGGATTGGGGTAAGTGGGGACAGAAAATAACGGCTGATGAATATGGAGTTTGTTTGGAGGTATTGAAAATGTCCTAAAATTACATTGTGCTGATGGCTACACAACCCTGAATATGCTAAAAACCACCGAATTAATTTTATGGTACGTGAAATGTACCTCAAAAAAGTTGTTAAAAACCTGGTTCATTTCTCATTCATACCACATGGCCATTTCAGGTTAGACAGGAGTTCTGTTCCGTGACATACTCATGTAGGAAACTAAGTTGGTGACATCTCCACCATCTGAAATAGTGATTTCTTTGGCAGGATGGAAGGGAATATGACAAATTTTATAGCAGCTCTTAAAAGACTTGTACTTGGAAGTGATTCATGTCACTTCTGCTCTTATCCCATTGAACAAAGCAATGTCATATGACCACACCAAACTTCAAGGGCACAAAGAAGTACAATCTATGCTTATCTGGACCAGGGATCAGAGGACTATGGCCCATGGGCTAAATCCAGCCCACCTCCTATTTTTGTAAATACAGTTTTATTGAACACAGATACACTCATTTGTTTACGTACTCTTCACATATTGTCTTTGGCTGTTTTCATGTCACATACATGCATCCTCTACAAGTGGTTGTGCTTTTGTGTACTTTACAGTACTGTATAGAGTACAGTAGTACAGTATCTTTATTTCAAGCCCAGGATGTCCGGAAGCAAGCGTAAAAGGAGCGGTATATAGCCGATTGTGTTAGTTGGGTACCTAGGATAACTTTGTTGGACTCACAAACAAATTGGACGTACGAACACACTTTCGGAACGGAATTCATTCATATGTAGGGAACTTATTGTATTTAAATTTCACAGACACGGAAGAGATTGCAAAAGTAGATGTCATCTGTCAGTATCCTGTAAGGTCCCATTTCTCCATGTCACACACACACACACACACACACACGCACGCAAGTATATCACATTCTATCATGACTTCTCTCCTGAGCCATCTGGAATTATAACTATTCAGAGAGATAGAGAGGCTGTCAAAAATCTCCTAGGTGTCTTAGAAACATTGAAGGTAACTAGAAAGCAATTGGTATTTTATGTCTGTCAAACTTTATTTGAAAGGCTACCTGCTCAATGAAACCATTATTACATATGCACACTTTGCTTTTCAAATTCCATAACACTTTATTTAGACCTTTTTTATAAAAAATTTCATACTCCATCACTAAATGTGTTTATACGCTTGCTTTATCCCTTCTACTAGACCATAAGCCTCTTGAGTTAAGGTCAGTGGGGGTTTTTTTGGGTTTTTTTTCTCAACAAATGTTCATTTTTATTATTCACTTGTCCTCTTGATCAAACAGAAGTCTGTCTCAAAACAGTTCAAAAGTTCATCCTGCATTAGATTTATTGAAAAGTGATATGATACAGCAATTTATGGGAAATTTTATTTGATAGTAGACATTAAATAAACATTTATTGAATAAATGGTATCCTCCAAGGGAAAAAGTTACCTTTCCTTTGGACAACATTTTCAGAAAATACCTCTTTATTTTAAACTTGAGTAATTCAGCCTATATATTCCATAATTTCTATTCCTATTCACGTCCAAAATAATCAGAATTCTTATCAATGAGGTCCTGTGTTCCTAAGACTTCTGTCCTTCAGGCTAAACACCTACTGGCCTTTCAAATATTCTTTACACTACACAGGATTTAGCTTCAACCTGATTATTACCCTTCTGAATGGCCTCAGCTTATCTATCCACCAACCGGCTCCATATGCCATGGGCATAAGGTCTGTGTTTTAATCTTTTTTATAGCCATCAAAACATTCTACATGGTAGTGCAAAACAAAACAAAACAAAAAAGTACATTGCATGAACTTTTTTCCTCACATGAGCTCTTAACTCTGTAAGGACAGATAATGTGCTGTTTATTTTGTGTGTTTTCCTTTCTGCTTACCATAATGAATTCTACATAGTTGGTATTGATAAATGTATTGATGGATGAATTAATTCAGAGAAAAATCAAAAGCCTTTAGTACATTTTTTGAGATTATTTGTGT
This sequence comes from Balaenoptera physalus, assembly GCF_965194825.1. NCBI lineage: Eukaryota > Metazoa > Chordata > Mammalia > Artiodactyla > Balaenopteridae > Balaenoptera > Balaenoptera physalus. The sequence continues at coordinate 16,625,238 of NC_138902.1, forward strand.
TGCTCCCAGGTGAAAATATATGTACAGAAACACCTATACTTTCCTCTCACTTTCCAACAATTCAAACTTAAAGGGTCAAAGCTATTAGCTACTATCAGCACAGAATCAAAAATGAATTAGCCTTCTCTATCTCTGAAGTCTCAGGCAAATAAGTTATCGTTTTGTCAGATACTTTACTTTTTGGAAGGTATTCCATGTCCCTGAAATCCCATATTCAAAATTTTATAACAATGCTCATGTCATTAGTTCTCATAGATTAAATTTTTTAAAGTAAGTATCGAATATATTTATGTATTACATACACTTGTGCAAATATATGATGTATAATATTATTTAAGGCATCACGAGTGACTTAATTTGTAACTGCTTTAAAATATAACAACATACTAGAGTCACATAGACTCAACATAATTATAGTGTAATGTAATTTTTTTATTGGGGTATAATTGCTTTACAACGTTGTGTTAGTTTCTGCTGTACAACGAAGTGAATCAGCTATATGTATACATATATCCCGTCCCTCTTGAGCTGCCCTTCCACCCCCCGCATCCCACCCCTCTAGGTCATCACAGAGCACCGAGCTGAGCTCCCTGTGCTATACAACAAGTGTAATTTAATTATATAGCACATAATAATTATAATTGATAGTAACAATCAGTTCAAGAATATAAAAATATGAGAAGATAAATGCTCAAGTAAAACAACTCACCTTGTAAGAATTATTGTTGAAAAGTATCAATTTAACTGTGATACCAAAATGTTATGAAAAATGGCATAAAATATAAGAATAAAAAAATAAGCAAAGTAATAGAATAAGGTGTACAAAATCTAAACCATATAGTTAAGGCTAGGAGACTAAATTTTATTTGTATGTTTTATAGAATTTTGAAATAAAACCAAAGTCTAGATACCCAGTGGTATGGTCTTAAAGATTTAAAACTAATCAGCTAACTTGTAATTGTTGCATAATCTGCCAAGCTTCTTGAGAAATTGAAAATTATTTCCTCTATAACATCCTCCTAAGACAGACTTCCTTTTTGATTTGCACTGCTTCACTCATTGATTTATAAATGCAATATTCAAATAGCTGATTCACTTTGCTGTACAGCAGAAACTAACTCAACATTGTAAAGCAACTATACTCCAATAAAAATTTTTTTAATAAATGCAATATAAATAAATATTTATGAATTAATAATAAATTTACATTTATATAAATAAAATATTTAAAATATACAGATATGTAAAATATATAAATAAAATATAATACAAATAAATGTATATAAGTAAAGATAGCCGCCCAGAACAAGCTTTCCATTGTAAATTCATCCCTGTGGGTATTGAAGCACAGGGAGGTGGGATTGAATTGGACAGTACTGAAACAAGTTCATGGAACAAAATTCTTACAACTCTGAATTGTGATTTGGCTTTCTTTTCGAAATCATGCTTCAGTGAAATACTGCAAATCTTTATTGAGTACCTACTATGTACCAGTTACTCTTCTGTGATACAAAAATGAAAAAAAGAATACAGTTCTTGCCCTCAAGGAATTTGGACCCTAATTCCATTGTAAAGGACAATTACTTTGAGAGTTGATTTCCTTTCACTAAAGACTTTGACATTCTAGTTCTCACTTCCTTACAAACTACCAGCCCCTCACCTCCCTTGGATGGTGGGTTGATTGTAGATCTGTGCACTGCATTTTATTAAGCAAGATAGGTAAATGCTGACTCTTCCATTTGGGAAGAAGACAGTCTGAGGTGAGGCTGTCATCCTTAAATATGCAGAAATAACCAACTGTCATACTGATCCCAACAACAGATTAGCTCTGTCAAGTTTAATTACTTTAACTTTAGCCCAATGGAAAAAAATTGCCTCACTCCTCCCTTTTTACATATAAGCCATCCGGGCTGATATATCCTGAATGCCTTAGCAGGGCCCTCCAGGCCCCCCGAGACATCCAGTCACATATAATGAACTGTAATGGAGCTAGCTGCTAAACTAAGCCTGATAATCCCAGCCCTTGAGATTTATCCAGCTGTGAAGCATGGACTAACTCTCAGTCAGATCCCAGCTCAGCATTTGATCCTGAAGTCAAATCATTTCCAGTTACCAACCATGTCTAAAGAGAATCACCAACAGTCACCTAGTCATCTCCATTTGCATACAGGGAACAGATGGAGCGCACACGTGCACACACGTTATTCTCGAGTCAAAACCTAGACCTGCAGAGTTTGAACAAGTCAACAAATGCCATGAAGCTGAATCTTGGCGGTGGATGCTCTTGCTATCAGAAAGGCAGGGTTTAGGCTGACAATTTAAGGCTTAAATGCCTTTATTGCATTTGGCAGGTGCCTTGTAAGAAATGTTTCCTCTCTGTTCCACCTCCATTACCCGATCATCAGCCCCCAGGGCCTTCTCCCAGCACCTACAGAGAGCCTGCGGGTATCACAAAGTTAAATCTCTGGACAGTGACCACATTTTATTAGCAGGAAGCAACAAAGGGAGTTTGCACTCAAGGTCAGAAGTCCTGAGTATGATTTTAAGCTTCTTCCTTTACCAGTTGGGTGAACTTGAGGAAGAAACATAACATCACAGAGCCTCAGTTTTTTCATCTATGAAATGCCTATAACAATACCTAATTGGAGAAATTCTAAAATGGGAATATAGCCAAAGAAAGTTTTCATAGAAAATATTTAGACTGCTGCAGCCAGGTCCCCATGAAGTTGCATTGTTATGATGAGAGTTACAAAGTCTCATTCTCCATCTCCATCTTGCAGGCTCAGAGACAAAGAGAAAGACAGTTTTCCCAGTGAAACTTCACATTAGCCATTCACACAGTGATGAAGGTGTAACTCCTGAAAGCCTGTGTTTCATTTAAATTGAAACTATAACAGCCAAGGGGCCCTGGGGTTCTCTGACCAGCGCACTATCTCCCTGAAGGCAGGGTCGATCAGAAGCTGCATTATTATTAGAAGGGTGCTTTCTGAAGATGCAGAACTCTTAATTATCTGAGTCTAGATATTTTAGTGCAATACACTCAGATCCATGAACCCAACCTCATAACAAGGATATAGTTGCCACAAAAATTGGATGGGTCAAGTTCTTGGGGTCTCTCTCTCCTGGATAGCGCTTAGTGGTCACTGACAAAGAAGGCCTCAGAAATGCTCCTTTGCCTAGGCTTCTGTCATTGGTGGCAAATCTCTTCACAATTGGCAGATTCTGTCCTTAAGAAATTCAGTCAAGTTGATATTTAAAGTGCAATCAAGTGTTTCTACCTGGAAACATTCTTGACGCTCAGTGGGGATTTTGCATACCTTTGCTTTGATTATATGCTGATTTTAAAGACATGCCTCAGAGGAATCTCTTATTTCCAAGTTTTATATACATTTGTGAGATTTAAGATGGGGGAGGATGTTAGAAACTAGATATACAGAATATCATTGATCTATCTTGAAGATTTAATGAAATATATGAAACAGTTGTGAGCTTCTATATGCTTTCTATATTGAAAGCTGAAGAAATACAATTTGATAATGCTGTTGTAGTGCTTAGGCATTTATTCTTTGGGATAAAGAAGCGTGTGTGTTTAGTGGGTTGTTTTTGGTTTTGTTTTTTGAATTGACAATTACCTGCATATACTTAAAGTATAAAACTTGATAGATTTGAACTATGTATATATCAGTGAAATAATTACCACATCAAGATAATGAACATATACCCATGGTCACCCAAAGTTTCCTTCCCTTTTTACCCCTTCCTGTCTTGCCCTCCCCTAGGCAAACACTGATCTTTCAATCACTATAGATTAGTTTGCATTTTCTCAAATTTTATATAAATAGAATCATACTATATATGTTCTTTTATTTTCTGGCTTCTTTCAGCACAATTATTTTGAGATTCATTCATGTTTTTATGGTTATCAGTAGTTCATTTCTTCTTATTGTTGAGAAGCATCGCGTTGTATGCGGATACATTGTATGCATTGTATGCAGATACAGTTTATCTAGTTACATGTTGATGAGCATCTGAGTGGTTTCCGATTTTTGTCTATTAGGAATAAAGCTGCTATGGACATATGCTTTCATTTCTCTTAGAGAAATACTTAGGAGTGAAATGGCTGGATTAATGATAGTTATATGCCTACGTTTGTAAGGAAAATACCTAACTTTTCCAAAATGGTTATTCTGTTTTACATTACCACCAGCAGTGTTTAGGAATTCTAATCCTTCCACATTATTGCCAACATTTGATATGATCAGTCTATAATTTTAGCCATTCTAACAAACATGTAGTGAAATATCATTGGGTTTTAATTTGCAATTCCCAAAACACTAATGATGTTTCATGTGATTATTTGCCAGCTCTATGTCTTCTTTGATGAAGTATTTGTTCCTATCTTTTGCCTATTCTACAATGGGGTTTTTGTTATTAAGTTTTGACAGTTCTTTATGTATTTTGGATACAGGTCATTCATCAAATATGATTTGCAAATGTTTTTCCCAGTTTGTGTCTTGTCTTTTCATTCTCTTAACAACGTCTTTCACAGAGCAGAAGTTTTTAATTTTGATGCAATTCACTATATAAACTTATTCTTTTATGGATCAGGCTTTGGTATCATATCTGAAAAATATTTGCCTAGCCCTAGGCCATAAAAATTTTCCTCTATGCTTTCTTCTAAAAGTTTTGTCATTTTAAGTCTTGTATCTAGATTTATGATTCATTTTTAGTTACTTTTTTGTATATGGTGTGAAGTATGTTTCAATGTTTTTTGTTCGTGCTTTGTTCCTTTCCTCATTTCTTTCATATAGATAATCAGTAGTTTCAGCATTATGTGTTGAAAAGACTTTAGTTTCTCTACTGAATTATTTTTGTGACTTTGTTGAAAATTAGTTATCCATATATGTGTGAGTCTACTTTTCAAATTTCTATTCTGTTCTGTTCATATGTGTCTATATTTTCACCAATATCACTCTTTTATGATTATTGTAGGTTTATAATAATTCCTAAAATCAGGCAGGATTAGTTCTCCACCTTTGTTCTTTCTCAAAGTTGTTTTGGCAATTCTAAATCTTTTGCAGTTCCATATGTCTTCTAGAATCTAGAAATTACTTCTGTGACTGACTTGTGATTTAATTCCATTTTGGTCAGAGGGCAGATCTGTATGATTTGAATTACTTAAAATTTTTGAGGTTTGTTTTATTGCCCAGATTGTGGTCTACTTTGATAAATGTTTTCTGGCCACTGGAAAAATATGTGTATTCTCCTGAGTGGAGTGTTCTATAAACATTCATGAGATGAAGTTGTGGATGAAGTTGTTCAAATCTATATCTCTAGTGATTTTTCTGGTCTAATTGGTTGATAAATTATCAAGAGAGGGATTAAAATCTCTCTTGATAATTGACACTTCTGTTATGAAATTCTGGAGTTTTCTTGGCTTGATATAAATGTGGCCAATCCAGGTTTTTTTTATTAGTGTTAAAACAGTAGATATTTTTCTATCCTTTACTCTTAAGCTCTTTGTGTCTTTATATTTGAAATGCATTCCTTCTAGACAGCATATAATTGGATCTTACATTTTTTTAATCCTACGTGATAATCTCTGCATTTTAATTTGACCATTTATGTCTAATCTGATTAATTATACGCACGAGTTTAAAACTAATATCTTGCTATTTATTTTCTATTTTTTTTTTTGAATTTTATTTTTTTATACAGCAGGTTCTTATTAGTTATCTATTTTATACATATTAGTCTCTACATGTCAATCCCAATCTCCCACTTCATCCCACCACCACCTCCCCCCCACCCCGCCACTTTCCCCCCTTGGTGTCCATACGTTTGTTCTCTACATCTGTGTCCCTATTTCTGTCCTGCAAACTGGTTCATCTGTACCATTTTTCTAGGTTCCACATATATGCGTTAATATACGATATTTGTTTTTCTCTTTCTGACTTATTTCACTCTGTATGACAGTCTCTAGATCCATCCACGTCTCTACAAATGACCCAGTTTCATTCCTTTTTATGTCTGAGTAATATTCCATTGTATATCTGTACCACATCTTCTTTATCCATTTGTCTGTCGATGGGCATTTACGTTGCTTCCTTGTCCTGGCTATTGTAAATAGTGCTGCAATGAACATTGGGGTGCATGTGTCCTTTTGAATTATGGTTTTCTCTGGGTATATGCCCAGTAGTGGGATTGCTGGGTTATATGGTAATTCTATTTTTAGTTTTTTAAGGAACCTCCATACTGTTCTCCATAGTGGCTGTCTCAATTTACATTCCCACCAACAGTGCAAGAGGGTCCCCTTTTCTCCACACCCTCTCCAGCATTTGCTGTTTGTAGATTTTCTGATGATGCCCATTCTAACTGGTGTGAGGTGATACCTCATTGTAGTTTTGATTTGCATTTCTCTAATGATTAGTGATGTTGAGCAGCTTTTCATATGCTTGTTGGCCATCTGTATGTCTTCTTTGGAGAAACGTCTATTTAGGTATTCTGCCCATTTTGGGATTGAGTTGTTTTTTTTTTAATATTGAGCTTCATGAGCTGTTTATATATTTTGGCGATTAACCCTTTGTCCGTTGATTCATTTGCAAATATTTTCTCCCATTCTGAGGGTTGTCTTTTCGTCTTGTTTGTAGTTTCCTTTGCTGTGCAAAAGCTTTTAAGTTTCATTAGGTCCCATTTGTTTATTATTGTTTTTATTTCCATTAATCTAGGAGGTAGATCAAAAAAGATCTTGCTGTGATGTATGTCATAGAGTGTTCTGCCTGTGTTTTCCTCTAAGAGTTTTGTAGTGTCTGGCCTTACCTTTAGGTCTTTAATCCATTTTGAGTTTACTTTTGTGTATGGTGTTAGGGAGTGTTCTAATTTCATTCTTGTACATGTAGCTGTCCAGTTTTCCCAGCACCACTTATTGAAGAGACTGTCTTTTCTCCATTGTATATCCTTGCCTCCTTTGTCATAGATTAGTTGACCATAGGTGTGTGGGTTTATCTCTGGGCTTTCTATCCTGTTCCATTGATCTATATTTCTGTTTTTGTGCCAGTACCATATTATCTTGATTACTGTAGCTTTGTAGTATAGTCTGAAGTCAGGGAGTCTGATTCTTCCAGCTCCATTTTTTTCCCTCAAGACCGCTTTGGCTATTCGGGGTCTTTTGTGTCTCCATGCAAATTTTTAAAGATTTTTTGTTCTAGTTCTGTAAAAAACGCCACTGGTAACTTGATAGGGATTGCATTGAATCTGTAGATTGCTTTGGGCAGTATAATAATTTTCACAATATTGATTCTTCCAATCCAAGAGCATGGTATATCTCTCCATCTGTTTGTTATCCTGCTGTTTTTATTCACTTTTTTCCTTTCATTCCCATCTCCTTTTGGACTTTTTTTTTTTCTTTTTATCTCCATTTTTGGCTTATTAGTTAAAAATCATTTTTAGTGTTTTTTTAAGGGTTTATAGTATATATATTTTTATTTCAGCTTTACTGAGGTTTAACTGACGTATAAAATTGTAAGATATTTTAAAAGTACATCGTGGTGACTTGACATACATATACATTGACATACTTGACATACATTCCTCCCATCTGATTAATTAGCACGTCCAGCACCTCACATATTAATCTATTTTTTTTGATGAAAACATTTAAATTCTACTCTCTTAGGAATTTCATTTATGCAATACAGTGTTATCATTTATAGTCACCATGTTTTGTGCTAGATCCTCAGACCTTATTCATGTTATAGCTTAACATTTGCACCCTTTTACCAACTTCTCCTAATCCCCCAACCCCTGGTCCCTGGCAACTACTTGTCTACTCTGTTTCCATGAGTTCGACTTTTTTTTAACTTTTAAATTCCATATATAAATGATACCATACAGTATTTATCATCCTCTGTCTGGATTATTTCACTTAGCATACTGCCCTTGAGATCCATCCATGTTGCTGCATATAGCAGAATTTCCTTATTTCTCATGGCTGAATAATATTCCATTGTATGTATATACCACATTCCTTTATCAATTCATCCATTGACAGTTACATTGCTTTCATATCTTGGCTGTTGTGAATAATGCTGCAATGAACATGGGAGTGCAGACATCTCTTCAATATACTGTTTTCATTTCCTTTGGGTATATACCCAGAAGTGGGAATCCTAGATCATGTAGTAGCTCTATTTTTAATTTTTTTAGGAACTTCCATATTGTTTTTCATAGTTACTGCACCAATTTACGTTCCCACTAAAAGTGCATAACAGTTGCCTTTCTTCCACATCCTCACCAACACTTATTATCTCTTGTCTTTTCAATGATAGCCATCTATCTTTCTATGTGAGGTGATATCTCCTTGTGGCTTTGGTTTGCATTTCCCTGATGATTAGTGATGTTGAGCACCTTTTCATGTGCCTGTTGGCCATTTTTATGTCTTCTTTGGAAAAATGTTTATTCAGGTCCTTGCCCATTTTTAAAATCAGATTGTTTGGGTTTTTTTGCTATTGAGTTGTATGAATTCTTTATATATTGTGGATTTTAACCCCTTACCAGATACATGATTTGCAAATATTTTTTCCCATTCATTAGGTTGCCTTTTAGCATAAAACTTGAATGCATCATAGTCTACCTACAAGTGGTACTATAACACTTCACCTGTATTATAAGAACCTTACAAATGCAGACTTTCATTTCTCCTGTCCTGACTTTTGCACTATTGTAGTCATATATTTTAATTTTATGTAAATTATAAAGCACACACTATATTGTTATTTTGTTTAAACAGTTTAAAATTATCTTTTAAAGATATTTAAATAATAAAATATGTTATATTTATCCATGTAGTCACCATTTTAAGTGTTTTTTTCATTCCTTTGTGTGAATATCATGGTTCCATTCTATCCTTTTCTTTCAGCCTAAAGGACTTCCTTTAAAATATCTATAGTAGTAGTCTGCTGGTGGTGAATTCTTTTAGCTACTGTACGTCTAAACTTTTTGGTTTTGCCATTGTTTTTGAAAGAAAGTTGTGCTGGGTATATAAGTCTTTCCTTTAAAAATGTTGGTTCACTGTTGTCTCACTTGCACTGTTTGCAAATAAATGTCTTTGTTAATCCATATATAACATCTTTCTTTTGCTGATTTGTTTTACAATTTTCTCTTTATCACTGGTTTCTGCTATTTGATTATAATCTGTCTTGGTATAGTTTTATTCTTTTTTTTCTTTAATTTTTATTTATTTATTTATTTATGCTGTGTTGGGTCTCCGTTTCTGTGTGAGGGCTTTCTCTAGTTGCGGCAAGTGGGAACCACTCTTCATCGCGGTGCGCAGGCCTCTCACTATCGCGGCCTCTCTTGTTGCGGAGCACAGGCTCCAGACTCGCAGGCTCAGTAATTGTGGCTCACGGGCCTAGTTGCTCCACGGCATGTGGGATCTTCCCAGACCAGGGCTTGAACCCGTGTCCCCTGCATTGGCAGGCAGATTCTCAACCACTGCGCCACCAGGGAAGCCCCTATTCATGTTTCTTGTCTTGGCATTCATTAAGCTTCTTGGATCTGTACTATAGCTTTTATAAAATTTTGAAAATTTTGTTCATATTTCTTCAATTATTTCTTTTTTTGCTTACCCACCCACCCACCTGTCTCTCTTTGGGGGATTTTAATTACATGTATATTAGGCTGCTTGAAGTTTTCTCACAGCTCACTGATGCTCTGTTATTATTTTTTCTTAATATTCTCTTTTCTTTCTGTGTTTCAATGTTAATATATTCTATCACTGTGTCTTTACTAATACTTTCTTCTGTATTGTCTAATTGGCCATTAATCCTATCCTGTGTATTTTTTATCTTACACATTGAAGTTTTCAGTCTTTACAAATTCATTATGGGAGTTGGATGTATCTTCCATGACTCTGCTGAACTGTTGAACATATGGAATAAAATTATGATGATTGTTTTAATGTTCTTTTCTGTTAATTCTAACATTTGTGCTTGCATGGAGTTAATTTTAATTTTTATCTCTTTATATTTTCCTGCTTCTTCGCATGCCTTGAATTTTTATTAGAAGCCAGACATTGCATATTTTACATGCTGGTTGTTTTTGTATTCCTACAAATATTTTAAAGCTTTGTTCTAAAATGAATTTAATTTCCTTGGAATCAGTGTGATTCTTTCAGTCTTCATTTTAAGTTGTAAGACTGGATAAGAGCAGTGCTTAGTATGGGGCAATTTATGCTCCATGACCGAGGCTAGACTCTTTTGTGTATTTTCCTCAGTGCCTCATGGATTATGAAGTTTTCCAATCTGGCTATTGAAAACAGGCACTATTTCTGGTTCTGTTTGAAGTTCTATTATTTCTAATCATTTCGGGTGGGTCTTTCTCCAAACTTGAGTAGTTTTTTCAAACACGTTTTTATTAGTACTCCACTGAATACTGGAACCCTCTACAGCTCTCTGAAATTATTATCCTATGCAGTTTTTACCTTTCTGGAACTCTGTCGAGTTGCTTTGGTCTTTCCAGACTTGCAGCTCTCTCTCCTCAACTCAGGGATTCTCCTAGGCTCTGCCTGGATTCCTCCTCTAGCACCGTGGCCTGAAAACATTTTCTAGGCAATGATTTGGGACAATTGTAGAGTTCACCTCATCCCAGGACTTCGTTACCTGTTGTTTCATATATTTGGTTCATTTTTTGGTTGATTCAGGCAGGAGGGTAAATCTGGTTCTTGTCACTATATCTTGACCAGAAACAGAAATCGTTGGCATGTGGCCTTTTTAGTAATATTCTTCATAACCAAAAAAAAAATAGGTCAGATAAGGAAGATGAGGATTTCCTCTATGGTGTATAGTAACTATAATTTTTGTCCATGGCTTGAACTTTCCTAGAGTCCTGACTCTCTTCACCAGCATAGATGGCTCTAGGGCCAATGTCTATCTTCTTATATACTAAGCCAACACTTAGGGAATTCAGATATTCTCTCTCGGTGCATTTTCAAATTACTTAAGTAACTCCATCATAAGCAGTTAGTGAATACATTGGTTGAGTTAGGTGTCACTGTGAAAACGTCATTAATTCTTAAGATGCTTTCCTTTCTACTTTCTGAAATGTAAAATACATTTTCAGTCAGCCTAGTTTCATGGAAAGAGAACTAAGTTTTGGAAAGCACTAGCCACTTCTTTCCCTGCCTTTTCTCAGTCATAGAAGCTTGTTCTGTCAGCATGCCTATGTGTGACATAAGATGGACATGTACAAAAAATAAGTAGGTTGCAACTAAAACAACTCGTTCTTTGAACTTTTGAATGGACAACAAAAAAACCACTGTTTTGCTGAACAAATTACTTCTTGGGCCTGATGAATATAATAAGGCATTCAGGGAACCTGCAGAGAATCTTATCAGAATCTGTTTCCTGGAAGTTGGTCATAGTCAATATGAATCTATCAAGTCTCTCTGGGGAAACATTGAGTGAATTCTTCATGCATAGTATTTTTTGTATATTCTTTTAACTTTAAATATAACCCTGGTATTATTATTCTCAGTTAGCAGATGAAGAAAGTAAATCTTGGAAAAGTCAAGCAACTATTCCAATGTCATATAGTTGGAAAGTGGCAGCATGCAGGTTGGATTCCTGAAGTCCAATCTGGCTTCGAATTTCTTAGTCTTTCTACTGGATCATGCTGCCTTCAAGATAAACATAACTTTGGCTCAAAGCAGATGTTTCACTGTTTCACTTCTATTATATCATTTGGAAGAGGCATGGAAATTTCATCCAGCATATGTGTTTTGTATTGAATAATTACAACTTTTCTTATTATGATGGATTAAAGCTCAGATATCATCTTTTTAAAATTAATTAATTTATTTTTTGGCTACATTAGGTCTTCATTGCTGCACGCAGGCTTTCTCTAGTTGCGGTGAGCGGGGGCTACCCTTTGTTGCAGTGCACGGGCTTCTCATTGCGGCGGCTTCTCTTGTTGAAGAGCACGGGCTCTAGGCACACGGGCTTCAGTAGTTGTGGCACGAGGGTTCAGTAGTTGTGGCTCACAGGCTCTAGAGTGCAGGCTCAGTTGTGGCACACGGGCTTAGCTCCTCCACAGCATGTGGGACCTTCCCGGACCAGGGCTCGAACCTGTGTCCCCTGCATTGGCGGGCAGATTCTTAACCACTGTGTCATCAGGGAGGCCCTAGATATCATCTTGACAGTGATATTTTTTAAGTTGTTTGACTGTTTATTCTGTCTATAAACCTTATGAAAAAAAAGACTGTCGTGGCTTTAGTTACAACCTGTGATTCCAAAACATGCCATTCAAGAAACCACTGCAATTTTGGTATTGGTAGAAACCCCAGCAGTAGAAGAAACAAAGTCTTGCCCATGTGAGTGATTTCTTTTGTATAATATAAATTTTCATGCTGAGGATGAGGAAATTTTCAGTAATTTCAAAAGTTGATCAAATGTCAAATCTAAGGAAAGTAGGAAAAGATAGATTTCTCAATATGGCATTGTAAGAGGATTTCATAAACTAAACAGAGCATTATATGCCTCCTTTTAAGGTCTGTTCTCTTTTCTAAAAGCAAACCAAATAATGTAGATGGAAAAATATTTATATAAAAATGCAGATGTAACTCTGACAGTGCTTTTAAGGGGGTATATGACCTTGGAAAGTCACTTACCTAGTTGAATTCCTTCATTTTAATCAGGAAAATGAGGATAAGTGAGGTTAAATGGTGTCTTCCAACATTATTATTCTGCTCTTTCAAGGTAAAATAAAAATCTCTCAACACATAAATCCAGGAAGTCAAGCTTGATGACATTACGTTCTTCAATAGATACCAAAGCAAGCCCTTTATATAGAAAACTTATTTGGTTCCAACATGAGGGCAATTTTCAACTGATTGTCAGAAATATGTAGAATTTTCTTTCCTCCACATTTTGTGGTCAGGTTATCCAAGAGCATCTAAGCATAATAATCAGATGTTTGGGTCAGTAATAACAAAATAGAGAAAGCAAGCAGGGCATCAACTATGTATGACTCCATTACTGAAAAAATTTTACTCTGGACTTCCCCGATTCTAAGTCACTGTAGCATTCTGATACATTCCTGTAGCATTTCTTACTTTCCTATATGCCTTCAAATACCCTGATATTCACAGTTTCCATGGCCAAGAAGGATTCACAGCAAGGACATAATAATCTTAATTCTTACATAGAATATCCACTATATAAACATCAGACATGCATATGACAAACACATGGTGAAATTCTCTATCTTAAAAATAGCTCTGCCAAATACTGGCTAGTTTCTGTTCTCTCCCCATCAATTTAGCAAGAGGCTGGGAGCACAAGCGAACAAACAAGAAACAAAACAAAACAAAAAACTCTAATAGAAAGCCATCTAAAAAACCACCAAAGAAATAAATTCCAAAAGGAGTGTATTGTCACTAAAACCAAAATAAAAACAGTACAGCATCAGTGACCTCTTCCAAGAACAGGCAAATCACTTCCAATATTTGTTCATAAACATCATTCTTTAATTCTGTTTAAGCCTCTATTGAGTAGCTACTGCATGGAAGGTACTGTACTCTTTGTAACGGGGAACAAACTATGGTCTGAGATCCTAAGTAATTTACCATGTAAGAAGAGAGGCAGACATTTACATACATTATAAATACAAACAAAATGTGATGGAGGAAAAATCACAAAAAGCATACTTAACATATGATAACTTTATAGACATGTTAAAAGAATTTGAGTCATAGTCACAGAGTAATTATTCAATAAATCAGTGGTTTGGAACTATAAGAATACATTATAATTACCTGAGGATCTTTTTAAAATTATCAGTACCTGGGCCTAACACTTAAAAGAATCTGATTCAGTTGGACTAGGGTGAGGCACAGGTATTTTTTAAAGGCTACACAGGCTGTGCTAATAGACTGGCAGGGTGGAGGACCAGTGCATTAAACATTCTGTTGGTTCCTACTGAGAAACAGATGCTCTGCATTCCCAACATCTGGCGAAGATGAATAAGTTCTGGTCCCTGCTTTAAAGGTAATCACAGTCTAAAAGGGATATTTGGGCAGCTATTTACATTTGTAACCAATTGGATAATCAAGCCGTTATGGACTTGAAGGGGACTTCTCATGGCATCGGACAAGACTCTGTCTTCTACAATGACTTGACTGAAAAAAAAAAAGTTAACATTCATCACATCTGTGGATTATCTGAGACTGGCTTCTCTGGTGGTGCAGTGGTTGAGAATCTGCCTGCCATTGCGGGGGACACGGGTTCGAACCCTGGTCCAAGAAGATCCCACATGCTGCGGAGCAACTAAGCCCGTGTGCCACAACTACTGAGCCTGTGCCCTAGAGCCCACAAGCCACAACTACTGAAGCCCACACACCAAGAGCCGGTGCTCTGCAACGGGAGAGGCCACCGCAGTGAGAGGCCTGCGCACCGCAGCAAAGAGTGGCCCCCACTTGCTGCAACTGGAGAGGGCCTGCGCAGCAATAAAGACCCAATACAGCCAAAAAATTAATTAATTAATTAATTTAAAAAAATTTTGTATATTTGCAATAATTTAAATCAAAATTCAAGAATATTAGAACACAATAAAAAATAAGATAAATCTTCAAAAGATCCAATAGGCCTAAAATCAACAGGACTAAGATCATATACCTGGGTCCCAAAAACCAACTGCATAATTACATCACAGATGAGACATAGCTTAGCAAATGCTAGAGAATCAATGGTGAACTCATTCGGAGTCAACAAAAGGCTGTGGCTACTGAAAAAATTGTGAAATCATAATCTGAATTAATAGAACTATAAAATCTAACGTTACTGATAACATAATCTCACCATCTGTCTCGTCAGACTAAACCTGGACCAAGGCCTCTACTCATGCCCTCACTCTTAAAAAGAGATATAGATCAATGTAAGAAAAACAAGTGGACATTAACCAAGGCTGTGAAAAGTTTTGCACCCAATTTAAATAGAGAATATTGAAGGAACTGGAGTAGAAGTGTAAGAGTTAGGATTCCTTTGGCTGAAAGTAACAGAATGCTCAACTAAAAGTGGCTTCAAGAATTGTTGGGCTTCCCTGGTGGCGCAGTGGTTGAGAATCTGCCTGCCAATGCAGGGGACACGGGTTTGAGCCCTGGTCTGGGAAGATCCCACATGCCGCGGAGCAACTGGGCCCGTGAGCCACAATTACTGAGCCTGCGCGTCTGGAGCCTGTGCTCTGCAACAAGAGAGGCCGCGATAGTGAGAGGCCCGCGCACCGCGATGAAGAGTGGCCCCCGCTTGCCACAACTAGAGAAAGCCCTCGCACAGAAATGAAGACCCAACACAACCATAAAAATAAATAAATTAAAAAAAAAGAATTGTCATGACTGAATGTTTGTATCCCCCAAATTTATATGTTGAAGCCCTATCCCCTTTTCCCCAGTGTGATGGTACTTGGGGTTGGGCCTTTGGGAAGTAATTAGGTTTGGACGAGGTCATGAGGATGGAGCCTCCATGATGGGATTAGTGTCCTTATAAGAAAAGAGAACAGAGCTCACCCTCTCTTCACCATGTAAGGACACAGCAAGAGGGTGGCCGTCTGCAAACCAGGAAGAGGACCCACACCAGAGCCTGACCATGCTGGCTCCCTGATTTCATCCTTCCAGCCTCCAGGACTATGTGACAGTAAGTTCCTATTGTTAAGCCACACTGTCGGTGGTATTATGTCATAGCAGTCCAGGCTGACTACAAAAACGGTATTTTATTATCTCCAAAAAAAAGAAGTCTAGAAGTTGGTACTTCATGCATTGGTTCAGTTCTTAAATGATGTTATCAGGGATCTAAATTCATTCTATAATTCTGCTCCATTATCCTCAACTTTCTGCCTTTTATCCTGTGGTTTGGCCCCTCATGGTTGCAAGGTGGCTGCTACTTTATCTCTTCACATACTCACGTCCAAATCAGAAAAATGACTTTCTCTTCGTATGCCTTTATTGGTTTTTAATTGGGAAAAAATAGCAGAATACCCTGTATGTGCCACTGTTGGAACATGTGTAGATACCCACCCTAGAATCCAGAGCATAAAGCAACCATGACGAGCTTGGAACAATCATGATTTGTTTCCAGAGACCAGGAAATTCTTGAATATGATGAAATCCAGTATCTAAATAAAACGGGGGAAAATGAGGAATGATTGTTGAGCCAGAATATCAAGTATTTTTTGTGATGTTACAGAGAGGAAGGGCCCAATAGCTGTCTTCAAACATTTTAGTGAAATATACATTGGCCTTATTCTCAAAGGTAGAACTAAGATCAATGGGAGAAACCCATAGGGGGAAAGATTTTCTTCATACATCTGTGCAAATTTCCCTAAGTATTTTGGATTTGCTATCATCAGCGATGTATAAGGATGAAGAAATTCAAGCATTGAAAGGTTTGAAAGGTTTGTTGATTCAAAAGGCCTTTGAGATAACTATAAACCTATACTTCCAGAAATGAGCTTAACAAAAATATAAACAGATTTTTCAGCATGTGTATATGCCACTGAGCTCATGAGCACTAAATAGGTAAAGGAAATTGGTAATAGAAATTCTTCCTTTTTAAAAATACTTTGCATTAGTTTCCTCTTACTGCTGTAAAAAATTACCACATATTTAGTGGTTTAAAACTGCACAAATTTATTTTCTTACAGTTTTGGAGGCCAGAAATCTAACATGGGTCAGCAGGAATGTGTTCCTTCTGGAGGCTCTAGAAGAGAATCTATTTCCATGCCTTGTCCAGCTTCTAGAGACTCTTCTTAGTCCTGGGCCTCACAGCTCCACACCACTCTGACCACTGCTTTCCTCATCACATCTACTTTCTCCCTCTGCTTCCATCCACAAAATCATCTCTGACTCTGACCCTCCCACCTCCCTCTTCTTATAAAAGCCCTTGTGATTACCCTGGATCCACCCAGATAATCCAGATAACTTCCCCATCTCAAGATCCTTAATCACATCTGCAGATTCCGTCTTGCCACATAAGGTAACGTGTTCACAGGTTCTGGAAATTAAGACCTTTAGAAACCCATTATTCAATTTTTCATGCACTTCAAATAATTTTAATTTGATCTGTTTAGAATAGCCTAAAAATCCCTAATTTCACCCTAGAAAGCAGTCATATTATAACCACCCTTAATGTTTTACATTGATATTAAGGAACTGAATCAACATATTTTGAGATTTTCTATAATACGGATGCACTAGACATTACTGGTTACAAAATAAATACTGACACCAGAGAAACTGTATTTCTGAAATAATAATCTATTACCTTGTAAACACGTTTTCCTTCTTTGGGCCACACTAACTAAAATATTAAATATCAGGAAAAATGTGTTCCATGAGTGGTCACAGGAAGAAGCTATTTCAAATGTCTGTGTTATTACCTTGAACCATAGGAAATAGCTATTTTTCATGGGACAAACACAATTGAAGACAATGAATTCCATATAATTCAACTTTAATATTATGATTCTTTCCATAAACATCTTCTATAATATTTTATTATGAAATATTACAAAGATACAAAAAAGGGAAGATTATAATGAAAATCCATGTAGCTACCACCAATCTTATCAAATATATCAATAATGTAATATATTTCCTTTTGATAGTTTTTAAATAACCAGAACAATACAGTTGTACACTTTTCCCAATCCCAGCCTCTCCTGGGGAGCTATAGAAAATATTCTTTAGGATTTTAGAGCTTCCTAACTGGACACAAGTTTATCTTTCTTCCATGAAAGCAAGACCAATATGTAGTTTCTTTTTGTCCATTGTGCATCAGTTTTTTCATGAAAAATATATTTTGTATGCTGGTTTAATTAGATTCGACTCAAAAAATGGAATAGCCTTAGAACAACCTATCATATGTGGTGGAGGGAAGGGGCAAAGGTAATACTGAAGGCTGCTCTAAAGTTATCTGATTGAATATTCACACTGATCCAAACCACTCAACCATCTTTTGTCAGGTAGTCTCAAAAACTTGTGAAACAAGGATTAAGATTAGAATGAAAAAAAAAAAAGAGTAGAATGAGAACAGCGTCTTCAGATAAGTAGGTGATAAAATAGATCTAATATCATTAATTTGTTCTACTTTCTTCTCATTATTGGCTTTGTGTTTATATAAAGTTTTTCTCTTTTTATCCCTCTTGTCTACTTGGTATTTAACACACATTTGTGAGATTATCTGCTTTTCCTGGTCATGCCATTTGGGACCCTGGTTTTGAGATACACAATACTTCCTCAACACAAATGGAAAAATCAGTCATGAATATTAAGGGAAAACATTCACAGGGCTCTGAAAAAAGTCAAACAGTTGGGGTTTACCTGATTTTATCCAGAATACAGTTGTTCATATACAAATGTATGTCTGCATCTATAAGTACAGCTACAGAATTAGAGGTAGAATATTTTTTTAATAAAAGTTTATTGGACTGTAGGAAATATCTACCCCTTGGGCAGAAATAGTTCAAATATCCTTTTCAATCTCTAATTTTGATTAAAGTTCACACCTTTGCCTTAGGTCTGTGTGCAAGTAGCCATTTCATCCTGAATTATTCTGGCAGCCGTCAAAATTTAGTGAAGGATAGTGAGTTTCTGCTGGAAATGAGTGAAAAATTGAAGTTCCTAATGAAGCATATTCTCATTGGAGTTTAAAAGTCTGCAAACTTTTCTTTGGTATTTGAAGTCTACAAACTTCTGTTTCTTTTTCAAAGCTTTCCTTGCCATAAACCTAGAGACTATCATATTAAGTAAAGTAAGCCAGAAAGAGAAAGACAAAATATCATATGATATTACCTATATGTGGAATCTAAAAATAAAAAATGATACAAATGAACTTATATACAAAACAGAAATAAACCCACAGACATAGAAAACAAGCTTATGGTTACCAAAGAAAAAAGGGGAGGAGGATAAATTAGGAGTTTGGGATTAACATATACACACTACTATATATAAAAAAGATAACATATACACATTACTATATATAAAAAAGATAACATATACACATTACTATATATAAAAAAGATAACCAACCAAAAAAGATAACCAACAAGGACCTACTGTATAGCACAGGGAACTGTATTCAATGTTTTGTAATAACCTAAAAGGGAAAAGAATCTGAAAAATTGTAATATACATACATACATATATATATATATATATATATATATATATATATATATCTGAATCACTTTGCTGTACACCTGAAACTAACACAACATTGTAAATCAACTCTACTTCAATTTTTTTTTTTTTTTAATAAAGCTTTCCTTGCCAAGGAACCCCTGTATTTCAATTGTGATAAAAAGACTTTCAGAGGTTGGGAAGTAAGAGAATTGGCTTTTGTAGCATAAGACAGACAAAGAAGAATATTTGGTTACTCATGTTTTAATATCTATTTTTTAACTAGATTTGAGGGGAAAATGGTGATAGCTGCTTCTGATGCAAAAACACCATTTATTTCCACTGAGATAATTTGAAAACTGCTGAACTAGTTATCACCAAACTTTTCAATGTAATTTGTCACCAGCACTGGAGCAAAAATGACTGTAGCCTTCATGCTCTTAAGACTGTATATGTGGGTGTGTTTAAATGCATACAGTTTTCATAGAATTGTACACTGATATATGTAGAAAAGCTTTCATTTGGCAAGTAATTTGATATATGATGAGACTTTCTGATTGAGTGATTGAATCTTTAGAATAAATGGACATGTAAGGATCTGAGGATGAAGCTTTTCAAAATCTCAATTACAAACATCCCACACTTCAAATGCCATCTTCTGTTATTCTAGTTTGCTACCTCTGATTTGCTGACTCCAACAATCTATGGACCTCCTTAGGACCTACAATCCACTGAACTACCACCTCTTCACCTCTTATGTCCTCTTTTTCTCATTACCTGTCTAAATTCCATGGTCTCTCTGAGCTACCTCACCCTCTCTAGCTTCACCTTTTCTTGCTGTAGAGCCACGTCCAGATCCCTGCTTCAGGACACATGCATCCAGTCACCCAACTGCTAAGACTGCTGGCTGTTCTTGGCCCACAATTGAGTTGCTCCCCGCAGGAATCGCCCTCTATGAAAGGGAGCTGACTTGCCCAAGATTACACCTTGTCCCCAGGGTCTTATGTCCAATGACTGATGGATGTAGGGGTACAAAGACCCAGATGTCTCTTTTGCCTCAGAGACATCTCTGAATGGCCATCCCAACTCTGTTGTCCCAGTGAGATCAGCTAAGGACTCTGCTCTGTTGCAAACACTTTGCATTTCAACTTCACCCTCTGCCTAATCCTACTCCCTTTACCCCCATGCAGTTTTATTCCCCAGATTGCTGCCCCAGAAAACACCTGCACACACATCTTCATCTCAGAGTCTGTTTAGCAGGGAAGGAGACTTAAACAGTTAGTGTGAGGAGTGGTGCTAGAGGGCAGATTCTAAAGTCAGATCTTGGAATTGGAGCGTCAGTCTCCAAGTTGGCCCGAAGGACAGCATCACAGGTAGAAAGTGCAGTTATTATGGGTCCTGATCATGTTGCCATGGTGCAATTGTTAAACTACCTTTGATAGGGTATACCCATGGAAGAGAATACCATGAAAGACACGATGTCTCAAGCACTTGACAGCTATAGGAAATACTAATTATAAGAATATAGAATTGGAGAGCTGCTACTTGGGGTTGTTACAGCATTGTAGAAAGATAATGAAAGGCCGAGGGTAATAAACCACCAATTTAAGGCAAACAGTGAAAGCTTCCTTGGCAACATGCAAAGAATCTCTCATTTGCTGCAGCTGGAGAAAAAAGGAAGCAAAAGATCAGGTCCAGGACTTAACTGGTAGTGGAGTATCATATAAGGTTTAATTCTGAAATCTGGCAAGTCTGCTACACCAAGGTTAAGGCCTTGATTGGGAAATAATGTGACTCTGAGATGAGATGGGAACATATGGGCATTTGAAATTTTTGAATGTCCAGATTTCCCTGGACATTCTGGGATTGCAAACATGACCCATTCCTTTCTTTTAAAGGCTAGCACTCTCCCCTGGCTTGACCGGAGAAGAATCAGCTTCCAGACTGCACTGAGGTTGTTGGCAGGATTTATTTCCTTGAAACTGTAGGCCTGAGAGCTTCAGCTTTGTTCTGTTATCAGCCAGAGGCTGCCCTCAGCTACTGGAGACCATCCATAGTTCCCTGCCACAGTCTTGGATTGCCAAGATGAGCAGAAAAGCAAGAGTCTCTACTGGAAATACAGAGTTTCATATATTGTAATAAGTCTTTTTTTTTTTTAAATTGGGGTATAGTTGCTTTACATTGTTGTGTTAGTTTCTGCTGTACAACGAAGTGAATCAGCTATATGTATACATATATCCCCTCCTTCTTGGCCTCCCTCCTCCCCACCACCCCCATCCCATCCATCTAGGTCACCAGAGCACCGAGCTGAGCTCCCTGCGCTATACAGCAGGTTCCCACTAGCTAGCGGTTTTATACACAGCAGTGCACGTACGTCCATCCCAAACTCCCAATTCATCCCACCCTCACCCCCAGTGTCCACACGTCCATTCCCTAGGTCTGCATCTTTATTCCCGCCCTGCAAATACGTTCATCTGTACCATTTTTCTAGATTCCACATACCTGCGTTAATATACGATATTTGTTTTTCTCTTTCTGACTTAACTTCGCTCTGTATGACAGACTCTAGGTCCAACCACATCTAGTCTTGAGCCCGTTCCAGTAAGGCTTTATCTTCTCCACTCCTGAGAAACTACTCTTTTCAAGTTCACCAAGGGCTACCATGTTACTAAATCCGGTAGACAATTCTCATTCTTCATCTTGTAATACAAGAAAAGTGGATAGACCTAGAGTCTGTCATACAGAGTGAAGTAAGTCAGAAAGAGAAAAACAAACACCGTATGCTAACACATATATATGGAATCTAAAAAAAAAAAAAAAAAATGGTACTGATGAACCTAGTTGCAGGGCAGGAATAAAGAGGTAGACATAGAGAATGGACATGAGGACACGGGGTAGGAGGGCAAAGCTGGGGTGAAGTGAGAGTAGCATCGACATCGACATATACACACTACCGAATGTAAAATAGTTGGCTGGTGGGAAGCAGCAGCATAGCACAGGGAGATCGGCTCGGTGCTTTGCGGTGACCTAGAGGGGTGGGATAGGGAGGGTGGGAGGGAGGCTCAAGAGGGAGGGGATGTGGGGACATGTGTATGCACATGGCTGATGTGCCTTGTTGTGCAACAGAAACTAACACGGTATTGTGAAGCAATTATACTCCAATAAAGATCTGTTTTAAAACTTAAAAAATTAAAAATTAAAAAAAAAGGAAACATTTGACACAGTTAATCACTCTTTCTTGAAACACTGAATTCACTTGGCTTCTAAGACTCCGTAGGAGCCCGGATTTCCTTCTACTCCATTGGACACTTTCTCAGTCTCTTCTACCAGTTCCCCCTCATCTTGATAATGCCTTATTGTTGGAGTACCCAATGATTCATTCTTTTGACTTCTTCTCTTTTATCGAGCCTTCCTCCTTTGATAAATTTACTTGTATGGCCCCCAAAACAATATAAAAGCTAATGACAACCATATCTATACTTTTTACCCAGCACTTTCCTCTGGATTCCACACTCATATATCCAATAACCTTTGCAAAATTTACACATGAATGTCTAACAGGCATCTCAAACTTATTATATCTAAACCTAAAATCCAGCTCTTCATTCCCCAATCTTCTCCTTCTACAGTCTCTCCCATCTCAGTTAATGACTATTCTCTCTTTCCATTTTCTTAGTCTAAAACCCCTGGAGTTATTCTGGAATGCACTCATTCAGGCACTGTCTTAGTCCATTTGGGCTGCTATAACAAACTACCATAGATTGAATGGCTTATAAACAACAGAATTTTATTTCTTACAGTTCTGGTAGCTGAGAATTCCGAGGTCATGATAGATTTGGTGTCTGGTGAGAGCATGCTTCCTGGTTCACAGACGACCATCTTCTAGCTGTGTCCTCATATGGTGGAAGGGGCCAGGGAGCTCTCAGGGGTATCTTCGGTAAGGGCACTAATCCCATTCATGAAGCCTCCACCCTCCACACTTAATCACCTACCAAAGGCCCCACCTCCTAACACCATCACATTGGGGGCTGGGATTTCAAAATATGAATTTTGGGGAGACACAAATGTTTGGTCTATATAACACACTATATCCAATCTATCAGTAAATCTATCAATTGCTTTCTTTCAGAGTATTCAGAGGATGACCACTTCTCTCCTCTGCCACCACCCTGCTCCAAGCCACAAAATCTCTGCACTTGATTATGGCAACAACGGTCTCCTAATTGGTCTCCCTGATCCCACACTCACTCCTTTATAGCCTATTCTCAATACAACTTCTGGAGTAATCCTCTTAAAACAGAAGTTTCATATATTATTCTTCTGCTCAGTACTTTCCAAAGGCTCCCTGACTTACCCCAGTGAAGGTCAGTCCTTCTAAGGGTTTATCTGCCCTGTGTATTCTGGCAAACCCCTTAGCTCTCTGAAATCATCTCCCAGAACTCTCCCCCTCTCTCATTTTATTCTAGCCACACTGTCCTCAAACAACCATGCATTCTCTGCCTTTAGGCCTTTGCAGCTTCGATTTAATCAGCCTAGAATGCTTCGCCCACATATCTACCTTGTTTTTTTCTCTTCTCCTAAATCTTTACCCAAATGCCACCTTCTCAGTGAGACCTTCCCTAAGCACATTATCTAAAATCACATCATGTCCCTTCCTACACACATTCTTCCTACCCTTTTCCCTCCTTTATCTTCATAACACTTTCCACTTTCTAACATTTCATAATTCAGCTACTTCTTTTTGGTATTGTCTGTCTCTCCTGACTAGACCTAAGCTCCGTAAGGGCAGAGATTTCTTGCTGGGTTTTTTGCACAGTGTTTATATTCCTAAGGCACAGAATAACATAGAACACATAGCACATAGTAGACATTCAATACGTGTTGAATAAATAAATCAATAAAGGATTAGATGAATGAGTAAATGAATGAATGAATATAACTAAACTCTCTGTATCAGTCAGGGCACCAGCAGGAAGAAAATGGAAAATTCAAATGGGGAAATTTAGGTAAGTTTAAAGAAGGGAGTATTTACAACATGGAAGGGACTAATAAGGATGGTGAAACACCCAAGAGCCAGGAACCATGGGGTGGTGTTGTTATCTCTGTACCTAAAGGAGCAAGGGCAGGAATCAGATGCTAGAATAAGAAGAGAGTAGCTGTAAGAAAAGTCTGCCCAGCAGGAGTTGTAGACTTCAGTTGAGGGATGCAGCCAATCAGAGGTGACCCATTAGAAATGGAGCCTGGAAGATAGACACCCAGACCTCTGCTTCCTCTTGCCTCATGTATCCTGCTGATGCCGTCCATTGGCCAAACCCAACTGCAGGTCATGGACCAGGAAGGCTGTTGATATAGCACCAAACAGTCAGTGCCCAAGCACAGAGCAGGGTAAGAAAGGTTGGAAAATGAACTGGAAAGGAAAATGGAAACTGTCCTGGACATCTGCTTTTACCCTCTCTCACAATATTTTATAGGATGGATAGAACAAAAGTATTCTTTTGAAATTAGCATACATTTACTCTACAAGGTAAATTTCATTTATGCTAGAAACTTCATCTCAGACTTTCATTTCCCATTGCCTGTTGGTCATTTGTTTCCTTTTGAAATAAAAATACTCAGTCCTTGGGTGATTTGAATTATTTTACTTTAAATCACTACTGTTGAGACTGTTTTCCCCAAATCAAATACTAACCTTTAAGAGAATGTCTAGAAGCTACATTCTTTGGCCTATTCTATTTAGGTGACTAGGAAAAAATAGCATTGAAATTTGCTGAAAGCTTCTTTGGAAATTTTTTGAAATAAGTCTTTAAAAAAAAATGGAAGCAAAGTAAAATAAAAGCAACTGAAGCAACAGCCCTGCTTGGAAAGATAAAACTCAGCCCTGGTTAAAAATAGAATCCATAACTGCTGATGAGCAAGAGAAACATCTGGTAGAAAGAATGTATTTATCAGGTGACACTTTTGAGAAAGTGCTTAAAACATTTAGGACATCATAACCACACCAGTACACAATGCCCCTAAGAAGGTGGAACAGAAAAAGAACAAAGGCTTGGCATCACTCATGATATTGAGGGTATGATGTAAATGGTCTTAGCTTTCTGTCCTGTTGTATTGGGACTTTCTACCTGTGAAAGGCTTCCTCTGTCTTCATTGTGCCTTTAATTTAAGGAACTTAAAGGGGAGAGAGGCGAGAAACATACAGAAACACATACAAAGAAAGGGTAATTAGTGACTCAACAAGGAGGTTAGGAGGTGAGGTAAGAGTAATAGTCCCTGGAATGACTGTGACCCAGTTCTGGAGGCTGCAGTGTGAGTTCTCTAGACCTGAAGGGCACTGGCGTAACACAGAATTGAGTAATAAGTCTAGAGATCTCTAGGGATTTTGTTTAGGGCTATTGAATGTGGTGGTGCTACCTGGGGGTGCAGATAAGCATGCATTTGCCATGGAAATGCTCAAGAGGACTCTTTTGTTTTCCTTCTGAATTTCATTACTCTGCAGTGTAGCTCACTCTTCTTTATGTCCTGAGCTCTGGGGTTGTGTGATCTATTTCTCCTTTCTCTCATTTCTTTCTCACAACTCGAGCATGCTACTTTTTGCCCCATCTTTTTGGATCTGTGATTTTCTCTCTACCATCTTTTATCAGCAAAGAACGTGTGCTCAGTGTGATGGCTACTACTCATTAATAAATGTTGGCTAATTTCCAGTAAACCCACTGCCAAACCACCAGGTCACTTTCTACCCTTTCAGTGAATTCTTGGCCTCTCTGAATCAGTGACCCTACCGTATTTGTCCTTCCCCATCCCAGTAAATCTTAACTGTAAATGACAAAGAAATTTATCCTTTCTCACTTTTTTGAGCCTCAGAACTCCCTTTTCTCCCTGCAGCCCAGACCCCTGCTTCTAGCTATCCAGGCCTTTAATCGGTTTGTATCTAACTTACTTCAAACCCTGTTCCATCTGTTCTCTTTAGATCTTAGCCAGATTATTTTCTCCATTGTTATCTACAAAATTGGGTAATAATAGAAGACTAATTTAGGACAACTTTGTTTGGGGAGCTATTGAATTGGATGCCACTGCTTGTGTCCCCATGTAGACATGCATTTGCCTATGGAAACAGCAAGTTTTTTATGTCTAGGACCTGCTCCATTAAGGATCACGTCTGACCTTTATCACTCTGCAAAGGAAAGTATTGTTCTCCCCATACCAGAGATAAAAATCCCGAGATTCAAATTAAGATCATAGTGTTGGGAAGTGGAAGAAACATATAATGAAACTACTTATCTAATTTAGTACTTCTCAACCCTCATTGCTCATTGGAAACATCCATATCAGTCGTTTTCAATATTTACTGCACACACATCACCTGGGGATCTTAGTAAAATGCAGATTATGGTTTAGTAGAACTAGCGTTAAGTCCCAAGTTTCCAAATTTCTAATAAGGTTTCAGGTGATGCCAATGCTGCTGGTAGTCAGGGGACATATCTTGAGTAACTTAGAGTGCTTGTAAGAAAATATTTTTGCCAGACCCCAACAAACTAATTAAATCTTTGAAGACAGGGGGCCAAGCAACTCAATTAGAAGTGCATCAGAAATACGATAGATTGGCAACTGTACTCCAATAAAAAAAAAATAAGACAGACTGATAGATGGCTATATAAATATGTGATAAAGCAAGACTATAGCAAAATATAAATTTTAAGAGCTAGGTGGATATATGGCTATTCACTCTAAAGTTCTATACGTTTAAATTTTTTACAATAAAATATTGGAAAAATGGGTTAGGAAGAAAACCTTTTGGGGAATCTGAAACACTTTCCCCCCTATGGTATATATTAATTATCCCTCCTTCCCCTCAAAAATAATCCTACGTGTTACACCTTTAAACAATTTTTATTTTATTCATTTTTGCTGTAAAGTTATTTATTCCTGTTTCACTGATAGAGACAGTTCCAGTCTTTGAGATGATTTACTATATTGCAGAGCATGAAATTTGGGGCCGGCAAAACATACCAATGTTTAAAATTTAAATCTACTCTGCCCTTTACTTATTAGTGTGCAATTTTAGCCAAATTAACTTACTGTTCTTAGTTTTATAATCTGAAGTTTGATATACTGATAATAGTAATAATAATACTTTCTTCATAAAACCGATGTGGCAAATTGACATATTTTAAGGCATCTCTTCTTCCTATCTACTTTTTAAGACACAGAACCCAACCACATAGTCTTTGCTGTGCCAAACAACTATGTTTTGTAGCACATGGCTTGTTACTGAACTACCACCACCCTCCCCAGCACACTCACACAGAGACACGACTGATGGACAAGTTTTAGACTAAGAGCCAGTAACCCTGACCAGCCAGTGACATCTGGCTTGTAACCTGGTTCAAAAAGATTCACTAAAATCATAAATATCTCTCTCAATAATATAAACCAAGAGACTCAGAGAGAGGTGGCAGTTGGTAGTGGGTTCCAAGCTAGAAGATCATATGGACACAAAGGCTTGAGATCATCTTCATTTGGGTCAAATTTATGATTGCTTCGTATATAAAGTTTATTGAGGGAGGAAGAAAGAAGTAGCATGTAAACACTGAGAAGCAGAAATGTGAGGCAGCTTCTAAGATGTGAATAAAATAGCACCGGTCTCTGACATTTTAGTTTCTTGTTCCAGTGACACCTAAGTGGTCTTGGTTCTAATCTAGGTTGTGCCTAAGATTCCATGTTGAATCCTTTCACTGAACTCCCCTTTGTGTGAACTAGGCTGAATGGATCTCCAGCAATCAGGATAGACTACAGTATGCTCATCTCAGTGGTTTAAAATAACAAACATTTCTATTCCTCACTCTGTTCAAGTTAACTGGGGCTTGTTCCACGGTATCTAAGGTTTCAGTTAAAAGAAAGTTCTTTTTGAAACATATCAATGATCAATTACACAATGGCAAGCCACTGTGCATTGCTTTGTAGCTACTGCATCAAAGTCATACTTGTCATTTCTGTTCTTATTTCACATGACCATACGTGAATTCACTAGGGCAATACCCTCAAAGGGGGCACTGAATATTAGCCAATAAAACAATCTATCACAAGATAATTGTTTTTTTAAATTTTTTTCCATAAAAAGATCATTAAATGAGAGATAATGTACAGAAAATGGTTGTACATAATGGATAATAAATCAGTGTGATATTTGTCCTTGTGCAAATCTTTGCCCATCGAAGGCCTTTCTCAAAGTGTCAGAATGATTTTTATTCATTCATTCTTCAGATATATGGAGTGTCTGCTATATGATAGGCAGGGTGCTAAATGCCAGAAATAAAATGAAGAACAAGACAGACACGGATCCTACACACACGGTGCATAGAGAATAATGGATAATAAAGAACAACAAATAGGCAATTCCAATGTCTATTATGATGCCTTAGATAAGACAAATACTGGGTGCTTGAAAACATAGGAGGTGAATCTCATTTAGATCTGGGACACACAAAATGTTTCTTAGAGGAAGTGGCAACTGCTGCAAACCAGAAGAATGGAAGGAATTAGTCAGGCAAAGGGCAGGAGACAAGGAGAGTTTTCTAGATAAAGGGGCCAGCAAATTTGCAAACCCAGATGTGAAGAGAGCATGAACAATCAAGGAACTGCAAGAAGGGAGAAGAGAGGGGACAGGCAGGTGTAAGCTGTGCTGTGGAAGTTGGACTCTATCCTAGACAATGAGCCATTCAAGGGCTTTAATGGCTTAAAGGTATTTAAGGTGTAAGGAAAGGAACTGCAAATTTGTGTTTTTCAACACTGAGAACATAGTAAGTTTCTAGGGCCTAATGCCCACTGTGAAAGCCATGCATTTTTAGCCAATGCTTATCTCCAACACACACACACACCTGTGCTTATTAAAGGAAAAAGAATGGACTCATGTTTCAACAGAACTATGTGTTCTCTCCGTTTCTCATTGTAACTATTTTGTAGGTGGGATACAGTGGGTGGAAGTGGGAGCAAAAGCAGTGAAATGGAAATCAGACAGACAGGTTCCAGCCCCAATTACTTCCTCAAAATGTGCTTTGGAGCAAGTCACTTAACTGCTCTGGAAAATGGTGTTAAAAAGCTAACTTAAGGTCTTTGAAAAATATAAATCTATTTAATATGGGCGCTATTATATTGGGATGTTTTGAATACCATTAAGTTTTTTTTAAAAAATCTGTGTAATAATCTAGTTGTGAAACAAACTATATTAGTGTGGCATAATATTGACTTGTATCATATGGATACATTTTGCTACTAATCTTTGTGAAATAAGATACTCAGGTGGTACTCTTCAGGTATTATTATTAATACCTGCAGCAATAGAGTAAAACAAGAACCCTGGGGAGACTTGACTAGCCTAACCCAGGAGCCATTTCAGAATCCTGAACTTAGTCCATTTACATGCATTGTCCTTTCCTAGTTTGGGTTGGATTTTCCAATTTGCATTTGAAATTCGAAATGTCAGGCCTAATACTCCCGCTTCATCTCTGAGGGCATGACATGGCCTTTATAACTAAATGTTAAAACATAACTCGATGCCTGATAGTTGCAATTCCATTTTCCAGTCCTTGGTGCTGTCAGAGGCACTGTGTGATGTGCTGTCAAGCCAGATTGGTCAAGCTGCACAGAATAAAATCTCCTCTCTGGATACTATTCTTGAAATAAGGAGCATCTCATAGGGACTCCACTTGTCTCACAGCATACCAGCAATGTCTAGGATTCATTTTTATCTCTCTTCCTTTAGAATAATTCACCAGAGAAACCCTTCTGGAGGATGCAGAAAATCGAGCTCCACAGAGGTTGCTAAAAGTCATTTTTAAAAAAAATTTTCCCTATTGAGCAAATAATTTGTTTTTCAGGTGAAGAATCTGCACAATAGAAAACTGTCCTGCAACTAGGTAGATTCATGCATTTGTCAAGAATGGCCTTCCATAGTCTGCAGTGATTTGCTTGGGTGGGAGCAGAAATATAGTTAACATGTTCCAGTATAAAGGCAGCTAAAAGATTCAAGAGAAACATAAATAATTATCAAATGACTTGAATAAGAGATGTTCATGTAAAAGCTAGAATCAAAATTATTTTTCAGTTCAATGACCTAGTTTACTATGGAGATTATCAAAAAGCTACCTTAGTAGGTGCTGAATAAAGACAAAAATATTTTTTTAACTTTTATTTTTGTTATTCTTTTTTTAAAAGTAAATTTATTTATTTTTGGCTGTGTTGGGTCTTCATTGCTGCACACGGGCTTTCTCTAGTTGTGGCGAGCAGGGGCTACTCTTTGTTGCGGCGCATGGGCTTCTCATTGTGGTGGCTTCTCTTGTTGTGGAGCACGGGCTCTAGGCACTCTGGCTTCATTAGTGTGGCACACGGGCTCAGTAGTTGTGGCACGCAGGCTCAGTAGTTGTGGCTCACGGGCTCTAGAGCACAGGCTCAGTAGTTGTGGCACACGGGCTTAGTTGCTCCGCAGCATGTGGGATCTTCCCGGACCAGGGATAGAGCCCATGTCCCCTGCATTGGCAGGTGGATTCTTAACCACTGCACCACAAGGGAAGTCCATATTTTTCTTATTCTTTTTTTTTTTTTATAAGGATGAATTAGAAATGCAACAGGAGGAAGAGAATTTGCCATATGAAGAAGAGATTTACAAAGATTCTACTACTTTTCTTAAGGGAACACAGAGTTTATATATTTATTTATTTATTTTTGGCTGTGTTGGGTCTTCGTTTCTGTGTGAGGGCTTTCTCTGGTTGTGGCAAGCAGGGGCCACTCTTCATCACGGTGCACGGGCCTCTCACTATCGTGGCCTCTCTTGTTGCGGAGCACAGGCTCCAGACGCACAGGCTCAGTAGTTGTGGCTCACGGGCCTAGTTGCTCCGTGGCATGTGGGATCTTCCCAGACCAGGGCTCGAACCTGTGTCCCCTGCATTAGTAGGCAGATTCTCAACCACTGCGCCACCAGGGAAGCCCTTCTTATTCTTAATAAGATTCTTCATCTTCTTTTTTTTTAATATGAGTGATCTATGATGATCTTTTATTTATTTATTTATTTATTTTTTGCCACGTGGCCTGTGGGATCTTAGTTGCCCAACCAGGGATTGAACCCACGCCCCTTGCCTTGGAAGTATGGTGTCTTAGCTACTGGACCACCAGGGAGGTCCCATAAGACAAAAATATTTTTGCCAACATATTAATGAATGATGAATCTTGAGGAAACCAAAAACATAGTAGAAGTTATGGCTTCTCTTGAAGTAAAGAACACAAAGTGGGGACGGGGGAAGTTAGAAAAAAAATGCATATGGTCCTGACCTGTCAGTGAAACTTAAATAAATGTGGAAAGTTAGGAAAATGGAAATAATGTAATGAAGAATTTTCCCTTCTGGTAGTAGTGGAGTTTGTTGCAGATCAAATGTCTGTCTAATAAAAACTAGAAAAACCGGGCAATTTTTAAAAATTGTGTTTGAAGGCCTTATGGCATTACCATGACAGCCAGGACCTGAAGGCATGGGCTTCCAGAGAAAAGGCATTTTCTTTTCATTTCTTTCTTCTCCCTTCAGGCATTTATCAGGGATCCAGGACAAAAAGACAAAGAGGCTAAGGAAATATCAGTGGATAAGAGGTTAGGAAACTTAGCAGAACTTTTGGAAGTCTCATGGAAACAGAGTAACAGAGATATATTTCAGAGCCTACCAATTTGTGGAAGGGCTGGTAAATATCACAGACTGCTAGCTAAGACCCAGAAGGACCACATCCTAGGAGTAAGAACACCTGAACAGACCAAGGATCACAAATTCTAAAACATTAACTTGAAAAAGCACAGTCCTAAACTCAAACTGCCTGTCCCAAAACAAAAGTAAGTCTTCTCTGGAGAAGGACAACCTGAGCCACAGTCTCAAGACATCCACACAATTTTTCATAATGATGTCTGGCATTCAGTCAAAAATTATTAGATACGCCAGGAGTAAGTGCCAAATGACTGAAAGCAGGGTAAAAAAATATTCAGTACAAGCAGGTTCTTAGGTGATCCAGATATTATAGTTACCAGGTGTGAGATATAAAATAGCTGTTATTAATATGTTCAAGATAATAGAAAACAAGTTGGAGAATTTCACCAGAAAACTAGAATCTATAAGAGGAGTCACATAGAAATTCTAGATCTGAAAAACAAATAACATTTAGAACTTAATAAATGTGTTTAAAATAGATTAGACCCAGCAGAAGAAGAGTGAACTCAAGATAGAACAAGAAAAGGACCTAGAAAAAAAAAGAATGTAAAAGATACTTGTGACACAATGAAAAGCTTTGGTATATGTGTAATCAGAGAGGAAAGCAGGGAGAAAGCAATTTATCAACCAAGATTTTTTCAAAACTGATTTAAAAAAAATCACGCCACTAAAGCAGAAAGCTCTTTACTCTCCCCAAGTGGGTTAATTTTAAAAAGCCACACCTAGCCATAGTGTAGTAAAACTCCTGAAGGGCAAAGACAAAGGGGGAAATTTTTTAAGCAGCCAAGGAAAAAAGATATATATCCTTTGCAGAAGCAAAGCAATGGGGAAAGGAGTATTTTTATAAGGATGGAGGAAAAAATAACTATCAACATAGACTTCTATATCCAGTAAAAGTATAAAAATATACTTAAAGAATGAATACCCAAAAAAAATGTTTTCAAATAACCAGAAATCAAAACCAGGTGATGTTTTTCACCAGTAGACTTGCATGAAAAGAACCTATTACAGTGACTACTTCAGGCCAGAGGAAAACAGTCCCAAATGAAAATGTGAAATTGCAGGAAAAATGAAGAGCAGCTGGAAGAGTAAATACGTGAATAAATATACATAAATACTGATTTTATGAGATCAGTCTTTGGGGGTAGAATATAGGTGAAATACAAAACATGACAAAATTGCACAAAAGTTAAGAAGAGCAAAGAATTAAGGGTTCCTAGGTTCCTGCCTCTTCTGGAAAATGGTAAATATTGCAACTTATACCACATTTAATAAGCCATGCATTCATTCTGTCATCTCTAAAATAACACAAAATGAAGAATTAAAAATATAACTTGCAAACTAATAGAGTGGGAAAATTGAATAATAAAAAGAATACTAATTGATCCAAAAAAAAAGATGAAAAGGAGAGGAAAGGAATAGGATGGGTGGGATAAAAGAAAACAGATAAAATGGTAGATTTAAAACCAAATTCATCAGTAATTAAATTTAAGTAGAATGAGTATTCCAATTTAAAAACTACGATTACCAAGCTAGATTCTAAAATACATTCAAGCATATGTTACCTATCAGAGACACACCTTAAATTAAAAAAAAAAAAAAATGTATATATACACACACACACAGAGAAAGTTTATAACAGTAACCAAAAGATAACTAGAGCAGATCAATAGTATAAACAAGTAGACTTTAAAGCAAGGGGTGTTACTAGAGATAATGAATGAAATTAATGATGAAAGTGGCAATTCACCCAGAGGCTGGATTTTTTTATGAAGATAGAATAGTTGATTGAGCTTTGAGTTCCTGTCAAGTTTTTTCAAGAGTTCACAAAGTTATAACTTATTAAACATTTGTTTCTATAATTATCAGTTCATAATTTGTCTCACTAAGGATAGAAATTCTATTCATTATTGTATACTGAAGATCTAGCATAGAGCTGAGCACAGAGTAGGAACTCAATAAGTAATTTTTAATTGAATAAATGGATGGATGGGATTGATGGGTGGATGGTCAGGTTGGGCCTCAGAAAAGCATTATATATTGTCTACATGATAAATAAGAGTATACTGTTCCTGGACAATGAATACATAATTGCAGATTTTTAAACTATAATTATAGATTTTAATAATGTAGTGAGGAAATACCAGGGGCATCTGAGTTATAAAAATAAAACAGTAGATTTAAGTAATTTTAACAACTTGACTTAATGAGTACGGCATGTTAGAAACTTTCTCAAACCTGATTAAACTTCCCCCCACACCTTCTATTTATTTCATTTGCCACTAGTTCTTTGTATACATCTTTTCAGCATCTTCATGGGAAAACAGATTGTTAGTAGGAAAAATGCAGGAAATCCTGGGTCCTCTAGCCAAATGCCATCAATTTCCCACAATTTCCTCTAACAGTTACTTAGTTAAATTTATTGGTTCTATGGGATATTTAAAATTATTTTCTCACTGCCAGCTGCTTCCCTCTTATTTCTTATATTGTTTAGACCTCGGTTATTTAGCTAATGAGGTAGTCAAACACAAATGGTATATAGAATTCAGATTCTCTTTCAGTAGGAATCACAGCTTCCTATTTCAATCATTACCTAGGTTTTACTGTTGATCATGTTCCTAATTCTTCTTGATCCATCTTGGTCCACGTCACCAAACCAAGTTTTTATAAAGAAAGAAAATCAAGACATTCTTTAAGGAAATCCATCCTGATAATGCTGTGTTCTCTAGAACATTTGAAATCTTTAAGCATCTGCTCAGTTTTAGTTTTTGCACAGAAAAGTACCTGCTTCATAGTCATAAATACACTGCACATTCCTGCAGACCTATAATTGAGTTAGTTTGGTTTCCCTGGCAACCACCACGATTAATTAGAATACTTGAGCATGGTAAGTTTATAGATGCAGAAAATATTTCATGTATAAATAGTGCAATCTGTTTATGCTCAAAGGAATTTTCCCCTTCAGTTGAGAAATGGGTTTTTTTAAATTCTTTTTGTGTGGATTAATCACATTTTCTTCCTCATAAACTCTGTAAGTAATATTCAGAGATTAATGTTGATTGAACTTCTTCAGCCAGTGCTGGCACTTGTTGGGTGTTTTTTGGCCTGAGTCCTGGGCCCCTGCTGAGTGAGGCATGATTGTGTCCACAGTGCATTTAGTGACAAAGCTGATGAAAGCATCTTCTGGGTCCCATCGACATCCCTGTTCTTTTCATAAATTAGTTTGTGGTACAAACAGTTGTGTGTAAGAATGCATGTGTTAAAATTGGTTTCTCCCTATGATAAACCTTGCACAAAACCAAAAGAAGTTCATCAATCTGTTAAAAAAAAAAATCCTCCAGGCAATTAATATTTGTTTCGCATTGGAAAGTAAGATACAGAAGCTTTCATTTATTAAATATTTCCTTAATGAGTCAGTCATTTATCCCAGTGTACCATACAGGCTATTTTATTTAATCTTTGCAGTAATCCTATGAGGCTGAGACTGTGAACTTCATTTAGAGATATGCAAGCAGAGGCCTTAATAAGTTAAGCAAATCACTCAGAGTCACTTACACATTAGCAATAAGTTTGGAGTTTGAACCTACGGAGGTTCATCTAAATCAAAAGCCTAGGCATTCATACCTCTGTGTTGACTATCACCACTTTTCCTCTGGAGTGGCCATGGAAGAAGGAATAAGAGAGATTCTGACTTTACATCAAAATAGGACACCCTGGCTCTTGGTTTACACAGAATCCATCTCCACCCTTCTTCTGAAAGGATGTGGAGTACATGTGTGATGTGTCAACATTTCGTTTTCCTGAGACATACCTGACCCCAAACTGACTTTTCTTAACCAGCTAACTTAAAAGCCAGTTTAACTGGATTTTAAGTTGGCTCTCAAGAAATATTTTTCAGCATGTGTGAGTAAATCTTGTCCATCCACATGGCAGTGAGTAGAGTGGAAAACGCACTGAGCTGGTGGTAAGGAGTTCTTTCCCCAACCAGCTGTTTATTTTAGGAGAGTACATTTTTTCAATGTTAAAAAAAAAAAAAAAAAAGATAACATCAGCTATTACCACTTCGAATTTTAGAGCTGGTAGAGGCTCTAGGAATTTCTCTTCGAGGTAACAGTATAAACTCCCCTCCATTCAGTCTGCCTAGAAAATACTCCCTAGGGTTCTCCCATTTCCTTCCAAGCTTATAGGCACAGTGCTACCTGGGGAAATTCTCCCTTTTCCTGCCTTGGCTAAGTTCAGTGCAACCCTAAGAAACAATGGGGATTCTGAGCTATTGTTTCAATAATTTACATATTGGAACTAGCACAAAGACACTAGGAATGGTTAATCAACAGTCCTGTCTCTGATCACTTTTCCATTTCACCATTTTCCTCTTGTGTTAAAAATAATTTTACTACTTATCGTATAATATCTAATTTAAAAATCTAGTCCATTTTATTAAATTCCAATATATGTTATTCTGAGACCTCCTGAATATTTTTTTAAATTAATTTTTATTGGAGTATTGTTGATTTACAATGTTGTGTTAGTTTCTGCTCTACAGCAAAGTGAATCAGCTATACGTATTCACATATCCCCTCTTTTTTGGATTTCCTTCCCATTTAGGCCACCTCAGTTCCCTGTGCTATAGAGTAGGTTCTCATTAGTTATCTATTTTATATGTAGTAGTGTATATGTGTCAATCCCAATCTCCCAATTCATCCCACCCCTCCTTCCCCCCTTAGTAGCCATGTGTTTGTTCTCTGTGTCTGTACTGAGACCTCCTTAATCTTAAATGGGATTCAGGATAACTAGTTTTTACCAGAAACTTGACAGAACTTCCTTTTACGTAAGCTAGTCTCAGTTGTAAATATACATTTCCTACTATCATATTTTAAACTAGGAAATGCATTCACAACATTTTATTTTATTTTTTATTGACACTAAGTTTATGTTTTTAATTGAGGCATAATTGACTTACAACATTATGTTAGTTTCAGGTGTACAACATAATAATTTGATATTTGTATACAGTGTGAAATGACCACCATAAGTCTAGTTAACATTTGTCACCATACATAGTTTGAAAAAAATGTTTTTCTTGTGATGAGATCTTTTAAAATCTATTCTTAGTAACTTTCAAGTATTCAATAATACCGTATTATTAACTATAACCAAATATGCTGTACTATATGTCCACATGACTTTTTATTTTATAATTGGAAGTTTGTACCTTTTGACCCCCTTCATCCATTTTGCCCACCCGAAACCCCCTGTCCCTGGCAACCACCAATGTGTTCTCTGTACCTATGAGCTTGGTTTTGGGTTTTTTGTTTTTAGAGATTCCATATGTAAATGAGATCATACAGTATTTATTACAACATTTTAGACACTAACTTAACTGCTCCAACATTGTTGGTATTTCTTGTCTTGACATTAGATTATGTTTCTAGTATAGACAGATGCTCACTTTTAAGGTTATCATCTAAATTGACTTTTGCTAAAAACATAGAAAGTTCTGAAGGTTGTTCTCATTAAATATTGCCAGCACCCAGAATCTGTACAGTGCGCAGAATATCTAGCTTGTTTGTCCCCTCCCTCCCTCCCTTCTTTCCTTCTTTCCTTCCTTCCTTCCCTCCTTCCTTCCTTCCTTCAACAGACGTTTGTTGGCTTGAAATACCAACACTTAAAAAAATACACTAAAAGTGTTTATTTCTAGGAAATTTAGAAGTATATTTGAGGAATTAACCAGATGAATTAATGTAACCAATGTGGTTTTCCTCAACAAGATGGGGCTTTAGTTTGTTTCAACAAATTATATTCACAAAAAAGTTAATCCTTTGGACATTTGAAAGATTATGGGTTATTTAGATGTGCTGAAAAAAAAGTTTAAAAAATTGTAAAGACCAACCCTGATTCTTTCTGTGATTCATCCAACTAAGATTACGTCTATGACAATTGCATCAGGCACAATGTGGAGAGAAAATGGTCATCTTCCAAGGAATCAACCTTAGCCATTAAGGACATCCTCAGATCATAAACATCTACACTCACTCATTACCTAAAAAAATTTTAACTATATTTTCAAAAATGACAAAAAATAATACTGGCTAAAAGCTCTATAAAGAATTTGGTATATTATTTATCACTTCTTATGTCAAACGCTAATGAAACAAATGACTATGTATAAAATAAATAAGCCACAAGGATATATTGTACAGCACAGGGAAAATAACCAATATTTTGTAACTTTAAATAGAGTATAATCTTTAAAAATATTGAATCACTATGTTGTACACCTGAAACTAATATAATATTGTGAATCAACTATACTTCAATAAAAATAGAAACATTGATTGACTATTCTCTCTTATTTGCCTTTTTGTAACTTTTAAATGATACCCCTTAATTCTTTTAGCCTATGCTTTGGTAGACGTATGTCCATTTCATCCATGCACTTTGCTTTTTTATAGATATGTTATTATATCACCTTGTGCCCTGTCTTTCTATACCTAAGACTCTTCACCATCTATCTCCCTTCACATGGCAACCCCCAAACCTACGAACTCTTGTCAAATTTCATCAAATTTCTTCATATCATGAATCTATAGTTTTTGATCCCAAAAAAAGGACTAATTTCGCTCATGGTTCAAGGAACTAATCCCGTAGAAGTGCTTATCAGCAGGTCCAAGGCAGGCTCCAGGTAGATAAAAACTGGTCCTGACAATCTAGAAGTGCTACTTAATGAGAAGCAGGATTTACCAAAGAGTAGCAATCCTTCTTCATTAAGTAGGTGGCAGAACTGTGGCTCTAGGGCAACACAAGTTCTCTTGGGCTCAGTAGCCTCCAAATATATAACAGAATGACATTTGTCCCCTCTGGTGTCATTAGTTTTGTTTTGTCTTCCGATAGTTTCCAAAACAATACCTCAAATGTACCCAAAGATCATTCATTTGGTTATAAGCATCACACGACATATGCCCTTATGTACCCTGGCTCCCAGCTGTCACGTCCATGATGTGTCCCTGACACAAGTGCTCAGACTGTCATGAGAACCCCAATACACGAGACAGGCATACAGCCTCCAGTGGTCCCAAAGCTGCCATTTCTCAGGGAGCCAAAACAGAGCTGGGTTCTGTGCAGAAAGCAGAGGGAGCATCTTCCTTTCTAGCTCTGAGCTACATTTTGTCACCTGGTACCTAAAGCAGCTTTGCTTAAGAATAGAGACCCAACATGTTCTCATAAATAGTGTTACAATTAACAGACCTTGTCTCTTAATCATGGAGCTCCCAACCCAGTCCAATGGACCAGAAAGAGAATTGGAGATAAGTGTAAGTTTTTCTCTTTATCCTTCAGCTTACATTAATAAGTGTCTCCCCAAAAGCATGATCTCCCCTAGATACCAATTTTCTGTCTCTCCTTTTGGATCAGAATTCTTAGACATCACTATTGTAGCATATCTTTTTTTTTAATTGAAGTATAGTTGATTAACAATGTTGTGTTAATTACTGCAGTACAGGAAAGTGATTCAGTTAAACATATATATATACACACACACACACACACACACACGTTCTTTTTAAATATTCTTTTCCACTATGGTTTATCATAGGATAGCGAATATAGTTCCCTGTGCTATACAGTAGGACCTTGTTGTTTATCCATCCTATATATAAAAGCTTACATCTGCTAACCCCAGCCTCCCACTCCATCCCTCCCCCAATCCCCAACCTCTCCCCCTTGGCAACCACCAGTCTGTTCTCTATGTCCGTGATTCTGTTTCTGTTTCATAGACAGGTTCATTTGCATCATATTTTAGATTCCACATATAAGTGATATCATGTGACATTTGTCTTTCTCTTTCTGACTTACTTCACTTAGTATGAGAATCTCTAGTTGCATCCATGTTGCTGCAAATGGCATTATTTTGTTCTTTTTTATGGCTGAGTTATAGTCCGTTGTACATATGTACCACATCTTCCTTATCCATTCTGTCGATGGACTTTTAGGTTGTTTCCATGTCTTGGCTATTGTAAATAGTGCTGCTATGAACATAAGGGTGCATGTATTTTTTTTAATTCTAGTTTTGTCTGGATATATGCCCAAGAGTGAGATTGCTGGATTCCATTTTTAGTTTTCTGAGGAACCT
Source organism: Balaenoptera physalus (assembly GCF_965194825.1). NCBI lineage: Eukaryota > Metazoa > Chordata > Mammalia > Artiodactyla > Balaenopteridae > Balaenoptera > Balaenoptera physalus. The sequence continues at coordinate 16,665,271 of NC_138902.1, forward strand.
CCATACTGTTTTCCACAGTGGCTGCACCAACTTACATTCCCACCAGCAGTGTAGGAGGGTTCCCTTTTCTCCACACCCTCTCCAGCATTTATTTGTAGACTTTTTAATGATGGCCATTCTGACCAGTGTGAGGTGGTATCCCATTGTAGTTTTGATTTGCATTTCTCTAATAATTAGCTATTAAATACCACTATTTTAGCAGAGTGTTTGGGGGAAATCTACAATAACTGAGCCTCTTAGTTATACAGAAAAGAAAATTAAACGTCCATATTTGAAAAAGCAGGACATTTTCATGGAGCTTTTTTTTTTTTTTAAGAATTTACAAGGACAAGTTTTCTTTTTTTTTTTTAAGATTTATTTATTGATTGATCGCTATGTTGGGTCTTCGTTTCTGTGCTAGGGCTTTCTCTAGTTGCGGCAAGAGGGGGCCACTCCTCATCGCGGCGCGCGGGCCTCTCACTATCATGGCCTCTCTTGTTGCGGAGCACAGGCTCCAGACGCGCAGGCTCAGCAGTTGTGGCTCACGGGCCCAGCTGCTCCGCGGCATGTGGGATCCTCCCAGACCAGGGCTCGAACCCGTGTCCCCTGCATTGGCAGGCAGATTCTCAACCACTGCGCCACCAGGGAAGCCCTCATGGAGCTTTTAAGCAACACATTTTTCAGTGTCTACTAATCTAGAATTCAAGAAAAAAATCAGAATCCAGAACAGGGTCACCTTGCAGAACAGGATCACCATGGAGAATTCTTTGAATCCTGAAGGTTCCATTTTTTGAACTGAGCTTAAGATACTATGAGCAGGATCTACTCCCTGTAGAGAGGAAGAGAGAGAGGAGCCAAGTCACAAAACTGGGCTGGGCTCCAGCCACTGAAGGGAGCCAGCATACAAGCCAGGAGCCAGGAGAGAAACCCAGGCACAGAGACTGGACTCCTCCCCTGGGGAAGAGTGGGAGGGGCCATCCCTGGAAAGGGTCTACCCAGGCTCAGCGTTCATTAACTCACACTTAAGACTGCAGATTTCTGACCCTCCTCTGTGACTAGTGGTCCTTAAGCAAGGACTGACCCTCCAGCTGTGTCACACCCTCTTTGACATGTAGCAATCAGAACTGAACTTGTTCTCACAGGTGAGGAAAAGCCCTCGCCAATACCCAGATGGTATTGTATAAAGACAGCAGTATTTGCGTTGTGGTTTTCAGCATCCTTCATGGTTGGATTGTGCCTCTACTAGCCTGTAAGTTAATACTTCCATTCCAAAGTCATTGGTTCTGTAACACCTCAGAGCGACCCTCAGCTAGAGGTCTGATACTGCTTTTGATGGGTTCCAAGGTATTTACTGGATATTAAGAATTAAAAGAGTAATAAAATAATACTAATATAATCTTAAAATTAGTAATAATAAAATAATGGTAAAGTTAAAATAGTAATAGATGTTACCTTTTATTGGGTCCCTGCTTTGTGCAGGTGCTTTGGAGAGTAGGGAGAGCACTGGGCAAAGGGCGTCAAGACCAAGTAGCTCCCAAGCCATGCTCACAGGAAGGAGATTGTCCTCTTTAGTACACTCTCTGTGAGCAGCACTTACACCTGAGTCAACCTCCCACCTGTCATTTGAGTTGGCATTGCTCATGCCTAACGATTCATGACTAACTTGGGAAGCATACAGTTTACAAAGCCCTTGCACACACAGCATCTTCCTTAATACAGCAACACTGAGAAGTACACAGTATAACCATCTCTTATCCTTTCCCACTCCAGCTCTCAACACACACACACACACACACACACACACACACACACACACACACACACACACACACACACACACACACACCCCTTTTTTTTCCGAAAGAGGGAACTAAGACTTAATGAGTAAGGTCACACAACACAATGAGTGTGGCAGCTGTGTGGTGACTGGAATCTGTGTCCTTCCTCACATACATCCTCTCCTTAACGTTGCTTCCTCCTTCCCCAGTATCTGCCTTTTCTTTTAATTTAAGGGTAGTTGATTTACAACATAGTGATTCAATACTTGTATAGGTTATAGTTCATTTAAAGTCATTACAAAGTAAAGGCTATATATCCCTGTGCTGCACAATATATCCTGTTGCTTATTTACTTTATAAATAGTAGTTTGTATCTTTTAATCTTGTATCCATATTTAGCCCCTCCCCCTCCCCACTGGTAACCACTAGCTGGGTCTCTATATTTGTGAGTCTGTTTCTGTTTTGTTATATACATTTGTTTGTCTTATTTCTTAGATTCCACATACAAGTGATAACAGAGAATTTTTCTTTCTCCATCTGACTTATTTCACTAAGCATAACACCCTCTAGGTCCATCCATGTTGTTGCTAAGGGCTGAATTTCATTCTTTTTTATGGCTGAGTAATATTCCATTGTATATACATACCACAGTCTTTATCTATTCACCTGTTGATGGGCACTTGTGCTGCCTCTATATCTTGGTTACGGTAAATAATGCTGCCATGAACATTGGGATGCATGTATTTTTTCAAATTAGTGTTTTCCTTTTCTTTGGATATATACCCAGCAGTGCAATTGCTCAATTATATGGTAGGTCTATTTTTAGTTTTTTTTAGGAACCTCCATACTGTTTTCCACAGTGGATGCACCAATTTATCTACATTCCCACCAATGGTGTGCAAAAGTTCCCTTTTCTTTACATCCTTGCCAACATTTGTTGCCTGTGGTATTTTTTTATGATAGCCCTTCTGATAGGTATGAGGTAATACCTCACTGTGGTCTTTATTTGAATTTCTCTGATGATTAGCGATGTTGAGCATTTTTTCATGTGCCAATTGGCCATCTGCATCTCTTCTTTGGAAAAATGTCTATTCACGTGTTCTGCCCATTTTTTTCTTTTATCTTTTTCTTAATTGAAATAGAGTTGAAGTATAATATTATATAAGTTACAGGTGTACAATGTAGTGGCTCATGATTTTTACAGATTATACTCCATTTATAGTTATTATAGAATATTGGCTATATTCTCTGTGTTGTACAATATATCCTTGTAGCTCATTTTTTACATAATAGTTTGTACCTCTTAGTCCTCTACCCCTATATTGCCCCTCCAGCCTTTCCTTTCCCAACTGGTAACCACTAATTTGTTCTCTATATCTGTGAGTCACTTTCTTTTTTTGTTATATTCACTAGTTTGTTGTATTTTTAGATTCCACATAGAAGTGGAACTGTATAGTATTTGTCTTTCTCTGTCTGATTTATTTCACTTAGCATAATACCCTCCAAGTCCATCTGTGTTGTTGCAAGTGGCAAAATTCCCCCATTTTTATGGCTGTGTAGTATTCCATTGTATATATATACCACATCTTTATCCATTCTTCTGCTGATGGACATTTAGTTTGCTTCTGTATCTTGGCTATTGTAAATAATGCTGCTATGAACATTGGGGTGCATGTATCTTTTCAATTAGTGGTTTTGTTTCTTTCAGATATATACCCAGGAGTGGAATTGATGGGTGATATGGTAGTTCTATTTTAGTTTTTTGAGAACACTCCATACTGTTTTTCAAAGTGGCTGTACTGACTTACATTCCCACCAACAGTGTAGGAGGGTTCCATTTTCTCTGTATCCTTGCCATCATTGTTATGTGTTCTTTTTGATGATAGCCATTCTGACATGTGGGTGAGAAATCTCATTGTGGTTTTGATTTGCATTTCCCTGATGATTAACTGTGTTGAACACCTTTTCATGTGCCTGTTGGCCATCTGCATGTCCTCTTTGCAAAAAATGTCTATTTAGTTCTGCCTGTTTTTTAATTGTTTTTTTTTATGTTGAGTTACATGAGTTGTTTATATATGTTGGGTATTAACCACTTATAGGTCATATCATTTGCAAATATTTTCTCCCATTCAGTAGGTTTTCTTTTAATTTTGTTGATGGTTTCCTTTGCTGTGCAAAAGCTTTTAAGTTTAATCAGGTCCCATTTGTTTATTTTTGCTTTTATTTCCTTTACTTTAGGAGATGGATCCAAAAAAATATTGCTGCAATTTATGTCAAAGAGTTTTCTTCCTGTGTTTTCCTTGAGGAGTTTTATTGTATCCAGCTTTACGTTTAGGTATTTAAGCCATTTTGAGTTTATTTTTGTATGTGGCATTAGAGAATGATATTAGGAGTGAGTTTGTAATAAATGGCCTTTATTATGTTGAGATATGTTCCCTCTATATCCACTATGATTAACATTTTTATCAAGTGTAGATTTGAATTTTATCAGATGCTTTTTCTGTGTCTATTAAAATGATCATGTGATTTTAATCCTTCCTGTCATCAATGTACTATATCATATTCATTGGTTTGCAAATATTGAACCATCCTTGCATCCCTGGAATAAATCCCACTTGATCATAGTGTATGATTCTTTTTTATATATTGTTAAATTTATTTTACTAATATTTTGTTGAGGATTTCTGCATTTATATTTATCAGAGCTGTCAGCCTATGATTTTCTTTTTCTGTAGTGACTTTGTCTGGTTTTTGGTATCAGGGTAATGGTGGACTCAGAATGAATTTGGGAGTGTTCCATCCTCTTCAATTTTTCTGAATAGTTTGAGAAAGATAGGTATTAGCTATACTTTATATGTTTGGTAGAATTCCCCTGTGAAGCTATCTGGTCTTGCACTTTTGTTTGGTGGGAGTTTTTTAATTATAAATTCAATTTCACTACTAGTGATCAGTCTGTTCAGATTGTCTATTTATCCATGATTCCGTCTTGGAAAATTTTATTTCTAGAAATTTGTCCATTTCTTCTAGGTTGTCCAATTTGTTGGCATATAACTGTTCATAGTATTTTATCTGCCCTTTTAAGAAGGCATTCTTTGTTGAGTTGTAATGGAATGGGAGGGATGCTTCTGACCATCTCAACACTAACAGACCATTCCTTTGCTTTCCTTTTTAAAATCACATCTTTGAAGTCAAAAATAAACTCTTTGGCAGGTTTTTGTGTTTTATGATTTGTGTTTTTGATCCTCTATCCTGGGTAGGACAAGAAGTAGGCACTCTATGTGCATTTGCTTAATATACGATTGACCAGCTGCAGAGATGCAGAAAGTTTGTGCAATGGATCAGATTTAAAGGGCATATCACTCAGCCATAAAAAGAAACAAAACTGAGTTATTTATAGTGAGGTGGGATGGACCTAGAGTCTGTCATACAGAGTGAAGTAAGTCAGAAAGAGAAAAACAAATACCGTATGCTAACACATATATATGGAATCTAAAAAAATAAAATAAAATAAAATGGTTTTGAAGAACCTAGGGACAGGACAGGAATAAAGATGCAGACGTAGAGAATGGACTTGAGGACACAGGGAGGGGGAAGGGTAAGCTGGGATGAAGTGAGAGAGTGGCATGGACATATATACACTACCAAATGTAAAATAGATAGCTAGTGGGAAGCAGCCGCATAGCACAGGGAGATCAGCTCGGTGCTTTGTGACCACCTAGAGGGGTGGGATAGGGAGGGTGGGAGGGAGACTCAAGAGGGAGGAGATATGGGGATATATATATGCATATAGCTGATTCACTTTGTTATAGAGCAGAAACTAGCACACCATTGTGAAGCAATTATACTCCAATAAAGATGTTAAAAAAAATAAAATAAAGGGCATATCTGTGGAGGAGCTGTCTGCTTCCTGTTTGCTAGTTTTCTGTGTTATCTGTTTGTATTATTTAATTTAAATTACCCAAGTACCCTTGCATCAGGTCCCATTTCCAGTAACTGTTGCTATGTGTTTATGTGCCATAGTTGTTATCAAAGCACAGAGCATAAACAAATTGCTTAGTATATACTTTCTGAAACTAACACAAAAAATTGTTCAGCGGTGTGGAATCAGATGCTCATTTACTCCCTGAGAGCTTCTGAACACAAGGTTTAGTGCCCCATGATAGAAGGATGAGGAGAGGAGTAGCTGTTTGGTAGACGGATGGGAAGTGGAGTTACAAGTCTAATTGTCCCAAGTGTCCATCAACAGGGAATCAGGTCATTCCCACCACCTGGCCACAGGGCAGGTGATGCTGAGCTCATCTTCTCACTGCAAATGCTGGGATGATGCAGGACTGAATCACCACACTCACCCATGACACAGCCAGAAGTGGCTCAGTAGCACCGCAGAGGGAAGAAGCAGCTTGAGAACTTCCAGCACCCTGGAGAACACACATTTCCTCCAGGCCACTCTGGGTCACCTGCACAGGGACGAACACAGCCCCGGTGCCACATGTCTGTGTGGGTGATCACACACACACACACACAGAGGCATACACCTACTCTTGACAGATATCAGCCAATGTGTGGCTAAGGCAGTCCTAAAACAACAGATTAGAGAGATATATTTCATGCCTGAAATGGGACAGATCTTCCTCCAGCTTACACCTTGAAACGATACCTTTAAGAGATTTTATAGGCCACACAGTGATGATTGGTGCAGAACAGGTGGTAGAAACACATTGTGCCCAATGTCCCCTGTCCACCAACGACACTCCACAAGCATCAGGCCTTTGAGCATCTGTCAGGAGGGAAAAAAATTGAAACAGCAACCATCAAGACTCTCCAGCCCAAACCAGCAAAAAAAAAAAAAAAAAAAAAAAAAAATAGTCCTCTTCCTGTAGCCACTTATGAAGGGAAAATCTTTTATTACCGTTCTTTCGTGATGCTTAATGCTATTGTGTGTGAGATGTTCTACAATTTGCTTTCACTATTTAATACCACCTCAGTATAAAATTGAGCTGAATTCTTGACATTCGTTAGCACACACAGGTCCATTTATCTCTGTCCCCTTTTATGCTTAAGGAACCAACCTTGCATTGCAAAAAAAATGTACATAGATCCCATAAAGACCCACTGATAGAGTGATAGATCTTTTTTAAACAGTGGGGCATTACAGGATTTTATGAAGCAGTAAAACTTTCTCCAGGCATGAGAAGTACAGGCTGACAGAGACTATTTTATCTATAAGGCATTAAAGTGTAAGTGCCACATCGGACAAGCATAATAGAAGAGAAGAAAATAATAATTTCAGGAAAGGTGGCCAAGTCCTCAAGCAAAAAGGATCAGACCAGGAGGTACCTAATGATCTTCAAGAAACCCGAGAAAGAGCTAAGTCTGTACAGTGCCTGAGTTTTCAATCAGAGGAACATTCGTAGCCACTCTGCCCTCCAACTCATTGCAAAAAGCAGCAGAAAACTGAAGTAATTCCAGAAAGCCTTTTCTGATGTGAATAGTTTAGACACTAAGAGAGAGGATACTATTTTCTCATCCCATCCTGCCTCATTCTCCCCATCACTTTAGCAACTATATATGTAGTTCTATTTTTCCACAAATATCTATTGAGCACCTACTATATACAAAACAAGGCATTATATGCTGGGTAGGTAATAGCCAGGTCTTTGCCCTCACAGATTGTACATTCTTATGGGGGAAGAGGCACAATACTAACTAAACAAAATAAACTAGATGATTTCAGATTAGCCTAAGGGCTGTGAAAGAAATGAAGGGGGATATTATGGGTTATTGAGGAATGGTGGGGGAGAAAACTTCAGATAGTGTGATTGGAAAAGAAATGTAGGAAGTAACTATATCATGGGCTTACCTGGATGCCTTCATTCCTTTGTCTCATAAGAATCTCATTTCTGGAAGGAATCTCCAGTGTTTAATTCATTCTAATTCTCTCTCTTCAGATAGTTTGGCTCATAAGTCTTTTCTATTACAGGGATGTCTGTCCTATTTTAAAGGAAACAGATTCCAAATACTATTTTTTTCTATTCTAGGTTTTAAGTGTCTTTAGTCGTGACCTTGAGTTTACCTTGAGTTTCCTCATTGCTTAATTTAAGCATCTATCTGGGTTTTTCAGTTTTAGTAGGGGACCTAAAAACTGTTATTATCTCCGTAGCAGGACTTCTGTTCTTCAAGTGTTTACTTTCTTTATTTAAACTTTAGATATCATTACTATTTTCCAAGCTTTGGTTTTGCTGAAGTGACCTCTTCTGAGACATCTCAAGTACTCCCTCTTGCCGTACGAGTGCTCCATTTGGACAAAACAGTAGAGTTCTTGATCTAAACTCAGCATGCAAAGCTCAGCCACTTGGAGATGGCCTCAAATCACTGCTTCAGCCAAGGATACAGATCATATCCAGGACCGCCTACAACAAAACTGTTCCCTATGCTTCATTTAATCTGTGTTTCCCTTGATATGACACTAACAGATGGAAGTTTGAGTTGGGGAAGTGATTCCTTAAGACTTGCTTCGTCATTTCTCTTCACTGTTCAAAATGTCCAATGACCTCTTCTTGCCTGAGATATTATGTCCCCCTGACCTCCAAACAGCCATGAGGCTATTCTTAATTACAGAGCTTTCTTCACATACAGAGCTGTGTCTCCACATAGCCTACCCATTTCTCTCACCCTCTTTAATCCTGTATCCCTCTACCTGCCCTCTACCATGAAGCCACGTTTATTTGTTTCGCCATATTTTTCTCCATTTTTCTGAAATCCTACTGTGATTATTATCTGAATTTCTCTTTCAGAGTACTTCATATGTAGCAACATAGATTCTGTTATGTAACTGGGGATTGAAGATTCAGACAACATACAAACACCATGCATATAACTATATAGGAACATAAGTAACTATATATGAAATGCACCGAAGTAGCTATATACGAAATGCACCAAAATACAAGTTTAGATAATAATACATAACTATATTGTATATACTATATTATGCATTATATATTAGATGTTGCACATTATATATAACTCTTATTCTCCTGAATACATTCTGTGGCATACGGTAAGTATTCACCGAATACTTACTGAATAATAAAGATTTTCAATGTTATTTTTTAAAAAAACGACTTATAAATACAGAGAACAAACAGGTGGCTGGCAGAGCAGAGGAAGGTGGGGAGGGGGGAATAATAGATGAAGGAAATTAAGCGGTGAAAACTCCCAGTTATAAAATAAATAAGCCATGGGGATAAAATGCAGCGTGAGGAATATGGTCAATAATATTGTAAGAACTTAGTACGGGGACAGCTGGTTACTAGACTTGTGGTGATCATTTCATAATGCATGTAAATGTCAAATCACTATGTAGTACACCTGAAGCTAACATAATATTGTATGTCAGCTATATTTCAATAAAACAATGTTTCCACTGTTACGCCTTATTTTGAAACTCTTGTTGGTTTGGCTTTAAACAAATGGGTACAAATCTTTTCACAGAAGACTTTTTCCCACTTGGAAATTGTTTTCACATAAATTCATTTGTAAAGGTTATACAAGAAAAAAAGCCTATTTTAATGCATGTTGATTGGAAAAATATATTACATAATATCTGTATCTTACATAATATCTTCTGAAAAATATTCAGGAACTATGGTACAAGAAGCACAGCCTAGTCTGACTATAAAACTTGTTTGATAAATGTCGCAGAAGGAAACCAGAGGTCACCAAATTAATTACGTAACTACATGACGCTCACCTGTCCTGGATTCTGGCTAGACACAAAAAAGTGACTTGTCCGCTGCAGAGGCCCGGGTATTAGCTACAGTGTTGGTGGTGGTTTGAGTGGGACCTCCGCCCCTAGACTAGCCGTCTCCGTCCCAGCAGGGCGCTTTAGTTACACCAGTGCCAGTTGGTGGGGAACAAGGTGGCCAGCCTCTGGCATAAACTTTTGTTTTCCTAACACTCCTGTCGGTCCTCATATCATTTAGCCATTGCGTTCATCATCCTGTAGTCAAACACACCAGGGAATTCTAAATGGTGTGTAAAGAGAGCATCTGTCCACCGCAGGATGGGCACATCTGCACCCATTAATTTTTCATCATTTCCTCAAATCAGAGGTCAGATGTTCACAATGTGCTAATGTCCTGGCATCTCTTCATGTCTCTGAAGCAGATCTTGCAATTATAAGAAAATGATGTAGCTCCAGCAGGGAACATGGAGAGTTGTAGAGAGACTACCTCCCACTTTCAATGGGGGGGAAAAAAACAAAAAACATTTTAAAAGATTATATCTTCAAGGAGGATGGAAACAAGGAATCAGCTCGCTGCTTATTAAACATGGGATAATCATCTTTGTTATTTCCTATATGCTTGTTTAGAATAAAATAGGCACGATTTTCTTGCTTGAGAGCTCCTTCTTTGGTATTGTTCTTAGATGTAATGGCCCATAACATTATCTTATTTTTCTTTTACCTGCTAATAGAACTGTCTTACCAACTATTATCTTTTTTCCTCTAGGTGTTTCTTAGTTTTTTACATTTACATCATCTTTCATTTTATTCCAAAAGAGGAAGGCAATGATTAGGTGCCTTTGGACACCTACTCTTAGCCGCTCTATTTGCTGAAGATTTCTGATCCCTTCCCTTTCATTCTGCCACTTGGGGTCGGGTACAAGGAAGGGAAACAATTTACAGAAAGACAGATAATCATGACCTTTGTACGTGGCTGGCAGGGATTAAAGTCTTCAATGAGCTAACAAACATTTGCTGTAGGGGAGAAAAACCCTTATGCAAATATTACCTTCATATAAAGAAGCAAACTATTCTCAGAAACATCACCTTGGTTAATTACCAATCTCACGGTGTGTTAAATATCTAAAAGTAACTGTTGATTGTCCTTCTTTGCAGAGAGTTGAAATCACAGCAGGAGGACCACGAAGAGAAAAGATGCTTTTAAAACTTGGATGACTTCCCAGGACTTTTTTTTTTTTTTTTTTTGGCTTCTCACTTTCCGAAAATACAAGGTAACTTCAGAGATTTCCCAAGCTGTCAAAAGGTTTGGAGAGCGTGTGTCGGCTTGCTCATCGCCCCTCAGGAAACAGGCTCTCTGGTTTTCTTCCCAGCCTTGCAGTCCGTGTAAGCATTTTGCTAACAGTAGGTCAGCTGTTCCAACTTCGCAGTGGCTATCAACACAGACCTCGTTATCAAGGGTAAGAAAATGCTTTATTTCAAGCCTGGTTTTCTTGAAGTCTCCCCTTTGTTAGAAACCCTAGCCATCACTGCTCTTGTGAATATATTTCATCCAACAACCTTCCTTCCTTCCTTAAATAAAATTGCCTGGCTCCATTCCAGAATTTTCACAGCGACTCTAAACCACTGCCAACAGCCGGCCCTGGCACCCTCAAGGTAATTATCCAGTGGACATAGTTGGTACAGCACTTTTCTTTGTTATTAAAAAAAAAAAAAAAAAAGTAGTTTGGCATCCTGGCATCCATTGAACTGTTTGAGTACTTGCTCTCTTTGCTCTTTATCAATCAATGACTACAGACTTTCTGTTTGTTTCTGGGGAGCTAATGTTGATCCAGGTGTTACAGGATGCAAAAGGACACATAAGGATGGTATTTTAGATACGCACAGCACTCTAGTTTGTGAAGCATTTTTATAGATGTCGTGTTTTCCTTCCAGCCACAGATTAGAGAGTATTAGAGACAGTAACAGTCTATTTTGGGTGATAGGACTTATACACATTCACATTTTTTTTAATAGGGAAGGAAGCTAATATTTACCTAACATTGTCCTAGATATTGTGGTAAATTTATATATACATATATGTTATATATATTAATACATATAAAATTAGATATACATATATAAATATATAGTATAGTAATTATATATTTATATATACATATCTGTTTATTATATATACATATAATCTGTATTATATGTATATATGCACATATATTTATTACATGTATAAATTTATATATATATATTCTAATTTCTCCTCCCAACAGCCTTTCAAGATAAATTTTACTGCCCAAATCAGCCTCAGAGAAATGAAGTAACTTGTCCCAAGTCCAAGCCAACTCCAACATCTGTGTTCCCTCTACTAAATCATACAGACAATTTATAACAAATATTTTCTGTAGGAATTTTCTAAAAAGGACTACTGCCACAGGGTAGTGGTATTTCAGTGTTCCTCGTATGTAGTGATGTCCCTAAGGTCAGCTATGGGGAGGGACAGATGGGGTTTCACCGAACATGGGGATCTGCTGGGTCCTTAGCCCAGGTTCTGATTCTCCCCTTCACTATATGACCAAGTGCAAATGAAATTCCTGTCCTGATTTCCATGCCAGCTTCCTGCGTTAGTGGATGGGTTCAAGTTCCTGACCTACCCATGAGACTAGGCAATTTGTGTTAAGTACCAATTTAGATAACTCAAAGAAGATTCTAATTGGTAGGTTTTGACCAATGATGAATAATATAGATAGTCCTGCATATGAATCCTTTCTTTTATCTTCAATCCCATAAGCACTAATTCCCAGAACCAGACACTGTCCAATTTGAGAATTAATTGGTTCTGCTCTATCTACTAATTTACCCAGAAAAGAATTGTACAGGTAAAGTGAGTTTAACTCATACTGGTATAAAAGGATGCCCAGATGAAAGTAGCTTCCCAATTGTCAGAAAACAAGCATACATGTATACTGCTAGTGGGACTCTAAATAGTAAGGGCAGTTATACAATATGTGCTCAACTCCCTAAAAAGTTCATACCATTTTTCCCCCAAGAAAATAGCCTCTAGGAATATGTTAAAGGAAACAGAGTTTTGCAAAAATCTATTTATGAATTCAGTTGGTCATCCCGTATTCACACATTATATTCATACCTAATTGTGGAGTTTTAAGATTACTGTGGTATTATATATGTACACTAAACAATACATAATTAAAGTGTACAACTCAATGAATTTTAGTTTATGTTTCCACCCATGAAACAGTGAGAAAAATCAAGATACTGAATATTTCTATCACCTCCCACTGTAGGGTACTTTGTAGTCTGTAGAATTTAACGTAAATGAAATCATACAGCACATGTTATTTGGTATCGGGATTCTTTCAGTCTGCACAATGATTTTGAGATTCTCCCATGTTGTTTTATGTTTCAGTAGTTCTTTCCTTTTTATTGCTAAGTAGTATCGCAGTATATGTATATATACCACATTTTGTTTATTCATTCTCCTGTTGATGGGCATTTGGGTTATGTTCAGTTTGGGATATTACATATAAAGCTGCTATGAATATTTGTATACATATAAGTCTTTGTATGGACAGATGCTTCATTTATCTTGGGTAAATATCTAAGGGGTAGAATGGCTGTATTATATAGGTGTATGTTTAACTCATTAAGAGAAAATTTTCACACTACCTAAACAAAAAACAATTAAGTAAATTAATGCTATCTCCAAATGGATCACTATGTGATAATTTATAATTAAAAATGATTCTGAGGAATATTATGAACATAATATAATGTTTACAATATATTGTTAAGTGAAAAAAAATTTAGACTCTCAAACAATATATATGATTTTTAGAAAAAGGATTTGAAATATGTACAATAATGTCAACAATGATTATCTGTAAGGATAATTTTCAGTTTTTTCCAATTGCCTTTCTTTTCTAAATATTCTAAGACAGAAATGGATTATCAGAGACATACATAAATATATTTATAAATGTGTCTACCATTTTACTGTTTACCAAGCATTTTTCACATATATTAACTCTGGTTAATCCTTACAACCGCCCTGTAAGTGGTCCCAAAGGAGTTTATTGCTGGAGTAAAACTATAAATTGTGAGTTTAAAATTTGCTAGCAGGTAAAGCTCCCTCTTCAAGTGTTTTATTCAAAAGTATAAAATTTAAAAAAACTCACTCTATCCTAGGCTTACTTGGCACAATCTATGTGTAGAGGTGCTTGAGGAGAAAAAACATCACGGTGTGTGCCAGTGAAAGAATTGTTCTGAGATGCCTTTGTGTTGCTATGAGTAATCGTAGAGATGGAAGCAGGGACGTAGGTTTTAGTCTCTCCACGTCTATAAATAGGCACAGGACATCTGTACACAGAAGATGAAGGATGCTTCTTCTTTGTATACCTCCTCTTTTCCTTCATCCACCATCTCCTGCTCTCTCCCCATCTCTTATAGTGTTTTTCTCAATGAACGATGAGTGATCCCAACTCTAAGACCTAAGTTAGGTCAATCCAGGCCGGTGCCACGAAGGGCTGGTGGTGTTTAGATACTGTAATGAATGCTCTCTCAAGGTCCCTGCTCTGACCTTCCTTCAGAGAGAGGCTTCTTCATGAACTTTTCTTTGGAAACGTGCAGACTAACCAGAGATGTGGAACTCACACAGATGGAGCCACGGTAAAACGCTGCACACACCTACCTTCCTTCCTCCAAAATGTCTAATCCCTTAGTACTTGGCGCCTCTTTATTTTTACAGCATTTATACAATTTATTTAACTTACTTTATCCAAACTTGCAATATGATTTGATACAAAATGTTTCCCACCCAAAGTATAAGCTGCCTCTTATTTCTCTTCTTAGTCATCACTGCGTCATTTGTAGAGCTCAGCCTAGTGGCTTTGCTCCCGGTAGGTGTTCAACATATTTGTCGAACTGAATTTGTTTCACTGATTCACAGTCCATTTTACAAAATGCTAACGGATGAATGTACCTTAACAACCTGTTCTCATCATACTTTTTCTGGCATTATGATCTTCACGAGCACACCGCCCCCGCACTGTCACCTAACGTCAGTCTTCTTAGTGCCAGCCCAACGCGGACAGTGGACTTCCTGTTTGCTCTGTAGGTTCACTCTATGTTGCCCCCCAAAATTCCTGTTCCACCCCAGCAAGAGAAATACCTGCCGAGGCCTCAGCATCTTTAGTATCATAAGTCTTGGGTGTGATCTAGTTCTGGCATGGAACTCCTCCGAACAGTATCAAGAACTGAGAAATAGTACTCTACTTGCAAGCTAACAAGTTAGCCTGCCACATTTTCGTGGATTTGCTGATAGAAAACATAAGTGTCTTGTGCCAGAGACAAAGGACATTTATGACTCACAGCAACAGCAAGTGCCAGAATATTAGCATTTTAGCATTTGTGCTGGTTCTCTGACACAGGGACAGGAAGAAGGCCAAATGAACCCATCACATGCAGTAGGTTCCATTCCAAAAGAGGAACCCTGAGCTTAGGACACTGGAGTCTTTTATAATGATCAGAAAGCATGCATACATACCCTTTGCTCCAGGGGGAGACACTATCACTGTCTTCCAAGACTGTAAGTCAATCTGTCCTTTGCTGTGGAGGGGAATACAACCTCTCCCTTCCAAGAATGTTTGTTGTGCAAATCTAGAATTAAGGGCTTGCTTCCTAAGTTGTGCAGAAACACAAGAGACCCATGGAGAATTGTCTCCCAACAATATCCACCCCTCATATCTATGCCATCCCTGCTTCTCATTTCTTTGCCATGAGTATCTCATGCCAATGCTACTCTGATTAATCTGACCAACAGAGTCTGGAGCAAAGTCCATTCAATTTGTATCGTATAGCATTTAATAACGGCTACAATGAACAGGACTCCAGGCAGCAGGATAAGGCCAACCTGCAATAGTGACCTCAACTATTCCTCCCAGGATCCCAGATCCAGCCAGCTGAACCCACCATATAAGCCACCAGGGTCTACTTTAGAAAGTCAAGTAGCTTTCTCTCTACGTTTCTATATTGACTTTTCCACTTGACCTGAGACACCCAGGCACAGCAGGATGTATGAACCTTTGCCCAGACTCTGTGCCTTGGCCCATAAGGAGGAAGACTAGAGCGACTGCATCATCCATAACAACTCTGGCCAGTGAACTGGGGCTAAAATGTATACTTTCTAGGGTAAAGTTTTCATCGTTGATGACATCAGCCCATGTCAGAGACAAATTTCTTACCAACTTTTCTAATTGCATGGTGCCTATCATATGAATAACTCTACATCATATGCATAAATGTCTATAGAGTGAGCATAAATAATGAATCGGTTATGCCTCCAAGAAGTCTCCCCAACCAATATCTAAGGGTAGCTTTATTTTAGAGACATCTTGCCGTCATCTGGGGCTACATGATTTATTGTTGGTGTTTCCTTAAATACTTGAAGGTCTGTTATGAACACCTGTAAAGTACAAGTCACTATGTTTTTAGAGAGAGACAAGTCAATGAATGTCAGGCTTTCTCACAATACAGTCCTGAGGTCACCCATAGTACCACTTGAAAGAATTTATAATTGCTCGGGCCTGCCAAGTGGAACCCACATCAGTCTGATGACAGAGGTTGACAGTCCCTTCAGCATGACCTCCTAGTCAGATGGTAGGTCTTAGGTTTTCCAGCTCAATTGGAATAATTGTCTTGGAGGACTTCCAAAGAGCAATCCATCCAATCTGTCATGTTTATCCACACCACACACTGGGTAGCATTTGCCTGCCCCATGGAATGATGGAGAACAGGGTAGGGAAGACATCAGAAGGTGATGACAGGTGGACCCTGGGACCATCCCCTGTTGTTTCTAGTAGACTTGGCAGCAAGGTTAAGAGGAAATGTGATCAAATCATGGTCAGGACTCTCTGGTTGGGAATGGCAGACCCAACACTGTGTTAAATATATGGTACTTGCAATAGCGTGGGAGAGATGCAACAGGGTGGTGTTTTTTTGTTTTTTTGTTTTTTTTGAGAAAGTCTCCAATGGTAACTCTGGAAGACAGAGATCATAATATCTGCCCGCCGTCACATCTCCCAGGGTCTAATGTTTTCCCTCCCCACCTCTACCCCCGAGATTGTTGTTCTCATTCCACTGCCACAAATGTGGCCTGGTCCCCACCTGCACTCAGAACTTTTGTCTAAGAGAGTCAGGTGCAAGAGGGAAAAGTGAATTTTTATAAATCTCACAGAGACTCGTTATGCCCCCAGTTTTGGCCCATGTGGGCCTCCATCAGGGATTCTGTGAGCAGTACACACAACCAAGAAGTAATTTTTTATCTTTAAAGATCTTAGACCCTCTCAGTCAAACGAGTCTCCAAAACCTGAACCAGAATTAAGTTTCAATCTCCTAGGTCCCCTTCAGGCTGGCCTGTCATTCAGCGTATGGGCCAACCGGGCTGACCTGGGGCTGTCATTAGGGAAAAGGAAAAACATCATGCCCAAGAATAGTCAGGGAGATTTACAAAATAGGTCTATGTTATTTTCTAGTCCTTTTATCCTAATCAAAGGAAGCAGCTAAGAGAAGATGAACTCTCTCTGGGAGAAGTCATTCGGGGAACAAATGCCTTACTAAGGTGCAAAGCAGGTAAGGGGTGGAGTCAGAACTCTTTTTCTGGCAAGTTTTGAGGAGCCATTCCAAGCTTGGTAATAGCAGGTGCGTGTGTATGACAAGCAATGTGGGAAGTCCATCAAATATCCTTACTATACCACTGTTGAATGGTTGTTGCAATGCAATGTGTAACAATGCACCTCATTTTCAGTCTAAAAATGATCTGGAAAGCTGAAAAGATGGCACAATTAGTTTCAGAGTCCACATAGTATGGCCAGAGTCAGCTGATTGGACTGGTACACAACGTGGTTACCTGCATCAGCAATGTAAAGTCCTTTGTGCCCAGTCTACGGAGACTGGTGCGTCACTGCATATGGTATGATGAGGGACCCAGGCAGATGTGTGGATTTGTGTAGTTCAGGCTCCATGAGCAGCTAGATTACAGTTGGTCTCATCAGAGAACAGCCCTTACCATGGGCATCTTTGTGAGTGACATAGATGGTTCAATCAGAAGTCCCCAAAGTACCTTTAATCTGCTCCAAAGGGTGCCTTTAATTTGCCCAAAGTTTGTCTTTAATCTACCTGCCTTTGGTTTTCCAAGTGACAGACCAAACAGCCAGACTATTGGCAGCAGCTCAAGAATGAGTAAAAATATAACACAGTTTATGAAGGCAGGTTTTGGCCAGAGCTATGAGAACAAGGCTGTGTTCTGTCCACTGACTGGCACAACTGCATCCATTTTCACTGCTGTGTAGCTGAGTGGACACCATCAAATATCAGCTTGGCCAAACCATCTGATAACCACTTCCCAGTATCCAGGAGACGCTCTGGAAATCGACGGTTCCACTGAGCCAGTGACTCTGCTACAGGTTGAAGTTGGGAATGAAATTCCCACCAAATGAAATAGCTGTCGCTTTTTTGCAGACACTGCTGGAGCCAGGTCCTCTTCATTGTTGAATATGCCATTTTCCATTGAAAAGAGTCTTGTTGGGCCCTCCTACCTTGTCACTCGGTAAGTAGGAAATGATCCACCCCAAAATAGAAATATCAGGCAACAGAGTATCAAATCCTCCATGAGTTCAGGGTTCAGTGTTGACAAAAGCCCAACAGCAAGCCAATAGCTGCTTTTCAAAAGGGAGGCAAGGAAAAAATCCCAAGGAGGGACTTCCCTGGTGGTCCAGTGGGTAAGACTCCCTGCTCCCAATGCAGGGGGCCCAGGTTCAATCCCCGGTCAGGGAACTAGATCCTGCATGTATGCCGCAACTAAGAATCCGCATGCAGCAACTAAAAAAAAAAGATACCCGCCACAACGAAGATCCTGCGTGCCACAACTTAAGACCTGGTGCAGCCAAAAATATATAATAGATAGATAGATAGATATGTAAATAGATAGATAATAAAATCCCAAGGAACATTTCCAGATAGAGGCTGGCTCCCTTTGCCAAAGGCTCCAACTGGTAAAATCCTAAATCATAGAGAATTGTAGTTCAAAGTGGTCTTCAGAATTAAGGACCCCAAAGGCATGATTACCTCTCGACATGCAACAATTTCTGATCAGAATAATCCTGTCTGGCATTTATGGGACAGAGAATTAAAAGCATATATAACACATTAATTCTTCCTTTACATCAGATGTAGAAACAACATCAGTACATTGAATGTGCCCAAGGCCCTACCCACAAGGTCATGCTGGCTTTTCTTTCCCACTGAGACCCGTGGTTGGAGTTCAGGTGCCCCCTCCCTTCGCAAGATTGAGTAGGATGGAGACCTGGATGCCTATATCCAACAGAACCGTAGGAGTTTAAGTCCATTCCCTCCCAGAAGTTCCCTAGCATGTTTATTCTGGTATATATGGCTTTTGGTAGTCTTTGGGGACAGAGAGACCTCAGCCCTACCTCTGGTCATCTTCTTAAAGCAGCTGAGGTTGGGGTAGAAGAGGAGGAAGGAATCAGGTGGCACCAATCACAAGGTATGTTTACTTTCAGTTTTGAGCAATATGGCGTCTTCTTGTGGCTCAACCAAATAAAATTGGTTTTGGGAACCCATTGACTCAGCAACCGTAGGCACATTATTGTCTGCCTAGGACCACAGCGTTTACATTTTTTGTGAACTTGGGCTTGACTTTCATAATAGCACCTTTTTTTTTTTTTTTTACTAGATAATAGGTATAAAGATTTATCAAACACTTTTATGATTTATGGGTACTGCATAACTTTCTACTTCTTAAATAGGTAAAATTGTTGTCCTTTTCATAGTACTTTTATAGAGATATAATTCACATGCCATAAAATTTACCTTTTTAAAGTATACAATTCAGTGGTTTTTCTTATTTTCATACAGTTGTGCAACCATTGCCACAATCAATTTTAAACCATTTTCTTCACCCCCAGAAGGATCCTCATAACCATTAGCAGTAACTACCCATTTACCACCACCAACACCACCACTCCCAGCACTGCCAACCACTCACCTACTGTTTGTCTTTACAGATTTGACAGTTCTGGACATTTCATATAAACAGAGTTATGCAATATGTGGCCTTTTGTGTCTGGCTTCTTTCACTTAGCATAATGATTTCAAGGTTCAGCCATGTATTTTTTTTTGCAATTTTTTATTATTGAGATATAATTCACACAACATAAAATTCACCGTTATAAAGTGTATGATTCAGTGTTTTTTAGGATAATTGCAGCGTTGTACATCCATCACTACTATCTAATTCCAGACCATTTCCATCACCCCAAAGAGAAACTGTGTACACTTGTTAGCAGGACTCCCAATTCCTCACTCCCTCCATGCCTTGACAGGATTCATCTATGTTATACCTTGTTTCAGTACTTCATTCCTTTTTATGGACAAAGGTTCCATTATATGAATACCATAATTTGTTTATCCATTCATTAGCTAGTGGACATTTCAGTTCTTTTTACTTTGTAGCTATCATAAACAAGGCTGCTATTAACATTCATGTACTAGTTTTTGTGTGGACATATGTTTTCAATATTCTTGGGTAATATTGGGTAGCGAGGTGTGGAATTGTTGAGTCATATGGTAGCTTAATGTTTAACTCTTAAAGGAGCTACCAAATAGTTTTCCAAATCAGCTGCACCATTCTACCATTCCATCAACAACGTATGAGGGTCCTCATTTCTCTATATCTTTACCAAATCCTTGTTGTTATCTGCCTTTTTGATTATAGCCATCCTAGTGTGTATGAAATCATATCTCATTGTGGTTCTAATTTGCATTTTCCAAATGACCTATGATATTGAGCATTATTTCATGTGCTTATTTGTGTGCTTATGTATCTTCTCTGGAGAAATGTCCATTTACATCCTTTGCCCATTTTTTAATTGGAGTGTTTATGCTTTTATTATTGAGGTTCAGACATTCTTTATATATTCGATGTGCAAATCCCTTACCAAGCATATGATTTACAAATATTTTACCTCGTCCTGTGGGTTGTCTTTTCATTTTCTGGATGGAGTCCCTTGAGGTACAAAAGATTTTAATTTTGACAAAGTCCAATTAACCCTTTTTTCTTCCTTGTTCTTGTGATGTTATATCAAAGAAGTCTTTGCCTAACCTAAAGTCATGAAGATTTACTACTTTGATTCCTTCTAAAAGTTTCAAAATTCTAGTACTTACATTTAGTTCTGTGATCTATTTTGAATTAAGTTTTGTTTGTGTATAAGGAAAGGATCCAACTCTATTCTTTTACACGTGGATATCAGTTGTCCCAGCACTTTTTAAAAAGACTATACTTCCCTTCATTGAACTGTCTCGATATCCCTGTTGAAAAGCAGTTGACCATAAATCAAAGGTTTATTTCTGGCGTTTTGATTTTATTCCATTGATCCGTTCTTACACCACAGTAGCACATTTTGTTAAGGAGTTCACCTTAATCCAGAGCATTTTCTGCCCCACTGTCATGGTGACACCTCGTAAATTCTTAACTGATTTCAACACAAGGATTAAAGGAGTTTTCTAGGACAATGAGCCTAATTACAGTAACGTATCTGAATTTTGGGGGGACAGTTGCTCATTCTCCAATGGGTCACTTTCATCACCATTGAAACTCAATCTGGGGCAGCAAGAGCCTGCTGCCTTATCTATGGTTTTCCACGTGATTTTGTCTTTCTCAGGGAAATCTTCCCGAGGAGGCTAAACACCCTTATGCCTGCCAAGTCTTCCTGTTAAAAAAACTCCAAGACCTTTTACTGTCATCTTCAAGTTGATCTAAGGTTTGCATAACAGGCTGCAAGAAGGGCTGAGCCCTAAGTTGGGCCTGCTGTTACCTTTCTTCCTTCACAAGTGTTACATGCCTGGCCCTCCTTCTCCCAAGTGAATCAGCCTATATGGTAACAGATTGCCTAGATTCTGACCACGGTGGCTCTAAGTTTCATGATTTTATAAATGTACCTGTCTGTAAGTATGAAGAGTCTGAAATTTTACTTTACTTACAAGCTAAAAAGTTAGCCTGTTGCCTTTTCATGGTTGTCGGCAGAAGAAAAGAGCTCACTAAATCAGAGACAAAGGACGGTTTGTCACTCCAGGTAATAGCACTAGGCAGAGTAACAGAATTTGTTCTAGTTACCCAAGGCTTTATTCCCACGAGGTGCTACTAAGAGGAACATGGGGTATCATCACATGCCGTGGATCGCAGAGCTCTGGGAAGCCAGTCTTCTATAATGGGCATAATTATGTTCACCCTTTGTTCTGGAGGGAAACCCTCTCTTTACCATCCAAGGCTTTAATCAAATCTGCCTTTACTCCAGAGGGAGATACTCCATCTTCTAAGACTGTTTGCTATATACAGTCTTAAACATCAGTAAGAAGATAATTTGTTCCTTTTAATTTTATTGAAGTATAGTTGATTTAAAATGTTGTGTTAATTTCTGCTGTGCAGCAAAGTGATTCAGTTATACATATATATACATTCTTTTTTTAAATATTATTTCCCAGTATGGTTTATCATAGGATATTGAATATAGTTCTCTGTGCTATACAGTAGGACCTTGTTATTTATCCATTCTATATATAAAAGCTGACATCTGCTCACCCCAGCTTCCCACTCCATCCCTCCCCCAACCCCCAGCCCCTCCCCCTTGGCAACCACCAGTCTGTCCTCTATGTCCATGATTCTGTTTCTGTTTCATAGATAGGTTCATTTGTGTCTTATTTTAGATTCCACATATAAGTGATATCATATGGTATTTGTCTTTCTCTTTCTGACTTCACTTAGTATGATAATCTCTAGGTCCATCCATGTTGCTGCAAGTGGCATTATTTCATTCTTTTTTATGGCTAAGTAATATTCCATTGTATATATAAACCACATCTTCTTTATCCAGTCATCTGTTGATGGACTTTTAGGTTGTTTCCATGTCTTGGCTATTGTAAATAGTACTGCTATGAATGTAGGGGTGCATGCATCTTTTAAAAGATAATTTGAACAAAGGCTGGTCAATGTGTCACTTTGCAAGATGTACAGAAATATGAGGGACCTATAAAGAATTGTCTTTCAATGAACAGTGAGTACCAAAGTTCAGAATGTTTTTCTCCTGCTTGTGGGATTTTTCTTAAGCTCTTACTCTAAAAACATCAAAAACATGCGTTCTCAGAAGGGCAATAAACTATGGGGCCATAGATCCTATTTAGTTGATTTTTTCTTTTAAGTTTCTCTAATAGAGCCTATTTAGTGCCTAAACCAAGAGATTTTTTTATAATATTGGGCATTTTATAAGTGTCCTGGTTTAACTACCCCTCTCCTGTTAGATATTTTAGTGGATTTTTGTTTGTTTGGTGATAAAGGAGGGATTGTGAAAGGTGTGTGTATGTGTGTGTGTGTGTGTGTGTGTGTGTGTTTACTGTTCTTTGACTTTATTTTTTAGAGTAGTTTTAGGTTTACAATGAAATGGAGAGGAAATTACAGAGAATTCTCATATACCCTTCACCCCCAAACATACATAGCCTCCTCCATTATCAACCTCACTCAACACAATCGTACATTTTTAAAAGGATGAACCTACATTGACATATTATAATCACCCAAAGTTCACAGTTCATCTTAGGGTTTATTCTTGGTGTTGTACATTCTATGGGTTTGGAAAAATGTATAATGACGTGCATCTATCATTATCATATCATACAAGTATTTTCACTACCTTAAAAATCCTCTGTGCTCCACTGCTTTTTATTGCCTCCATAGTTTGTTTTGTTTTGTTTTGGCTGCGTTGGGTCTTCGTTCTGTGCACAGGCTTTCTCTGGTTGTGGCGAGCAGGGGCTACTCTTCATTGCGGTGCGTGGGCTTCTCATTGCAGTGGTTTCTCTTGTTGTGGAGCATGGGCTTCAGTAGTTATAGCATGCGGGCTCAGTAGTTGTGGCTCGCGGGCTCTAGAGTGCAGGCTCAGTAGTTGTGGCGCACGGGCTTTGTTGCTCCGCAGCATGTGGGATCCTCCTGGACCAGGGCTCGAACCCGTGTCCCCTGCATTGGCAGGCAGATTCTTAACCACTGCACCACCAGGGAAGCCCTGTCTCCATAGTTTTGCCTTCTCCAGAATGTCACATAGTTTGTATTATACAGTGTGTAGTCTTTTCAGACTGGCTTCTTTCACTGAGTAATATGCATTTAAAGTTCCTCCATGTCTTTTCATGCCTTAGTATTTCATTTCTATTTAGCACTGAATAATATCCCATTGTCTGGACGTGCCACAGTTTATTTATCCATTTGCCTACTGAAGGACATCTTGGTGGCTTCCAAGTTTAGGCAAATATGAATAAAGTTTCTGTAAACATCTGTATGCAGGTTTTTATGTGGACATAAGTTCTGCATCTATTTTCAAACTTAATCAGATCTGTTTGCATTCCTCATGATTTTGCAATCTTTGAGCTAAAATTGCAGCTATCTTTAATACTGTCCACTTACAAGGTATGGAAAAAGTAGGACCATCACATTAAAAACTCCAATATAGAAAAGTGGAACATGGGAAATAATATCTAGTCCCATATCCTGCCTTCTAGGAAAAGCACAAACTTCTTGTTGAAATAACCTGGTGACCCTGAGTTTTATTCTTTGGAAGAATTTCTCTTGGCCACTATCTTTCATGGCTTAGAAGGGCACTGAGCAGGGCTTTCTGTTAGGGGCCATTCCCCTTAGCAGACTCTTTACTGTTGGCACAAAAGTTGCCTGAAAGAAAGGGAAAGTTATAGACCTTAAAATGTGGTGCTAACTGAGCCAGTGGTAAACATAAGAAGTGAGAGACAGTGTCAGGTATATTTCATTTACTTCTTTTTAAAAAAATAATAAATTTATTTATTTTATTTATTTACTTCTGGCTGAGTTGGGTCTTCGTTGCTGCATGGGGGCTACTCTTCGTTGCGGTGCGTGGGCTTCTCATTGCAGTGGCTTCTCTTGTTGCGGAGCAAGGGCTCTAGGCACACGGGCTTCAGTAGTTGTAACACGTGGGCTCAGTAGTTGTGGCTCGTGCGCTCTAGAGCACAGGCTCAGTAATTGTGGCGCACGGGCTTAGTTGCTCCACGGTATGTGGGATCTTTCCGGACCAGGGCTCGAACGCGTGTCCCCTGAATTGGCAGGCAGATTCTTAACCACTGCGCCACCAGGGAAGTCCCTATTTCATTTAATTCTGACATGGGACTCAGTCCTATTAAAACACACCTTGGTTCATCCAGGCAATGGCTAGTTCTCTTCATAGTCTGTGGGAGATCATAGCCATTGAAATCTGTGATACAATAAATAAGAGAGCAGAAACATTTCTTAAATATTCATAAATTTGCCATGATGGATTAACTGTTCATGAACATATTCCTACTTTCAGTCCTTGGATATAGATTACACATGGTGAAGAAAAGAAACTTTGTAAAGGGATCATTTTCTAAGTTTAATGGATCCTTTATTTATAGGCCACTCTAGGGAGGAAAAAATTATCACCAACTCAGGATCCTATAAAAAGGAAAAGAGAAAATGATCTGCAGAATTTGATTCTAATAGAAAGCCTGGATAATTTTGTAAAATCCATGGTGCACACACACACACACACACACACACACACACACACACACACACACACACCCCTACACACACACCCATACAGACACATACACAAACATACAATACATTTATGGTAAAGTTCATCTAATAATCCATCCAAATAAATTAGTGGATGTCCTTATGCCTCAACACCTAAAAAAATATTTTCTTTCTAAGTGGCTATTTATTTAGATGGTGGCCAGTAGCTCTGATACTTCTTAAGCCCCCCTATTTATCTTTTTCTAGTCCAGTGATTCTCAAAATTTGTAGACATATAATCATATCTTGTAATAAAATACATAAAAACTCCCAATAAATAAATAAAAGCGTATTTATTAGTACATTTTACATTGCAAGTATTAAATTCAAATTTATAATATATACTTGTAAAGCTAATCAATAGGTAGTCAAGTTAATGCATGGTTTATCTGCAATGAGTTAATGTTCACATAACACATTTGAATGCGCATTTTTTTCTTTTTAATTCAAGTTTTTAAATAGTTTGAAATAAGGAAGAAAAGGAGATTTGAAGCATTTGTGGAACCTAAAAACACCTCTGAGGAATAAGCATAGTTTGAATGGCACAGTCTATCTCACTTAAAGTTTCTGCGAAGCAGTGTCTGTAATGGTTTAACTTGATTGCAGTTACAACGTCTTCCTATAACTCCCTTTAGAGCAAAGTAACTTCAGAGCTATTAATTCACTTTAAAAAAATTATCCTGAAAAAAAAAAAATTATCCTGGCTAATTAAGTGACTCCAAAAGTCATCAGTGAGTTGTGTCTAGTAGATGCTAAGGACCCACTGATCATAGGTCTGTCATATTTCCCTTTGAGACACACTTCTTTGAAATTTGTCAACATGGGGATTGCTATTTTCAATTTTCCATTGTTATAATCCTATTAAATGTTAGCTTATAAGGGAGTGTATTTGATGTCCTAAATGAACAAGCCAGCATACCCATGTTTATATAGGAAACTGGAACGCTGGGTGGTGTGTGTGTGTAAGAAGATATATGGATAACCATTGATAAAATGAAAAACAAAATATCAATAACCTCCTAATATAGACAAATTTGGACATTCTTTGGGCAAACATATTAGACAGCTAAATATTTGGAATATCTTTGCTCTGTTGCACTCCCAAAGAGAAGTGATTGTAAAACCTAATTAATAAAATACAACAAAATAAACATGATTTAAAAAGTAAAATACAACAAAATAAACTGGCTTAAGAAGAGGGTCGGAGTTCAAATTAGCTCTGTGACCTTGGGAAGCAATTTAATTTCTCAGGGCAGCCCCTTTTTCAGTTGCATAATAAAATGGTTTAACACCCTGTGGGTCTCAATAGGAATCACCTGGGGTTTCTTAAAGATCCTGATTCCTGGGGCTCATCCCACATCAAACAAATCAGAATTTCTGGAGCTGAAGTCTAATTTTGGTATTTGATATTTTTTTCCTCAGTAGTTCTGATGTACAGACTGGGTTAAGAACCATTGCTCTAGCATGGTTCTAGAATCTAGTTGGCCACTAAGATCCTCTTCCATGCTAAGTCTCTTCTATTATTTTAGCTCAGTGTCCCTCAAACTTTAATTTGCCTCAGAATCCAATTACCAAAATCAAGAAACTAGAAAAAATATACAATAAAATAAAAGAAATAACAAGAGAAGAAATAAAGATAAAAGCAGAAATTAGTGAGGTAGAGAAAACTAAAACCATAGACCTAATTAACAAATCAAAATCCCTTTTAAAAAAATAATAGTCAAATTACCAGCCAAATTGGAAGGAAAAAAAAAGGGGAGAAATCACTGTATGCAAAATACAAAATGAACTGGACATAGAATCACAGAAGTTTTAAAACAAACTCATAAGATACATACCAAATGAACTGGAGATACAATCACAGAAATTTTAAAACAAACTCATAAGATACTTACTACTCATAAGGTGCAGACACCTATGCAAGTAAATTTGAAAACCTAGATGAAATAGATCATTTCTTAGGAAAATACAGATTACCAAATTTGAACCCATTGGAATTAGAAAGACTAGCCAGACTAATTTCCAAGGAAAAAATAGAGAAAGTTATTAAGGAACTATGCTACCAAAAAACCACCAGATTCAGATGAATTCATATTAGAAATTTACCAAATCTTTAAAGAACAGATAGTTCCAGTGTTCCATATATAGTTCAAGTGTATTCAAAGTGAAGAAAAACTCCCTAGTTATTCTTATGAAGCAACTATAATATTGACACCTAAACCTGACAAAAACAGTATAAAAGAAAAAAGAAAAGAAAAAGAAAGACCAATATCATTTATGAATATTAATGCAAAACTGCTAGGTAAAATATTAACAAACAGAATTCAATACCACAATAAGAATTAATAGACTATTACCAAGTGGAATGTATTCCAGGAATGCAATTTAGGTTTAATATTAGGAAATCCATTGATATCATATATTAATATATCTAAGGAAACAATTATATGATATTTCCACATATGCTAAAACCTCCTTTTACAGAATTTGACACCCATCCATGGTAAAAACATTCAAGAAAATAGGGATTGAAGGCTACTTTCAAAAAATCATGAAATAGGTGTACCTCATCCTAAAGCCAGTATCTTACTTAATGGGCAAACATTAGAGGCATTTCCACTAGAGTCAGAAACAAGTAAAGGAGGCTACCCTTGCTGTTATTCAACGTTGTATTTGAGATATTAGCCAATTCAATTGGACAAGGGAAACCAGTCAGAGGCATAAAGGAAGGGGGTTAACAAGTAAAACTATCTGTATTTGCAGAGTGAAGGACGTTCTACAAAAATCTGAACCGTACCCTTCAAAAGTGTCAAGGTTATAAAAATTAGGGAAATAATGAAGAACTCTCACAGAGTTGGGGGTACTAAGGAGAATATCAACTAAATCCAATGTGAGACATTGAATTATATCCTGGGAATGGAAAATAAAAAGGACTATAATTGGGGAAATTGGTGAGATTTGAATAAGGTCTGTATATTGGCAATATTACTATGTCAGTGTTAGCTTCTGGGTGTTGATCATTGTGCTATGATCAGGGATAACTCGGACAGTATATGGGAACTATTTTTTCAACTTTTCTCTAAGTCTAAAATTATTTCAAAATAAAAATAAATAGCAGTAGCAGCCCCTCCAGTTGATTCTAATGCACGCTAAAATTTGAAAGTCAGTGCTCTAGAGTTACAGCCCTGATCTCTTCCCTCCTGTTATTTTTCCCCATGTAGGTGATGTTCACTTGTTTCTATTTCTCAGGTGGAACTTTAAGAACCAGATGACTCTCCCTTTTGCTTCTCTCTCCACCGTGGATCTGTGAGATGTCTTGCTCTATAGAACCAATCTTTCCCTCAGGTTGGCTTCCCCAAAGTCTAGACTTTGGACAAGGGTGAGAGGGAATGTTACAAAACTCTTTTGACCAATGTTCTAGAGTCACATTTTCTAATCACCTTATCAGTAAAAAAGCTAACATCTGCCTTTGCCTGCTTCTGTCTTTCCAATGATTCTGAACTTGTGGAGAGGAGACCTCCCTATAAACCCAACACCTCAGTCAATCAGATGTGATCAAGGGATATGAAGTCACATGGTCAGTATAGAACATCTGGTTCAGTGCAGGCGGTAGGAAGGGCCGTTTCCTAAATTCATTCCTAAGCGCAGGTAGGAAGATACATTTACCAAGGAATAATAACTTGTCATTTAAAATAGATTAGGGAATATATCTAAAGCAATAGAGAAATGTCCCGAAAAATTCCACATATATAAATGCATGGTAGAAAATTATATGCAAGTCAATGGGGAAAAGAACAGTTTTTTAATGTGTGCTGGGCCAACTGAATATCCACATACAAAAGAATGAAGTTGGACCCTTTTCTTACATCATAAGCAAAAACTAATTCAAAATGGATCATAGACCAAAATGTAAGAGCTAAAACCTTGAAACTTTTAGAAGAACACACAGAAGTCAGTTTTCATGATCTTAGATTAGGCAAAGACTTCTTAGATGTGACACCAAAAGCACAAGTGAATAAAGAAGAAAATAAATTATTTGAACTTCATCAAAATAAAAAAAATTTGTGCTTCAAAGAAAGTGGAGACAACGTTCAAGAAAGTAAAAAGTTAGCCCATACAATGGGAGAACATATTTGCAAATCATTTATCTGATATGGGAATTGTCTCTAGAATATTTAAAGAACTTCTACAATTTATTCAGAAAATGATACACGAACAAATTTTGAAAGAGGCAAAGGATCTGAATGGGCATTTCTGCAAAGAAGCTATATAAATAATCAACACATATATGAATTGATGCTTAACATCATTAATTATTAGGGAAATAGAAATCAAAACCACCATGAGATACCACTTCACATCCACTAGGATGTCTACAATCAAAAAGTTGGATAACAAGCGTTGACAAGGATGTGGAGAAATTAAAACCCTCATACCTGGCTTGTAGGGATGTAAAGTGGTACAGCTTTTGGAAAGTTGTTTGACAGCTCCTTAGAAAGTTAAAAATAGAGTGACTATATGCTACAGGAATGCTACTTCTAGGTATATATATATATATATATATATATATATCCAAGAGAATAGAAAACACATCCACACAAAAACTTGTACACAAGTGTTGAAGGCATTATTCACAGTATTCAAGAGGTGAAAACAACCCAAATATTCTGCTGATGGATGGATAGATAAACATGGTATATCCATACAATGGAATATTATTCAACAGTGAGAAGTAGTGAAGTACTAATATATGCTACAACATGGACGAACCTTGAAAAAATATAGGTTAAGTAAAAGAAGCCAGTCACAAAAGAAGATGTATCGTATGATTCCATTTCTATAAAACATCCAGAGTAGGCAAATCTGTGGAGACAGAAAGTATATTAGTAGTTTTCCATGGCTGGAGGATTGGGTGGGAGAGGGGAGGGGACGGGAGTGACTGCTAAAGAGAAGCTTCTTTTGGGGTGAAAAAAATGTTCCCAAATTGATTGTGGTGATGTTTCCACAGCTCTGTGAATACATGAAAAGCCATTGAATTGTACACTTTAAATGGGTGAATTAAATGGTATGTGAATTATATACTCATATGAATATATGAATCAATAAAACTGCTTTTAAAAAGAGACTTGAGCAAAGAAAAAAAATTTACACAACTCTATTAAACAAAAACTTAACCTCAAAATCTTTAAAATATTGACCATGATTATTTCTGGGTGATAAAACTAAAAGTTGTTATTTTCTTCTTTACATGGCTACTGTTTTTTCAACATGCACAAATACTAGTTTTAAAATGAAAAAAATTAAACCGTTATTTTAAATGATTAAAATGTAAGAAAAAACTGGCTAATATAACAAGTTTCTCACCACGCCAAAGAGAGCCATTTGTGGTGAAAAACATCAATATGAAAGATCTGTTCATCAGATCCTGGGATGACGATGTCTCTGGACTGGAATACATTTGACCCAAGTCCTGGTTAGCTGTAAATGATTGACAGGCCTACTAGGGCCAATCTTGAGAAAGATCTCCTTTCTAAACACCACCTTGATTTGCATCATGTAGCCTGGAACTGGAATCACAGCTCCTTGAGCTGCTTATTTTACAGAAGCTTCTGTTTCCTCATCTATAAAAAGTGGAGAGAAAATAAATACATACAGTGTAATGCTGCACTTGGATTAGATCAGCCTGCAGAATCAGCATACCCTGTGAACTTGATGGAAATGTAAACTCTCGGCTTCACCTCAGGCCTCCTGAATCAGAAGCTCTGGGAACCTGGGGAAAAGTCCAGCGACCTGTGTTTAAGCAAGCCCGCCCCACGATTCTGATGGCTGCTGGGTTTGAGAACTGCTGATCATTACAGATCTTCCTCGGTTTACCATGGCGTTATGATCCGATAAACTCATCGCAAGTTGAAAATATTGTTACGTCCAAAATGCGTTTGATACACATTAACTTACCGAACATCATAGCTTGGCCTCACCTACCTTCAATGTGCTCAGAACATTTACATTAGCCTAGAGTTGGGCAAAATCATCTAACACAAAGCTAGTTTTATAATGAAGTGTTGGATATCTCATCTAATGGATCGAATACTGTACTGAAAGTGAAAACCAGTGGCGGAATGGTTGTGAGCGTGTCAGTTGCTCACCTCCGCGACGGCGGGGCTGCCTGGGAGCTGAGGCTGCTGCCCTGCCCAGCATCACAGGAGAGGATCGTACTGCATACGGCCAGCCCAGGAGAAGCTCAAAATTCAAAATTCCAAGTACACTTTCTACTGAATGCCTATCGCTTTTGTACCATCATAGGGTTGAAATTTTTTACATCAAATCATCTAAGGTCAAGGACCATCTGCATTGCTAAGGGGTTGAGAAGGAAAATCATCAATTGGTACCCAGGGAATATTTTCACATCATGCATCTCCAAACCGCAGGCATTCTGCAATGTCCTTTTAAGCCCTTTTATTCTCTCTCTCTCTCTCTCTCTCTGTCACACCCACACACTTGAATTGCTGTCATAACAAGTCACCATTACTTATGAGCTTGTCTCTCCCTCAGATGTCCAGAGATATAGTCAAAACAGTTCAGAACTTTCATACAGATTTCCTCTAATTTCTTTCTGGCAAAAGCCAGTAGGCATCTTTTCAGTTGGGAAGGCACTTGAGTGCCCCTGAATTCATACCCCTTTCTTTTTGGATATGCCCCTGTTGGAAATACCTACTCTTACCTTTTATTTTGGCTATTTCTTTTCGCACAACATTTTTCATTTCTTACACTTAACTCTAGATTTTTTTTCAAAAACTTCCTGCTGGCAGATTAAAATGTTCCTACCTCCTGCCTTCTTTCTCATCCAGCTCTCCTTTCCTTCATGTCTGTTGTAGAGTTTGGGGGCCTGAAGCTAGCTGTGATTTTGAGGGAAGTGGTGTGTCATTTAAAATTGACTGCAAGTCTGAGCAGGGGGTCAGGGAGGAGTTAAGTTTTTTATTGTAACATTTGATTAGATACACACACATAGCCTCCCTCTCTCTCTCTCTCTCTCTCTCTCTCTCTCTCTCTCTCTCTCTCTCTCTCTCTCTCTCACGCGCGCGCGCACACACACACACACACACACACACACACCCCATGTGCACACACACTTAAAGGGAAAGGTGATACAAAGAAAGAAATTCCAAAACAAATTGCTTTGCCCATCTGAAGGAATCTAAGTTCATATTTTGTTTGCTTGTGTGTTTATTTTCCACCAATTCTCTCTTCTGAGAGACCTGATTTCTCTGCCCAGCACATTTGGTGATGCTCAAGACCTTCTATGAGTACCTTGATCTGAGAACTACAGAAAAGGTTTGCAGGCTGAGCAAAAAAGTGAGAATGGATCTCAAGTTAAATCTCTTCTCCCACCTTTAGAAAACAACAAAAATAAGCAGATGCACTTTGTTACACTCACCATGTTGACAAGATTACCATGAGTGCTACAGGCAAAGACAGCAGCAAAGAACTTCCTTCATTTGCCAGCTGTTCTGTGTCTTAAGGGAATGGGTTGACTCTGAATGACTGAACTAAGTCATTTTGCAGAATATATGAATCTTGCCTCTGATCCTAGCGCTTAATGGCTGCATTACAGAACCGCGTTCTCCACGTGAGACATGATCTGTAACATGATAGCAGTAGTATCTCCTTTGCTCTCCTTATTTTTCTAAGGCTATTGAGAAAGATTCTGTCACCTACCACTAATATTTGGATCTTTCACCAAGTTTTCTCAATTCAGCCTAGAAGAGGTTGATGGACCTTACTGTTTTGTAGGTTTTGGCAATAATTTCTCATGCTCAGAGAATTTTATCATCATAATAAGATGGTGTTTGTTTGTTCACTCCTGTCAGACCAGAGATCTGAAAAAGTATGTCCATAACATGTACGAAATCAACTGGGAAAGGCAATCACATTCAAACACATTAATTTTGTTCTCTAAAACAATCTGGTAGCCCATTTTAACAAGGAACACAATGTGACGTTGGTTTGTATCTGAAATCCCTTTACTTCCACTTCCTTAGATCTTTCTGGTCTGTCCACTGTCCCCAGTGGAAATACTCAGGGGCCTCAACTCTATCCAAGTTCCTTGCTTTCTTCTGAACACATTTAACTTACTCCAGGGATATTTTTTTTAATTTCTTTCTGACCCAGAGCCTTCTAGAACCAAAGGACTAAAACAGCCATTTGGGGGAAGTGGAACCACATTGGGAGGGTTTGATGTCCTATCCTGTGCCCACAACTGAACTCAACAGCAGTCTGTTGACCCGGAAGACTGGCCTAATCATCCACCTGGTTATTTAACCATCTCCTTGTCTGTCTTGGAGAATCCTGGATAGAAGTCCTGTATCTTTAGTAGTTTCACAGGTTGCCAAGGAATGTCTGCCTTCTGGATCTGTTCTCTCTTTCCCCGCATTTGCTATAGAGCATATCCTCATTTTTTCCCTGTCAGCACAATCACAAGAGCAATGAAGCTATGCAGATGGATCTCCCCTCAGGGACCCTGGATGGTCAGGTAGCTCTCTCCCTGCAGTGAAATGGAATGACATCAGGGCTTCACATCTTAGCTCCGCCTCATAGAAGCTTTCTGAGCCTTTCTGAGCCTTAGTTTCTCCCTATCTGTAAGATCCTGATGGTAATACCAATTCTAAGGTATTGCTGTTAGAATTCATTTGTTATTTTTAAAGTTCCAGGCAGCACATTCAGTAAATATTATCTCCCTTTCTGTTCCCCCCAAAATATACCATTAATAAATATATTTATGGCATGGTATTAAACATCATAACAGAATTCCAGACCTCAAGGAAACTAACAATGGCATAAAATGAAACTTCTTTTAGTGGTAGAATAATTTTTAACAATATAGCTCTTAGGAAAATAATTCATTTCCTCTTTCTTGCCTCTCTAAGCTTCCCAGAAAAAAACAGCTAGCTGCAGGAGATGTGATCTGTACTCATAAACAATCCCTGTTACCTGGTTCAAGCTTTTCATGATAGCTAAACTTGTGTTTCTTCTATCTAAGAAATTACTGACTCTCCAGGATATCTTTATAAACCTTATTTTGCCTTTTCCACCATTAGTGTGGAAATTAAATACTTGTGCTACAGATGTGAGTGCTATTAAAACTGCAGGTAATTTTTTAAGCCTCATAATCCGAAGATTGAACTCTCCATCAGCATATATATTCTCTGACTTTTGACCAATTATGGGCTGAAATGTGCTTCATTATTGAATCTCAAGGCCAGAACTTTTCTCTGAGTATCTGCAAGGCTGCATTTATATACTGTGTCCAGCTCATCAGGGTAAATGTAATCATCAGGACATGGTTTGCAATTCTCAGAGCTAATGTTCCTCAACATTACCGACTAACACACTTTTGACAGTTATTTAGTTGGAGTAAGTATAATACTGAAGAGCAAGAATCTACTTCTCTGGGTCCAAGAACAGCAGCTATGCACTAAGATTTAAAAAAAAAAAAGAAAAAGAAACAAACTGAAGCTCTCAGATGTTATAAAACCTACTGACTTAGTTTTTCAGAAATTAGTCTCATATTCTACTATATTTTGCCCCATATTTAAATTAGTGAGATCATTCATATGAAACTTAAAACTCTGGCAGTTTTGTGGGAAGCGCCTGATTGGAGAAACTTCCACTTCTGAATTACCAGCTTCTGTAAAATGGCAGAGAATAGTGTGAAAAGGAGCCCGGGGTTATCATGTCTAGCTTGCACTAATTGGCCCTCTCTGCAACCAAAGCAACCACAGGCAGAACTTGCTGATTTTCAGGGATGCTGAAATACACACAAAGCAGTAAACACGGTTTGCCTGATTCAACTCTCATTAGTCAAACTTGGGGAATATCACCTCCTGTCCTAAGAGTCAAGGTTTATTTTTTTTCCAGTCAAATTTGTGGGCCCAGCAGATCGACTTTTCTCTGTGAATTTTTTTTTCTGGAACGAGATTTTTTTTTTAAAGATAACATTAAAATATGTCAAGTTAGGTACAATACTTACATGTGTGACTGAACTCAGAAGAATAGTCAGTTCTTCTAAGCAGTCATTTCTGACTATCACGCAAGTCCTCTGTCCGCCATCTTCCTTCAGAAAGAAGTTGTATGTATGAAGAAGCAGAAAAAATCATTTAACTGAAAGGAAAGTTTGTCATAAAAAGGTACAACTTGTCACTGAAAGGAAGGGAGGGAGGGAGGAAGAGAAGAAGAGAGGAAGGAAAGATGGAAGGAAGGAAGGAAGGAAGGGAAGAGAGAAGGGAGGGAGGGAAGGAGGGGGGGTGGGAGGAAGGGAGAAAAAGGAAGCAAGAAGACAGAGAGAGAGACAGAACAGAAAAGAAAGGGAGAGTCACTCCTTCTGTTTGTATTCCATTAGGTTGTCAAGTGTCAGAACTGACAAGCCCTGTGCGACATTTAATTCAACCTTCTTTTTAAACTATTGGGCTTATATTGATGCAGGGAATGCTCTGCCATCAATCCTTTGAATGTAGATGGTGGATTTCCAGCGCTGAGTTCAACCGAACTATTAAGAAGAAAGTTAGGATGTTACAGGGTACACCTATCACCTTTTCTTTATTGGGTGGCTGAAAGATGACAAATTTTCTTTTATTTCCCGAATTGACAGGATTATTCAAATTCTAAAGGCAGAAATATAACTTTAATTTGGACTAAATGCTAATGTTTTGTCTACAAGGTAATTCCAAAGTGGTAATGTTAATGGGCATCCTATTTCCTAATCTGATCAAGAAATGGCTCTTTGAATTTCTCCAGAGACCCTGTAACATTTTATACCTGCTTCATCATTCTTCATCAATATTCGTAGACATGTTTATAATTTTCAAGACACCGAACAGAGACCTGATGGCGATGCAGAATCGTCCCTGTAAAGGTAGTATCATGCAGGAAGTAAAGTGTGCCCTTAGGGACCTTCTCCTCCTGCCCGCCCCTACCTCATCAACCAGGTGAAAGGCAACCTCCCCCTCACTGCCCACTACTACTCAGAGCTGGCTATATAATGTGCCATGCCTTCTGCTTCCCTTCCTCTCTCTTCCCCAGACAGCTTGCTGCAACGCTCACATGATTGTAATAATCTCATCTGCATGCACTGCACATGTTAACAGTTCATCAGAGTTTCATGGGTTCCCCTCCCAGGCAACATGCTTACATACTTGGATGTTTGCTTGAGCTTCCGGGGCTTTCATGTCAAGGAGAAACCGAACATCCTCTAGATGCTATTTGCTGATTTTAATAGAGTTCAGGGCTGACTCACAGAAACCATTTTATATCCAACCACTTGCAGGAAGAGCAACTTCATTCTACCTCCTTTTTCCTGAAATATGAAAAAATCAATAAGCAGCTCTTCAAAATTATTCTGCAATGGTGAGTCCAACTGGAGAAGCAGAAGCATACTGTTCAGGTGACAGCCTCTGGACAAACACAGCATCCCCGGGAAGCACACCTGGCAGAAGTCTGCATGTATGTGAGCTCTGACAGCTCTGCCAAGTGAGTGCCCCTCAGTCACTATGTCTGATGAAAGGTGCAGGTGTCCCAACCCAAAAGCACCTTCAGTAGGTATGAATTCCAGGGCAGGAGGATTCAGAAGAGCGTGCACTCTCGAGTGCCCTAAACCAAAATTTGCTAGGGCTGAGAACAGAAATATCTTCAGGGGTTCATTTGCCATTACTCTGACCCTCCCCCACTTTGCAAACTCCCTGGCACCACCCCTTTACCCCTCATTCTCCAGGATCTTAACAGTGGCGGCATGATAATAGGACCCGCAGTTTTAAAGATATCCAAGAAATCTATCCTTCTTTGTTATGCAGAGCTTTGGGGGCTAAAGAATAAGGTATTTGCAGGCCTGATTATTTTTCAAAGAAAGAAAGAATCTGCAACTACTTAGGAAGCTGGTCTTTTCTCCAAGTCCCCCAGCTTCAGATGCCCATTATATAGAACTATTTGGTGGCATCATTTTGTACCAAAGACTCTGTTTTGTCGATATCCGTCCATCCCCAAGTAACTGGGGCCATCTGGCACGCAGCAAACAGGCTTGTGCATTAACTGACTGTGCTCAGGAAACCTAGCAGTTAGCAGTTAACTTTATCCCTGAATAATGCAGTGGAAATGATAATCAGTGGGACAAAAATGGACAGCATTGGAAAACAGCTCAGAAAACACTGAGTGTGTCCAGATATAGAGGTTCCTATGCATTCACTCAGATGAGAAATCAAATCCATGTCAGATTATCTTGTAGTTTATGGATCCTAGTTGGTTGCATAAATGGCAGCCGACTGATCATAAATTCCACACCGTCTTCCCTTAATGACCTTAGCGGGTTGCCATTATTTTACTGTGCTATCATTCAAAAAAAGCCCATCTGGTATTCATAAATACATGCAGAGGAGGGTGGACTTTGACATTTATAAATGCAACTGAAAATATCTTCAGGTGGAATCAGGAGCTTCTCTGATAAAACAATTTTTTTTTTCCCTCAGTGTGTTTCCATGATTCCTTCAATAGATGCGTGAACCCAAATGCCCCACATGAGGGACTAGTTAAGTAAATTGTCATTCTTTTACATCATGGACTATAATTTTACAATATGTTTACTTAAATTCAAGTGTTATGAAAATAGGAAAGCATGATACAAACTGCATTTGTACCATAATCTCTACTGTCTAACAAAACTTCATAGACCTATAGGCAAGTGACTTTTACTCTCTTGGTCTCAGTTTCCTCTTTTTTTTCTTAGTTTTAATATTTTTTATTGAAGTATAGTTGATTTACAATGTGTTAATTTCTGCTATACAGCAAACTGATTCAGTTATACATATATGTATATATATACATTCTTTTTTAATATTCTTTTCCATTATGGTTTATCATAGGATATTGAATATAGTTCCCTCTGCTGTACAGTAGGGCCTTGTTGTTTATCCATTCTATATATAAAAGCTGACATCTGCTAACCCTAACCTCCCACTCCATCCCTCTCCCAACCTGCTCCCCCTTGGCAACCACAAGTCTGTTCTCTATGTCTGTGAGTCTGTATCTGTTTTATAGATAAGTCCATTTGTGCCATATTTTAGATTCCACATATAAGTGCTATCATATGGCATTTGTCTTTCTCTTTCTGACTTACTCCACTTAGTATGATAATCTCTAGTTGCAACCATGTTGCTGCGAATGGCATTATTTCATTCTTTTTTATGGCTGAGTAGTATTCCATTGTATATATGTACCACATCTTCTTTATCGACTCATCTGTCCATGGACATTT
Organism: Balaenoptera physalus; assembly: GCF_965194825.1. NCBI lineage: Eukaryota > Metazoa > Chordata > Mammalia > Artiodactyla > Balaenopteridae > Balaenoptera > Balaenoptera physalus. Next base: position 16,703,763 of record NC_138902.1, read on the forward strand.
AGGTCATTTCCATGTCTTGGCTATTGTGAATAGTGCTGCTGTGAACATAGGGGTGCATGTATCTTTTTGAATTAGTGTTTTGTCTGGATATATGCCCAGGCGTAGGATTGCTGGATCATATGGCAACTCTATTTTTAGATTTTTGAGGAAACTCCATACTGTTTTCCATAGTGGCTGCACCAACTTACATTCCTACCCGCCGTGCGGTAGGGTTCCCTTTTCTCCACACCCTCTCCAGCATTTCTTATTTGTAGACTTTTAATAATGGCCATTCTGACTGGTGTGAGGTGGTACCTCACTGTAGTTTTGATTTGCATTTCTCTGATAATTGGTGATGTTCAGCATCTTTTCATGTGCCTGTTGGCCATCTGTATGTCTTCTTTGGAGAGACGTCTATTTAGGTCTTCTGCCCATTTTCAATGGGCTTGTTTGTTGTTGTTGTTGAGTTGTATGATCAGTTTCCTCTTTTCTATAATGAGAGGTAGCCAGGTTTGAGTGCCTCCAGAGCACACCCCGATCAAGGGCTTAAATACAAGTAGCTTATTAGTGCTGTGGCTCCAGGAAGCACAGTGAAGGGTGAAAAAGTGAGATTCAGAAAAGAAAAAGGGTGTTAACCAATGAGTTGTAATTAACTCTGTGGAAAACTGGAGACAAGTCCTGCTGGAGACCCTCTGAGATGATCACTTCTCAGAATTATTCACCAGGGTATTTATTCATCAACACCACCCATCCCTTATTGCTTGCCAGTTACTCTTGGGACACTTCATCTTATTCCATATGGACCAAGCATACTTCCACCACCAGAGAGTAGCAAGAAATCATCTGAGCATAAGAGAACTGCCTCTAGGGCGGGCCAAGGAGATGCAGGCAGGGTACCAATGGCATCTGCTCGAAGGTAATTGGATTCAGTGACCTCTAACATGCTTTCAATCCCTGAAAGCTTACTTAACAGACAGGGATATTACTGAATGATCTTGCACTGCATCTTTAGAATTTTCTACAGTAAGCTTTAGAAGGCAAAAAAAGAGTAGGCGGTAGGAAGTTGGTAAAATTATTGTCTTTGTTTGGGTTCCCCAGAGCAGACCCGTAGTCAGAGACTCAAGTAGAATTTGTTCAGCTGGGAGGTTATCCCAGGAAAAATTATAAAGTTACAAGGAGATGAGAGAGGAGAAAGACACATCCAATAAACAGGGTGCTATTAATTAGTGCTTAGTTATCACCGTTATAAACTAACCCTCAGAAGTCAGCCAGCCTGTATGGAAATGTTGAGGTCGAGCGGATGAATGGGAACACCGAGAGCATCTGCTGTAGAGGAAGTCATTTCTCTTACGGTAGCACTTGAGGGCCCTGTGATGTGTTATGTACACATCCTGCAGCTTGCTGCATTAATCTAGGGAGCCACTGGGTGGAAGGGGACCTACCGCTTCCATCAGGGGTCTCCTCACCACCACAGCCAAGCATCTTCATCTTCTTCAAACTCTTCCCATGACAGTACTGTCTCTACCTCCCATTCAGAACTTACGGCACCCTTTTTGCTTCTATAAGGCAATGAATGACTTGTCTTCTTAACTATACTGTAAGTTTCTGTGGAACAGAGCCTCTGTCTTACTAGCGTATTTTATTCTCAGGGCATAGCACACAGTAATGTTCCTCAAATACTTGTTGTCTTGCATATACTGTAAAAATTAAGTATAGAAAAAACTAAAAGGAAATATGCTCTTTAAAATGGAAACTATGGCTGGTGGAATTGTTTTGTGTTTTTGCTTTTGCTTTCTTTTATTTTTAACTTTTTCATAAAAGCAGTATGTGCTTTTTTAGAGAATTTGAAAAGTCTAAAAAGAGTCATGTTTTTAATCTACTTGTCTTACAATGATGAAAGCAAGAAAACAGGCTCCTTCTTAAAATGTAATTGAGCCCTATATCCATGACTGGATCTGTCTAATACCAGAATGTTTCAACTCTCAGGGCACATAGTGTTTGGTTATATAAGTGATAATTACTTTGTATGCCCACCTAAAATAATAATGCCATATTTCAACAAAGAAAAGAAATGGTAAGATTGAACAGATGACACAAATAACCCATCCATGTTAATTTCCAGCCTCTAAAGTGTTCTTTACCTTGTTGCTTCTGGATCCCTCCAGATAATATAGAATACTTCCAGGTGCAAAGTTTGCCTGATTTAATTTAGAAATCAGAGTACACTATAGTATAGTGCTCAGCTTGAGAACGAGCTTTGAACTGTAATGACCTTCCTTAATTTCAATACATCATTATAACTACCTATTTAATTTCTCAAACCTAGAGAAACCTAGGTTTCAGTCAGCCCATTATTAACAATTAATGGTCAGATTTAGGATAGGTTATTCTAATATTCATAAAAGGCTTCATAGGAAAGGTCAGTGAACTCTACAGAATCAATCATTTATGAGCAGTCTTTGGTTTTCACTGAAATATTTATTAATGATAAAATTATTTTGACAAGGCAAAGTTCGATAGGGAGGCCATTTCTGACAACATGACGTGCTTTCATAGAAATTCCTGGGTACAATTAAAATAAGGCACAAGCTAAGCCAGAGGAAATGGATAATTCCATTTTTACCTCTGCAAGGGACAGAAGGACTGAATGTGAACATTCACATGCTCCTATGTGCCACATGTTGTCAGGATCAGACCAAAAGAGGCAGCCAAAAATAAAGCTTAAAATAAATATATGAGAAAATAAAGCTATTCTCCAATGTGTTAGCAAGCAGGTGTTTGGATATTTCTACCATATAAGAATGACATTTGTTATTACTCAGCCATAAAAGGAAACGAAATTGAGTTATTTATAGTGAGCTGGATGGACCTAGAGTCTGTCATACAGAGTAAAGTAAGTCAGAAAGAGAAAAACAAATATCGTATGCTAACACATATATATGGAATCTAAAAAAAAAATTTAAAAAAAAGGTTCTGAAGAACCTAGGGGCAGGACAGGAATAAAGATACAGACATAGAGAATGGACTTGAGGACACAGGGAGGGGGAAGGTAAGCTGGGACGAAGTGAGAGAGTGGCATGGACATATATACCCTACCAAATGTAAAATAGATAGCTAGTGGGAAGCAGCTGCATAGCACAGGGAGATCAGCTTTGTGCTTTGTGACCACCTAGAGGGGTGGGATAGGGAGGGTGGGAGGGAGACGCAAGAGGGAGGAGATATGGGGATATATGTATATGTATAGCTGATTCACTTTGTTATAAAGCAGAAACTAACACACCATTGTAAAGCAATTACACTCCAATAAAGATGTTAAAAAAAAATGACATTCCATCAAAAAGCTGGTTATGCACATGAAGAATCAAGGGACTTGATTATTTTTTAACATAGAATGGCCCACCCCTCCCACGACCAAATTGCTATAACAGAAACCAACTGCATTGTGTATTCAATACAACAGTAGCAGAGATCACGGACGGTTCAATTAAGAATGTGTCCGTGATAGGCATAGTGAATTAGGGCCACCCCATCGGGGATCCAAGCTCCTTTCTATAACATATGTATAAAATTAGTCCCGATACCCTGGAAGCATCGCCAAACAAAAAGGTGGTTGACGTTTGTTTCAATCTAATTTCACAAATGTACAAACAGAAATCCAGGAGAAAGTCATTCATAAATGAGTGAGCTCATGACCCTCCCCACAACCCCAGGTCCCATGGTAGATCAAATCACAAGGCCTTAGAGTTCAACAAGAGCTGCATTTTATTTGGGGAGCAGAATTAGCTATGCTTAAGTGAATTCAACAACCTTGAAAATCAACGGCTTGCTTTACTTTCCTTCTGTATCATCCCATAATAGAAAACATATCCAGACAAATTGAAATCAGTGAAAACTTTCCACAGTTAGTCTGAACTTGTTTAAACTTGTTTAACTTTGCTTAAACACAAGACTGCTTGAGTATGTGGAATGTTAGGAAAAATAAAAATATTTTATGGATTTGATCTATAGATTTGCAGTGTCAGTAAACTCTAAACATTCTGAACATTAATTTAGAATAATTAGGCAGAAGTGAAATATCCAGAATACAGAAATGTTCACGTTATTCAAGCACATATATCTAATGTATTATATAATTAAACTATTTCCAACGGGAGGCTGTGAAATACTCTAGTTGTAATATTAATGAAACTTCTGTATTTTTTAATATTAACCATATGCCAGTGACTGTTGTTCTAGGGGCTTCAGAATACATGAAAACAATATTTCCTTGAGATATTTTTTAAGGACAATGCTGGCCTGCCTTTATTAGTAATCTGCCTAAGGAGTAATTATTTTCTACAGATGGTACAGAAATTCCTAACTAATAGAGATGGTACAGAAATTCCTAACTAATAGAGATGGTACAGAAATTCCTAACTAATAGACCTCTTCAAGTGATCACAGATTTCAAATTAGTAAAAATGAGTTTATCAGAGTATTTATTCCGTTGCCAGGATGATTTGTTTCTGGAGGAATAGAGTTCAGATTCCATCATGACAATTACTCATGTAAGATTTAATTTTCTGAACTTACGGAAAATGAGTTTGAAAAAATAGAGGTGCCTCTAAAATTAAACAACCTGTTTCTGCCAACCTAGAGGGAGCTCCCCCTACGTTTCCCAGTGCCAAGCCCTCCCTCATCACAAGCAGGTTCTTCTCCAGCGCATCTGCGCTTTCTCATTTGAAGTCAAAATCAACCATCCTTTTCTCTTCATGCAAAATCCCACTAGTTCAGCCTCCTGCCCTCCCAGGGACCACCCCCATCTCCTCCATTAGATCCACTGGGGATATTTCCCTAAGCCCAAATTCTCATCTTGATATTTCTCTACTCAGAAATCTTCAGCGGTCACCATTGCCTAAGGCGTAAACTTCAAATTCATGAACATTAAGTGAACACAGGTTGAGTAACAGTTACCCATTTGTGTTAGTGAAGTGGACAAAAATTGCCCTTGTTTTGGTGATTTTGCTGTGTGTTAGTATTCTCTTCTTTTAAAATGGGATACCAGCATCACCTGCTTTTCAAAATATTTGGGAACATTAATTTAAAATATGGAAGTGAAAGTACTCTGAAAAGTGTAACACTCTGAACACATTAGGTGGTCACTTCTTTCCTCACTGGTAGTAGCAGGTTTCTTGGGTTATCAAATACAACCTGAGGTGACATGCTTCCTTCGCTGGTCCTTAATTTCCGTTCTGCCTCAGAGGTAAATAAGCTAAAGTCAGACACACTTAGCCCCTTGCTGTGAAAACCATTACTACTTTTTGCATAATTATTGTGCTTACAGATTTTATAGTTCTTCCTTTGCGTTTGACATTTTACTTGGTACTCTGTATCCAATTGTCGTGTAAATCAATTCAATTTAATCTCACCATCAGTCTCTTGAAACAATGGTTTCCAAACACCAGGCTTCAAAGTCTCTCTCATTTTCTCCTTTCTCTGATTCTTTACTTGGTATTTCCAACATTCGTATGATCTCTTTGGAGATCACCGCATAAAAAGAAGGATGCAAAAAGGCCAACAGGAAACATTCCAAGATGCTTATAAACCTAATTTTCTGGGTCCTTACTAAGAGTCACATTTATAAAATGTGCACTAACAAAATCTCAGTTACCTGTTATAGTGCATTAAACTTAATCCTCTGTGGACTTTTCTATTAGACCGAACTCCAATTTGATTAGGCAAAGGAGATCCCGAGACATTAAAGCTGTCTAAAATGGATCAACACACAGAGACACACACACACACACACACACACACACACACAAAATCGAGCTGTTTGAAAACCTTGCAAAGCATTCTCAAGGTTTGAACTTGGCAGTTTTGACCTTCTGCATTTATGTGGATTCTCATGTGGCAGATAATTTTGTTGTATTTTATTTTTCCCCACCCAAGAAGAAAAGATGCAAGGAAGAAAGGAGGGAGGGAGAGAGGAAGGAAGACAAGGCAAGAGAAGAAATAAGGAAGAAAAGAAAATGGCCAATGAGTAAATGATAGAATTTTTTAAAATTCAAGAATGAGATAAGAGCAAAGGAAATATCTCCTTGAATGGTCGACTTTAATGCATCCCGTTAAAAAGGACAACTTAAGCAGTCATTCATTTTCGGAGTTCAATTCAATTCTGATTTTCATTTCCATTAATGAGAAAGAGGTTCTCTCTCTCTGCAGCTGAGAAATATAAGAAAATAATAAGAAAATAGTGCTGTTAACATGCATATTTGTGAATTAGCACAAGCCAACCCTGCTTTTGAATTAAGGCTCAGAGTAGTTCCCCAGGTTTAAAATTTATTGAAACGCAAACACTTAACCTTTGCTCCCTTCCGTTCCTCAAGTAGAGTTATTTGGTAATTAGGCTAGAAGCATCAATATAATATATGTCTCTATTCCCTGACGTTCACCTTCTCTGGTTGCTGCTGGCACTTTCCATTGCATTACAACATAACGACAAAATATGAGTTGTGTTCAAAGTCTTGCCAGAGAACATGAAATAAAAATTTCAAAGGAAGGGAAGGGTTAGGACCATCTGTACTACTTCAAAAGGACCTTAGTAGGTGCATTTTAAAATACCTATTATTAGTTTGTTTGGTCTTTGCATTTGGATGATATATTAAAAGGGAGATGCAGTGATAAACAATTATCATTAAGATAAAGTATGTTTCTTCCCTAAAAAGAGTATTGAAAGTTATTCTAGTTTATTATGCACCTGAATGACACCATGAACAAAGAAACTGAAATCAACAAACAAAGGGAGGAAAGTGAAAACCTACTGAGTTGCATTATAAAATATAATCTACATTACAGCAGGAGTACATTCATTTAGGAGAAAATTAGCAAGGTTCTGTTATCAGAATAATGAAGAGTTTCAAAGGTGTACCATATCAAAAAAAGCCCTAATTGTGTTCATTAATTCCCAGCCCAACATTACTGTGGGAAAACTAAATGTGAACAAAGCAATAAGATGCCTCATATTCTCAGAAACCTGCACAAATGCTTGCCATCCATTAAATTTACTTTGGAATGTCCCATCTTAATTATTATAGCAGTATAATGAAGGCAACAGTCTCTAAAGATGAAGACAGGCATTGATTTGAAATATGACTTTCAAGAGTTGTATGGGGAGCGGTAGGAGGGATATATGTGACCTTCGAGGTCAAGATAGAGTCACTGAGGAAAAAAAACAGGTAGTATAAATGAAGAATTTATACCAAATAGTATATATAGATTTCAATACACTATTGAAATACCTAAAAATGCTATTGTACCCTAAATAGTAACAAGAATCTAGGCTCTCAGAGAAGAACTGAATTTATACAATTAAGTAGGAAAATAAAATCAGTCAAATTGGTAATTTAAAGACGTGGATGAAACGTCCAGATGAGTGACTGGCTTTTTCCGTTCTCAAACTGGTTGTCTGGGCAAGAGTAGATGCAATATTTATGTCTGTGTTCTGGGGGAAATCAGTTTCTCTGTTGCAATTTTTCATTTTTAATAATATTAGTCTGAATTTCTCCAGTGCCTTTCATTCCATTAGCTCAAAGCACTTTTCAAACCACTAATGAATTACACTTCCTGAGATTCCAGCAAGGCAGAAAGCATCCCATCCATTTTCGAAGCAAAATGCTTCACTTCCAGCAGCATCAGCCATTAGAGAATAGCCACAACTTAAAAAAAAATATTTTTATCACTTTCTCACTTCCCATTTTATCTCATGCTTAATAGGCAAATCTGAGGCATTAAGAAATTTAACGAGATCACCCAAAAAGGGAGAGGTCAAGCCCTTGATTCTCACTAATGTTGTCTGTCCTACACCTGAAAGTATCCACAGGAAATGGATCCACTCAAGTTTCCAGAACTCTCCACGGGAGGACAAAGAGCAAAGAGGGATGCCCTCAAATCCAGTGTCTTATAACTAGGCATCTCCATTATCTTTTCAGTATTCATCAGCCTGAAGCAGAAAGCACTGAGAAGAACAGGTTAGGTGACAAAAGTTTTTTCCCAAAACTGAGTGACTCATTGACAACATCGTTCACTACACCCCCGAGAGAGAAGGAAATTGCTAAAGAGAACATTAATTTCAGGTCCATTTAAATTCCAAGTCACTTCTTTTTAGAAATCTATCCTGAGTGAGTCCTTTTGGGTGTCTAAGCAAACAAATGAGATGATGAGAGAAACTGAATGAGTCCATTTGTTCCCACTTTAAAAAATAAATTATGATAAGTTCTACCATTACCATTTCTGAATTTTTTTATTTTTAAAACTTTTCATCAAGGGTAAAGGGTGACTTTTATCTGTTCTGTGCCTACCATATTGACCATATTAAAATATGAAAAATAACCATGATATTGGTGCCTGCGACTTACCTCCCACAATTACTGCATTAGAATACTTAATTGTATGTTTCCATCACTCGAAAAGCAGACACCTTGTTCTTTGTAAAACACATAGGCCTTACATTTTTCCAAAAGGAGTTAGGAGAGGTCAAGATATTCCTGATCTGCACAAAGGAGCAGAAAAGAAGAGCAGAGCAAGAAGACTCAGTGGGAAAATGGAACGACCTGCTAGAGCCTTCTGAGGCAGAACCTTATGTAACGTGGTCGAAATATATGATAAGATCTCAAATTATCAGTTATATCCATAGCGAAATGGTCCTTCAAATGTATTCTGAAGTCAAATCTAAATCCTATAAAAATTATACCATAACATAATGAAAGCAACACCAGAAAGGTACTATAACTGCCCCCAGTTTGCAGGGATAAGAAAAGGCAGGCTGTACAGACTTGTCTGGATGTGCAGAGCCCTTTTCAAAAAAACACACACCCGAAAGCAGAATGAGGTAGGAAACACATTTCCTAAGCTTCCACATAAGCCCATAGTTACTCCCTATCGACACCAGATGGCCTTCCATAGCCAAGCGTTCACTTAGTTTATCCCCACCGTTAAAAAAAAAGAAAAGAAAAAAAAAAAGGACAGATAGGATGCTGCAATAAATACTAAATATAAATGTGTTGTAAGCATTCTTAGATAAGCACATCAGCCAAATTTAAAACTGTAGTAAAGCAAAGACTGTATAAAGTTGTTTCCTTTTTCATAAAGATCTCAGCGTATTAGTTTATTGATTTAATTCTAGTCCATCATTGATAGTTATAATAATTTCCTTTGGAAATAAAAAAATGGCTATAACTCTTTCTATATGACTAACATAGATCAATAAGATACATAGAAATCAAATTCAGAGCTAGAAGTCAGTAAAAGAAAAAAGAAAGAATTCGGGGGAATAAAAATTACTGGAACCTTGGAGATCTTAAAAAATGGATTAAAATAAAATAATAAAGTCACCAATATGTCATTTTCTATCTTCTTTGTGAAATCACCGTTCAAAGAAAGATCAGTCTCAGGCCTCAAGAAAAATAGGTTAAGATCCCAAAACAAAGCAGACTTTTTTTTTTTTAATACAGCAGGTTCTTATTAGTTATCCGTTTTATACATATCAGTGTATATATGCCAATCCCAATCTCCCAATTCATCCCACCACCACCTGCCCGCCCCCATCCCCACTTTCCCGCCTTGGTGTCCATACGTTTATTCTCTACATCTGTGTCTCTATTTCTGCCTGGCAAACCAGTTCCTCTGTACCATTTTTCTAGATTCCACACATATACGTTAATATACAATATTTGTTTCTCTTTCTGACTTACTTCACTCTGTGTGACAGCCTCTAGGTCCATCCACGTCTCTACAAATGACCCAATTTCGTTCCTTTTTATGGCTGAGTAATATTCCATTGTATATATGTACCACATCTTCTTTATCCATTCATCTGTCAATGGACACTTAGGTTGCTTCCATGACCTGGCTATTGTAAATAGTGCTGCGATGAACATTGGGGTGCATGTGTCTTTTTGAATTGTGATTTTCTCTGGGTATATGACCAGTAGTGGGATTGCTGGGTCATATGGTAATTCTCTTTTTAGTTTTTTAAGGAACCTCCATACTGTTCTCCATAGTGGCTGTCTCAATTTACATTCCCACCAACAGTGCAAGAGGGTTCCATTTTCTCCACACCCTCTCCAGCATTTGTTGTTTATAGATTTTTCTGATGATGCCCATTCTAACTGGTGTGAGGTGATACCTCATTGTGGTTTTGATTTGCGTTTCTCTAATAATTAGTGATGTTGAGCAGCTTTTCATGTGCTTGTTGGCCATCTGTATGTCTTCTTTGGAGAAACGTCTATTTAGGTCTTCCGCCAATTTTGGATTGAGTTGTTTGTTTTCTTAATATTGAGCTGCATGAGCTGATAATATATTTTGGAGATTAATCCTTTGTCCACTGATTCATTTGCAAATATTTTCTCCCATTCTGAGCATTGTCATTTCATCTTGTTTATAGTTTCCTTTGCAGTACAAAAGCTTTTAAGTTTCATTAGGTCCCATTTGATTATTTTTGTTTTTATTTCCATTACTCTAGAAGGTGGATCAAAAAAGTTCTTGCTGTGATTTATGTCAAAGAGTGTTCTTCCTATGTTTTCCTCTAAGAGATTTATAGTGTCCAGTCTTACATTCAGGTCTTTAATCCATTTTGATATTATGTTTGTCTATGCTGTTAGGGAGTGTTCTAACTTCTTTCTTTTATATGTAGCTGTCCAGTTTTCCCAGCACCACTTATTGAAGAGACTGTCTTTTCTCCATTGCATATCCTTACCTCCTTTGTCATAGATTAGTTGACCATAAGTGCATGGGTTTATCTCTTGGCTTTCTATCCTGTTCCATTGAGCTATGTTTCTGTTTTTGTGCCAGTACCATATTGTCTTAATTACTGTAGCTTTGTAGTATAATCTGAAGTCAGGGAGTCTGATTCCTCCAGCTCTGTTTTTTTCCCTCAAGGTTTCTTTGGCTATTTGGGGTCTTTTGTGTCTCCAGACAAATTTTAAGATTTTTTGTTCTAGTTCTGTAAAAAATGCCATTGGTAATTTGATAGGGATTGCATTGAATCTGTAGATTGCTTTTGGTACTATACTCATTTTCACAATGTTGATTCTTCCAGTCCTGGAACATGGTATATCTCTCCATCTGTTTGTGTCATCTTTGATTTCTTTCATCAGTGTCTTACAGTTTTCTGAGTACAGGTCTTTTGTCTCCTTAGGTAGGTTTATTCCTAGGTATTTTATTGTTTTTGTTGCAATGGTGAATGGGATTGTTTCCTTAATTTCTCTTTCAGATTTTTCGTCATTAGTGTATAGGAATGCAAGAGATTTCTGTGCATTAATTTTGTGTCCTGCAACTTTACCAAATTCATTGATTAGCTCTAGTAGTTTTCTGGTAGTATCTTCAGGTTTCTCTCTCTATAGTATCATGTCATCTGCAAACAGTGACAGTTTTACTTCTTTTCCAAATTTGTATTCCTTTTATTTCTTTCTTGTCTGATTGCTGTGTCTAGGACTTCCAAAACTACGTTGGAACTCACCAGAGAAGATGCACCACATCCAAGAACAGGGGAGAAGCCACAATGAGATGGTAGGAAGGGCGCAATCACAATAATATCAAATCCCCTTCCAAAACAGTGCCAAGAGTGGACATCCTTGCCTTTTTCCTGATCTTAGAGGAAATGCTTTCACTTTTTCACCATTGAGAATGATGTTTGCTGTGGGTTTGTTGTATATGGCCTTTATTATGTTGAGGTAGGTTCCCTCTATGAACACATTCTGGAGAGTTTTTATCATAAATCAGTGCTGAATTTTGTCAAAAGCTTTTTCTGCATCTATTGAGATGATCATATGGTTTTTATTCTTCAGTTTGTTAATATGGTGTATCACATTGATTGATTTGCATATATTGAAGAACCCTTGCATCCCTGGGGTAAATCCCACTTGATCATGGTGTATGATCCTTAATGTGTTGTTGGATTCTGTTTGCTAGTATTTTGTTGAGGATTTTTGCATCTATATTCATCAGTGATATTGGTCTGTAATTTTCTTTTTTAGTAATTTTCTTATCTTTGTCTGGTTTTGGCATCAGGGTGATGGTGGCCTTGTAGAATGAGTTTGGGAGTGTTCCTTCCTCTGCAACTTTTTGGAACAGTTTAAGAAGGATGTGTGTTAGCTTTTCTCTAAATATTTGATAGAATTCACCTGTGAAGCCATCTGGTCCTGGACTTTTGTTTGTTGGAAGATTTTTAATCACAGTTTCAGTTTCATTACTTATGATTGGTCTGTTTGTATTTTCTATTTCTTCCTGGTTCAGTCTTGGAAGGTTATACCTTTCCAAGAATTTGTCCATTTCTTCCAGGTTGTCCATTTTATTGGCATAGAATTGCTTGTCGTAGTCTCTTAGGATGTTTTGTATTTCTGTGGTGTCCATGGTAACTTCTCCTTTTTCATTTCTAGTTTTATTGATTTGAGTCCTCTCCCTCTTTTTTATGTTGAGTCTGGCTAAAAGTTTATCAATTTTGTTTATTTTCTCAAAGAACTAGGCTTTAGTTTTATTGATCTTTGCTATTGCCTTCTTTGTTGCTATTTCATTTATTTCTGCTCTGCTCTTTGTGATTTCTTTCCTTCTACTAACTTTGGGTTTTGTTTCTCCTTCTTTCTCTAGTTCCTTTAGGTGTAAGGTTAGATTGTTTATTTGAGATTTTTCTTGTTTCTTGAGGTAAGATTGTATTGCTATAAACTTCCCTCTTAGAACTGCTTTTGCTGCATCCAATAGGTTTTGGATCATCGTGTTTTCATTGTCATTTGTCTCCAGGTATTTTTTTATTTCCTCTTTGATTTCTTCAGTGATCTCTTGGTTATTTAGTAACGTATTGTTTAGCCTCCATGTGCTTGTGTGTTTTACGTTTTTTTTCCCTGTAATTGATTTCTAATCTCATAGCGCTGTGGTCAGAAAAGATGTTTGTTATATTTCAATTTTCTTGAATTTACTGAGGCTTGATTTCTGACCCAAGATGTGGTCTATCCTGGAGAATGTTCCATGTGCACTTCAGAAGAAAGTGTAATCTGCTGTTTTGGGATGGAATGTCCTATAAATATCAATTAAATCTATCTGGTCTGTTGTGTCATTTAAAGCTTGTGTTTCCTTATTAATTTTCTGTTTGAATGATCTGTCCATTGATGTAAGTGAGGTCTTAATGTCCCCCACTATTACTATGTTACTGTCGATTTCCTCTTTTATAGCTGTTAGCAGCTGCCTTATGTATTGAGGTGCTCCTATGTTGGGTGCATATATATTTATAATTGTTATATCTTCTTCTTGGATTGATCCCTTGATCATTAGGTAGTGTCCTTCCTTGTCTCTTGTAACATTCTTTATTTTAAAGTCTATTTTATCTGAAACAAGTATTGCTACCCCAGCTTTCTTTTGATTTCCATTTGCATGGAATAGCTTTTTCCATCCCTTCACTTTCGGTCTGTATGTGTCCCTATGTCTGAAGTGGATCTTTTGTAGACAGCATATAAATTGTTTTTGTATTCATTCGGCGAGTCTGTGTCTTTTGTTTGGAGCATTTAGTCCTTTCACATTTAAGATAATTATTGATACGTATGTTCCTATTACCATTTTCTTAATTGTTTTGGGTTTGTTTTTGTAGATCTTTTCCTCCTCTTGTGTTTCCTGCCTAGAGAAGTTCCTTGAGCATTTGTTGTAGAGCTGGTTTGGTGGTGCTGAATTCTCTTAGCTTTTGCTTGTCTGTAAAGCTTTTGATTTCTCTGTTGATACTGCATGAGATCCTTGCTGGGTAGAGTAATCTTGGTTGTGGGTTTTTCCCTTTCATCACCTTAAATTTATTGTGCCACTCCCTTCTGACTTGTAGAGTTTCTGCTGAGAAATCAGCTGTTAACCTTATGGGAGTTCCCTTGTATGTTATTTGTCATTTTTCCCTTGTTGCTTTCAATAATTTTTCTTTGTCTTTAATTTTTGCCAATTTGATTACTATGTGTTTCGGCATGTTTCTCCTTGGGTTTATCCTGCCTGGGGCTCTCTGTGCTTCCTGAATTTGGATGACTATTTCCTTTACCATGTTAGGGAAGTATTTGACTATAATATCTTCAAATATTTTCTCAGGTCCTTCCTCTCTCTCTTCTCCTTCTGGGACCCCTATAATGTGAATGTTGGTGTGTTTAATGTTGTCCTAGAGGTCTCTTAGGCTGTCTTCATTTCTTTTCATTCTTTTTTCTTTATTCTGTTCCATGGCAGTGAATGCCACCATTCTGTCTTCCAGGTCACTTATCCATTCTTCTGTCTCAGTTATTCTGCTATTGATTCCTTCTACTGTATTTTTCATTTCAGTATTGTATTGTTCATCTCTGTTTGTTTGTTCTTTAATTCTTCTAGGTCTTTGTTAAACATTTCTTGCATCTTCTCGATCTTTGCCTCCCTTCTTTTTCCGAGGCCCTGGATCATCTTCACTATAATTATTCTGAATTCTTTTTCTGGAAGGTTGCCTATCTCCACTTCACTTAATTGTTTTTCTGGGGTTTTATCTTGTTCCTTCATCTGGTACATAGTCCTCTGCCTTTTCATTTTGTCTATCTTTCTGTGAATGTGGTTTTTGTTCCACTGGCTGCAGGATTGTAGTTCTTCTTGCTTCTGCTGTCTGCCCTCTGGTGGATGAGGCTATCTAAGAGGCTATCACCAGAGCCTCCAGATTGGAGGGACTGGTGGTGGGTAGAGCTGGGTGTTGCTCTAGTGGGCAGAGCTCACTAAAACTTTAATCTACTTGTCTGCTGATGGGTGGGGTTGAGTTTCCTCCCTGTTGGTTGTTTGGGCTGAGGCAACCCAGTACTGGAGACTACCCAGCTCTTTGGTGGAGCTAATGGTGGACTCTGGGAGGGCTCAAGCCAAGGAGTACTTCCCAGAACTTCTGCTGCCAGTGTCCTTGTCTTCACGGTAAGACACAGCCACCGCCCCCCCACCCCCACCGCAGGAGACCCTCCAACACTAGCAGGTAGGTCTGGTTCAGTCTCCTATGGGGTCACTGCTCCTTCCCCTGGGTCCCAATGCGCACATTACTTTGTGTGTGTCCTCCAAGAGTGGAGTCTCCGCTTCCTCCAGTCCTGTCGAAGTCCTGCAGTCAAATCCCACAGCCTTCAAAGTCTTATTCTCTAGGAATTCCTCCTCCCATTGCCATATTCCCAGTTGGGAAGCCTGACGTGGGGCTCAGAACCTTCACTCCAGTGTGTGGACCTTTGTGGTATAAGTGTTCTCCAGTTTGTGAGTCACCCACCCCGTGGCCAGGGGATTTGATATTATTGTGATTGCGCCCCTCCTACCATCTCATTGTGGCTGTTCCTCTGTTCTTGGATGTGGTGCATCTTCTCTGGTGAGTTCCAGTGTCCAGTGTCCTGTTGATGAGTGTTCAGCAGTTAGTTGTGATTCTGGTGCTCTCGCAAGATGGAGTGAGCACACGTCCTTCTACTCTGCCATCTTGAACCAATCTCACAAAGCAGGCTTTATCCTCTTTATTCTTATACTCCTATGCTCTCCTTTGCCTTTTGTTCTGTTTATGTTACTGACTCTGGGCTACATGCACTTGTGATACTTTGCCCACGATTGGTGAGTGCAAGTAACTGAGATATTTCTCCTGCTGAGTAGGAGGAAAATTGGAGTTTATTAAGACAGAGGGGCTAGATGAATTATCCTCAAAAGTTTCCATTCATGCTACCGAGGAAGTAAGATGCATCTTCAAATAACCCATGCTGCAGACATTCCTTTATAAAGGGTATGCATTAGCTTTCCCTCGTACGTTTTCCATGGTTGTATCAGGCACTTAAAATGATGTTGCTGACAACTTTCTGTCATTGACAACAGTTAAGGCCTTTAGTTTGAGTGACATGTGTTACTTTAAAGATAGATGAACTGCCCAAAAGAAAAAGAAGAAGAAGAAAAAAACTTGGAGGCAATTAAATTGGTGCTCAATGTGTAAATTTTGCATCTTCACCAAAGGTGGCTTTCAGCGTTCAAAGATCTTCACTTCCTGTGTTCATCTGCTTAATATAGTGTCAAAACTGCCTTAGTTGCTTTCTTGTTTGATCACTTCCAAAGGACAGAGACTATATCTTTCCTGTATCTCTATCTTGGTAAGACCTAGCTCAGGGTTTTGACCAGTTTGGGATCAGAGAATGTGAGTAAATGAGCAAATTTTGTGTGTCCAATGAACTTGTTGACTTTTCACATTAAAGCAAGAAAAAAATCATTTTTCTTCTGGATGTTTGGTACAGGTGAGGATAAGATTACATCAACTGATAGAGACAGAAGTCATCCCCACCAGGGGCTATGGGTTCCAGCCTGGCATCACAGAACCATGGCCAAATATAGGGTTTGCTGTGGCAACACAGCACGTAAAGCACATGTAGGACCAAGAAGAAACTAACAAAATAATAAAAGCCAACCCAGAAGACACAGGCATAAGTGAAGAAGATTCTGGAGCTCCAACAGATATATAGATACATATATACAAACAAAAATATGTATATGATAAAGATATATCTGTCTAACTAGGATATATATATATATCTTTATATACATTTAGGAAATGTAGATATATCTTCATATATATCTAGGAGGTATAGATATACATATAGATCTTTATATACACTCATCTTTAAAAGCTCAGGAACTTTATATTTTTTTAATATCTTTATTGGAGTATAATTGCTTTACATTGTTGTGTTAGTTTCTGCTGGATAACAAAGTGGATCAGCTGTACATATACTTATATCCGAATATACTTTACCTCTTGCATCTCCCTCCCACCCTCCCTATTCCACCCCTCTAGGTGGTCACAAAGCACCGAGCTGATCTCCCTGTGCTATGTGGCTACTTGCCACTAGCTATGTATTTTACATTTGATAGTGTATATATGTTCATGCCAATCTGTCACTTCATCCCAGCTTACCCTTTCCCCTCTCTGTGTCCTTAAGTCCACTCTTTATGTCTGCATCTTTATTCCTGTTCTGTCCCTAGGTTCTTCAGACTATATATATATATATATATATATATATATTTTTTTTTTTTTTTTTTAGTTTCCATATATATGTGTTAGCATATGTTATTTGTTTTTCTCTTTCTGACTTACTTCACTCTGTATGACAGACTGTAAGTCCATCCACCTCACTACAAATAACTCAGTTTCGTTTCTTTTTATGGCTGAGTAATATTCCATTGTATATATGTGCCACATCTTCTTTATCCATTCATCTGTCGATGGACACTTTGGTTTCTTCCATTTCCTGGCTATTGTAAATAGTGCTGCAATGAACATTGTGGTACATGACTCTTTTTGAGTCATGGTTTACTCAGGGTATATGCCCAGTAGTGGGATTGCTGGGTCACATGGTAGTTCTATTCTTAGTTTTTTAAGGAACTTCCATACTGTTCTCCATAGTGGCTGTATCAATTTACATTCCCACCAACAGTGTAGGAGGGTACCCTTTTCTCCACACCCTCTCCAGCATTTATTGTTTGTAGATTTTTTGATGACGGCCATTCCAACTTGTGTGAGGTGATACCTCATTGCAGTTTTGATTTGCATTTCTCTAATGATTAGTGATGTTGAGCACCTTTTCATGTGTTTGTTGGCAATCTGTATATCTTCTTTGGAGAAATGTCTATTTAGGTCTTCTGCCCATTTTTGGATTGGGCTGTTTGCTTTCTTGATATTGAGCTGCATGAGCTGCTTGTATATTTTGGAGATTAAGCCATTGTCTATTGCTTCGTTTGCAAATATTTTCTCCCATTCTGAGAGTTGTCTTTTCATCTTGTTTATGGTTTCCTTTGCTGTGCAAAAGCTTTTAAGTGTCATTAGATCCCAGTTGTTTATTTTTGGTTTTATTTCCATTTCTCTAGGAGGTGGGTCAAAAAGGATCTTGCTGTGATTTATGTCATAGAGTGTTCTGCCTATGTTTTCCTCTAAGAGTTTGATAGTGTCTGGCCTTACATTTAGGCCTTTAATCCATTTTGAGTTTATTTTTGTGTATGGTGTTAGGAAGTGTACTAATTTCATTCTTTTACATGTACCTGTCCGTTTTCCCCAGCATCACTTATTGAAGAGGCTGTCTTCTCTCCGTTGTATATTCTTGCCTCCTTTATCAAAGAGAAGGTGACCATATGTGCGTAAGCTTATCTCTGGGCTTTCTATCCTGTTCCATTGATCTGTATTTCTGTTTTTGTGCCAGTACCATACTGTCTTCATTACTGTAGCTTTGTAGTATAATCTGAAGTCACAGAGCCTGATTCCTCCAGCTCCATTTTTGTTTCTCAAGATTGCTTTGGCTATTCGGGGTCTTTTGTGTTTCCATACAAATTGTGACATTTTTTTATTCTAGTTCTGTGAAAATTGTCATTGGTAGTTTGCTAGGGATTGCACTGAATCTGTAGATTGCTTTGGGTAGTATAGTCATTTTCACAATGTTGATTCTTCCAATCCAAGAACATGGTATATCTCTCCATCTGTTTGAACCATCTTTAATTTCTTTCATCAGTGTCTTATTGTTTTCTACATACAGGTCTTTTGTCTCCTTAGGTAGGTTTATCCCTCAGTATTTTATTCTTTTTGTTGCCATGGTAAATGGGAGTGTTTGCTTAATTTCCCTTTCAGATTTTTCATGATTAGTGTATAGGAATACAAGAGATTTCTGTGCATTAATTTTGTATCCTGCTACTTTACCAAGTTCATTGTTTAGCTCTAGTAGTTTCTGGTAGCATCTTTAGGATTCTCTATGTATAGTATCATGTCATCTGCAAACAGTGACAGTTTTACTTCTTCTTTACTAATTTGGATTCCTTTTATTTCTTTTTTGTCTCTGATTGCGGTGGTTAAAACTACTAAAACTGTGTTGAATAATTTCGGTGAGAGTGAACATCCTTGTCTTATTCCTGATCTTAAAGGAAATGCTTTCAGTTTTTCACTATTGAGAATGATGTTTGCTGTGGGTTTGTTGTATATGGCCCCTATTATGTTGAGGTAGGTTCCCTCTATGACCACTTTCTAGAGAGTTTTTATCATAAATCGGTGCTGAATTTTGTCAAAAGCTGTTTCTGCATCTATTGAGATGATCATATGGTTTTTATTCTTCAGTTTGTTAATATGGTGTATCACATTGATTGATTTGCGCATATTGAAGAATCTTTGCATTCCTGGGAGAAACCCCACTTGATCTTGTTTTATGATCCTTTTTATGTGCTGTTGGATTCTGTTTGCTAGTAGTTTGTTGAGGATTTTTGCATCTATGTTCATCAGTGATATTGACCTGTAGTTTTCTTTTTCTGTGACAGCTTTGTCGGCTTTTGGTATCAGGGTGATGGTGGCCTCATAGAATGAGTTTGGGAGTGTTCCTTCCTCTGCTATATTTTGGAAGAGTTTGAGAAGGATAGGTGTTAGCTCTTCTCTAAATGTTTGATAGAATTCGCCTGTGAAGCCATCTGGTCTTGGGCTTTTGTTTGTTGGAAGATTTTTAATCACAGTTTCAATTTCAGTGCTTGTGATTGGTCTGTTTATATTTTCTATTTCTTCCTGGTTCAGTCTCAGAAGGTTGTGCTTTTCTAAGAATTTGTCCATTTCTTCCAGGTTGTCCATTTTATTGGCATATAGTTGCTTGTAGTAATCTCTCAGGATCCTTTGTATTTCTGCAGTGTCAGTTGTTACCTCTCCTTTTTCATTTCTAATTCTATTGATTTGAGTCTTCTCCCTTTTTTTCTTGATGAGTCTGGCTAATGGTTTATCAATTTTGTTTATCTTCCAAAGAACCATCTTTTAGTTTTATTGATCTTTGCTATTGTTTCCTTCATTTCCTTTTTAATTTATTTCTGATCTGATCTTTATGATTTCTTTCCTTCTGCAAATTTTGGGGGGTTTTTGTTCTTCTTTCTCTAATTGGTTTAGGTGTAAGGTTAGGTGGTTTATTTGAGATTTTTTTTTTGTTTTTTGAGTTAGGATTGTATTGCTATAAACTTCCCACTTACAACTGCTTTTGCTGCAACCCATAGGTTTTGGGTCATCGTGTTTTCATTGTTGTTTTTTTCTGGGTATTCTTTAATATCCTCTTTGATTTCTTCAGTGATCTGTTGGTTATTTAGTAGCGTATTGTTTAGCCTCCATATATTTGTATTTTTTACTTTTTTTTCCCTGTAATTGATATCTAGTCTAATAGCATTGTGGTCAGAAAAGATACTTGATACAGTTTCAGTTTTCTTAAATTTACCAAGGCTTGATTTGTGACCCAAGATATGATCTATCCTAGAGAATGTTCCATGAGCACTTGAGAAGAAAGTGTACTCTGTTGTTTTTGGATGGAATGTCCTATAAATATCAATTAAGTCCATCTTGTTTAATGTATCATTTAAAGCTTGTGTTTCCTTATTTATTTTCATCCTGGTTGATCTGTCCATTTGTGAAAGTGAGATGTTAAAGTCCCCTACTATGATTGTGTTACTGTCGATTTCCCCTTTGATGGCTGTTAGCAATTGCCTTATGTATTGAGGTGCTCCTATGTTTGGTGCATAAATATTTACAAATGTTATATCTTCTTCTTAGATTGATCCCTTGATCATTATGCAGTGTCCTTCTTTGTGTCTTGGAATAGTCTTTATTTTAAAGTCTATTGTGTCTGATATGAGAATTGCTACTCCAGCTTTCTTTTGATTTCCATTTTGATGGAATACCTTTTTCCATCCCCTAACTGTCAGTGTGTATGTGTCCCTAGGTCTGAAGTGGGTCTCTTGTAGACAGCATATATATGGGTCTTGTTTTTGTATCTATTCATCCAGTGTATGTCTTTTGGTTGGAGCATTTAATCCATTTACATTTAAGGTAATTATCGATATGTATGTTCCCATTACCATTTTCTTAATTGTTATGGGTTTGTTTTTATACGTCTTTTACTTCTCTTGTGTTTCCTGCCTAGGGAAGTTCCTTTAGCATTTGTTGTAAAGCTGGTTTGGTGGTGCTGAATTCTCTTAGGTTTTGCTTGTCTATAAAGGTTTTAATTTCTCCCTTGAATCTGAATGAGATCCTTGCTGGGTAGAATAATTTTCGTTGTAGGTTTTCACCTTTCATCACTTTAAATATGTCCTGCCACTCCCTTCTGGCTTGCAGAGTTTCTGCTGACAGATCTGCTGTTAACCTTATGGGGATTCCCTTGTATGTTATTTGTTGTTTTTCCCTTGCTGCTTTTAATATTTTTCTTTTTATTTAATTTTTGATAGTTTGATTAGTTTGTGTCTTGGCGTGTTTCTCCTTGGATTTATCCTGTATGGGACTCTCTGTGCTTCTTGGACTTGACTGACTATTTCCTTTCCCATATTAGGAAAGTTTTCAACTAAAATCTCTTCAAATATTTTCTCAGTCCCTTTCTTTTTCTCTTCTTCTTCTGGGACCCCTATAATTCAAATGTTGTTGCGTTTAATATTTTCCCAGAGGTCTCTGAGACTGTACTCAATTCTTTTCATTCTTTTTTCTTTATTCTTCTCTTTGATAGTTATTTCCAATATTTTATCTTCCAGGTCACTTATCTGTTCCTCTATCTCAGTTATTCTGCTATTGATTTCTTTTAGAGAATTTTTAATTTCATTTATTGTGTTGTTCATCATTGTTTGTTTGCTCTTTAGTTCTTCTAGGTCCTTGTTAAACGTTTCTTGTATTTTCTCCATTCTATTTCCGAGATTTTGGATCATCTTTACTATCATTACTCTGAATTCTTTTTCAGGTAGACTGCCTATTTCCTCTTCATTTGTTTGGTCTGGTGGGTTTTTTGCCTTGCTCCTTCATCTGCTGCGTATTTCTCTGTCTTCTCACTTTGCTTAACTTACTGTGTTTGGGGTCTCCTTTTCGCAGGCTGCAGGTTCATAGTTCCCATTCATTTTGGTGTCTGCCCTCAGTGGGTGAGGTTGATTCAGTGGGTTGTGTAGGCTTCCTGGTGCAGGGGAGTGGTGCCTGTGTTCTGGTGGTTGAGGCTGCATCTTTTCTTTCTGTTGGACAAGACCGAGTCCAGTGGTGTGTTTTGTGGTGTCTGTGAACTTAGTATGATTTTAGGCAGCCTCTCTTTAATGGGACGGGTTGTGTTCCTGTCTTGCTAGTTGTTTGGCATGGGGTGTCCAGCACTGGAATTTGCTGGTCGTTGAGTGGAGCTTGGTCTTAGCGTTGTGACGGAGATCTCTCGGAGAGTTTTCGCCAATTGATATTATGTGGGCCCGGGAGGTCTCTTGTGGTCCAGTGTCCTGAACTCCAGTCTCCCACCTCCGAGCCTCAGGCCTGACACCCAGCCCAGCACCAAGACCCTGTCAGCAACACGGCTGCTAAGGCCCCTGCAGCTGCTGCCTTCTTGCTGCCTCTGGAGGTGTGGGGACCTCCCCTAGGATTCCAATCATCATTCAGCAGCTTTGCTTCAGGAGCTTTCAGACTCTGAGCATTTTTTTTTCCAAACTGGGTTCCGAAACTAGCTGGAGTTGGCCCAGGTCCAACTTAGAAACCGGACTGTCAGAACTTGTATATTGACCTGCCTTGTACCCTTCAGTAAGTAATCCAGTTCTTGAAGGTAATCTTCTCACCTTGACAATGATGAATTCCTCCTGTGTTTCTGCCCCACCTGGAGAACCACCTGGAGAGGTGACAGAATGAAAGCAAGACTCATAGAGAAGAGATGTGGCCAAGCCAGGTGCTCCTTCATTTTCCTTATTCTGCATGGCAAAAAGACTGCATTTCCCTTAAAGTCACTAAACAGAAGAGAGGGTAGGAGAGGCAATGCCTAACAGATATAACTTTTGCAAGAAACAAACAAACAAAAAAGACATTTTTCTGACTTTTTTTTTGGTGGTGGGCACGGTGCTGGGTTTTAAAGTGTTCCAGCTAAGTTTCTATGGTTTTGGCCTCTAGTTCAAAGGCAGAAAGGCTGTGCACACCTGTATGTTTTATTTAGGAGCCATAAACTTGAATTTGAATTCCAGCTCTACCTCCTACAAGTTTTGTAATCGTGGACAACTTTCTTTCGTAAGTGTCTGTTTGTGTAAAATAAGGATACTTTACAGAGTTTCGGTTTAGAGATAAATTTTGAGTTGTGTTGAGAATTTATACAATATGGTGATTAAATGAGATTTTTACATGCAGAGGGTTTTGTACCATTGAGAGAACCTAGGTGTTAAATAAATATTGGATTTTCTTTTGTTATAATCCAAGATGGATGAGGGCTCCATCTATTCTTTCCCAGATTTGGGGACAACATTAGACTATATTGCCACAGCACCTTATATGCGGAATCTAAAAAAGTGATACTTATTCACAAAACAGAAATAGACTCACAGACATAAAAAACAATGTTATGGTTACCAAAGGGAAAAGGGTGAGGGGGAGGGATAAACTGGGAACCTGGGATTAAAAGATATACACTACTGTATATAAAGTAGATAAACAAGGTCCTACTGTATAATAGCACAGGGAATTATATTCAATGTCTTATAATAACCTATAACGGAAAAGAATCTAAAAAAGGATAGATATATACATGTATAACTGAATCATTTTCCTGCATACCTGAAACATTGTAAATCAACTATACTTTAATATTTTTTAAAAAGACACACCATCTAATTCAAGAAATAGTTTCTTTCCAGTTAGTATCTCATAAAAATGAAAGAAAATCATGTGTTTTGCAGAGCATCAAAATCAAAAACTTTTTCAGTTTCTTCGGGGAGAGTTCGTTTTGCAAAGCATGTCACCAACGTCTTCCCTTCCTCCCTCCCCCCCTTCTCTCCTGCCTCCTTCCCTCCATCCTTCCTCCCTTTGTTCTTTCCATCTTTCTTTTCTTCTTCCCTTCTCCCTCTCCTTCCTTCCTTTCTTTCTATCTTTTTGTGCAAAACTCCCTTTATTCCCTCCCTAATTCTCCACCACCCTACATTTGCTCCAGATTCTCTCACATCCAAACAAAACAAAACACAACTCTCTTCCGGACTTTTTAAGTGAAACAACATGTGAGCAAATATATGTGCATGGCTTTCTCACTTTGTAGTGGAAATCCTGAGTCACAGGCTACACGTATCTTCAGCTTTTCTAGGTGATGCCAAATTGTTTTTCAACGTGGTTTTAACAGTTTTAGTCCTACCAGCAGGATGTGAGAGTTCCTGTTTCTCTTGATTCAGGCCAAACATGATGGCATTGTTTAATCTCTTAATTTCTGCAAAACTGGTAGGCATATAATGACGTCTAATAGTTTAATTTGCATCGCCTTGATGGCTAAGGGATTTGAGCTCTTATTCAAATATTTTTTGACCACTGGATTTTTCTCTTTCCCAAAATGCTTATTCAAGCCTTTGGCCATTTTTCTACAAGATTGTAGGAGTTCTGTTCTTATTCTTTTTTTTTTTTTTTTTTTTTTTTTTTTTTTTTTTTTTTTTAACATCTTTATTGAAGTATAATTGCCTTACAATGGTGTGTTAGCTTCTGCTTTATAACAAAGTGAATCAGTTATACATATACAATATGTTCCCATTTCTCTTCCCTCTTGCATCTCCCTCCCTCCCACCCTCCCCATCCCATCCCTCTAGATGGTCACAAAGCACCGAGCTGATCTCCCTGTGCTATGCGGCTGCTTCCCACTAGTTATCTATTTTACATTTGGTGGTGTATATATGTCCATGACACTCTCTTACCCTGTCACATCTCACCCCACCCCCTCCCCATATCCTCAAGTCCATTCTCTAGTAGGTCTGTGTCTTTATTCCCGTCTTGCCACTAGGTTCTTCATGGCCTCTTTTTTTTTTTTTTTTTCCCCTTAGATTCCGTATATATGTGTTAGCATACTGTATTTGTTTTTCTCTTTCTGACTGACTTCACTCTGTATGACAGACTCTAACTCCATCCACCTCATTACAAATACCTCCATTTCATTTCTTTTTATGGCTGAGTAATATTCCATTGTATATATGTGCCACATCTTCTTTATCCATTCATCTGTCGATGGACATTTAGATTGCTTCCATGTCCTGGCTATTGTAAATAGAGCTGCAATGAACATTTTGGTACATGACTCTTTTTGACCTATGGTTTTCTCAGGGTATATGCCCAGTAGTGGGATTGCTGGGTCGTATGGTAGTTCTATTTGTAGTTTTTTAAGGAACCTCCATACTGTTCTCCATAGTGGCTGTATCAATTTACATTCCCACCAACAGTGCAAGAGTGTTCCCTTTCCTCCACACCCTCTCCAGCATTTATTGTTTCTAGATTTTTTGATGATGGCCATTCTGACCGGTGTGAGATGATATCTCATTGTAGTTTTGATTTGCATTTCTCTAATGATTAATGATGTTGAGCATTCTTTCATGTGTCTGTAGGCCATCTGTATATCTTCTTTGGAGAAATGTCTATTTAGGTCTTCGGCCCATTTTTGGATTGGGTTGTTAGTTTTTTTGTTATTGAGCTGCATGAGCTGCTTGTAAATCTTGGAGATTAATCCTTTGTCAGTTGCTTCATTTGCAAATATTTTCTCCCATTCTGATGGTTGTCTTTTGGTCTTGTTTATGGTTTCCTTTGCTGTGCAAAAGCTTTTAAGTTTCATTAGGTCCCATTTGTTTATTTGTGTTCTTATTTCCATTTCTCTGGGAGCTGGGTCAAAAAGAATCTTGCTGTGATGTATGTCATAGAGTGTTCTGCCTATGTTTTCCTCTAAGAGTTTGATAGTGTCTGCCCTTACACTTAGGTCTTTAATCCATTTTGAGTTTATTTTTGTGCATGGTGTCAGGGAGTGTTCTATTTTCATACTTTTACATGTACCTGTCCAATTTTCCCAGCACCACTTATTGAAGAGGCTGTCTTTTCTCCACTGTATATGCTTGCCTCCTTTATCAAAAATAAGGTGCCCATATGTGTGTGGGTTTATCTCTGGGCTTTCTATCCTGTTCCATTGATCTATATTTCTGTTTTTGTGCCAGTACCAAACTGTCTTGATTACTGAAGCTTTGTAATATAGTCTGAAGTCAGGGAGCCTGATTCCCCCAGCTCCATTTTTCGTTCTCAAGATTGCTTTGGCTATTCGGGGTCTTTTGTGTTTCCATACAAATTGTGAAATTTTTTGTTCTAGTTCTGTGAAAAATGCCAGTGGTAGTTTGATAGGGATTGCATTGAATCTGTAGATTGCTTTGGGTAGTAGAGTCATTTTCACAATGTTGATTCTTCCAATCCAGGAACATGGTATATCTCTCCATCTATTTGTATCATCTTTAATTTCTTTCATCAGTGTCTTATAATTTTCTGCATACAGGTCTTTTGTCTCCTTAGGTAGGTTTATTCCTAGATATTTTATTCTTTTTGTTGCAATGGTAAATGGGAGTGTTTTCTTAATTTCACTTTCAGATTTTTCGTCATTAGTGTATAGAAATGCAAGAGATTTCTGTGCATTAATTTTGTATCCTGCTACTTTACCAAATTCATTGATTAGCTCTAGGAGTTTTCTGGTAGCATCTTTAGGATTCTCTATGTATAGTATCATGTCATCTGCAAATAGTGACAGCTTTACTTCTTCTTTTCCGATTTGGATTCCTTTTATTTCTTTGTCTTCTCTGATTGCTGTGGCTAACACTTCCAAAACTATGTTGAATAATAGTGGTGAGAGTGGGCAACCTTGTCTTGTTCCTGATCTTAGTGGAAATGGTTTCAGTTTTTCACCATTGAGGACAATGTTGGCTGTGGGTTTGTCATATATGGCCTTTATTATGTTGAGGAAAGTTCCCTCTATGCCTACTTTCTGCAGGGCTTTTATCATAAATGGGTGTTGAATTTTGTCGAAAGCTTTCTCTGCATCTATTGAGATGATCATATGGTTTTTCTCCTTCAGTTTGTTAATATGATGTATCACATTGATTGATTTGCGTATATTGAAGAATCCTTGCATTCCTGGGATAAACCCCACTTGATCATGGTGTATGATCCTTTTAATGTGCTGTTGGATTCTGTTTGCTAGTATTTTGTTGAGGATTTTTGCATCTATGTTCATCAGTGATATTGGCCTGTAGTTTTCTTTCTTTGTGACATCTTTGTCTGGTTTTGGTATCAGGGTGATGGTGGCCTCGTAGAATGAGTTTGGGAGTGTTCCTCCCTCTGCAATATTTTGGAAGAGTTTGAGAAGGATAGGTCTTAGCTCTTCTCTAAATGTTTGATAGAATTCACCTGTGAAGCCATCTGGTCCTGGGCTTTTGTTTGTTGGAAGGTTTTTAATCACAGTTTCAATTTCAGTGCTTGTGATTGGTCTGTTCATATTTTCTATTTCTTCCTGGTTCAGTCTCGGCAGTTTGTGCCTTTCTAAGAATCTGTCCATTTCTTCCAGGTTGTCCATTTTATTGGCATAGAGTTGCTTGTAGTAATCTCTCATGATCTTTTGTATTTCTGCAGTGTCAGTGGTTACTTCTCCTTTTTCATTTCTAATTCTATTGATCTGAGTCTTCTCCCTTTTTCTCTTGATGAGTCTGGCTAATGGTTTATCAATTTTGTTTATCTTCTCAAAGAACCAGCTTTTAGTTTCATTGATTTTTGCTATTGTTTCCTTCATTTCTTTTTCATTTATTTCTGACCTGATCTTTATAATTTCTTTCCTTCTGCTGGCTTTGGGGTTTTTTTGTTCTTCTTTCTCTAATTGCTTTAGGTGCAAGGTTAGGTTGTTTATTCGAGATGTTTCCTGTTTCTTGAGGTAGGCTTGTATTGCTATAAACTTCCCTCTTAGCACTGCTTTTGCTGCGTCCCATAGGTTTTGGGTCGTCGTATCTCCATTGTCATTTGTTTCTAGGTATTTTTTGATTTCCCCTTTGATTTCTTCAGTGATCACTTCATTATTAAGTAATGTATTGTGTAGCCTCCATGTGTTTGTATTTTTTACAGGTCTTTTCCTGTAATTGATATCTAGTCTCATAGCGTTGTGGTCGGAAAAGATACTTGATACGATTTCAATTTTCTTAAATTTACCAAGGCTTGATTTGTGACCCAAGATATGATCTATCCTGGAGAATGTTCCATGAGCACTTGAGAAAAATGTGTATTCTGTTGTTTTTGGATGGAATGTCCTATAAATATCAATTAAGTCTATCTTGTTTAATGTATCATTTAAAGCTTGTGTTTCCTTATTTATTTTCATTTTGGATGATCTGTCCATTGGTGAGAGTGGGGTGTTAAAGTCCCCTACTATGATTGTGTTGCTGTCGATTTCCCCTTTTATGGCTGTTAGTATTTGCCTTATGTATTGAGGTGCTCCTATGTTGGGTGCATAAATATTTACAATTGTTATACCTTCCTCTTGTATCGATCCCTTGATCATTATATAGTGTCCTTCTTTGTCTCTTGTAATAGTCTTTATTTTAAAGTCTATTTTGTCTGATATGAGAATTGCTACTCCAGCTTTCTTTTGATTTCCATTTGCATGGAATATCTTTTTCCATCCCCTCACTTTCAGTCTATATGTGTCTCTAGGTCTGAAGTGGGTCTCTTGTAGACAGCATATATATGGGTCTTGTTTTTGTATCCATTCAGCCAGCCTGTGTCTTTTGGTGGGAGCATTTAATCCATTTACATTCAAGGTAATTATCGATATGTATGTTCCTATTCCCATTTTCTTAAATGTTTTGGGTTTGTTATTGTAGGTGTTTTCCTTCTCTTGTGTTTCTTGCCTAGAGAAGTTCCTTTAGCATTTGTTGTAAAGCTGGTTTGGTGGTGCTGAACTCTCTCAGCTTTTGCTTGTCTGTAAAGGTTTTAATTTCTCCATCGAATCTGAATGAGATCCTTGCTGGGTAGTGTAATCTTGGTTGCAGGTTTTTCTCCTTCATCACTTTAAGTATATCCTGCCACTCCCTTCTGGCTTGCAGAGTTTCTGCTGAAAGATCAGATGTTAACCTTATGGGGATTCCCTTGTGTGTTATTTGTTTTTTTTCCCTTGCTGCCTTTAATATGTTTTCCTTATATTTAATTTTTGATAGTTTGATTAATATGTGTCTTGGTGTGTTTCTCCTTGGGTTTATCCTGTATGGGACTCTCTGTGCTTCCAGGACTTGATTAACTATTTCCTTTCCCATATTAGGGAAGTTTTCAACTATAATCTCTTCAAATATCTTCTCAGTCCCTTTCTTTTTCTCTTCTTCTTCTGGGACCCCTATAATTCGAATGTTGGCGCGTTTAATGTTGTCCCAGAGGTCTCTGAGACTGTCCTCAGTTCTTTTCATTCTTTTTTCTTTATCCTGCTCTGCAGTAGTTATTTCCACCATTTTATCTTCCAGGTCACTTATCCTTTCTTCTGCCTCAGTTATTCTGCTATTGATCCCATCTAGAGTATTTTTAATTTCATTTATTGTGGTTTTCATCATTGCTTGGTTCCTCTTTAGTTCTTCTACGTCCTTGTTAAATGTTTCTTGCATTTTGTCTATTCTATTTCCAAGATTTTGGATCATCCTTACTATCATTATTCTGAATTCTTTTTCAGGTAGACTACCTATTTCCTCTTCATTTGTTAAGTCTGGTATGTTCTGACCCTGCTCCTTCATCTGCTGTGTGTTTTTCTGTCGTCTCATTTTGCTTATCTTACTGTGTTTGGGGTCTCCTTTTCACAGGCTGCAGGTTCGTAGTTCCTGTTGTTTTTGGTATCTGTCCCCAGTGGCTAAGGTTGGTTCAGTGGGTTGTGTAGGCTTCCTGGTGGAGGGAACTAGTGCCTGAGCTCTGGTGGATGAGGTTGGCTCTTGTCTTTCTGGTGGGCACGTCCACGTCTGGTGGTGTATTTTGGGGTGTCTGTGGCCTTATTATGATTTTAGGCAGCCTCTCTGCTAATGGATGGGGCTGTGTTCCTGTCTTGCTAGTTGTTTGGCATATGGTGTCCAGCACTGTAGCTTGTTGGTCGTTGAGTGAAGCTGGGTCTTGATGTTGAGATGGAGATCTCTGAGAGATTTTTGCCGTTTGGTATTACGTGAAGCTGGGAGGTCTCTTGTGGACCAGTGTCCTGAAGTTGGCTCTCCCACTTCAGAGGCACGGCCCTGATGCCTGGCTGGAGTACCAAGAGCCTTTCGTCCACACGGCTCAGAGTAAAAGGGAGAAAAAATAGAAAGAAAGAAAGAAAGAAAGAGGCTATAATATAGTGAAGTAAAATAAAGCTATTGTAAAGCAAAGCTATACAGACAAAATCGCACCCAGAAGCATATACATATACACTCACAAATAAAGGAAAAGGGGAAAAATTAATATATCCTGCTCCCAAAGTCCACCTCCTGAATTTGGGATGATTCGTTGTCTATTCAGGTATTCACCAGATGCAGGCACATCAAGTTGTTTGTGGAGTTTTAATCCGCTGCTTCTAAGGTTGCTGGGAGAGATTTCCCCTTATCTTCCCTGTTCGCACAGTTCCTGGGGTTCAGCTTTGGATTTGGACCCGCCTCTGCGTGTAGGTCGCCTGAGGGCGTCTATTCCCCGCACAGACAGGACGGGGTTAAAGGAGCAGCTGCTTCGGGGGCTCTGGCTCCCTCAGGCCGCGGGGAGGGAGGTGTACAGAGGAGGCGGGGTGAGCCTGCGGCGGCCGAGGCCGGCGTGACGTTGCACCAGCCTGAGGCGCGCCGTGCGTTCTCCCGGGGAACTTGTCCCCGGATCACGGGACCCTGGCAGTGGCGGGCTGCACAGGCTCCCGGGAGGGGCGATGTGGAGAGTGATTTGTGCTCACACACAGGCTTTTTGGAGGCGGCAGCAGCAGCCCCAGCGTCTCACGCCCGTCTCTGGGGTCCGTGCTGATCGCCGCGGCTCACGCCTTTCTCTGGAGTTCGTTTAGGCGGCACTCTGAATCCCCTCTCCTTGCGCGCCGCGAAACAAAGAGGCAAGAAAAAGTCTCTTGCCTCTTCGGCAGCTGCAGACTTTTTCCCGGACTCCCTACCAGCCAGCTGTGGTGCGCTAACCCCTTCAGGCTGTGTTCACGCCGCCAGCCCCAGTCCTCTCCCTGCGATCCAACCGAAACCGAAACCCGAGCCTCAGCTCCCAGCCCCGCCCGCCCCGGCGGGGGAGCAGACAAGCCTCTCGGGCTGGTGAGTGCTGCTCCGCGCCGAGCCTCTGTGCGGGAGTCTCTCCGTTTTTTTCCTCTGCGCCCCTGTTGCTGTGGGGTCTGCGGTGATCGCCGCGGCTCGCGCCTTTCTCTGGAGTTCGTTTAGGCGGCGCTCTGAATCCCCTCTCCTTGCGCGCCGCGAAACAAAGAGGCAAGAAAAAGTCCCTTGCCTCTTCGGCAGCTGCAGACTTTTTCCCGGTCTCCCTCCCAGCCCGCTGTTGTGCGCTAATCCCTTCAGGCTGTGTTCACGCCGCCAGCCTCAGTCCTCTCCCTGCGATCCGACCGAAGCCGAGCCTCAGCTCCCAGCCCCGCCCGCCCCGGCGGGGGAGCAGACAAGCCTCTCGGGCTGGAGAGTGCTGCTCGGCGCCGAGCCTCTGTGCGGGAATCTCTCCGTTTTTCCCTCTGCGCCCCTGTTGCTGTGGGATCCGCGTTGGTAGCTGCGGCTCGCGCCCGTCTCTGAAGTTCGTTTAGGCAGCGCTCTGAATCCCCTCTCCTCGCGCACCCGGAAACAAAGAGGGAAGAAAAAGTCTCCTGCCTCTTCGGCAGCTGCAGACTTTTTCCCGGACTCCCTCCCGGCTAGCTGTGCTGCACTAACCCCTTCAGGCTGTGTTCACGCCGCCAACCGCAGTCCTCTCCCTTTGATCCCAGCGAAGCCCAAGCCTCAGCTCCCAGCCCCCGCCCGCCCCGGCGGGGGAGCAGACAAGCCTCTCGGGCTGGTGAGTGCTGCTCGGCGCCGAGCCTCTGTGCAGGAATCTCTCCGCTTTGCCCTCCGCACCCCTGTGGCTGCGCTCTCCTCCGTGGCTCCGAAGCTTCCCCCCTCTGCCACCCGCAGTCTCCGCCCGCGAAGGGGCTTCCTAGTGCGTGGAAATCTTTCCTCCTTCACAGCTCCCTCCCACTGGTGCAGGTGCCGTCCCTATTCTTTTGTCTCTGTTATTTCTTTTTTCTTTTGCCCTACCCAAGTACGGGGGGAGTTTCTTGCCTTTTGGGAGGTCTGACGTCTTCTGCCAGCGTTCAGTGGGTGTTCTGTAGGAGCAGTTCCACGTGTAGATGTATTTCTACTGTATCTGTGGGAAGGAAGGTGATCTCCGCGTCTTACTCTTCCGCCATCTTCCCGAGGACCTGTTCTTATTCTTGACACAAGACCTTTGGTAGTCGTGTGTGGAGCCAATATTCTTTTTATCCCCATTGTGGGGTTTGTCTTTTTGCTCTATTTCTGGTATGTTTTATGTGACTAGGAGTTCATAATTTTAATGTAGTCACTGTATTAATCATTTCCATTATGGTTAGTGATTTTTACCTCTTTTAAAAGAAATTCTATCCCATCCTGATATTATCAGTTCAATTCTCCTTCCCCTCAGTTTTCTAAGAAGATTGAGTTTATCAGGGGATTGAAAGCTGCTGATTCAGCCTTGGTTCGACAGTGCTAAACCACACTTAGAACAATACTTTCCCATTAAACGGAAACTGCTTCAGTGGCAGAAATAATATTTTCTCCTTTTATTGGTATGATGGCATTGTCAAATGTTCTCATTGATTATAGACCTGAAGATTTGCTGGTTTAAGGCAAAACCCTTCATACAAAAATCATCAGTAAAAGACACATTCCTACTGATAGCTTGATCTTAGAGAAAATGCTACAGAAATATTGGCTCTTTGCTAGACAGTGGTAAAAGACAGAAGAAATGGCAGGGTCATTATAGTATCATTCAGTGTGCTTCAGTTTTATTCAGGAAGTGAGATTTTCCTTTATTCTAATGAATTAAAAAACAATTGGTACCATCCCAGCTCTATAGAGGTTAAAATTTTTTTCTTAAGATAGAGTAGCAAAATCTCTAGGACATGTTTAAAATTTCATACTATCATTCAGCATTTGTCTACCTGTTCTTTATCACCAGAGAAGTACAGTGGATTCAACCAAACCTGGGATCAAAAACATTTGCAGGGGAAAAAAAGTAACTCCAGAAAGTTCCAAAAAGCAACACTTGAATTTGCCACATGCTGACAACTATTTACATAGCATTTACATTGTATTAGGTATTATAAATAATCGACAGATGATTTAAAGTATAAGAGAGAATGTGCATGTTATATGCAAATACTATGCCATTTTATAATATATAAGAGACTTGAGCATCCATGGATTTTGGTATCCACAGGGGTCCAGGAACCAATCCCCTGAGAATACCCAGAGAGTATTCTTTATTCTATGGCTTTCTATTTTAATAAACACAGTCAAAACCTTCCTGTTAAAAGACAGCCTCCACTCACTTACTGAAGTGAATGTTCTATGCTCTGCTTGAAAATACACCATCCTTGTACCATGATTAATGTTTACCCCTGGGCTCAGAGCGCTCATGCAGACTGCCAGGGCTTATAGACACAAATCAGGAAAATACAGCCACAAATCATTCTCCCTAAATAAAAAGGTCAACTGGTATTAAATTAGTTCATTTACAGAACTCATTGAAATTAGCAGCATGTTCTTAAATTGCTTCTTGTTTGAGGACATTTGCCTCATTAATTCTAAACAACCTGAGAAGACTATTAAAGTCTCATAGAAAAAGCTGACCAAAGGACAAGATTCACAGTATACTTTACCTAGGGGACAAATGGTAAATCCCAGAAAATGTATACACAGAGGGAGAAATGCAAGGTGAGGGAGTTTAACTTCCACATTCTACATGGAAATCCTCATTTTTTTTTTTTTTTCATTTATTTGTGCTTTCATTTTTCCAGCCAGGGAGAACTTTCTTTTTTTTTTTTAATGGTCTCATTGACTTTACTTTTTTTTTTACGTGTCTATTCTTTTTCAAGTTCTTGTTACAGAATAATGATCAGCGTTCCCTGTGCTATACAGTAGGTCCTTGTTGGTTATATATTTTAAATATAGTAGTGTGTACATGTCAGTCCCAAACTCCCAGTTTATCCCTCCCCCCACCTTTCCCCTTTGGTAACCCTTAAGTTTTTTTTCTAAGTCTGTGAGTCTATTCCTGTTTGCAGCAACATGGATGGACCTGGAGATTATCATACTAAGTGAAGTAAGTCAGACAGGAGAAATAAATATTACATGATATCACTTACATCTGGAATATAAAAAAAAAAGTGGTGCAAATGAACTTATTTACAAAACAGAGGGAACTTTCTAAAACACAAACCCAGTTATGTAATTCTCCAATTCAGTGGTTCCCCTTTGCCTTTAAATTGAAGATCTATCTCTGGTTTCCCCTCCAGCTGCCCACTTACTCTTCACCACACCAGACCCTTTCTGTTCCTTGAGTTTGCTATTCTCTGGCTCACCTTTGAGCATTTTTACAAGCTTTTGCTTCTGCTTCCTTAGCCTAGGCTAATTTCTACTCATCTTTTAGGACTCAGCTTAAGTACCCCTTTCTCTAAGAAGCCCTCCCTGAATCCATAAGCCTGCCGTAGGTGCCCCTTTGCTGCACCTTACTGTAACCTGTCACCCTAACACGATTGCCGGCTACTTCTTCTGTGTCACTTACTATAGGTTTTGTAAAGAGAGAGACTGTGTCTTACACACCATTTTATTCCCAGAAGAGTTGCCTGGGCCTTATTGGGAGCTCAATAAATAGTTAAGTGAATGAACAAATGAATGATTTGATTAGCTTGGCACTTCTTGAGCCCTTTCCCTGTACAAAGCTATGTTCTTGTGGAGGACTCGTGTATCACTCTCCTGGAACATACCCTCAATAAGCACTCAGCATTTTCCTGGAGAAGAGTCATGCACTCAAGTTACTAGAGTGTAAGGCACCAAAAGTTTCTAATAATGAGAGTTCTGAGGAGGAAGCAGTTATTTTCACTTGGAGACACCAAGGAATCCTCTGGTGTGGGAGAAGGTGGGCAGTTTGATACAGTTCATTTGAATATCAACTGATGTTATGTAAGATTTGGATAAGAAAAGGAGGGGGCTGGGAAGGGCATTCTGATTACAGAGAAGGAACAATATGAGCAAAGACTCAAAGGAAGAGCATTATTCATACATTCCTTCATTCATTCATAATATGCAAATATTATTCATTCTTAATAATCAATCATCAACAAATTATTAAAGGTTCTTGTTTTTTAATCCAGTCTGCCACTCTATGTCTTTTGAGAGGAGCATTTAATCCATTGACATTTAAGGTTATTATTGATAGATATGTACTTATTTCCAGTTTTTTAAACCTTGTTTTCCAGTTAATATATACAATGGAATACTACTCAGCCATAAAAAGGAATGAGATAATGTCATTTGCAGCAACATGGATGAGCCTAGAGATTATCATACTAAGTGAAGTAAGTCAGAAGGAGAAAGACAAATACCATATGATATCACTGATATGTGGAATCTAAAATATGACACAAATGAACCTATCTACAAAACAGAAACAGACTCACAGACATAGAGCACAGACTTATGGTTGCCAAGGGTTGGGGAGGGGGGTGGGGAAGAGATGGAGTGGGAGTCTGGGGTTAGCAGATGCAAACTATTATATGTAGAATGGATAAACAACAAGGTCCTACTGTACAGCACAGGGAACTATGTTCAACATCCTGTGATTAAACCATCATGGAAAAGAATATGAAAAAGAATGTATATATATGTGTAACTGAATCACTTCGCTATACAGCAGAAATTGACAGCATTATAAATCAACTGTACTTCAATTTAAAAATTATTGAATACCTCCCTGCAATGGGTAAGACACTGTGCTAGGCACTGGATATTCAGTATTGAGTTAAACAAACTCAGTCCTTGCTCCATAAGACTTTTACTACGAGAAAAGAAAAACATTATATGACTAATTTTATAATTATTATCTACCTATAATCATAAAGATACTCTATACTATAGGTAAGAGGAATGTCAGGCTTATCAGGAGAGTGAGATTGAGGGAGGGGATTTTTTATAATGGATGAAGTCTAAGTGTGTTCTAATCCTGATAGCAGGGATCTAGAAGATAAAGTTAAGATACAAATGAAAGAGTAAGTAACCATAGGTTACTATCGCATAAAATGCAGAAAAGAATGGTGTCTGGAGAATGTGGATGACTTTAGATTAAAAAGCCAAAAAACCAAAAAAAAAAAAAAACCAGAAAAGCTAAAGAAGATGAACCTGAGCATAGCGTTGGCGGTTTCACCAGCGGGAGGTGACACCTGTGGGTTTTTTCTCTGTGAAATTGGAGACCAGATTGTTTCCTGATGGTAAAAAAAGAAAGTTAGAGAAAGGGAATGCCGTAAGAGGTTTGAAGAGCATGACACTGGGCATTTGTGGCAAGAAAAATGCAGTTCATTTTGGCTCAGGGTTTGAGCTGTGGGAAATTAAATTGGGAGGAAAAATCAGGGCAAAACTGTACGGGCATTGGCTATAAAGCTCAGCATGCCTGCCCTTCAGCTTCTGACTGCCTTACTGGAGAAGAAGTAGGAAAGGAAATGTAACCCAAAGCTACTTTTTTTAACTTAAATAAAGGAGATCCTTTTTTTTTTTTTTAACGCCTTTATGCGTCTTGGTTGTGCTAAGGGAGAGGAAAAGCTCTTGTCTTTCACTCTGTGCTATTTCTGGACTTGAGCGTAATCCTTGGAAGAAAGGAAATCACAGAGCACCTCTTGTTGCAAAAGTACATAGACCACCTCACATCTCTGCATCATCAGTGGATGGAGATGGTCCTTATCAATGTCCATCACAGATGATCAGATGGTACCATCACAACAGCTGGAACAGAACTTAGAGACCATTTCATTCATTGACTGCATATCCCAGCTCACAAGGCACTGCTGGGAAGTGAAAACCCACTGCAGCCTGCATCACGGGATCAGGGTTCTGGAGCACTTTCTGTAGGGGGTGAAAAAAGATCACTTAAATCCTGTCTTCCTCATTTGTACAAAGGAATCTTTTGATTCGTCCAATTTTGAGTACTTTAAATTGCAAATGTTGTTAAATCGCTGCTTTTATCCCCAGTGCAGCCTCCAGTGAGTCATGTTTTAGCCATGACTTTCTACAATATACAGTTCAATGAATTTTCGTTGGCCATCTTAGAGCAACCTCTTAATTCTTCCAATCAATTTAGTGCCCTTCTCTTCATCCTATTAAGAGGTTATATCTATTTTGAAACATAATCAAACACATCATCCAATCCAGGAAAGGCAAACATGGTTTGGGAGAAATGTAGGATTCTGTTTTCTATTTTCAGGCTAACCTATCTCCATGTCTTTCAGTCTACAGAACAGCTGTAAGCTAGTGTCTTCACGGGGCCGATCTATTATGTCTCCAAGGTATCGTTTTTACTGTCGTTCTTTGACATTCCCCCCACCCCCCGGGAGCCTTCCTTTAACATATGTACACTGAAAAATACAGGTAAATAGTCAACCATATCTTTAACCTGACTTTGGGAAATTATCTCAATATTCCTGGTCCTGAAATGCAAAGAAATAAAGTAAAAGAAAAGCACAGTCATAAGTCCAATTAGCATCTTGCTCTGCTCCTGAGCTTTACCTAGCTGACACTGACTTTGCAGGGAATCATGAGGAGAGTAACTATAGAACAGATGCCTGTTTGTTTGCACATATAAATATGCGCAAGATCATTATTAATTTTTTGAGACAACACACGGGCACACACATTCTATGGACTGAAATATGCAAGTACATTCTGGGCAAAATTTGAATAGTGGTTGTCTCACCAACCCCTTATTTTTTGCCCCCCAACAAAAGGTGATACTTGCAATGGAATAGTCTCAAACATTTTTTTCTGTCATATCTAGAGATCCTTTTATGTCAAACTACACAGTTTCAACCCTAGAGGAGACAGACTTACTGTAAAACGGCATATGCTCAGTTTGAGTTATTAATTTAGCCCCAAATTTCAATTTCAGGCAGCCTGAGGCTAGCCTCCCTAGTTTCCAATGCTCTAATCATCCAAAAGCCCTTTGCGCCCCCTATAACCTTTGGCTACCTCATTACCCTCTTTTGCATAAATATGAGCATCAAGTAAATGAGTTGGAGAGAAAATGGAGCAAAGCAATGCATGAGACAGCCTGGAAGGGGTTCTCTACACCACCCGCAACTTGGTGACAAACCGGTCAGCATAACGTGAGTGCCAAGATAATAAGTGGGAACGCTCTTTGTGGCTGCATAATTTCTAGCACATCTTAAAGAAAAAAATCTCCACCTGACACTGTGTTCCAAGGTTACTTTTTTTAATGAGCTGGTATGTGTGAAATATTAATCCTGACACATAAAAATGGAACCACCGCTGACAAGGAAGCCCAGTGTGGTTTTTCAAATCTTTGTTATTTTTAATTCTTAGTTTTTGTATGCGTATCATGTGATCTGGAGACATAAAAGATGCCAAAATCCAAAACTACAAATTCAAAATGTTCAGACCAATTGAGTGAGTTACATTTCATGGTTTAATCACAGCAGGATTTTATGCATGCACTGATTGAGAGTCTGAAAATCCCTTCCTTTTGGAGAACAACATACTTTTGCTGCCCAATAATTTCCACATTTACTCTTGCAAATAAGTAGAAATACATAAAGATATGAGTCCCATCTACAGCTGATATTTTTTCTTCTTCACGTGACCCAAGCATGATATTTAGTCAAACTACTAATCACAAAAGACAGTTGAAAGAAAACACTGAAAAAAAGAAACTCTAAAATAGTCTTTGGATTCATTGATCTAATTCCACCTTATGGAGATGTGTCACTTGGGAATGCTTCTGGTTGTATGTCTAAGAGTGGAACAAACAGTACATATACTATATGATCTCCTTTAAGTGATCTAGTGGTAGACACTCCTGGGCTGATTGTTACTTCCCTAGGGGCAATGGGATTGTTTTCACCATTCTAGCTACTCAGCCTCATGTGTGTGGTCTCTTGACTGCATGACAGCTACCAAACTCCTTCTACAGTAAAGTCAAGGCAGGACATAGGAACTGGGAAAGGCTTATTCCAAGAAAGGGTCTGTCTTTTTATCCTGGAAGTGAAGTCCCCGCATCTTCCACACCACACTCTATGCCTCGTTGGCCAGAATTGGCCCTTGAGCCCATACCTAGGATGATCACTGGACCGGGGGATGGGATCGCCACGCCTGAGTTAGACCAAGCATGGTTCATCCCCAGAACTAGGAACAGGGCTGACTTCCACTGGGATAGAGGGCCTCTTTCTATCTTAAAAATCAGGAGTCTGTTGACAGAAAATAAGAGAAGGTGGCTCTTGGGTAAACAACTGTGTCAGCCACACAGGGTAGGTATTGTGTCTCCAATCACTTGGATTGTTAGGCAGTTCTTTCCTCCGTGGCATACTGGGTGTATGCCTTCACCCAGTAACTTGAGCTTGCAGTTCGCTCCTGGCAGACCTTGGAGCTTCACAACCAGGACCCTCATTCTCAAGACTTCCATTACTTAGATTATAACATCAAACGCCTTTTCACAACGTGTAGCAATCCTCTCCCAATCAGCACTCACCGATAGAGCGTCCAGGGGATGACGCTTGAGGCTTCTATCCACTTATCCTCTGTAAAGTTTTTCATAAGCGTTATTTCATCTTACAATTAAAAGAAAGAAATTGCAATTTAGGCAAGACCTAAACTCAGGGGAGGAAATTGGCTTGCTTGTCCAAGGTTAAAGAGCTGTTTTGTTACAGAGGTAAAGCTGTGGTTATTGGAGAGTTCACAGCAAATAGAATGACCTTATAACTTGTTATCCTGATTAGGACATTTTAAAATTTATTTTATTCAAGTACAATTGATTTACAATGTCAGGTTAATTTTGATTGGAATATTTTTTTATATTTTATTAAAGTACAGTTGACTTACAATGTTGTGTTAATTTCTGCTGTACAGCAAAGTGATTCATTTATACATATATATATATATACGTATATTCTTTTTCATATTCTTTTCCATTGTGGTTTATCACAGGATATTGAATATAGTTCCCTGTGCTATACAATAGGACCTTGTTGTTTATCCACCCTATATATACTAGTTTGCGTCTGCTAATCCCAAACTCCTGATCTAACCCTCCCCCTCACGGCCCCTTGGCAACCACAAGTCTGTTCTCTATGTCTGTGAGTCTGTTTCTGTTTTGTAGATAGGTTCATTTGTGTCATATTTTAGATTCCACATATAAGTGCTATCATATGGCATTTGTCTTTCTCTTTCTGACTTACTTCACTTAGTATGATCTGATTGGAATATGTTTGAAAATAGAAGAAAGTGCTTTACTGAATTATATCAGGATAACACGTGTAAACAAGAATTGTCCTAGGAAAATAAGGACATATGGTTGCCTGAACTACAAACTATAAAAAAATAAAAGCTTACAGAAAACAAAACCTAAGAGGGACAAAATCAAGAAATGTCCAATTGAAGATTCTGGCATCGATGTTCACTTTCTGTGCTCCAATTCTATCTCTAAGAAACTATTTCCACTACTGCTGCATGTACAAAGTGCATCTGAATTGCTTTTACAGAGTGTAACTCTCCATGTAAGATTTAAGTCAGGGATGTTCTGGCTTTTTTGTTCTAGCAAATCTTGTTTATCTGCCTCTCCCATCTCCCCAGCCTCATTCTGCAGGACAAGCTTTTAGGGAGGGGAGGTTTCAACCATAGGTTGAAAAGAGCTTTAACCACTGAAACTGCGGGAAGCTTGCACCATGGATCTGAAAGAGATTTTAAGAGTTCTGTTTGTGCTGGTTCGGTGCGCTCTGGGGAAAACTCTCTGGGCAAAAAATTGGCACTTGAGCCTGACAGGATAGTGGGAAGATCTTTGTTCAACTTTATAGAGTGTGTTGAACTATTTGGGGGTCTTTAAGGAAATCCAGCTGGAAGGGAGCTAGCGAAGAGCCTCTATCAGGTGTGATTCAAGAAAGATCTAAAACTTGGGGGGTTTTTTGTTTGTTCGTTTTTTGTTTTTCATTTCTCACTGACTGTGTAAGTGAAGTGAAAGCTTTTGGTCTTCTGGTTGCTGGGAAAACGGGGAGGGGATGAAAACATCTAGTAGTCTGACTTCCTGGAAATGCTGGAGAAAATCAAAGGTACCGGTGCCAAAGGCAGCTCTGAATCAGACTGTCCAGGATGGAAGTTGCTGGCTGAGGAGAGGCACGTGCTCCAAAGACAGAGGGATGATTGAGCTCTCTGGTCACGTTCACTCTTCTTACGACTGTGGTGGCATCTCATATTCACGCCAGCCCTGACGGCAGAAACGGGATGCATTGATCGGAATGGTCCAAGCCCTCCGTGGTCCTGCAGGGATGGACAAACACACTTAGGGCTCTGAACAAGCCTGCCAGATGCTTCACATGCTGTTTCCCTGCTCCTCAGCCCCTGACTGATGAGAGAAGGTGGTCGGAGGGGAGAGGGAGGTGGTGGGGAGGGCCTCCGGTGCTCCAAAATGGGCCGAATTCAGCATATTAGCCTAATGAAGTCAAAAAGTTAATTTGTAGCTGCCAGCTGTTGAAAAGAAAGTTATAAAGCTCCACAGTCCTGCACAGCCCAGTGGGGGGGAACACTGAGGGAGAGTGAGACACACAGACTTTGAATAAACACAGTCAACACAGTCAGCTGAGAAAAGCCAGCAGTGGCCAGGTGGCTTCATGGAAGAAGAGATAATGGAAATAATGACAGTGGGTGGCCAGAGCTCCAATGGGGAGAGAAAGGAATATTTCTCTGCCCTGGCGCTGGATCTAATCCCTGGCTTACAGCACGC
Source organism: Balaenoptera physalus (assembly GCF_965194825.1). NCBI lineage: Eukaryota > Metazoa > Chordata > Mammalia > Artiodactyla > Balaenopteridae > Balaenoptera > Balaenoptera physalus. Next base: position 16,745,512 of record NC_138902.1, read on the forward strand.
TGTTGGCAGTTGGTGCCAGGCTTAGGGGCCCTGTTACTACACGGATAACAGTCAGTGTCAGTTCTTGGTTTCCAGCCTCCTCTGGCAATTTATATTCAGCTCTCTTATTCTCCTTTTTTTTTTTAAATCCACCAACTCGACGCTTTTTTAAAGCTGGCTCATTCCCTGCACTGACTCAGGAAATATGCATTCTAAGACAAAAGCAAATTTGCAGGTGTCTTGTAGGAAAAGAGAGCGGTGCTTTCCTAGCTCCTTGTTATGTCCAGGGCACTATGGCTCTTGGACTTATCGTTCCCTGTCTCCATGGAAATCCTACTGGGCATCTAGGTGGACTGCTACACAAAGCAATTATCCACCTTATTTTTGACCCTAGAGAAAACACAAGTGGTCTAGGAAGGTAGTAAGTGCACTGTGCTTCACAAAGTATACAGGGGAAGAAATTAAAAGAAAGCCTGCTTCATCTGTAAAGATGTATTTTAAGTCTCAACCCCTTCACAGCATTTGGTAAATATCAGTAAGAAAGCACATCTCCCATTGTATTGAGTTTATGTGTCTATGCATGTTTCCCTCTAGTATATTACCATTTCCTCCAGGGAGTTCCAAGTGCCTGGAATTTAAAAAGAGGTCTGAATAAATATCTACTGAATGATTTAAAAGAATCTCTTTAGATGTCTCTGTGTGCATAAGCCATCCCAATCAACCCTAGTCCTTACTTTTTACTACCTTCCGATATATGGAAAGCTGTTCACAGCATATGTTTGAACACTTAATCATCCACAAAAGTTGTTTAATTGCCTTGTATCCTCCTCTGCCCTGAATACTGCTCCTTAAGAGAGTTGCAACACATTTGAATGCCTATTTAACTGTCCTGCTGTCTCTGGACTGAGCTTGGGTCTTAACCTTAGATAAGAAAAATGCTTTTCTTAAATCAGGGACTGGTCCTATGCAAAAAGATTACCCCCTTGCTTGTTGGAAAGTTATGTAATGTTGTGGTTGTAAAAGTGGGTCTTAATATCTGGCTGGTGATTAAGTCTATAATTGCCCACTCAGTGCAGTGATTTAGGAACTTGGTAAACCTAACTGTTGAGGCTTTTTCGCTGGGGTGAGAGGCTCCACCAGCTGCACTGCTTGTAATGGCAACTGAGAGTTTCATAATGCTTGGATCTGGCCAGGACTTGGTCTGTTTCAATTCATTAAGTCCTTACCACACTCCACAGTGTTGATGTTCTCATGTGAACAGTGAGAACGGTCATCATTTTACAAGAAAGAAAAATGGGGTTCAGAAAGGTTGAGTAAATTAGCCATGTGTGCATAGCCTGTAAGTTGTTTAAGCTATCGTTTAAGCCCAGAACTATGTAGGTTCTAAAACCCCATTATATCTATGTTTTCTAATCTGGGGCACAGGACTCCTATTCCCTCAGGCCAGTGAGATCTTTAATAAAATTTGTTAAGTTGGGGTTTAGTTATAGTGATCGTCTGCATGAAAAAACATAGGCCCTTTTATCATCACTTTGTCCATCTACATAACCATGTGACTTCAAAGTCCGAGCTTCTGAGCATATTCCTGCCAAGTGATAATCAAATAATGTCAGGAAACACCTTACAAATGAGTATTTTACTTTGATTTAAATAGGGAAAAGGAGTAAACAAATGGAGCCATCCCAAGCCTTGCAACTTCATACACCTGAAGCTGTACCAAAGCTGTCAGGACCACAGGCAGATGACTGGCCAACAACCTGAAAAGATGCCCATGTCTGTGTATCAGCACAGTAACGTAAGGTAGTAGTAAAAATGAAATGGTGATTATTTCTGCCTAGCAAAAATTGATTATTTGAAAGTAGATTTCAATAATGCAGCAATGCTACGATTACCGGGATCTGTAATTGAATAAGACAACTCTACAAAATGAAATTTCATTAAAATTTGCAATCCTGAATTGATTGGTGGCAGTTTTAAGTATGTGGTCTGATTAACTTGAGCTAGCCAACAATACCTTAAAGGTATTAATACTCATTTGTAAAACACAATTACAAATTAACATTTTTTGTAGTACTGAAGTAAAAATGCTGAGAGAAATTAAATTTAGGCTGAAACTTGAGGCTATATCATTCAATCATTAAACCAAATGTTAGTAATTTAGTTTCATCAAAATAGCACCATGCATCATATTAAATTAATGTTATTAATTTGAATTTTATTGATTTTACAGTGTTGCTTCTATATTTAATTTATAAACTTGCTTTGGTTTTACATGGGGGTGATAAACATAAGAAACCTATTAAGTTATACATTAGTATATATCAAGTTACATTTTAACAAAATCACTAAAGTCAGTACTCAGGTTTTACAGTAATTGTATTTTTACTTCAAAATAGATTCATAATACTCGAGTTTGAGAGAGATTGCACTGCTTCCCTTAGGAAAAAAACAAATAAGCACTGGAATCTCAACTTGAAAATGAAGCAAACTGAAGAATGTTATGGATAAACTATTATATTATATACCAGATTAATACCCTGGTTAGAGAAGTCACATTTTAATTTATTTTTAAAGAGATCCAATGATAAAGATAGCATTTATCATGCTATCCTCTTTCTGTAAAAAAATTATAATATATGTATATACACACATATGCATACACACACACATATACAAATGCATAAAGAGATACATATAAGGCTGATCACCAAAATGCTGATGTGGTACCTTAGGTGATGAGATTTTAATATCTCTTATTTTTCTTTTTTTTTAAAGTAGAGAGAAGGATTATTTATTTATGTATTTACTTTTGGCTGTGTTGGGTCTTCGTTTCGTGCGAGGGCTTTCTCTAGCTGCGGCAAGCGGGGGCCACTCTTCATCGCGGCGCGCAGGCCTTTCACTATCGCGGCCTCTCTTGTTGCGGAGCACAGGCTCCAGACGCGCAGGCTCAGTAATTGTGGCTCACGGGCCCAGTTGCTTTGCGGCATGTGGGATCTTCCCAGACCAGGGCTCGAACCCGTGTCCCCTGCATTGGCAGGCAGATTCTCAACCACTGCACCACCAGGGAAGCCCTTATTTTTCTTTTCATATTATATATGCCGTTCATTTATTTTTCAAGAAGCATAATGGTTGGGGGGGGGGAGAGGGGAGCCAGTTTCATCGTGGAAAAACTAAGCCAAAAAGTGAAACATAAACATCATATCTATGTTATGTTCATGATTTTAAGATCGTATCTGCATATGAATAATGGTTGGGAAGGAACCTCAGATGTTGAAATCAATATGGAAAGGTTGAGCAGGTGAGAATAGTGTTTGTTTTGTTACATGTAGATTTCTATTAATTTTTCTGTGCCATTATAAAAACAAACACTTATTTCAAGGGCTATCGCAGAGAGAAAGGAAGTAAGGGCGGGAGGGAGGAAAGGAATGATTAAAAAAATGAAGCAGAAATTGGATTCCAGAACAGGTTCCCCAACTGTAAGTCCAGAGTACTTTTCATAAATAACTGTTATTTGTTCAATAAGCGTGTATTGAATGTCTGTGCTGCTGTAGGTATCCAGAGACCAAAATCCCTGCCCTCATGGGGCTTAATTGTAGTGGGGAGAGGGATGATAGGCAATAGTAAGTTATATAGTACATTAGAATCCAGTGTTCTACAGATGTAGAGAACAAACCTATGGGCACCAGTGGGGGAAAGTGGCGGGGGGCGGGTGGTGGTGGGATGAACTGGGAGATTGGGATTGACATGTATACACTAATATGTACAAAATGGATAACTAATAAGAACCTGCTGTATAAAAAAATAAATAAAATTCAAAAAATAGATTCTTCTGCTAAAAAAAAAAGAAAAGGAATCCAGTGTTCTATGAAATAAAATAGCTGGGAAAGCAGGCTTGGGAATGAAGGAGGAAGGGGGATATAAAGTCTTAAGCAGGGAGCTCATCGGTTTTTGCGTAAAGGTGAGACAGTAAGCCAAGTGGCGAGGGAGGGAGTCCTGTAGATATTTGGGAGAGCGTCTGGCAGGAGGCATCGCCAGAGCAAGGGCCCTATGACAGGAGAAAGCCTGATGGGTGGCAGTGCCCATGCGGAAGCTCAGGGGCCTGGGGTGGAGTGAGGGGAGGACGGCAGGAGGTGAGGTGAGACCGATGGTAGCAGAGGGCAGGTGTCACAGACCACTGCAGGGCCTTTGGTGTTCACTCGGAGGGACACAGGAGCCACTGGAGGTTGGAGCAGATGAGTGACATGAGCGGATGCCGCCCATCTTAGCAGGATCGTTGTAGCTGCTGTGCTAAAAATAGACTGGGTGACGGAGGCAGGGTGGGCACAGGGCTACTGCGATAATCTACACGTAGCAGTCAGGATCCCAGAGGACGCTGTGGCACACTGAAGTGGGTTATTTGAAGAACAGTTTAGTAAAGGGACGATTACAGAACAATGGACTGCATGTTGGGAAACCACAAGGAATAGAATATTTGCTGTTACCACCCTCAGCTTGAAGGGATGAGGGAGAAAGTTGTCACAAGGACCCAGAGATGGAGAGCCATGCCTAGAGTGAGACGCTTGATGTCAGCTGAGCCTTTGCTTGAGGGATAGAGCCAGGCTGCGGTGACCCTGCAGGTGCCTGCGAAATACAGATGCCAACCTTCTCTCCACTCTCCCTCTCATTTCTTGCCAATGTTTCCCCATTGACCAAACCCAATGGAATCCATCAGACAAGGGGAATCCTTGATACAGTCCAACCATTGGCCCAATCTGGTCCACCACTGGTTTTCATCAAGAAAGTTTTATTGAAACATAGCCACGTTCGTTCATTTTCTTATTATCTACAGCTGCTTTCAGAGCACAATAGCAGCACTGAGGAGTTGCAACAGAGACCATTTGGCCTGCAAAGCCTTAAACATTTACCATCCAGGCCTTTACAGAAAAGGTTTGTCGACCCCTGATCACCCCCACCAATTTGCCTCCAGGGTAACACGACAGAAAGGGTGGTAGATAGTGGATCATGAGTGAAGGGAAGCTAGCTAGTGCCTCAGGCACAAGGTAATGATGGCTGAGACGTGTTCTATGTTCCAGTGTATGGTCTATTTTAGTAAATGCTTCAGGAGCCATGCAAAAGCATCTTCTATAGTTTGGGGAAGTATCCTATAAATGTCAACTATGACAAATTGATGGTTAGCAGAGGAGATAGTGAGAAATAACGGGATTCTGGAATTATTTTGAAGTTGGACCCCACGTGATTACCAATGAGTTGGATCTGGAGTTTGAGGGAAAGTGAGGAGGCCAGGACGCCTCCAAGGATGTTGGCCTGAGGTACGGGAAGGCGGGCTTGCCCCAGATGAGGTTGACCACAAGAGGAAAGCGGTTGATGAAGGGGTAAAGACAAAGAACTCAGTTAGGGATATGTTAAATTTTACATGCCTGCTAAACATCCAAGAGGCGGTGTCTATTGTTCAATATACAGGTCTGAAGTTCAGAGGCAAGCCCTGTATTAGAGAGAGAAATTGGGAGTCATCAGCATACAGATGATATTTGAAGCCCTGAGACTACCCAAGACCACTATGGGACTTAGTGTAGACAGAGGAGACAAGAGGTCTAAATCCCGCTCCCGGCCATTTTAAGAGCTTTATACATAATTCATGCTCACAATAATCCCATGATGTCACTAAGTTATATTATCCCTACTTTATAGATAAGTCAACTATTGTTCAGAGGTCAGGCTAGTCAAGAGTCACGCTACTATGAGTATTCCAATTAGAATTTGAACTTGACTCCGAACTTCAGAGCCCATTTGTTGCCCTGTAAGGTTTGCCATTTCACAACCCCAGGCAGGACCCTCAGGGTCTGCTACTCCCCAGCCTCATTTCTTAGGTTCTCCCTGAGTCTCTTGGTGTTTTTTCTGCTCCAATACACACCTTCTGTGAGTTCTTTAGGCTGTCGACTGAAGAACTGAGTGTGAAAGGAAGCAGAATTAATGAAAAGAAACAAGGAAAGGAGGAGAAAGATAGAAAACAAATATTTGGTTACAATAGCATGCTCTCTAACTTACAGTAATAATGCTAATTTTTATAACATGACTATTAAAACATCTGTGAAGAGTGGTTCCAAAATGTGTTTGCATGGTCACTGGATGAGTGGGTAGTTTCTCAATTAAGCTATACTACAGGTGAAATCAATTTGCATGTAAATGCAATACACACATATACACAAATATATATATATACTGATACCTCACCCCAAAAGGCACTGAAGGATGATGATGATACCCCATTATACATCAATACGTAGAGTCTCTATAGTTGAATTGGTAAGTTTTTAAAGTTATGACATCAGAATCGATTTCAGCACTGAACACTTTGGAGATTTTTTACTATTTAAGCTAGAAGTATGAGATCCCTCCATAACACCAGAGTGTGAGGCCAAGTATCTAACATACATGAGATGACAAAGTAAGAAAACCAAAGGGCATTCTGTTCAAAAGCAGTAGAACCAACACAATGTCCAATACCTAGTTTTACTGCAGGATTCATTAAAGCACAAAGACGGTAAGATTTCAAAACAGAACTTTGTCAGTCAGTTACTCATAAAGACATGACGTGACTCTGAATATAATGTCAAACTTCCTCAAAAACACCTGTGGAAATATCTAAGGAAGCCATTCTCCATTCATCAGTTCTGATAAACTTCTTCATTCACCTTCTTATTAACAAACAGTTTAAATTGAAAATAATTTTGGGGGGACTTCCCTGGCAATCCAGTGGATAAGACTCCGTGCTTGCACTGCAGGGGGCATGGGTTCGATCCCTGGTCGGGGAATTAAGATCCCACATGCCATGCTGCTCAGCCAAAAAAAAAAATTATATTTAATAGACTATCAACTAAAAAGAAAGCACAAACGAACAATAAGAATTGTATAGTGGTTCAGATGACCCTGTGTCTCACTGAATATAAAATTCTACGATTGCTTATGATACTGTCTTTTCTCACCAATTTATATACAATGATTGTAACCCATACAATGTAATATAAAATATATATATTATATTTTTATATTATAATTGTAATATAAATGTGGTTTGATGACAGTTCTGGAAAAGTTGCTCCTTGGCCCCTTAGCCAGAGTAATTAAATTAAAGGCTAGTCTCACACTTTATTAGAGTTTCTACAGGAAAAGCATGTTGATAGAGAGCATGCTGTGTGTTAGGGGCTTCTCTCTCTTTGCACATAGGGCTCCCTCAATCAGCATCTGCCTGTTGCAATAAAAGAACGTCAGCCAGCCAAACTGCCACCTCCACTACAAAGATATATGAAGACTTCTTCCTCCCGATCACCAATTTATACTCACCAGGCACATAAGACTCCCTGCAAGGCTCTCACGCCCGGGGTCTGGGTGGGAGAAAATGATGGTTGTGCATTCACCTGTGCCCCGCCAGCCAGATTGCGTGAGGAGAAGTCAGCGGAACTGCTCCAGGTCCAGCTGCTTGGGCTGGTGTTGAAAAATGGTGAATAATCAAATTGCCCATTTCTGCTCAATTGCTCTAATTTATTATCCCAGGCATTCTGAATGCTAATGAAATCTGCCTATCCTGCCAGCCCATGTCACTCTACTTTATGATCTTATTAAAATCTCAGCGTTCCTTAGCCCAGTGACATCAGGTAGAGAGTGGGACAATTGCCCTCCTGACTCTGGTGTGGTTCAGACACCCGCCCTGATACCACTAATGGCTGAATGATTTAGACCCAATGAGCAGCCTTGGAGTGATATTTTTATACCCCGTGACAGGATTATATAACTTAGAGAAAGGCCATTAGTGAACACAAAGGAATAAGCAGGAGGGGGGAAGCAGATGAAAAATGGGCAAGTAAATCTTTGGATTTACCTCTTCATAATAAAATGCCCTTCACATGTAGATTTAATGAGCCGGTTATCTCACCAAAAGGGAAGGGGGAAGCTCTCGCCCTGGCTTTCCGGCTTTCCTCAACATATACCCAATTACAAAGGGGAGATGCAGTAGACAACGGATGCCTAGCTCTTCCTAGTTCTGGGTGGCATTGTTGCCGGAACACAGCCCCGTGGGAACGATTAGCAGTCCTCGGATCTCAAGACGGTGACTGTGAGGGGACCCCGGAGTTCATGTGTGTGACCCAAATATGATATAAAACTAATGAACTGTAGGCCGTTTAGGCTTTCACTGTGCTTGCCAGTTCTTTGTATCCGCTTCATTGAAATGGAAATAACACCATTTCCCTAGCAGCATATGGTGGGAGCTATTTGACAGAGAGGCCTAAAGCCATCTGACCCCAGGGGTGTTGCAAGGGTTCGGGCCCCCCCGACAAACCAAGATTCTCCATTTCAGTATTAGCTATGAAAACCATGTGATATGAAAGCTTCCAGAGAAAAAGTATCACTGCCATTCAAGTGTCACTTGAATGGAAAGTATCACTTTCCATTCAGCAAGTACATGCATTTTGTTTCCTCCTGGATGTGATTTGTTTGTCAAAGAAAGATAATATATTTGACATTTATGTGCACATATTACCATTTCTCAAATTTCTATGTTTTTTAGTTTTAGAGCAAACATTCGCCTTTGTTTTAGATGAGGCTCATATATAAACTGCGTAGTTTTTATTGTAAATGATATCTAAGTAATATATTTATTTGTGTGTGTGTATGTATAAGTAATAGATAAAACTCTTTAATGCCCCGTAAGCTCACCGGCTTATGGGTCCTAAATCAGATTCCTGTAGTCATCAGACCCTACGTCCATAATATCAATAATCTCCTCTTGCTGAATAGCTGTTAATTGTATTTCTCCAGGTGTTCAAAGACAGTTGTAAATAGGACATGGAATTTGTTTGACCTTTATTTGGGCCCTGGACTATACCTTGGCTCTTCTTGCCAGCCCACTATGCTTTCGTGCTTGCCCCAGGTGATACCACCTACACCTGCTCAAAACGGGCAGTGCCGGTCTTCTGGCTTTCCATCCCCCCAGCCCTCCTCACACTCCCTATTCACAGACCTCTGGCCTTCTGTGCTCACCTCTCTACTGTTTGGAATTTTTATCTCTTTTCTCCACATGTCTGATGTTCATCTCCTTCTGGCTTACAGGCAACTTCCTTCTTTTCTAGCATCGTCATTTTTACTGAGGACGTGGGTGATGGTTAAGCAGTAGGGCATCTCCCGGCACAGGTGCTTGCCACCACCTGCAAAGGACACAGTCAGAAGTTTAACACAGAGACCTCTCCTCCCAAGGGAGCTGAGTCACCTTCAAGGTGCTGAATTGAGATGCTTTCCAACGTAGTGTACTCAGAAATACTCTTCCCTCCAAGTTGTGCCCCTATTATTGGGCCAGGCTACTTCCTTCTTTATGCGGATGGTTTTTTCCTCAAAGGCCTGTAGTGCCTCCCTGCAATCTGGTTTCTATCAGGCTCTATTTAATTTCTCATAAATATCTGTACTACACTGAATCCCAGCTGTGGTCAGGGTTTACATTCTTACCCATTGGCTCCTTGATCCCAGGCAAATCGTGGGTTGTGGCTATTCTTAGGGGTGCGGCTTAAGAGAATGTTTCCTTAACTCCACACTCTTGCACATCCTAGATTGAGATGTATCCAACTGCAGGCATTACTAGATGGGGAGAGGGCATAGAGGAAAAGCAAATAGAGCGAGTGAGTCTAGAAGTAGCTAGCCCTGAAATTAAATGTTTTATCTGGACAGTCACTAAGTGATATATTAAGATCCAAGATAAACAGGGGAAAATGTGATCATGTTAGCTGCGTGATGTTAAACCTTAACCTAATGATGATGTCAATATTGACTTTGGGGATGTTGCATTCTCAAATTTGTCAAATTTAACCAAAAAAAAAAGGGACCAAGGGAAATACAAGTTGTTTGTTTTCACCTGACGATCCAACTTTGTTTAATATGTCTGAAGGTACCTAGGTGGATGCCAGGAAAGCAAAACTGTTTCAATGTTAGACTTTCAGCTTTTTCATTCTACTAACTCACTACTGGAAACAACACTGCCATAAAAGGAGAAAGACAGGATACAGAATGAGTTCTTACTCAGTGGGCCACAATCAAGGCCCCATGTCCATTTCACCTCTTCTTGAATGGCTCTCTGTGTGTAGAGGTATGTTTGTATGTGCATGCATGAGTGTATTTGTGTGTATGTGTGTGCACGTGTGCTTGAATCATCGGTGACATTCACCCATGAAGAGAAATCTTCAAAGAGAGATGAGACTAAAAATTGTGGCTTTTAAAGTCAAAATCCATTTTATTGTGCCTTCCAGAGGATAAGGTGCCATAAATGTTACTGTCTTAAACCTGACTAATACTCCCTCCTTTGCCTGGTGCTTCAACAAGCATATAGAATCTTATGGTAGAGCTGGGCAGGATGAGTCTGGAATAGGAGGAGCTACCTTCCTTTTTTTTTTTTTAACATCTTTATTGGAGTATAATTGCTTTACAATGGTGTGTTAGTTTCTGCTGTATAACAAAGTGAATCAGCTATACATAAACATATATTCCCATATCTCCTCCCTCTTACATCTCCCTCCCACCCTCACTATCCCACCCCGCTAGGTGGACACAAAGCACCGAGCTGATCTCCCTGTGCTATGTGGCTGCTTCCCACTAGCTATCTATTTTACGTTTGGTAGTGTATATATGTCCATGTCACTCTCTCATTTCGTCCCAGCTTGCCCTTCCCCCTCCTACTGTCCTCAAGTCCATTCTCTACGTCTGCATCTTTTATTCCTGTCCTGCCCCTAGGTTCTTCAGAACTACTTTTTTTTTTTTTTTTTTTTAGATTCCATATATATGTGTCAGCATACGATATTTGTTTTTCTCTTTCTGACTTACTTCACTCTGTATGACAGACTCTAGGTCCATCCATCTCACTACAAATAACTCAATTTCATTTCTTTTTATGGCTGAGTAATAGTCCATTGTATATATGTGCCACATCTTCTTTATCCATTCATCTGTCGATGGACACTTAGGTTGCTTCCATGTCCTGGCTATTGTAAATAGAGCTGCAATGAACATTGTGGTACATGACTCTTTGAATTATGGTTTTCTCAGGGTATATGCCCAGTAGTGAGATTGCTGCATCGTATGGTAGTTCTATTTTTAGTTTTTTAAGGAACCTCCATACTGTTCTCCATAGTTACATTCCCACCAACAGTGAAAGAGGGTTCCCTTTTCTCCACACCCTCTCCAGCATTTATTGTTTGTAGATTTTTTGATGATGGCCAGTGTGAAGTGATACCTCATTGTAATTTTGATTTGCATTTCTCTAATGATTAGTGATGTTGAGCATCCTTTCATGTGTTTGTTGGCAATCTGTATATCTTCTTTGGAGAAATGTCTATTTAGGTCTTCTGCCATTTTTGGATTGGGCTGTTTGTCTTTTTGATATTGAGCTGCATGAGCTGCTTGTATATTTTGGAGATTAATCCTTTGTCAGTTGCTTCATTTGCAAATATTTTCTCCCATTCTGAGGGTGGTCTTTTCATCTTGTTTATGGTTTCCTTTGCTGTGCAAAAGCTTTTAAGTTTCATTAGGTCCCCTTTGTTTATTTTCCTTTTTATTTCCATTTCTCTAGGAGGTGGGTCAAAAAGGATCTTGCTGTGATGTATGTCATAGAGTGTTCTGCCTGTGTTTTCCTCTAAGAGTTTTATAGTGTCTGACCTTATATTTAGGTCCTTAATCCATTTGGAGTTTATTTTTGTGTATGGTGTTAGGGAGTGTTCTAATTTCATTCTTTTACATGTAGCTGTCCAGTTCTCCTAGCACCACTTATTGAAGAGGCTGTCTTTTCTCCATTGTATAGTCTTGCCTCCTTTATCAAAGACAAGGTGACCATATATGTATGGGTTTATCTCTGGGCCTTCTATCCTGTTCCATTGATCTATATTTCTGTTTTTGTGCCTGTACCATACTGTCTTGATTACTGTAGCTTTGTAGTATAGTCTGAGGTCAGGGAGTCTGATTCTTCAAGCTCCGTTTTTGTTTCTCAAGATTGCTTTGGCTATTCTGGGTCTTTTGTGTTTCCATACAAATGAAATTTTCTGTTCTAGTTCTGTGAAAAATGCCATTGGTAGTTTGATCGGGATTGCACTGAATCTGTAGATTGCTTTGCGTAGTATAGTCATTTTCACACAACGTTGATTCTTCCAATCCAAGAACATGGTATATCTCTCCATCTGTTTGTATCATCTTTAATTTCTTTCATCAGTGTTTTATAGTTTTCTGCATACAGGTCTTTTGTCTCCTTAGGTAGGTTTATTCCTAGGTATTTTATTCTTTTTGTTGCAGTGGTAAAGGAGAGTGTTTCCTTAATTTCTCTTTCAGATTTTTCACCATTAGTGTATAGGAATGCAAGAGATTTCTGTGCCTTAATTTTATATCCTGCTACTTTACCAGATTCATTGATTAGCTCTAGTAGTTTTCTGGTACCATCTTTAGGATTCTCTATGTATAGTATCATATCATCTGCAAACAGTGACAGCTTTACTTCTTCTTTTCCAATTTGTATTCCTTTTATTTCTTTGTCTTCTCTGATTGCTGTGGCTAAAACTTCCAAAACTATGTTGAATAATAGTGGTGAGAGTGGGCAACCTTGTCTTGTTCCTGATCTTAGTGGAAATGGTTTCAGTTTTTCACCATTGAGAACAATGTTGGCTGTGGGTTTGTCATATATGGGCTTTATCATGTTGAGGTAAGTTCCCTCTATGCCTACTTTCTGGAGAGTTTTTATCATAAATGGGTGTTGAATTTTGTCAAAAGCTTTATCTGCATCTATTGAGATGATCATATGGTTTTTCTGCTTCAATTTGTTAATATGGTTTATCACATTGATTGATTTGCATATATTGAAGAATCCTTGCATTCCTGGGATAAACCCCACTTGATCATGGTGTATGATCCTTTTAATGTGCTGTTGGATTCTGTTTGCTAGTATTTTGTTGAGGATTTTTGCATCTATGTTCATCAGTGATATTGCCCTGTAGTTTTCTTTCTTTGTGACATCTTTGTCTGCTTTTGGTATCAGGTTGATGGTGGCCTCGTAGAATGAATTTGGGAGTGTTCCTTCCTCTGCTATATTTTGGAAGAGTTTGAGAAGGATAGGTGTTAGCTCTTCTCTAAATGTTTGATAGAATTCATCTGTGAAGCCATCTGGTCCTGGCTTTTGTTTGTTGGAAGATTTTAAATCACAGTTCAATTTCAGTGCTTGTGATTGGTCTGTTTATATTTTCTCTTTCTTCCTGGTTCAGTCACGGGAGGTTGTGCTTTTCCAAGAATTTGTCCATTTTTTCCAGGTTGTCCATTTTATTGGCATATAGTTGCTTGTAGTAATCTCTCATGATCCTTTGTATTTCTGCAGTGTTAGTTGTTACCTCTCCTTTTTCATTTCTAATTCTATTGATTTGAGTCTTCTCCCTTTTTTTCTTGATGAGTCTGGCTAATGGTTTATCAAGTTTGTTTATCCTCTCAGAGAACCAGCTTTTACTTTTATTGATCTTAGCTATTGTTTCCTTCATTTCTTTTTCATTTATTTCTGATCTGATCTTTATGATTTCTTTCTTTCTGCTAACTTTGGGATTTGTTTGTTCTTCTCTCTCTAATTGGTTTAGGTGTAAGGTTAGGTTGTTTATTTGAGATGTTTCTTGTTTCTTGAGGTAGGATTGTATTGTTATAAACTTCGCTCTTAGAACTGCTTTTGCTGCGTCCCATAGGTTTTGGGTCATTGTGTTTTCATTGTCGTTTGTTTCTAGGTATTTTTGATTTCCTCTTTGATTTCTTCTGTGATCTCTTGGTTATTTAATAGTGTGTTGTTTAGCCTCCATGTGTTTTTATTTTTTACAGATTTTTTTCTTGTAATTGATGTCTAGTCTCATAGCATTATGGTTGGATAAAGATACTTGATATGATTTCAATTTTCTTAAATTTACCAAGGCTTGATTTGTGACCCAAGATATGATCTATCCTGGAGAATGTTCCATGACCACTTGAGAAGAAAGTATTCTGTTGCTTTTGGATGGAATGTCCTATAAATATCAATTAAGTCCATCTTGTTTAATGTATCATTTAAAGCTTGTGTTTCCTTATTTATTTTCATTTTGGATGATATGTCCATTGGTGAAAGTGGGATGTTAAAGTCCCCTACTATGATTGTGTTACTGTCGATTTCCCCTTTTATGGCAGTTAGCATTTGCCTTAAGTATTGAAGTGAGGAGCTACCTTCTTTACCATTGCTGCTGGCCCCTTTCTTAGCCTATCCATGCCTCCCCGCTTCCTCTGCCATAGAGGAAAAGGTACGCATAATCCAGTCACGCTACCATGTGGGTTATTCAAATTGTTCCTTCTATTACACGTGCACATATTTTCAAAGAAGCTCATCAGGAGAACTTAACAGCTAATAGGAGGAAAGGAATAGTTGAAAGTAAAATCCAAAATATCAATAAAGATAGTAAGGTAGGCATTTAAAGGGGTGCAAAGAGGGACATGCTGCCATTCCTCCAAATTCCACTATGGAGGCTATCAGTTCCTTTGCCAACATTGATATGCTGGATGAAAAAAAAAATTGAGCTGATAGATTTTGAGTCTGACTATATTGAGAGGTTTTCCAGTTTTGGCAGAGAGCTTAGAGATGAAGCAGTGACATATATCTTAAAACAAAAGTACACAAAGGAAAAAACTAAGGTGATTTTCAACTCCAGGTAAAACAAGTGGTATAAAAAGACAATGTAATATATTGTCTTACTCAGCTCAGCTGTAAACACCAAATACTTATTTAATTAATAAACATATTGGGAAGATAGAGGTGGTGGTAAAAGTTGTGTGAAAGTTTAGTGTAAGAGTTAAATCCTCATCTTTCATCAAGGGAATTTTAAAACGTCTAAAACTGAAAATTGAAGAAATAGCAATAATATTTAGAAACATGGAAGTAAAGAAAAGAAAATTAAATGAGTTAAAAGAAGCTGCCTCCACTGAATGAATGATTGGGAATGAGTGTGTAGGGAGCTTCTGTTTATCATTAGACTAATTGTTGCAGATCTTTTTCAAGTACCTACATATATTTTGATAAAAAGTAGGTTAAAATGTTTTCGAAAAGCCTCAAGAAAGGGAAGGTAAGGGTTTCCATTTACAAAATATGCTATAGTTCTAGAAATACAGAACAATGGAAGAAAAAGGATTGTGTTTTCCTTGTGTCTCTTTTTTAGGAGTGAGGAACGAGAAAGCCCCTTGCAGTTCTCTTCTCATATCATAGTGTCTAGAACTGGTCAGCTACCCATCTTTAAACCAGTTGCTGGCAAAGAAATGAGATACCATGATTATCTTGGACTAATCAGATATTAGCCTTGGGTTATACGGGGGAAGGAGGAGGAACACCCAGATGCAACAGATGCCCTGCAGGTAAGGAAGAACAGAGCAGAGTCAGTTGGGTTGTCAACTAAAACCATCTGTTGTCAATCAAAAAAGTTTTTATAAGACCCCTCCTTCATTGCCTTTTCATTTTTGTTTTTGTTTTAAATCAATGGAGAAATGCTGGAAGGAGTAGGATATATTTGGAATCTTACAATTGTGAGCATATACGTATCTGATGTTGATGGGCCTTGGACCTATACTCATAATGAAGGAAAAGTGTCACATACCTAATGCCAATAGGCTTACATCTGGAACTGTGTGTTATTCAGTTTTCTCTAGTTTGACAAAGGGCATCTGCCTTTTTTTTTTTCCTGGTTATATATTGGTTCTCAGTGTTTATAGAGTTAAACAGTCCTATGATTTTCACAACTAATATTAGTTCACCAACTGCTTGAGGTGTTTAAAGGATGTGTGAACCACTCATCTGTGATATGTACCTCGAGAGGATCTTGACTTTTAAAACCACACACTTCCAGATAATGCTTTGCCAGAAATGATGCTGAAAACTGGGCCTCTGTGCATTGGTGCCGAATCGAATCTCAGAGGCAGAGTTTGGGGTGAAGTAGAAAAGAATAGCTTTATTGCTTTGCCAGGCAAATGGGAACACAGCAGGCTCCTGCCCTTGAAAACTGTGTGTCCCAACCCGGGAGGATTTGGTGAGGAGTTTTAAAGCAATGGTTCCAGGGCAGAATTGCTGATAAGATTAGGGTGTGTGCAGGGCCTGCACTCCTTTAATTTGGTCTCAGGTAATCTCTTGATGAGCTTCTCTGGTTCCTTTAATCTGGCCTCAGGTGGGCTTCTCTGGAATGAAGAATGCTGACATCTTCCACTTGTTGGGTTTTCGTTCTATAAAGGGCTCAAAGATATTGTTATGTGTATCCCTTGAGGGGGAACCAGGACCCTGTCCCAAGGCTGCACTATTCTTTCTTGGCTACTCCTCCCTTTTCTCTGCATTCCCTCCCTTCCCTGATTAGCAACTGTTCAAATCTGCCCTTTAGAACTCAGGGAAGGTCATGGAGGCTGGAGCCTGTTCCCTACAAACAGGGAACGGGGGACACAGAAGGGCTTCCATGCGCTGGAGCCCCACAGGGTCCTGCTCGGCTTCAGAAACCGCACTTCCTAAAAGACCAGGCCTGCCCAGCATAGTTGTGTATGCAGTTGCATGGCTTTGGGGCATCGTTCACTGCCTAGACTACACAGCACACAACCTGTGTAGCTATGCTCAGCGGCCCATGTGAAGGCCATCTTTTAGACACTCATTGTAACCAGTGAGTGCTAACTTGAAGGCATGCTTGACAGTTACTTGATGCAACATAGAATTTTGATAATAGGCTCAAGGTTGGGTAATAATGCACATTTATTGTAAATATTTTGGAAAATATTGAAGAATATCAGGAAGTATATAAAAATCAATAGGATCCCACCACCCAGAGATGACACCATTAATGGTATTAGCATGCTGAGGAATTTCCCTCCTGGTCTTTTAACTGTGTGTGTACTGCAACACTGGAATAGGAATTTGTAACCTGCTTTTGTTTTTTCCAGAACTACATGAATAGTTTTCAAGTCGTTAAAATCTCTGACAACACAGCTTTAAAAAAATAGACAGAGCAGAGAGGAAGACAGCCTGATAGACTGAAATGATCCAAATATAAAATAAAATTTGAAATTGAGGACACCCAAGAAATTCACCTCGTAAATCAACTCATTACGTATCAGTATTAATCATAAAAATAATGGGGTAATGCCTCACTTAGGAAATCAGATTTCAGGCGTCATCGACCATCTGGAACAGAAGGATGACATTTTTCTGAAGAGAGAGAAATCCAAACACAATATACTGACTGTGTAAATGATTCTGTTTCATGAGGTCTGTAGAGATGCTTTATTTTTTAGAAATTAACTTCTGTGTATATTATATGGTTGTCTCAGACCCTCTTAGTGTTCTCTTACACAGATGATGGTGGGGATATCAATGATGTCTCTAAATGTTTTTCATAGTATCTGATATATGCTAGGCATTCCATAAAGTATATTTATTTATTTATTTTTGTATATACCATCCCAGTACTCGCAGCTGTGCTCAGTCGCCCATGTGTTTTCAGGTCTTTTAAAAATATATTATTAATATATTAGTTAATATTAATTAACTAATTAATTAATATTAATATATTAATAATTAATATATATTAATACCAAGTCCTTACAACCGTCCAATAAGCAAGGTGGATCTCCTGACACTTCCATTTTGCTGATGGAGAAGTTGAGGTGCTAGGAGGATAAGTAGATTTTATAAGATTATGTTGTTGGCAGGGCACATGGGTGTGACAATATTCCAGGTTCTGCGGCCTCTAGCTGCAAGACGTGCTTGGAACTATAATGATCTCTACATGCAATAACAAGACTTAGGACAAAAATTGTCCTTAGCCCTAATTTCACCCCAATATGATGCTCAACTTTATGTTATTAAAAATATAACTGTGTTAGAAAGCTCTGCCTCTACGTCATAGAGGTAATAATATCTTTAAATTATACCTTGGAGCCACCAAACAGGAGAAAGACAACCATGGTGCAATTCCTGGGTATTCTGTGGGCCTCATGATAATAATAACAACTAACGTTTATTGAGTACTTGCTGGATGCCTATCACTATGCCAGGCACGCTATGCAAGGCAAGATACATCCTCTTAGCAGGTCCTTAAATAAAACAAAACCTCATGGAGGCATGCACTATTATTTCCCCCAAATTGTAGAAGAGAAATAGGACTTTTAGAAAGGTTAAATAGCTTCCCCCAGGTGAGACATTTAGTAAGTGGGAGGGGATGGGAACTCAGATGGAGGTTTTTTCAATTACAAAACCCAGGGTCTTGAAACAACTAATTTCTAGTTCTTCCTGCCTACTTTATTTCTGTTAAGCAACATCCCCACTAAAAATGCTATATAGGTTCAAATTTCTCTGCTAGATTTCCTGAACCTTTTCTTGATTTTCCACGTTTTTTGGGACACAGTCATCTAATCTTCATGGATTTGCTCTACGAAAGCTAACGAAAACACAGTTCAGGTGTCTTTAGGTGACCATCCACCTCCAAACCCACCCTCTAAAAACTCAATACTTCTTCATTTACACTGACTTTACCCTGCTCTGATCTAGTCCTGTTAAGCTGTTACTAAGGTGAAATGAGGATCTGCTTACTGTATTCCTTGTGATATTGTGATTTATAATAAAAATAGTATATATCAATATTCGGTCTTCGTCCTGGTTTCTGGCACAGAGCTGCTAAAACCTTTGAAATTTCCTATGATGAATGTGATAAGGTGCCTTTTGTTACGTTAATGAGGCTACCTCTGGAAAGCACCTAAGGCTGGGGGCTGGTTATCAGTGGAGCCTACCAGGTGATTAGAGCATTGGAATTATCAGCGCCATCCCTGACCTCCTGGGGGCAGGGGTGAGGGGCGGGGAGGGGTGGGAGGGACTGGAGGTGGAGCTCAATCACTATTGGCCAATGACTTCATCAATCGTGACTACGTAATGAAGCGTCCATAAAAACCCAAAAGGAGCAGCTGTGTTGATGAAGACTTGGAGGCCGGGGCAAAGTGGTTTTCTCAGAGCACAGACGTTCTGCGCTCTTTCCCCAGACCTTGCCCTGTGCATCGCTTTCATTGGGCTGTTCCTCTTCGTAACAGAAATAAGGTACGAAAAATGTTTCTCTAAGTTCTGTGAGATGCTCTGGCAACTTAATAAACCGCAAGGAGGGGGTCATGGGAACCTCTAACCTGTAGCCAGTTGGTCAGAAGCCCAGGTGACAATTTGGGCTTGCGATTGGCATCTGAAATGTGTATCGGGTTGCAAGGGTGGAGGTGGGGCGTCTTGTAAGACTGAGCCCTTAACCTGTGGGTTCGGCCTTGAGGTAAACTGTCGGAC
This sequence comes from Balaenoptera physalus, assembly GCF_965194825.1. Lineage (NCBI taxonomy): Eukaryota > Metazoa > Chordata > Mammalia > Artiodactyla > Balaenopteridae > Balaenoptera > Balaenoptera physalus. The sequence continues at coordinate 16,764,845 of NC_138902.1, forward strand.
ACCCAGCTGGTGTCAGAGGATTGCATGGTGGTGTGAGGAGAAACCCACCCACTGGAATTAGTGTCAGAATTGAATATCCCTCCGTGCTGGATATTCCTTGTTGGGCGTTGCAGCATTTTGTGTATTGTGTATTTTGTGTATTATCGTCCTTGGCTTAATATTGGGCTTCTTCTCTGACGGTCACTCTTGCTCAGATAGCTTGTACTGCTGGATTTTGTCTACCATGCAGCAGACATTGTTAAATTCTTTGGAAAATCTACTGTTCCCCTGCTACCCCAGGTTTCCTTTACCACTACTAAATTTGGTAATTAAAACAATCATCATTATCCTATCATAAGAATTTCCAGGTTCGCATTGAAAGAAACCCCATGTATACAACTTCCCCTTTTAGGTAGGAGTTCTTGCCTGAAACTTTTTAATTTTATTGAAGTATAGTTGATTTACAATATTGTATTAATTCTTCTGTACAGCAAAGTGATTCAGTTATACATATATATATATATTCTTTTTCATATTCTTTTCCATTATGGTTTGCCACAGAATACTGAATATAGTTCCCTGTACTATACAGTAGGACCTTGTTGTTTATCCATCCTATATATAATAGTTTGCATCTGCTAATCCCAAACTCCCATTCCTTCCCTACCTTACCCCCCTCCCCCTTCTTGCCTGAAACTTATTAACACTTAATGTCTCTGGCTGTACCTTAAGCAGATCTGAGAACCTAAATAGGCCCCTAAGGCTCATACCTAAATTAGATTATCAACCTTACCTGGGCAAAGACAGGAATGAAAGTACCTGAGATACCCTGAGAGGCAGTTTGAGGGACTGTGTAGTTGAGAGAAGTCAAAATAAAAGTTACAATGACCACAAACTCCAGGCAAGTGTTTCATAGGGTCAAGATATACTCACCCAGTTAATAAGAAAGGGATAGTGTGGGATGCCTCTCTCCAGAGCCCCTTATTTCCAGCCATCAGGATAGTTCCATGAAGCCATTTTATTTTTATCACTTGACTAATCTTTGCAAATATCTTAAAATCTCTTTTTTCAAATATCATAAAATTGGGTGTGACAGAGGGCAGAACTCTGAATCTGCGTTATTTATAGACTAGCAGCAAATCAGTAGAAGTGTATCATTTTTTTTTCCTATTTAGCTGCCACCCATTTTTAACTAATATATAGATGGTTTAAATAACAGCACATAGAATCAAAGAACAAGTGGATTGAAATGGTTCAGAGAAAGATCTATCTTTCCTCTCTTTACTCAGCTTGTCTGATTAATCTGAAAATAGAACTACCCATGATTTACTTCTATAGGACTCCATGATTTCTTCCAGTTGTCTGCAAATGTGAGCAGTGATTGGATTCTGGGAGATGTCATGATGGCCCATTCTCACCTACTAGGGTCTCAAAGTTCTAACTTCTACAGAATAATCCCGCAAAAGCCCCAGGGGAGGTAGTACACATGTTGCTAATGGAAATAGCTGGACCTTGGAGAAGTGACATTCCCAAATTGTGGTTAGTTTCCATCTATTTTGTTTAAAATTAATGGCTGAACACTCTCAATGCATTCTTGACTTTCTGACCCCCAACTTTCTCCTAGATGAACCATTCAGTGGTGTGTTTAAGCCTGTACAGTTGACCCTTGAACAACACAGGTTTGAACTGTGTGGTTCCACTTATACTTGGATTTTTTTTCAATAAATATACAGTTGGCTCTCTATATTAGCGGGCTTTGAATTCACGGATTCAGCCGACTGTGGATGGAAATTTTCATCCACGGTCGGTTGAATTCACAGGTGCAGAATTCGTGGATACAGCGGGCCAACTATGGGACTTGAGCGTTCATGGATTTTGGTATACCTGGGGGCTCCTGGAACAAATCCCTTGTGGATACAGAGAAACGAACGTATTTGCAATGAGCAGTGATTTTTACTGGGGAGATGATTTTAATATTAAAAAAATCACTGTTGCACTAAAGGAAAGTTAAAACTAAAACAACATTGACAAATGCAATGTCAACCTTGTGGCAGCTGGTGGGTATTAGGTAATTAATGTGGTCATTGTCTCCCAAATTAAAAGTTAAAGAAAGGGAAGGGAAATACATCCAAAATCTAGAGTAAATTGATAAAAGTAAACATGATACACTTGATTCTGACCACTTCACTGTTTTCCCCACTCTCTCCCCTGCCTCCCCCCACAAACAATGTGGTTGCTTCTAATTTCTGAACTACAAATTCCAGTTTCTAAACTACAGATAATTCACACCTCTTCCGGTTACCAGCCCAAATCCCTACCCCCTCCTCAAAGCCTCACCCAAAGCCACTTTTTCTATGAATCTTCTTGCTCCCAATTCCCTTTCTCTGAGTCCTGTGTCATACACATTTGCCTTTGAATTCAGTTACCTCTTATTCATTAGAATTTCCAAATCCTTTCTTTACATTTCACACATTCTAGTCATATCTCCCCCGATAGACTGCATGCTTCTTGCGGGCAAGCACCGTATCTTATATTTCCTCTGTATTTCACAAAGAACCTAGCACAGGTGGAAAGAATATAGGTGATTTTTGGTGCATGATCCAATTTCTTGCATAGCTCATGTCTCTTGATTAAGACTACCTGAGCATTCACCTTCTGGGGCTTGAAATACCTTTTTCAAATAGTTCAGAACAGAGAGATGTTTGATGTATGATGGGATACTCAGTTGTTTTTGTTTCTGGTTTATAGCTCCATGTGATTTTAGGCAATTTATTTTTCTTGCTGCTATTCCAGCTCTTACCTGTCTCAGCTCCTACAGCCAGAAGTAATGTTACATCATTGATCTGACTTGGATTGAATCTTCTGTGTGTCGGAAAAAGCTATCTACCCCTAGAATATTTTTAATCAGGTTTAATACATGTAACAAATCCTAAGAACATCATGTAGATTGGGGATAATTCTAATTTTAATTGCATCTGTAAAAGTGGGCTTGGCATTGAGTGTGGTGGGAGAAGCATGTAAAACCTCAGCGTAAAGATGATCACACAGTTAATCTTTGGTCTCTTGCTGGTTTCTGCTTCGCTCAATCAAGATTAAGTGTATTGACATGATTGGAAAGCTCCTTTTCCCCCCATTCTTTAAAGAGAACAAACACATTGCGGGCATTCTACTTCAATTAGGCACTCAGTCTTTCCTGCTACCAAGAATTGCCTTTGCCATGGAAATCTTTTTCTTTCTATGAAAATGTCTCATGGTCTAGTCGCGTATTAGTTGTTTTTCATTTTTTTTCTCTTTCTTTACACAGTAAAATATAAATATAAATTTTAAAATGTTAAATAGTACTTCCAAACGTATACTGAAAAATAAGTTTTCTTTTCCATCCTATTCAATCCTAATTCTCGCTACCCTGAGGAAACCCCTTTCAACTTTTTAAGCTATTCTTTTTTTTAAATTTTTAAAATAAATTTATTTATTTTATTTATTTTTATCTTAGGCTGCATTGGGTCTTTGTTGCTGCGTGTGGGCTTTCTCTAGTTGAGGCGAGCGGGGGTTACTCTTCCTTGCGGTGTGTGGGCTCCTCATTGCGGTGGCTTCTCTTGTTGAGGGGCACAGGCTCTAGGCTCGTGGGCTCAGTAGTTGTGGCTCACGGGCTCTAGAGCGCAGGCTCAGTACTTGTGGTGCACGGGCTTAGTTGCTCTGCGGCATGTGGGATCTTCCCAGACCAGGGCTCGAACCCGTGTCCTCTGCATTAGCAGGCGGATTCTTAACCACTGCACCACCAGGGAAGCTGCCTATTCTTTTATATTTGCTTCTGTATTTGCAAATACTGTTTCTATACTATTCTTTCTTGAATTTTTTAAAGCTGTATATATTCTCTGTGGAATGCCTAGTAGGAAGCATGAGAAACTAACTCTCTTAAATATTTAACACACCCACTCACACACATACAGAATGACATACACATACAATGCAATCACATTCACTCATAAACTATTCTCTCTATATAGTTATTCTCTTCTTCCAATGTACGTACATCACATTTTTCTTGTGAGATCAGTATTATGTTTATATTACTAAGACTATGAAACATTCACAGCTGAACAGTGTCATACATCCCAGTCACATTTTCTTTCTTGGAGAGTAAGTCCTTCTTGAGATCCCCTCATTATCACAATTTAATTTTGCTTAGTTCTCTCTGTATCAATTACAAATTTATCTCTACAGTCTCTAACAGATTTGACGATGTCCCCTGAATATATTCAAATATGTTAGGTATTTTATCTGTTTTGTTTTCTTACTGGAGTTATTGCTTCTGGAACCCACAGATATTCTGCTCCATTTTTTAAAAATTGAGATATAGTTGATTTACAATATGATACTAGTTTTAGGTGTACAACATAGTGATTCAAAAGAGATGATACTCCATTTAAAGTTATGTATAGAATATTGACTATATTCCCTGTGTTGAACAATATATCCTTATAATTTATTTTATACCTGCTAGTTTGTACCTCTGAATCCCGTACCCCTACCTTGCCCCTCCCCTCTTCCCTCTCCCCACTGCTAACCACAGGTTTGTTCTCTGTATCTCTAAGTTCATTTCTATTTTGCTATATTCATTCATTTTACTTTTTAGATTCCACGTGTAAGTGATAATATACAGTATTTCTCTCTCTCTGTCTGACTTACTTCACTTAGCATAATACCTTCCAGGTCCATTCATGTTGTTGCAAATGGCAAAATTTCATTAGTTTTTATGGCTGAGTCACATTCTATTGTGTGTGTGTGTGTGTGTGTGTGTGTGTGTGTATATATGCACACATATATATTACATCTTCTTTATCCATTCATCTGCAGATGGACACTTAGGTTGCTTCCGTGTCTTGGTTATTGCAAATAATGTTGCTGTGAACATTGGGGTGCATGTATCTTTTCCAGTTAGTGTTTTTGTTTTATTTGGATATATACGCAGTGGTGGAATTGCTCAATCATATGGTAGTTCTATTTTTAGTTTCTTGAGGAACCTCCATACTGGTTCCCATAGTGGTTTCACCAATTTACATTCCCACCAATGGAGTACAAAGGTTCCCTTTTCTCCACATTCTCACCAACATTCGTTATTTGTGTTCTTTTTGATGATAATCATTCTGACAGGTATGAGGTGATATATCATTGTGGTCTTGATTTGCATTTCTCTGATGATTAGCAGTGTTGAGCATCTTTTCATGTATCTTCTATGGAAAAAATGTCCATTCAGGTCTTCTGCCCATGTTTTAATCAGGTTGTTGTTGTTGTTGTTTTTAATTGAATTGTAGGAGTTGTTTATATATTTTGATATTAACCCCTTGTCAGTCATAACATTTGTAAATATTTTCTCTCATTCAGTGGGAGGTCTTTTTGTTTTGTTGATGATTTCCTTTGCTGTGCAAAAGCTCTTAAGTTTAATTAGGTCCCATTTGCTTGTTTTTGCTTTTGTTTCCTTTGCCCTAGAGACAGATCCTAAAAAATATTGCTAATGGTTTATGTCAAAGAGTGTTCTGCCTATTTTTCTTCTAGGAGTTTTATGGTTTCCTTGTCTTGCATTTAGGGCTTTAATCCACTTTGAATTTATTTTTGTATATGGTGTTAGAGAATGTTTAATTTCACTCTTTTCCATGTAGCTGCCCAGTTTTCCCAGTACCACTTACTGAAGAGACTCTTTTCTCCATTGTATATTCTTGCCTCTGTTGTTGTACATTAATTGACCATAAGTACATGGGTTTATTTCTGGGCTCTCTAGTCTGTTCCATTGATCTATGTGTCTGTTTTTGTGCCACTACCATACTGTTTTGATTACTGTAGATTTTTAGTATAGTCTGAAGTCAGGGAGCATGATACCTCCAGCTTTGTTCTTCTTTGTCAAGATTGCTTTGGCAATTCAGGGTCTTTTGTGCTTCCATTACAAATTTTAGAATTATTTGTTCTAGTTCTGTGGAAAATGCCATTGGTATTTTGATAGAGGTTGCAGTGAATCTGTAGACTGCCTTGGGTAGTATGGTCATTTTAACAATATTGATTCTTCCAATCCAGGAACACAGTGTATCTTTCCATCTGTTTGTATCATCTTCAGTTTCTTTCATCAGTGTCTTATAGTTTTCCGAGTTCAGGTCTTTGCCTCCTTAGGCAGGTTTATTCCTAGGTATTTTATTCTTTGTGATGTGTCTGAAGCACAGCAGTCATCCTAGAAGTTTCATCATCCTGGGAATCTCTTTCACTTCTCTTGTTTTCTAGATTCCAGATTTTTCTCTTTCTAGTTTTCTCTCTTGTTTTCAATGTGCATATCTCCCTGGATTTCCCTAAGAATGGAAAATTTTGAGACATTTTCTGTCTGAAAATGTCTTTTTCTATCCTCTGATTTATTTAAAATTTTTTATTGAATATCCTCTAATTTGTTGATAGCTTGGCTATGTATAAAATGCCAGGTTAGAAATCATTTCCCTTATGATAGAGAAGTCCAGTGAATTCCTTTCTGATGTCCTTTTGTCTTTTTTTTACTCTGGGAACATCTAAGAACTTCTGTTTCAGGTGTTGTGAAATTTCAAAGTAATATGTCTAATTGTGGATCTTTTCTTTTATACAGTATTTCACAAGTCTTCTCAATTTATTTCACGGTCTGCAATTTGAGTTGTGTTTTTTCTCTTTTGTTCCTTTGGCAGTTCTTTTTAATGTTTTATCTGCTTTCTCTGTAATTGCTATTCTTTGAATACTAATTTCCAAGTTTAATTCCTTAATGTATCTCTAATTTCATATGTTTTGTTTGAGATTTGATGTTTTCTTAACCATTAGGTTGAAACTACAATTATTTCTATGGGATTATTTTAATTTTGGTGTCGTATTTTTCATCCTCAGAACTCTTTTGTTCTCTGATTTTTTTAATAGAATCTTTCATGTTTCATAGTTTCATTTCTTATTCCTCTATAAAGATTAATCATAATTTTTAAAGTTTTATTTTTCTTTTTAGTCTTGATTTTCTTCTCCATAGATTGTCTTTTCTTATTGTTATTCTATACTCTCTTTCACTTTTGGTGTTCCTCTTTTGGTATCTTGAGGCTTTCATCAAATGTCTGGTCATCAATGATTTTCTGTTCATATTTTAAAATGAGGCAGGCACACACACACACAAACACAGAAAACCCTACTCAAAAGCTCTCTGAATGGGCAGGGCTTGTCAACTGATAAGCTTCATGATTGGGTAATCAGGTTGCCCTTGCCTGTCTTGTTTGAGGGCCTCCAAATGTCAGTATCCAGTGTTCCTTTCTCTCAGCCTTGTCCAGTTCCCCATCAAGGAATCCACCAATTTCCTCCCTGGGTGATATAAGTATTGTAGGAGGGGAGCGGGAGGGGTATATGGCCGTCCCACTATTCAATATAGTCACTGTCACTCTCACTGTTCTAAGCATGGTGCACACTCCTTTCAGTAGCTGTACATGAACTCTTTTCTTTAATGCTTGTTTGTTTCAGCTTCTTCAAAGTAAAAGCAACCTCTGTGTGGTGGGCACAGGGCAGCCAACTGGTGTGATGGGGAAGGTATCCAGGAGTCAACCTGCAATTGTTAAATCCTGTTTTAGGGGTTGTTTAAAGCCAATCCTGCTTGCTGATTACTCTGCATCCCCACTTTTACTCTTCGTTCACTGTGTATCACTACTCTTAGAACAGGACTTGACACATATTAAGCACTCACTAAATATTTGTTGAATTAATGAAATAAATGACTTTAAAAATGCTCAGCAATCAGAGGCAACAGTTATAATGTATTATTGTAGACTCCTACTTGATAGGTCCAGAGTTCAGCTTCTCAGATAGACTACTTCAATTACCACTCCTCTACCCAGAGTAATTTCTCCTTACTGCTCTTTGATCTTTTCTTGTTCTTCCTGTCTTTGGGGATTTATAGCCTATTTATTCCTTTGCTGTCATTTCTGTAGGCACTGGAGATAGGAGAGATGGAGAGTAATATGTATTTAATCTGCCACATAGATACATAGATTTTCTGCTTTAATTTTGTCATAATTATGTATATATTTAAATATTTCAAGCATCGATAAAATATAGAAAATAACATACGTATCCACATCTTTGAAAAGTCTTATCATAGTCATCTTTGCTTTGGATTTCTCTCTCTTTCTCTCCCTCTTTTATTTATAAAGAACCAAAAATCACACAGATGTATAGTTAAAGTCTCTTAACATTCTTCAATTTCAGTCTTTTCCATCACTCCTCAGAGGCAGATACTCTAAACTCACTTGGTATAACTTATTCCCATCCATGTTTATATCTTAATGTCCATGTATATACCCCTAAGTAATTTGTGATTTTATCTTGCTTGTTTGAAAGTCTGTGTAAGTAGTGTCATGCTGTATTTATTGTTCCATAAATTTTTTTCACTGAACATATTTTAGTGATGTATACATGTTGATGCACTCATTTTAACAGCTGTAAGGCATTCTGTGGGTATATTCTATATCCTTTATTTATTTTTTAGATTTTTTTTGATGTGGACCATTTTTTTTTGTTGGAGTATAATTGTTTTACAATGTTGGGCTAGTTTCTGCTGTACAACGAAGTGAATCAGCTATACGTATACATACATACCCTCCCTCTTGAACCTCCCTCCCATGCTCCCCATCCCACCCATCTAGGTCATCACAGAGCACCGAGCTGAGCTCCCTGTGCTATACCACAGGTTCCCACTAGATATCTGTTTTACATATTGTAGTGTATTTATGTCAAACCTAATTCATACCACCCTCCCCTTCCTGCCCTGTGTCCACATGTCTGTTCTCTACATCTGTGTCTCTATTCCTGCCCTGGAAATAGGTTCATCTGTATTATTTTCCTAGATTCAACATATATGCGTTAATATACGATATTTGTTTTCCTGACTTACTTCACTCTGTATGACAGACTCTACGTGCATCCACATCTCTACAAATGACCCAATTTCTTTTTTATGGCTGAGTAATATTTCAGTGTATATATGTACCACATCGTCTTTATGCATTCATCTGTTGATGATCATTTAGGTTGTTTCCATGAATTGGTTATTGTAAATAGTGCTGCAATGAACATTGGGGTAATGTGTCTTTTTGCATTATGGTTTTCTCTGGGTATATGCCCAGTAGTGGTATTGCTGGGTCATATGGTAGTTCTATTTTTAGTTTTTTAAGGAACCTCCATACTGTTCTCCATAGTGGCTGTCTCAATTTACATTCCCACCAACAGTGTAAGAGGGTTCCCTTTTCTCCACACCCGCTCCAGCATTTATTTTTTGTAGATTTTTTGATGATGGCTATTCTGACCAGTGTGAGGTGATAGCTCATTGTAGTTTTGATTTGCATTTCTCTAATGATTAGTGATGTTGAGCATCTTTTCATGTGCTCTTGGCCATCTGTATATCTTCTTTGGAGAAATGTCTATTTAGGTCTTCCACCCATTTTTTGATTGGGTTGTTTGTTTTTTTGATATTGAGCTTCATAAGCTGTTTGTATATTTTGGAGATTAATCCTTTGTCCATTGCTTTGTTTGCAAATATTTTCTCCCATTCAGAAAGTTGTCTTTTTGTCTTGTTTATGGTTTCCTTTGCTGGACAAAAGCCTTTAAGTTTAATTAGGTCTCATTTGTTTTTCTGGTCTTTTAATTTATTAATTTATTTATTTTTGGCTGCATTGGGTCTTCATTGCAGTGCGCAGGCTTCTCAATGTGGTGGCCTCTCTTTGTTGTGGAGCATGGGCTCTAGATGCTTGGGCTTCAGTAGTTGTGGCACACAGGCTCAGTAGTTGTCGTTTGTGGGCTCTAGAGCGCAGGCTCAGTAGTTGTGGCTCAGGGGCTTAGTTGCTCCATGGCATGTGGGATCTTCCCAGACCAGGGCTCAAACCTATGTCCCCTGCATTGGCAGGCAGATTCTTAACCACTGAGGCACCAGGCAAGTCTCAGGTCTCATTTGTTTATTTTTGTTTTTATTTTCATTTCTCTAGGAGCTGGGTCAAAAAAGATCTTGCTGTGATTTATGTCAAAGAGTATTCTTGCTATGTCTTATAGTGTCTGGTCTTACATTTAGGTCCTCAATCCATTTTGAGTTTATTTTTGTATATGGTGTTAGGTGTTCTAATTTCATTCTTCTATATGTAGCTGTCCAGTTTTCCCAGCACCTCTTATTGAAGGGGCTGTCTTTTTTCCATTGTACATTCTTGCCTCCTTTGTCATAGATTAGGTGACCATAGGTGCATGGGTTTATCTCTGAGCTTTCTATCCTGTTCCATTGATCTATATTTCTGTTTTTGTGCCAGTACCATATTGTCTTGATTACTGTAGCTTTGTAGTATAATCTGAAGTCAGGGAGTCTGATTCCTCCAGGTCCGTTTTTTTCCCTGAAGACTGCTTTTTGGCTATTCAGGGTCTTTTGTGTCTCCATACAAATTTTAAGATTTTTTGTTCTAGTTCTGTAAAAAAAAAAAAAAAAAAAAAACAAAAAGAAAGAAAAAAGAAAATGCCACTGGTAATCTGATAGGGATTGCATTGAATCTGTAGCTTGCTTTGGGTAGTATAGTCATTTTCACAGTATTGATTCTTCCAATCCAAGAACATGGTATATTTCTCCATCTGTTTGTGTCATCTTTGATTTCCTTCATCAGTGTTTTATAGTTTTCTGTGTACAGTTCTTTTGCCTCTTTAGGTAGGTTTATTCCTAGGTATTTTATTTTTGTTTCAATGGTGAATGGGATTGTTTCCTTAATTTCTCTTTCTGATCTTAGTTATTAGTGTATAGTAATGCAAGTGATTTCTCTGTATTAATTTTGAATCCTGCAACTTTACCAAATTCATTGATTAGCTCTAGTAGCTTTCTGGTGGCATCTTTAGGATTTTCTATGTATAGTATCATGTCATCTGCAAACAGTGACAGTTTTACTTTTTCTTTTCCCATATGTGTTCCTTTTATTTCTTTCTTGTCTGATTACCATGGCTAGGACTTGCAAAACTATTTTGAATAATAGTGGTGGGAGTGGACATCCTTGTCTAGTTCCTGATCTTAGAGGAAATGCTTTCAGTTTTTCACCATTGAGGATGATGCTTGCTGTGGGTTTGTCATATATGGCCTTTATTATGTTGAGGTAGGTACCCTCTATGCCCACTTTCTGGAGAGTTTTTATCATAAATGGGTGCTGAATTTTGTCAAAAGCTTTTTCTGCATCTATTGAGATGATCATATGGTTTTTATTCTTCAATTTGTTAATATAGTGTTTCACATTGTTTTGATTTGCATATATTGAAGAATCCTTGCATCCCTGGGATAAATCCCACTTGATCATGGTGTATCATGCTTTTAATGTGTTGTTGGATTCTGTTTGCTAGTATTTTGTTGAGGATTTTTGCATCTATATTCATCAGTGTTATTGGTCTGTAATTTTCCTTTTTTATGATATGTCTTGTCTGGTTTTGGTATCAGGGTGATGGTGGCCTCATAGAATGAGTTTGGGAGCGTTCCTCCCTCTGCTATATTTTGGAAGAGTTTGAGGAGGATGGGTGTTAGCTCTTCTCTAAATGTTTGATAGAATTCACCTGTGAAGCCATCTGGTCCTGGGCTTTTGTTTGTTGGCTGATTTTTAATCACAGTTTCAGTTTCATTACTTATGATTGGTCTGTTCATATTTTCTATTTCTTCCTGATTCAGTCTGGAATGTTTTACCTTTCCACGAATTTGTTTATTTATTCCAGGTTGTCCATTTTATTGGCATAGAGTTGCTTGTAGTAGTCTCTTATGATCCTTTGTATTTCTGAGGTGTCAGTTGTAATTTCTCCTTTTTCATTTCTGATTTTATTGATTTGAGTCCTCTCCTTCATTTTCTTGATGAATCTGGTAAAAGGTTTATCAATTTTGTTTATCTTCTCAAGAACCAACTTTTAGTTTTATTGCTCTTTGCTATTGTTTTCTTTGTTTCTATTTCATTTATTTCTGCTCTGATCTTTATGATTTCTTTCCTTCTACTAACTTTGCTTTTTTTTTGTTCTTCTCTCTCTAGTTGCTTTAGGTGTAATGTTAGGTTGTTTATTTGAGGTTTTTCTTGTTTCTTGAGGTGAGATTGAATTGCTATAAACTTTCCTCTTAGAACTGCTTTTGCTGTGTCCCACAGGTTTTGGGTCATCGTGCTTTTGGTGTCATCTGTTTCTATGGTTTTTTAAATTCCCTCTTTGATATATTCAGTGATCTCATGGTTATTTAGTAGTGTATTGTTTAGCCTCCGTGTGTTTGTGTTTTTTAGTTTTTTTCCTGTAATCGATTTCTAATCTCAGAGCGTTGTGGTCGGAAAAGATGCTTGATATGATTTCAATTTTCTTAAATTTACCAAGGATTGCTTTGTGACCCAAGATGTGATCTATCTTGGTGAATGTTCCATGTACGCTTGAGAAAGTGTATTCTGCTGCTTTTGGGTAGAATGTCTTATAAGTATCAATTAAATCTATCTTGTGTATAGTGTCATTTAAAGCTTGTGCTTCCTTATTTATTTTCTGTCTGGATGATCTGCCCATTGGTGTAAGTGGGGTGTTAATGTCCCCCACTCTTATGTTACCGTTGATTTCCCCTTTTATGGCTGTTAGCATTTGCCTTATGTATTGACATGCTCCTATGTTGGGTGCATAAGTATTTATACTTGTTATATCTTCTTGGATTGATCCCTTGATCATTATGTAGTGTCCTTCCTTGTCTCTTGTAACATTCTTGATTTTAAAGTCTATTTTATCTGATATGGGTATTGCTACTCCTGCTTTCTTTTGATTTACATTTGCATGGAATATCTTTTTCCATCCCCTCACTTTCAGTCTCTATGTGTCCCTAGGTCTGAAGTGGGTCTCTTGTAGACAGCATATATATGGGTCTTATTTTTGTATCCATTCAGCCAGTTTGTGTCTTTTGGTTGGAGCATTTAATCCATTCACGTTTAAGGTAATTATTGATATGTATATTCCTATGACCATTTTCTTAATTGTTTTGGGTTTGTTTTTGTGGGTCTTTTTCTTCTCTTGTGTTTCCTGCCTAGAGCAGTTCCTTTAGCATTTGTTGTAAAGCTGCTTTGGTGGTGCTGAATTCTCTTAGCTTTTGCTTGTCTGTAAAGCTTTTGATTTCTCTGTTGATACTGAATGAAATCCTTGCTGGGTAGAGTAATCTTTGTTGTAGGTTCTTCCCTTTCATCACTTTAAATATATCCTGCCATTCCCTTCTGGCCTGCAGAGTTTTTGCTGAAAAATTAGCTGATAGCCTTATGGGGATTCCCTTGTATGTTATTTGTTTCTTTTTCCTTGCTGCTTTTAATATTTTTTCTTTGAATTTAATTTTTGTTAGTTTGATTAATATGTGTCTTGGTGTGTTTCTCCTAGGGTTTACCCTGTTTGGGACTCTCTGTGCTTCCTGCACTTGGGTAGCTATGTCCTTTCCCATGTTAGGGAAGTTTTCGACTATAATCTCTTCAAATATTTTTTCAGTTCCTTTCTCTTTCTTCTCTTCTTCTGGGACCCATATAATTCGAATGTTGGTGCATTTAGTTGTTGTCCCCGAGGTCTCTGAGACTGACCTCACTTCTTTTCATTCTTTTTTCTTTATTCTGCTCCTTGGCTATTATTTCCACCATTCTATCTTCCAGGTCACTTATTCGTTCTTCTGCCTCAGTTATTCTGCTATTGATTCCTTCTAGAGTATTTTTCATTTCAGTTATTGTGTTGTTCATCACTGTTTCTTTGTTCTTTAGTTCTTCTACATCTTTGTTAAACATTCCTTGTATTTTCTCGATACATACCTCCATTCTATTTCCGAGATTTTGGATCATCTTTACTATCATTACTCTGAATTCTTTTTCAGGTGGGTTTCCTATTTTGTCTTCATTTGTTTGGTCTTGTAGGTTTTTGCCTTGCTCCTTTATCTGTAACATAATTTTCTGTTGTCTTTTTTTTTTTTTTGATCAGTGGGGCTGTGTTCCTATCTTACTGGTTGTTTAAGCTGAAGCATTCAACCCTGGAGTTTGCAGGCAGTTGGGTTGAGCTGGGTTTTGCTGCCACGATGAGGACCTCCAGGGGACCCCACTCCAATTAATATTCCCTGGGGTCTGAGGTTCTCTGTTAGTCCAGCGGTTTGGACTCGGCACTCCCACCACAGGCGCTCAGGCCCAACCCCTGGCCTAGTCGCTTGGGGGTTCCTCTCATCCCCTTAGGTGTCCAAGGTCCCCCACCAGCACTTGGTAGGTGCCCTAGTTGTCTGATGTGGACTATTTCTAAAGTCTTTTATGAATTTGTTACAATATATGTATATATTTTTTTTAATGTTTTGGTTTTTTGGCCATGAGGCATGTGGGAACTTACCTCCCCAACCAGGGATCGAACCCACACCCCCTGCATTGGAAAGCAAAGTCTTAACCACTGGACCACCAGGGAAGTCCCCTGTATCCTTTATTTTTGTCTTAGATTAAAAGCTATCATGCAGCACAAATCAAGTCCTTAAAGCTCATTGCATTCCACCACTACAAAGAAGCAGCATAGTTTTAAGAGCCTGGACCTTGGTGTCAAGTAGATCTGGATTCAAATCTAGAATCTTTTGTTTACTAGCTCTGTAATTTAGGGCAAGTTACTTAACCTCTTGGGTTTTGGTATCATCATTTATAAAGTTCAAATACTAAGTAGTGCAGATCCTGTCATTGTGAGTATTAACTAAATATGTAGATTTCAGTACAGTATTTTACAATATTATGTAGTCAAATAATGGAGCTGCTATTATTATCATATTATATGGCCAACAATTCATTGACTCAAAATCTTAGAATTATTTTAGTTGAATTCTCTTTACAAAATCCCCTCCAGGTAGTAGTCTGGCCTCTGTATGAACACCTTCAGTGACTTGAAATTCTGAGAGTTCATCCTAGTTCTAAACAGCTCTGTAAAAATTATGCTCACTATAAGGAATTAAAAAACAAAACAAACAGACAAACAAAACCTCTCCCTGGAGTTTCTGCAGAATTGGTCCTATTTCTACCACTTGGGACCAGGCAGAACAAATCTAATCCCTATTCCATATGACAGACTTTGAAATATTTGAAGACAAATATCAAGTCCCCTTGAGTCTAATTATATTGAAAATGGAAAAAAAAAAAAAAGAATAGAAAGAAAAGGAGGAGAATTGGTTCATGTCAGTGATAGATGAAGCCTCACACCTTGAAACAGGTAGAAGAAGAGATGAGTACCTTAGAACTTCCCCTCTACTAGTTGCTCCAAAATGAAAAGCTGTCTCCAGAACCTCCCTTTGAGGAAATCTTGTAAGCATTATTGAAATTCTTTGTTACTACCTTTTGGAGACTTACCTTGACGGTAATAACATAAGTGCTACCAAATGGACTGGGAAATAATCTTTAAACATATCTTATTACCGGAATGTTTATTGTCATCTATTATACTTTAAGCCTGAAATGGATAATAATAGGAGATGCTCTGTTTTTACAAGGCAATAATGTGGTGTCTGAGCAGTCAAACTTTATTGTGAGGGAGATAGCAGAGTAGGTTAGCCCAAAGCCTGCCTCTCTGACAAATATAGACCTGCTAACCCTCTAGAGGTGTGATCAGTCTCAGAAAGTTTTGTTAACAGATTTAGTTCTTCTTCCTACTTCCCTACTTGAGTTTCTGACTTTTATTCCAGGTATCGTGTTCGAAACATGCACACCTATCATCATATCTTCAACTGAAACCACTTTTAAAACTACCCACTTAGATAAAAATGTGGAGATATGAAGACTTCTGACTGAACCCTAGGACTGCTCCTGTCCCCCAGCTCTCAGCAGATTCTCAGCCTGTAGTTTCTCCTTTCAGATTTCAATGCATCTGATTGTGTCTTTTTGACAGGTTGTCCCTCCTTAGGGTCTATAATGAGAAGCTAAGGCGGGAGGTGTAAACTATAGCCCTTGGGCCAAATCCAGCTGGTTACCTGCTTATGCACAACTTGAGCTAAGAATAGTTTCTTTACTTTTTATTTATTTTTTTAAGGTTTAAACATTTTACTTACATATTTATTTATTTATTGAAGTATAGTTGGCTTACAATGTTGTGTTAATTTCTGCCATACAGCAAAGTGATTCAGTTATATATATATGTACATATATATACATTGCTTTTCATATTCTTTTCCATTATGTTTTATCACAGGTATTGAATATAGTTCCCTGTTCTGTATAGTAGGACCTTGTTATTTATCCATCCTATATATAATAGTTTATATCTGCTAATCCCAAACTTCCAGTCCATTCCTCCCCTACTTCCCCTCCCCTTTGGCAACTAGAAGTCTCTTCTCTATGTCTGTGAGTCTGTTTCCGTTTTGTAGATAAATTCATTTGTATCATATTTTAGATTCCACATATAAGTGATATCATATGGTATTTGTCTTTCTCTGTTTGACTTAGTTCACTTAGTATGATAATCTCTAGGTCCATCCATGTTGCTGCAAATGGCATTATTTCATTCTTTTTTAACTTTAAAAAATTTTATTTATCTGTTTTTATTTTCGGCTGCGTCGGGTCTTCGTCGCAGCATGGGGGATATTTTGCTGCAGCGTGTGGGCTCTTCATTGTGGCACGCGGGCTTCTCTCTAGTTGTGGCATGTGGGTTTTCTCTCTCTAGTTGTGGTGCACGGGCTCCAGAGCACATGGGCTCTGTAGTTTGGGGTGTGCAGGCTCAGTAGTTGTGGCACATGGGCTTAGTTACCCCTCAGCATGTGGGATCTTAGTTCCCCCACCAGGGATAGAACCTGAATTGGAAGGTGGATTCTTTACCACTGGACCACCAGGGAAGTCCCATTTTGTTCTTTTTTATGGCTGAGTAGTACTCCATTGTATATATATGTACCACATCTTCTTTATCCATTCATCTGTCATCGGACATTTAGGTTGTTTCCATGTCTCAGCTATTGTGAATAGTGCTGGTATGGACATAAGGGTGCATGTATCATTTTGAATGAGTGTTTTGTCCAGATAATATGCCCAGGAATGGGACTGCTGGCTCATGTGGAAACTCTATTTTTAGATATTTGAGGAACCTCCATACTGTTTTCCACAGTGGCTACACCAACTTATATTCCCACCAACCGTGTGGGAGGGTTCCCTTTTCTCCACACCCTCTCCAGCATTTGTTATTTGTAGACTTTTTAATGATGGCCATTCTGACTGGTGTGAGGTGGTACCTCACTGTAGTTCTGATTTGCACTTTTCTAATAATTAGTGATGTTGAGCATAAGAATAGTTTTTAAATTTTTAAATGGTTGCAAAAATTTTTTTAAATCATTCTTATGTGATTCATAAAAATTATATGGAAATCAAGTTTCAGTGTCCATAAATAAAGTTTTATTGCAACACAGCCACACTCACTTGTTTAAACATGGTCTGTGACTGCTTTCTTGTTACATGGCAGAGTTGAGTAGTTTTAGCAGAGACCTTGTAGCCTACAAAACCTGATGTTTACCCTCTGATTTACCAAAATGGTTTGCTCATCCCTGGACTAGGGAATGAAGATCTGGTTAGTGAGAGGAGTCAAAAATCTCGATCTAAAGGAAAAGAGAAAAAAAAATCTGAGTGGTGCCTTGGGAGGGAGGGACTTACCCAAAACAAAAAAAGTGTCAACAAAGAGAGCATGACACTATTTGCATGTTTCAATGAAAGTCATGAATAAAAAATGACCAGAATCTTTAAAGATTCCTTAAAAGCTTATCTCAAGTTTAAGCAGCTCTATGAAAATTATGGTCCCTAAAAGGAATAATAATTTTAAAAAGTCTCCCTGTATTTTCTGCAGAATTTATCCTATTTCTACCTCTTAGGACCAAGTAGAACAAGTCTAATCCCTCTTCCATATAACAGAGTTTCAAATATTTGAAGACAAATCTCAAGTCCCCCTGAGTCTAATTATATTGAAAATGGGGGGAAAATAGGAAAGAAAGAAAAGGAGGGGAATTGTACATGTCAGTGATGAATGAAGCCTCACACATTGAAACAGACCCCCTCCCCCACCACAGGCTCACCACTTTATATTAACTATGAAAAACAATCCTCAAATTCAGGATTGGCAACTGCTTAGATTTAGACAAGGATGGAGATAGGAGACTTGTATTTTTCCCTAGTGGCTTCAGATGTTGAGTTATTGATGTTGGTGACAAAGAAGGGATACAGGCCTGTCAATCATTTTCTGTCCTTCAGTGCAGAAATAGCTGATCTTTTCTTCACGGTGAAATGTGGAGTAAGTCTTTCCAGAAGCACACATACTATTTGTTTTAATGCAGTGGCTCTTAGATTTTATTGCTCCTAAAGATCTCAGGGTAAGGTTGTGGAAATGCAAGATCAGTATGATTATTAATCTCTAGTATTCATTCTAAAGTGATTGTGAGATTCAATCTGAGGTGTAAGACCCAGAAACCTACATTTTTAATAAACACTCTAAGTGATTCTACTTCAGAGGCCTCATACTTTGAAAACTACTGCTAAATTGCCTAGATGAAGAAAACAAATTTAAGTTGCACCCTGCTTCCAAACTCACTGCCTATAAACTTTTGTATTAAAATGTCCCTAGGTACATTTTAACATGGTTACTCAGACTAAAACCTTGGGGTCATCACTGATTTCTTCCTTTTCTTTCCCAACATCCATCCATTGTATAAGCATGTTCTGCCAGCTGTACCTTCAGAATATATCCATAATTCAAACTCTTCTCATCACACGTAAGCAACCACTTTGAACCAACCCACAATCATCTCCACTCCCCATCCTGCAACTAAGTGGTAATTGTCTTGCATCTACCTTTTTGTCCCTACAACATATTCTCAAGCCACGCCAACACTGCTCAAATCCCTCAAGTGTCTTCACACTTCACATGATTACAAGCCCAAACCTTGTGAGATCATATCTGATCCACCCCCTGACTTCTCTGAGCTCATCTCCTCCTACTCCCTTACTCAGACTGCTCCAAGCCACACAGACTTCCTTGCTGTCCTTTGAATAGACCAGCATACTTCCACCTCAAGACTTTGGAACTGAAGTTTCCCCTGTCTTCAGTCCTCTTCTCTCAGGGATGATCTTGATTCACTTGTCACCTCCTTGAGCTCTTTAGTCAAAAGTTGCCTTCTCAGTGAGACCCTGCCTGACAACCATATTTAAAAATACAACTCGAATCTCACCCCCAGAAATCCCATTCCTCTTTCCTGTGTGTAACTTACTCTATATTTAGTTTGTATTCTTTGTCTCCCCCTCCAAAAGAATGAAACCTCTGTGAGAGTGGGGTACTTAGCTTTTATTTATCATTGTAGTCCACTGCTTAATATAGTGTTTCCCTGATAGTAGGCAATAATAAATATCTTAAATATTTTTAAAATATATCTTTTAAAATAAATAAACCCAACATTTGGGTAAAGTAGTGAGCCAGTAAAAGGCACAATTAAATGGTAAGTTGTGTTTCCTTTTTTTGCCAACATTGTAAAGGATGATAAAAAGAAATGATAGTTTGTGCCCATAAAAGACAGAAGAGAAGTATTAACCTCTTTCAGGGATGATAATAAATGTAGAGTTGACCTTCGCATTTTATATAATTTTTCACTTATGATGTTGTCAAAATACGTTCATATTGATAATCCTTCCCAAAGTATTTGGATTTTGAGAGCAGTGATGCTAGGAGAAGAGATCATCTCTGTTTTTCTGGGCATTTTAACCAAATTATTTAACCCTAGGTATCAGCAAAGATGAAGGAACAAGTATGGGTCACTTAGAATTTTTTACCTGCATGTCTAACAATAATTTGGTCTAAAAATATTCATTTCAGATCTTTTATCATTGACAGTAAGTATGCAGTTCTCATTCTGTTAAAATACCTGCATAGCATTTACTAGAATATAAAGTTATTTTTCACATGCAATATTTCTTTTGATCCCTGCTGTAGACATATATGGGAAGTGGGACAGGATATTCATGATGCTGATTTTACAGATGCGGAAATTGAGACTCAAAATGTAAAATGAATTGTCTGATACTCTACTGGTAGGCCTGAGAGCTAGGAGTAGAATTTTCTTCAGATAGTGCCTTTTTTTTAATTGAAGTATAGTTGATTTACAATGTTGTGTAGTTAGTGCCTTCTTAATCTACTCTGGGCTCTGTCCATTTAACTTCACAGCATCTCATCCATGGCTGGACACCAAACACTCACCTTTTTTGAAAGGAAATATAGATTGAATTTTTCTCTGAGCTTAAAGAAACCAAGGTTATTTGATACAAATCATTTAATTGTTTGTAAAGGTGCCTCCAGGTTTTAAAAGTGATCTTTATAAGACTGAACAAAATAGAACTCATCCCCATCAGTTTTAAGGATGCATTTTTAATTAGTTATAGAGGAACTTAGTTAAATCAAGCATTCAGAGGCAAGAATAAAAATGTTAAAAAGGTTGCCATGGGTTTATCACATGTTTGGAGATAAGAAATTTTGCAAAATGCAAAGAAATGGGTTGATAGATGAGAAAAAATAAAAGATAATCTGGACTAAATTAAGATGGAGGACCCAATGTATTTCATATATTTCTTTAGAAAAGTGAATCCAAAATGTGAACTGTGAGATGTTACTACATGCTCATTAAATGGGAGTTAGTAGTGATATATATTTGGAAAATGTTGTAGACAATAGCCTTGGCTGAGTGATTAAAAATGCACATTAGCATAACTTCTTTCTTCA
This sequence comes from Balaenoptera physalus, assembly GCF_965194825.1. Taxonomy (NCBI): domain Eukaryota; kingdom Metazoa; phylum Chordata; class Mammalia; order Artiodactyla; family Balaenopteridae; genus Balaenoptera; species Balaenoptera physalus. The sequence goes on from NC_138902.1 coordinate 16,785,584, forward strand.
AGTTCCCTACTTACAAAATGTGAGCAAAACTTCATTGGTTGCTAGGGGATTAAATGCGTGAATCCACGTAAAGTGCCTAGCACATTGAAAGTATTCAGAAAGTGTTGATTACTATTATTATGCAAAAACCTTTGAGAGGTCTCACAATAAAGAAATGTCTAAATGTGATGAACTCAGCTTTTCCCAAACATGGCTAACCATAGGGTCAGTACCTAATAACAGCATAGAAGTTTGGAAAGTGCTACTGTAGAAAATCCAGTGGGTCCTAAGGACTAGAGGCATGAAAAACAGTATGACAGCCTCTCCTGAATAACATGCTTATTATATATTTATCAATGCTAATCTTCCTGTTTGAAAGGTCTCCCTCCTTTATGTTTTTAATTATTTTTTTATTGAAGTACGGTTGATTTACAATATCATGTTAGTTTCAGATGTACAACACAGTGATTCAGATATACAGTTTTTTTCAGATTCTTTTACCTTATAGGTTATTACAAAATATTGAGTATAGTTTCCTGTGCTATACAGTAGGTCCTTGTTGATTATCTATTTTATATGTAGTAATGTGTATATGTTAGTCCCCACCTCCTAATTTACCCCCCACCCCCCATGCCTTCCCCATTTGGTAACCGTAAGTTTGGTTTCTATGTCTGTGAGTCTCTTTCTGTTTTGTGAATAAGTTCATGTGTATTTTTTTATTCCACATATTGATATAAGTGCTATCATATGATATTTGTCTTTCTCTGTCTGGCTTACTTCACTTAGTATGATAATCTCTAGGTCTATCCATGTTGCTGCAAATGGCATTATTTCATTCTTTTTAACGACTAACATTCCATTGTGTATATGTACCACATCTTCATCCAGTCATCTGTCAGTGGACATCTAGGTTGCTTCCATGTCTCCCCTCCTTTATTTTTTTTTCCCTCCTTTATTTTTTGTCTCACAAATTCTTACTCATCTCTGATGGAGTAATTGAAACTATGACCCAAATTCTCCACCCCTTTCTGTATCCACACTCTTTGCACTGTGATTTTGCAGCAATTCTCATCAAGAGGTGGATTCTATTTCCCTATCTCTTGAATGGGCTGGTCTTGTGAGTTACGTTGGCCATGAGAATATTATAGAAATGGTGGTGTTTCAAGACTGGGTCTCCAAAGACTTGACATGCTTCTCTTCCTCTGCCTTTACTGTGAGACATAGCCAGCCTCACCTATTGGATCATGAGACACATGGAGCAGAGTTTAGTTGGTTCTATTCTAGCCAAGGCCCAGACATGTCAGGAGTCCAGTCTGGAAGAGCCAGCCCAGCTAACCTCCCTGCTAACTGCACATACATGAATGAGTCCAGCTGAGATCAGCCAAGCCGGGATCAGGTCAGTAGGACCCCCCAGCTGACCCATAAACTTGGAAGAATAAGAAATGTTTATTTTAAGCCACAAATTATAGGGATTTTACCAAGTATTATTGAAAGAGCTATATTAATACACCATCTTTAAATCTTAGCCCAGTGGCAACTTGACCATGTAATGTTCCCTCACACAACACACCCTGGTCTCCTCCCCAATTCTCCCTTAACAATCTACACTCACCTCTTTCATTTGATGGTATGATAATCTTCTGGATTATCAGAGAGTGTGAGCTTCTCGAAGGTCGAGTCAATGTCTTTCATGTATGAATGCCCAACTTGTAGAAGAGGGGTTGGCACATACAGATGACAGTGCCCAGGTAACTCTTTGATGTTGAAATTGTGAACACTGTCATGTTTTTAAGGCCCTTGTGTTGTTTGAAAACCAGAAAATGGGTCATCTCACTGATGGAGCATCTATTCTATGCCATATTACTATCATTTTAAACAAAATGTTATTTGTCTTCAGGATAGCTATCCTTTTAATATGGATTTGCCTCATTCTTTCTCTCCTCAAACCATTCTATATGGGTGGAAAATGGGACCTTAGTAGAGTGTTTTTTTTTTTTAAGCTCATTGTATTAAGCCTTAACGTTTATATTTGAAAACAAATTTCATTTCACTTATTTCAGGGATAGTTTAAGACATGGTTTTTTTTTTCTTAAATAGCTTTCAGGTATCAGAACGACACTAAAGTTGAGTACATCTTTGGCCCTTGTTGTTACTTTACTATGTTTATGCAGTTGGTCCTCTGTATCTGTGGGTTCCCCAACTGTGGATTCACTCAATCAAGGATTGAAAAAGCTCCAAAAACCAAAACTTGAATTTGCTGCACACCAGCAACTACTTACATAGTATTTACATTGTGCAGTTGACCCTTGCATAACGAGAGGCTCAGGGGCTCAGTTGAAAATGTTTAACTTATAGCCGGCCCTCTGCATCCATGGTTCTTCTGCATTCACGGGTTCAACCAATCATGGATCACCTAGTACTGTAGCATTTACTACTGAACAAAAACCATGAATTAAGTGGGAGCCACACAGTACAAACCCATATTGTCCAAGGGTCAACTGTATAGATATTATAAGTAAGCTAGAGATGATTTAAAGAAGAGTGCTCGTAGGTTATATGCAAGTACTACGCCATCTTATATATGGGACTTGAGCATCCACAAATTTTTGGTATCTCCGGAGGTCCTAGAACCAAGCCCCATGGATACTGAGGGACAACTTTAAAATGAACACTCTAGGACATCTCTGTTCAGAGCCTGAACTCGCCAGTGACAGGTAGAGATGCTTTTATCACTACACTATTTCTTGAACATTTACTTTGTGTCCAATGAGCTTGATATGATCATCTCCTTTTAATGATAGTTTCTTGGCCAAGGTCATGTATCCAGAGAATGGCAGAATCCGGATTATTCCCCCAGACTGTGCTGATCTCAAACACATCTTGTTAACTACTATGCATACTGCCTCTCTAAAATAAGACAAAACCTAACACTCATTGGTTGCTTACCAAGTATTATGTAGTGCGCTAAGGGCTTTACATGTATTTTTTTTTCCCTGTTTAATCTTCAGACTTTGGAAAGAATCTAAACTTCTATTATCATCGCTGTATTATAGATAAAGTAGAAATGCCAAGTGTCTTGCTTGATATCAAATGCTAACTGGTAGAGTGAGAATTTGATCACGGACTCTGTTATCTATAGAAAATGCTAAATAAATATTTTTTAAATTAATGAGTAACCCCTATCAGAGTAAGTTTGATCAAATTCTAACAAATGAATGTTGGCTACATCAAACAAACCTAGATTAGCCCAAAGTAGCTTTAATCCACTCAGAATTAGTTCTTAACCAGATAAAACATTTTTATAATTTTTAAAAATTATTTGGAACAGTTTATTACAGGTTGAAGCTGATCTATTGAATTTTCATCAGGATGAGCTAGTTATATCTGGATCTTTATGCCAGCCCACAGCCTTCACCTAGTTAAAACTTGTTCTGACCAACTCAAATTGGATTTATTTGCTCTAATGATACAAGTAATTCTGAAATTTTTGGTGGTGTTCTGCCTAATCATACTGATTTACCTAGGTTAAGTTAATTAGAATCACTTATCGTTCTATCAGTAACTTAAATACATTTTAATCAGCTTGAAAGCGCTGCCTACCTCAAAATGTCAGAAAGAACAGTTGAAACCACTCAGAGCCACTTGTGAATATTCATACCCATTCCTGCTAAGTCCCATCAGATGATCCCCCAAAAGTTGAGGAAATGTTGCCTGTACTCTTCCCCTCTTAGAGCTCCATCATATACACTAGCTCCATCATACACATAAAGGTTTTCAGAAATCTAGAGTAGAGAATGATATTTCATTTTATTCTGTAGATTTCCAACTTGGGGGAAAAAACCTGTTACCTTTCTGTGAAAATGGTTTAAAAAACCAAATTTGGAAAACACTTGGTTTAAGCCAACTTTTGACCTTTTCATTGATAACCAACTAGTTGAAGCAGATCAGAAACCATCTTCTAGTAAATCATACTGTTTAAAATGGCTCCAACGAGTTGTAAGTAGTTATGATCGAATTCTTGGGAACCTTTGGCATTTGAAAAACCATTCAAAACACATTCAGTCTGTGAAGATTATTTGAAATGTGCAGCATTGTACTTATTTTCTTAACGTTTTCCCATGGAGAGGCAGAACACTTTCTAGAGTGTCTGTAAAAATAATGCAGGCATTTTGAGGAAAAAGATGAATGGTATCCCACTCATGGTATGGCGGGTATCTCAGAGTATACTAAACTATATCCCAAGGATAGTGGTATGTGTGTGTGTCGGAGTGGAGTAGGAATATTTAGAAGATCATCTCAAAAAAAAAAAAAAATCATATCTTTGCTTCCATTTGCCTCATTTTAAACTCCTTCTTGAGGACAGAAGGAGAAATTAGGTTCAATATATAGCAGGTATTAGGAAATTGACCTTGATGTGAAGGGCACTCCAGCCCCTGGCCGACTGTGGCAGGAGGTGTGTAGAGGGGATCCTCGTTGGCAGTTCAAAGTTCCACTCGTGGAGTATCCTAAAACGTCAATAAAAGACTCTTTATTCATAAATAACTGATATGCAGTAATTTATGTCTGTACATTTATCTTGAAAAGTCTGTAATCATCCAGGTTTTTTGCAAACCCTACATAAAACATCCAAACCGTCCATTTTTGTTCAATACAATATAACACAGCTGTTTGGCATTACCAAATATATATGTATATATATTTATAGATATGTACATGTGCTGAAAAAGAAGCCAGTGCAGCCTTTTCTAAGAAGTCCATCCAAGTATTTACTGTACAACATTCAGAATTTACATTGATAATACAAGGCACAAAAAGTGTGGTATGAAGCCAAGGCCATGCTTTATTCAAACTCTCTCCTCTGGCTTGTTCACTCCTTCAGCTTCACGTCAAATTAAGTATTCAGTTCTGCTTTTTTTTTTTTTTCGGCTTTGAACACATCAAATGAGAGTTGAGGGTGGAATGGGTTTGAGATATGAGTCACTTGAAAGAACCACCCTCCCCATCCCCAACACACACACACACACACACACACACACACACACACACACACACACACACACACACACACACACTTCCCAAAATAAACAGAACAAAATGAAGTCTGTTTTTAAAATTCTTCCATACAGAAATGGAGGTAAAGCATTACTCATATATATATGTATATTTTTTGGAGTTTGGGTCAGGAGAATCAGCCAGTTTTCCTCTAACTGCTTATATTTGCAATATTTCTAGGTCGAGACTTACTGGATTGCATGCACCAATTAGATACAATTCTGAAGAATGGGAAATGTTAAGTCAGTCTTTATTCCAATTTAGAAAGGGAGAATACTGTTTTCCTTACTGGAAAATTCCCACAGATGGAGTGTTTCCCACCTTCTTATAGAGAAGTTTTGAATGGGAGCGGCCAGCATCATCTAGGGCAGGCCTTGGAAGGTGTTTCTGATGGAAATATTTTAGTCACCCTCTGTTAAGGCTTAAATGGAAGCCTCCTGCTAAGGGGTGAATCTCCCTTCAGTATCATCAGAGCTGCTAATGGAGGGATATTAGAATTATTAGATCTATTTCTGATTGCAATATCTGTTCCAGTAATGGGACAGCAGGCATGATATTCTGCTTACAAACTCCCCTCAAATATCATGATTCAATAGAATCACAGTCAAGTTTCTATCCTATATATCCAATTTTAATGGAATTGTATAATTCGTCCATTTTGGATGTAAGTAATGCTTGAGATAGGGAAATACCTTTGGGGTGAGTACAATTTGAAGCAAAAGGACATTTTCACTGTAATCATGCCTTTTGTAAAATTATTTATCACGCATTTCCATTCATGCAAAGAACTACATTACCAAATTTAGGTATATATTTTCTAATTCAACTTTTTTTTGGGGAAAAAAAAGTACCCCTTGCCGAACTCAATAATAGGGATGGGGGGAGGAAATTTTTAAGCTTAGGCCTAAACATGAAGCTTACTGCCTTTTTCATCTTTGGGTTCAGATGGAGGGTGGGTTCTAAGACTTAGAGTTTAGTGTTACTGTCTTAAATCCACCTCGTGAAGACATTCCAAATCCATGATCTTCACAGAAAAAGGAAAAATCAAAGTAGCTGCTTCAAAAACCACAATTATTCTATGTGAGTTAAATTTCCTACTTCAGATCACAGTACTACACACTAGTGACTAACGGCCAGGTCTGATTTCCATCCCCTTTTCTCTTTTGAAAAAAATCACAGCATACAAATTGCCATCTCGATTTTGTTGATGAGACTGGAGCTGGGGATGTGAGGAGTCCATGGTAGACACTGGCTCTCCTAGAATTACTTTTGCAAAAAAACACCACATGCTGTCAACACAGCCAAACAGCTTTATAACTGCAGCTTTTGAAAGAGTTTGGAAAGTAAAAACACAAAATATGCAACACATCTAAGATTAGTAACATTTTCACTTTGTGACATTTGACAAAATACATTTTTGCTTGTAGTTCAGGAAAATTCTATGCAGACGAAACAGTGGAAACGGCGGAAACGGTGGCCATTCAGCGTTTGGCTAAAGCATCGATTTTGCAAATACAGTGCTATGGTAGCTAACACCAGAGGGATAAGAAAATGTGTCACTATCTGTAGGACAGTATATTTTGTTCTCCCATTTGCTGTGGATGTCACCCCCTAGTCCAGTCAATGGGAGTTACCAAGGATTCAGAACTCTGCAATGTTTCATGAGGAAACTTAATGAAAATGAGCCACACAATGGGCCAGAAAAGCACGTTTCTCAGCTCCTTCAGGGTTCCTGTGACCTTCAGGGTTCTGGAACAAAGACCCTCGAGAGAACTTCACCTTCAACACATCTGACTCAACACCTTTACAGAGGGATTAAGAAATTGAAGAGAAAATGGCAAAAAAGGAAAACCAAAAGCACATCAAAAGATTCTGTAATGTTTTGAAATTCACAGGTAGATTGGCCAGACGTTTGACAAGTGGAGAATACCATCTTCAACCAACTGTCCTTTTAATATTCTACCTTTGCTTATCAATTCGGATGTTGAGAATTTCTATCAAGGGAAACAGCTGCAATAAATCCAGAACTTTTAATCCAAAGAGAACCCTGTTTTAGTGATTGGATTTCATATCCTCTCTCAAAGTCAACTGAAAGGAAAATGACAAGGGGTGTGGCAAAGGAGAACACCTGCAGCTGAAGATAAAAATAACAAACAAAAGAGAGAAGTTCCCCCTCCTTAAGGAGAACTGTGTCAATTCCTATTTATCTCTTACAAAAAGGCAGGTAAAATTTTTGTGGGAGTACATCTGAATTTTATGAGACTTCCTGCACCGGTAAGGGATGTTTGCCTTTAAATCCAGAGAGAGAGAGCTTCCTTTTGGCTTAAAGGATTTTTAATGTAAACTAGGAGGACTGCACAAGCGACACTGTAAAAACTGTAAATTAACTTTATGAGACTGCAGTCTGGTTAAGCTGGGAAGGGCACCATTTTGGTGGCATCCTTTTAAGTCATGTTTAAAGCAGGACTATTAGACTTAAATGCTTCTGAGGACTGAAAGATTTGGCATTAAGTGGGCTATTCTGTAAAAATTTTAAGTAACCTACCAAGTATGAAAGACCACCTTTAATTTCTTTTTTCATTTTGCACTAGGACAATAAGACTTCGAAAGTAAGCACTTAGGCTGATGAGTAAATCTCTTTCAAGAGAGGCATTTGTGTTGTGATATGAAAATATTAAAACTGAACCAGGGTTTAGGTTACAGTGAGTAGCACAAGTTCAAGTGCCAGCTAAGTCTATCTGATCTGCAGTTTCATACTCCCTGCCCCCCCACCCCCCCCACCCCCCCCCACACACATATCTTGGTCTGTAAATCTCAAAAACATGGGTTCTCTTTGGAATTCTTTTGTAAAATACTGCACAATCCTGACTTGCAATAGCCATAGAGTCTCAAGCTGTAGAAAACCTGTAGAAATCCTACGTGGAGTCCTAGCAGAAATAAGTAGGAGAAATGTAAAGAGGAAACAAAATGGACTGAAAGATGGATTTGAACCTTGGGCTGAGATCCGAGATGAATCATGTTCCTTTGCTTCCTTTATCACTCCAAGTGATACGGTGATCAAGTGCATTTATTTATAAAACCCAGGCCAAAGAAAAAAAAAAAAGAATAAACACATGGGAGGAAATTCTAGACAGTCAGGGATTGATAATAAATTCTTATCTTAAAATAATCTGGATAGATTCTAGGGGAAACATTAACATTTTTCATCTGTTTTAAAATATAAAAAATATATCAAAAATCTAAAAAAGATCTGTGTGGATTCACAGAATAGATAAAAACAATTATAAGGCCAATTAGAAGGGAAGAGGAAAAAAGGATAGGATGTTTAAAACAAAAATCCTCCAAGATGGATAACAACATATGCTCTCCACTGTACTTTCTGTAAGTTCCTATTCAACAGTTTAATGCAGATTCTTTCCGCATACCACCCATGCCAATCAACCCTCTGGTTTATTTTGGGTGGACGACCATCTACTTCCACTTCTATCTCAGAAATTATATCCCATCATTATGTTAAATGATTAACACTTTGATGCTTTCTGTCTTTTGCTCCCTAGAAGGAATAAACAAGTAGAGTATACTAGCAAAAAGGGTATTTTCCTGATCTAGTTATGGTATTTTGAAAATATGCTCAACAGTTCTAAGAGGACTTGTTTGTTCTGTATAATATGCCTTTGGTTCCTGAGAAAAGCAAGATGCTTTTTGAATTTCATGTAGCAAAGCCTTCCATCAATTACAGGGGACCTTATATACCACACATTCATTAGAGAGAATGGCCAACACATTCAAGAGTTACTTCTTCAATGCCTTACCCAGGATATAAATTCAACCTATTTTAAGTATTTTTCACTTAGGTGGAGATTCACATTTTTTTAAACATGGGATCTACAAAAACGTTGTTTAAAAAGTTGATCACATACCTACTGCCAAGTACTCCCTACCTCCCCCATTCCCTGACTATTTTTATTCTAATGGAGCCAACCTCTAAGTAGCTAATCAACTTTGTGGTTAATCTAGGTCCTTGACTTTGGTTGTCCTGATTCTGGGCAGCTAATTAAAACATCCACCAAAAGATAATCAGGAGCAAATCTGTTCATCTGTAGTCTACCAGGACATCTTGTCAAAAATGATTAAATAGGATAAAAGATGGAGTGAAGTGTTAAGATGGGGGTCATGTATTATCCGTGGATTTCAATTCTCCACAGTATCACTGCCTCTCATTTAAAATGTAAAACAATATATTAATGGTCCTGGAAAGAAAGCATACTTGGTGAGGTTGAATTATCGGAGCTTGAAGGCTCCTTGAACAATGCATATGGTTTCTGAGACACTGTGGTAGAGGTATTCCTCAGGTCTATGTACTCGGATATCATTTAGAGCAAAGACCATCTGCTAATTTCCCAAGAGGCAAAACGAGGATGACCTATATAGCCCCATGGAGAGATTTTGTGATAACATAGTACCAAAAGGCTAGAAAATTCAAGAACTGGATTGTGAAGGACAGTAAACCCCCTCATCCCTTCATAACAACTGTACTGGGGAACTAAATCAACACCTGCATCCTAGAATAACAGCTTATTTGAGGCCTATGGCATCTGCAGTTCATGTTTCCTTGGACCTGATTTGACCTCCCTGGTCTCTAAATCTGTATGATAAGCTGTGTTCTGATAGCTTTTGCAATTTGCGTGGCTTAGCTGGGAATGGAGATGGTCCTGCTTTGAGTTAGAAAAAAATAAATTTCCATATTGAAAAGTCTATGCTCCTTGAAACCTTCCCCCTAGTGTAATGGGTAAGGAAGGGGAAGAAAGAATGTGGATAGATTTGGTCCTTGGAGAAAATGAAGGAGGGGTAGGTACGCTGCTACAGCTAGCTTGTGATCTCTCTACCTCTTGGTCTTGTTTCCATTAAGTGGCTAGGATAGATAGGGAATTGGTGCTGGTGTGGTGTACTCAGCTTCGAAATTCTAAATGCCCTCCTTGACGTTGTTGAAGTCCTACAGATGGGTTGGCAACCGTGTTTCACTTCTAAAAGCCAGTTGACAATGATTGCCGGCATCCCAGATGCCAGTTGGTAGAAAACTCAGGCAATCTAGTGCCAGAATCAGCTGGTCCTTTGGGGCACATCATTAAAAATCTGTTGCAAAACATGCACTTATTCAATCTCTGCCTTCCCAGCTTTGCTGTAGCTCATCTTTTCCCACAGTTACTTCTATCTAGATACACCCTCGCTTTTATCCTTGCCATTCCAAATCTGAGAAGTTCCTCAACTGTGAACCGGAGTGTGGCTTCAGAGGAGACACATACATTTAAGAGAGCTTGTACTTTTCCCTATTAACATATTTTACCTATACAAAATGCAGTTTCTTCAATCAGGGATGTTCACTGATTGTAATTGAAGGCTGAATTCTCCAAATGCCACTGGGCAGAAAGCCGCCTCTTTCTTTCCCCTGTAAAGCAAATGTCCCGAAGTTGGCCATCACTCTCTCCTGAGAGGAAGTGGAACTAGAGTCCATTTTGCCTGCTGTAGCTGAAGTCGGCTTCATCGAGCTGGGATTCCTTAATGTTCGAGAGTTTCGTGTGTGTCCTCCCAATCTCTTCAAGGGCACAGGCCAGGGAGTCAAGGTCACCATCATGCTGATGACGAGCTTCCCACAGGTTCAAAATGACAGCAGACGGGCTACTTTGTGTAGCAAAATAAGATAAATTCCTAGACAGAGAGTTAAATAAACAAAATGACAAAATAAAAATAGAAATAAAGGAACAAATACAAATCACTATAAGGGAATTAAAAATGAATTGGAACAGATATTATTAAAATAGGAATAAAGAGCTCCACTAAGGCAGGTCTGGGGACAGTCCAGTTTGTATCCCAACACTAAACTGAAACTGTACTTTGGAGGGTTACCAATGACCTTAATCCTCCATGTCTTTTTTAGTCCTCACTCTCCTTGAGTTGTGTGTGTATACATGGACGTGTGTTTCTCTCTTGAACACCCTCTTGAAAAGCTCTACTTCATTAGCTTATGTGATGATATAACTCATTCCTATTTTTTTTTCCCCCAAAATATCTGACCCCTCTTTATGTCTCTCATGGTAAACCTAAGGGCTGTCAAGATTTTATCTGTGTCTTCTTGGGCTCATATACTAAATGGAGTAGTTATCAACTCCAAGTGGACAGTGTCTAAGTCGGCATCTCCTGTCTTATAAGTTAATAATGAACTAGTCACAGATCTTTAAATGACCTTGGGACTGCTCCAGTTAGATATAGCTTTCCACTTCCTCAGACTCGGTGCATCAGGAATCAATATACTCTCCAGGCCTCCATTGGCCCCCATTCTAACTATAACAAATATCCCAGTAATTACAACCATCCTTCTAATCTCTCACACTAGGACATTTATTTCTGAGTCTTCTCTTTGTTTCTTTCTTTTTGACAAACTCATCAGCTTCACTCTTCCTCTCCATTCATACTATTTGTATTTAATTTATGCTCTATCATTTTACGACTAAATTCCAGCAGAAGCCTTATAGCTCTTTATTTCTCCAAACTCTCTAATATACCTTGTGTTCTATTTCATAAATCATCATGTATCTACTCCAGTTGTTTTCAGTGCCTGCCTTGGTCTGGCCTCAAACCAGCTCTGGTAATATATATATATTTTTTCCCTCAATATTCTTTTCTCCTTTGAGACATCAACACTGACTTAGGTTAATACTTTGTTCTTGCTTTCATCCAGTGTATGCTGTTCACTAGGAAATGCCCTCTTTCCCCTCTGTTTATCAAGATCCTATACTCCTACAATGCCTGGATTGTAGATAATTCTCATGTCCTCTTCTCTCAAAGTAATTTATTTCTTTTCTCAACTCTTTTTATGCTTCTGCTTAAATTTTCATGTGAGTAAAACGGTTAAATATTCCATGTGTGTGACTTCTGCCTTCTCAGTGTGATTGCAGACACCTGAAAGAGAAGGGTCATAAGCTAATCATTTTCTGATTCTACAACAACACTTAATACTGTGACAGGTATTTATTCCATATCCATCAACTGAGTAGTCGATTGCTAGGAGCTTGTTCCAGATGATATAGGATCTTCAGGGAAAACAAATGATAACCTTTTGGACAATGACTTTGCTCTGATGAAGACTGAGACAACACAGAGGATTAAAAGGTCACAGTTTTTCACAGGTACTTTTGCAGCAGGGATAGAAATGTCACCTCTGATAAAATTCTGATGAGTTGAAAAGATTTTCCAGAGTCAACCAAGAATTGCCTATTTTGAGGATGGTACAACTTTCCATCACCAGACTCAGCATATAATCACAAAGCAGACTCATGTAGCCAAGAGCAAGTGGAAGAGAAGACAAGCTTTCAAGGGCACGTTATCATTTACAAGCAACATACACACATAGTAATTCTGAGTGAATAAAGTGCTATTTTATTCAAAGGTCTTACGACACTACTTAAAGCTAGTTGGTTGCCAAATAGCACAAATATCAGGGTACGATATACGCTTTCCACTACATCTGAATCTTTCGTTGAGAGAGGGAGAAGGCCAGCTTAAAAATATTCTCTCCAGTTTCTTTTCCTTTTATCTTTCCTTCCTTCTCCCCATCGCCGCCCCCTCCATAGCTGGCCTTGGAATCAAATATAGTTCTTTCTTTCTACACTAATAGAAATGGCAAAGCAAATGTTGCTTCTGTAGTTGAAGGGATCCTAGTTCCTTTTATTCAAAACGTTGTTTTGAATACTGCCACTTCCTTTTAGTTGTAGGGAGCTGTTTGTGGGGAAAGCTGCTGTATCTCCTGGTACACCCCAACCAATGTGCAGGCAGAATACAAACTGGAGGAATAGCTGAGAAAAGAGGCAAAAACTGAGAGACTGTGTGAGTGGATTCTGGGTGGGCTGTGTGATAATCTCTTTCCATGTAATTTATGAGAATAATGACCATTGACACACATTGTTTCCTGGAGTGGGGAAATAATTCTTTATGCTCTCCATTGTTATTTCAAAAGAAAAATAATGCTGGCAAGCACAACAAAAAGAAGCACAGATTTCTCATATTATTGAAGGTTTATATTTTGTATTTCCTACTGAACCACAATGGACTAGTGTCTTTTGGAGTGACTGGATCCTTGTGATCCTATTAACCCCAAAGCTACCCTTTATTCTATACCAGGGGTTGACAAACTATTTCTTTAAAGGCCCAGACAGCAAGTATTTTTGACCGTAGGGGCCACATCTGGTCTCTGTAGCAGCTACTCAACTTCGCCATGGTAGTGGGAAATGGCCATAGACAATACATAAGTGAATGTGCATGTCTGTGTTCCAGTAAAACTTTATTTAGAGACACTGAAATTTGAATGTCATACACTTTTCACATGTCACACCATATCTATCACTCTTGTTTTGTTTATCCTCCTGAAACCATTCTAGCTCTGGGGCTATAGAAAAGCAGGTGTTGGGCCGGATTTAGCCCCTAGGTCATGGTGCTGACCACATTCCATGTTGTCTTATAACCCAAACTAGATTTCCAGACATAGTAGCCATTTCAGAGAAGATGAGATTGAACTTTCATTTTGTGCTGCATCTGAAAATAAGCACCTAGAGGGTGAAAGTTGCTGGGTCCTCAAGCTACATGTCCTGCCCCAAGCACTCTGAGACCTTTATCCTTGGTAACGTTTGGGGAGCTTTGACATTTCAGGACATGAGAAGAAGATCTGGGCATGAAAACGCAAAAACAAAACTTTAGGAGAGGCATACAGACTATGTTTTGCAGGTTGTGATGAATCTTTGTCCCAACATGCTATTCAAAATATTCATGAATCCAGTTGCAGTGTGAAGGTGTTTTAAGTGCACCTGCCTAGAGGAAGAAGAGCAGAGCTGGAGGATGACTTTTGCTAGCCACTTGGTTCTGAGAAGTCCTGCAAATGCCCTGATTTGTAGACTAGGCACCCAGGGCTACAGGAAGCTAAATGATCAAAGAGGCAGAAGTAGAACTCTCCCTTGGCATGGATCTCTGAACATACTGTAGCAAGTGAAATGTGCTCCCCAAAGCATGTTCCAGATTGATGCTCTGAATTTATACAAGTACACTCGGCAACACACACAAATCTCAAATTCCACTTAATTTTAGTAAATACACGTAGGAGCATATCAGCCTTATTAAAAATGATTCAGTCAGCTTTGTCATAAACAGACATCCTATTAAACTACACTTACTTGTCTACACCAGAAGAATTAATAGACAAAAGACACTAAAGTGCTAATGCTATAGGCTATTTCTCAAACTTAGTTGGATTGTTTTACTGCTTACATGTGTGCAAATGCATTATGATTTTTTTGAAAATTGGTATACCCTATACCCATTTGGTTATCTCCATACCTCCCTTTTGAAATTATTTTGATCCCAATCTGGGTGACCCATTTCTCTTCATAATAACGCTGGTGCATTTGGACACCAGCAGGTAAATGCACACACAATTCAGGGAACATTGTTAATACTAGAAAACAGAATTCATAGCAATAGTTGATTTCCTGAGTTTTTGGTTTTTTTTTTTTTTTTTTGAAATGAATAAAGAACATTTGGCAAAAACAGTCATCTTGAAATTCAGGTGGATGGCTCAAAACAAAACAATGTTTTCCTTTCTCTTTGAAAAATGTTTAAAGAAGTAAATGTTTATTATGCTTGCCTTAGATGCTTCATATTGTTACTTCTTTATGCACTGAATCTTTTGTCATAGCCTTTTCAAATTCTGATCGACTGAGGTAATTCTGAAAAATAAGATTTATTTTTTTGTGGTTCATAAAGATGCTGCATACTGTGTACATAAGATTATTTACTCTCTAAATTTTAAGAATTTACTTTAGAATCATCCTATGTCTTCAGTTTATTTGTCCTAAGTCCTGTAGACTCAGTGACCCCATCTTTTTCTTTGGAACTCTCACTGGAAGAGTCCAGATAAACTAAAAAGCCACATGCTAAGACAGCTGTATAGATTTATCCATGTAAATTCATTGAGTAGCAATAGTTTATTAAGTTTAATTTTGCTTTGTTGAGCCTACATGCTTTCTATTCACCTGAGCCCCTGAGTTGTTTTATTACTATGATTAATTTCTTCTTTCTGAGACTTCCTTATCTGTGCTGTCCCCCAGCCCAATTAAAATTCCATTCTTTATGTGAAGCCAGGGCAGAATTCGGAACATGAATCTTTAGCAATTTCACTAGCTATCAGAGGCCAACTTATAATGGTGTAATATGGGTCAACCACCAAATTTTTATATAGAATCTCAGTTTTCAAAACACATCTTCAAATGAATGACCGCGTTAAACTAATAACGAAAATTAGGTTATTTCGAGAATTTCTGGAAATAGTTATTGTGCCATCTGTTTTCTTTTTTGGGTACAAAGAGGAAGAGAGAATTGAGGACCATGATAAAATTCTGCCATATAAGTCTTTATATACTGTTGCAATGCAGGGCTCATTTTATGGAAAGGAAAAGTGTCTAGGTGTCCAGTGTGAATTGAAAGATACCACCCTTCTTTAGTACTTGAAAGCAGTATTCAAATACAAATGTCTCAGGGAATAGTAACATCTAAATCCTCAATCAGTTAACAAAAAGATTAGATAACAGTAACCGATGGGGCACAGGTCTGAGACTCTATCTGAGCCCTGGGGACATGCACGCAGGAAGAGCTACCAAGGGCACGTGCACTTAAAGCTGGAGTCTGCCTGCTTAGGGTCTTAGTTCTGTCTGACTATGTGTGGCCTATAAGGGACTCCCTTTCATTCTGAATTCCAGATAACAAAGCTTTTATCTTAGTTACTCAGGGCCATGCTACCAGGGGGCTGACATGCCTATTTGAAAGCTGTAAGCTCTTCTTTGTAACTAATGGTGAGAATGAATTTCCTCTGTAATAAAACCTAGCAGGGGACCACATCTGCACTGCAGCCTAACATCCTTAGCACAAGAAGACGCCTCATCCCAGGTACATGCCATACTTTCATTCAGAATTTAGGATGTCACCCAGCACTTCCAAGTACAAGGGAGCACTTGCACCTGTAACATTAAGGCAGCAAGTATGTTTATATTCTATAAGCTGTTGCCATTTATATCTAAGTCAACTTTTTTTTTTTTAAAAAGCATATTTGAAAAATATCTTCCTGGTAGGTTGGCAGCATAGAAAGTGAAAACTAAGTTAAGCTGCCTATAATAAATTGGGAGACATCATTATAAGGACGGTGCATAGTCCTACTGTATAGTACCAAATAGGGAATTGAAACATAGTCATAATGAAAAAAAATATTAATATCCCCACTATCATCGTAATTGTCTCATTTAATGAAAGCCTCTTATGTGACCAAAACCAACCCTCCCTATGGTTCTTTAAATGCAAATAGAAGAGAAAAGCCACTTATACTGGATAGCGGTGACTGGACCACAGCATAAGCATTTGGTCCATTCCTCAAGCTTTCATCCCCAAACTTCATCCTCACTGGGTACTCAACCAACAGCAGAGCAGCTTTCAGGATAAAGCAAGTCTGTTTCATTTCCTAAAGAACAAGCAAAAGATTCTTGCCATTATGTCACCTCTGCCTATTGCCCCCTCTGTGCCTTCAAATGAAAGGAAGCTGGTATGGGGAACCCAAATGGAAAAGATACAGGCAGTTGAAAACATGCTGAGTTCCACTCTGCCATGCCCTAAAGGTGGTACATTAATTCTTTTGGACCAATTAATTTGGCAGTAAAATTCCCCTCACAGTTCTTCCTTTTGCCTGTTTCATTATCTGGCTCCTGAAAGCGACTAGCAAGGATTCTTCCTTCTTTGGAAAATGTATGTTAGCCCTGGAGCCTTCAGGACCCTCTGTGAGTTGCCAAACAGGAATAAAACCAGTTGTAGACTCTTGTTTTCAATTCTCCAGTTTCATTCCTCATAAGGCTCTGACAATTTCTCATATTTGGCAATGAAAGGCAATGAAAACTGCAAAATCAGATCTCAACTTTTCTTTGAATGGGATATAGCATAGAAAAATACGTCTCATTTAATGTTCCTCTTCAATAACGTTGAGACATTTTCAAGAATCCTGAGGGTAAAGGAGAATGGCCACTATTTGTTCCAAGAGAAAAGACCACAGTGCTAATCCTGAAGGGGGAAAGGGAGAAATATTGATACCTTTCCTTTTGCAAAATACTCAGTGTGTTTCAATAAAACCTCACAAAGAAATAGTTAAGCACTTTATTAAAAGACTCTCTAATTTATTAGGCAGAATCCTTTCCATAATTTCATTTTCTCAAATTATGAAAACATCACATCCAGGGATTGTGACTTTGTCAGCTTTTCCAGGTCTCTTTGAGACAGACCCGTGAAGGGGATTATTTCGGCTATAAAGGGGCTTGGGCATGTCCATCTTTTCTGAAAACTACATTAGCTTAAAGGAGGGAAACCTAGTCCTTCAAAGACCAATGCAAACTCGCCCCTTGTCACCACCCCTGCAGCTTAGAGTGGGAGCGCGACTTTGGTTCTCTTGGAGGCATAGAAACAGCTTCTCTCCCTTGTTGCCTTTAGGAGAAACACCTGCCACTTATAAACCATAGACAGTTTGTTCACGGCTAAACTGGCCGTAGGCTGTTTTCAGATTCGTATTAGTAGGCAGTTTCATGAGTCCCGAACTTAAGCGGAATGAAGCCTAACACCCACCACTTGGCTGTGCTGGGTCCCTCTGGCTTCACACTGAGGGCTCTTCAAATCCAGACTCTGCACAAGTCCATCGGGCCAGAACCAGAAAATCTGATTGGAGCTGCATCATATTTTGCCTCCAAGGATCTGTGTAATGAATGCTATCTTCCTGTGCATTACTTCTCCTTAGAAGAGTCATGGATATTGTTTTTTGGAAATGGCAGCCTCACATCCATTTTTATTATTTAAAGGTTAGGATGTGTTTTCTAGCCTCTAGTCTGCAGAGCCCAGACAGCTTCATTTGGTGTAATCCTAGCAAATCCCAAAACACAAGAGTGAAAATATCTAGTCTCACAGGTCCCTGAGTGACCACCCTTGGTGGTCTGCCTGTGAAGCAGGCATCTTGTATATGTTTTGTAATCACTTTCTCTCTCTTTTTTCCTCCTCCTTCCTTCACCCCAAAAGAAAGCTGGCCCCGAGACTTCCACTTTTAGTGAATTCTCAAGAGTTACTCAGAGACAGATTAATAAACTGTCTTGCGACCTTCCTCTGTCCTTTCCCACTGCCCTCTGGCCGTTTCACTGTTCCTGTGTATCCAATTAAGAGGGGGGACAGAGGGAATAAAAGGATTTGACCTCAACGTGAGAAGATTCTGCTTCTCATTAGAGGTCCTGTTAAAAGATTTGGTGGAAAAACAAGTTACTGTAGCACCGCTGATCAGCCACGAAGTTTGAGAAATTTCATTTGCTCATGATTTCTATACCATCACCCAAAAACATTAACATCCAAAATACATTTGAACTATTTTACCCAGCTGACCAATAATAAATATGTCTCTCTGGCAGTGCTGACGCAGTTTCAAACAAGTGTACTATTATAAGAAACTGTTAATAAGGTGTGGTTTATCTACTCCTTTCCATCTTGGAATCCTTTCTTCCATTTTGGTCACTTCCCTTCTCCTCATCCTCTTGTATCTCATGCACTTTATCCAGCATCTGTTCCCACGGCAACTTGGTCAAGCTGGCTATGTTTTCACAAGGGCTTCTGGAATATGAAAATCATGAGGTCTTAAGGAAGAATGATCCAGTAGTAGAATTTCAGGTACTGAAAGACAGGAATCCTCCACAGTGTCAGCCATGTAACCTGCTCTCTTCTGAGACCAACTTTCAAAATCCTTTGACACTTATTCCTTTCCATTCTATTAGGAGGCAAGTTTTTAAGGTCAAGTATACTATCCAAAGAAAAAGTTCATGTCATTCATTCAAGACAAATTTCTTGAATTTCCCCGAACTAGATAGTACTATCTAGGTAAGTCTAACTGTAATTAAAAAATAAAGAAGTATCATAAAAATACAAAGTGCTATGGAAGTTTAGATATGGAAGATTACTTCTAGCTGAAGCAGTTAGTTGCTGATATCATTTAATTTGTTTAGTTCTCAGCAAAGCTCCCCACCATCTACTCCTATGTGATCAACTCTTTATTAGTCCCACCTACCTACCAATCACCTTGTGACCAAGAGCATTGAAGAGGAGAGTTATTGCAGCTGGATTTGTAGAATAAATGTGCAATCTCAGCTCTAAAATGCAGCAAGTATGGGCTCTGAGTAATCGTCAGTTTGCCCAAAGAATCTGTAATTGCAACTGTTAACTATGACATTCTTTGCTAGGCCATGTGGTTTATTTATCATAATCCATATGCCAAGCAAGTTGCAAGGCCACCTGCGTTGCTGCCTTAAGCGCACCCACTGACATGTCTCACATTCTAAGCCTTTAACTTCCTATGTCATGTATCTTCTCTCCTATTCAGATCTAAGTAGAAACTTGTTAGGCAAAAAGGCAAATTATCATCAGTGACATTTGCATTTACCAAAAGGAGGAGAACATTTTCACTGGCAACACGATAATGGTGACTGTTTCCTTCCACTCCCTTTGAAAATGCTTTCTTCATGGTTTGAGGGCTGTTGCTTTACTAGCTTTTCACTTTTGGAAATTGAAAGGAAGGGGAGAGTCAGGTAAAGGTGCTGTCACAAGATCAAGGTAGGTGAATTCCCTAATAGAAGACCGACTCTGTGCTTTGTGATCATCTTTCTCTCGTGATCCCAGGGTTGATGAAATCTCAAGCTATCCAACAGCTTTCTTACCCAATAATACCGGCATATTGACAACGTCAGATTTCTGTGTTTTAACACACATTAATGATCACATTAGCGACTGATGATTATGTAGTATAGTAAGTACTATATTATTTGTAGCCCTAAGAGAGTAAGACCAGTGATTTGGGATCACACAATAAGAAGCTGTGACAAATTACATCTGAAAATCTCCTTCATCTCTGTCACGTAGGTTTCTTCCCATGTAGGAGAAGATACATTTTTGCTACAGTAGTGAAAACGTATAATGAACTTGACAATTTCTGCAAAATGAGAGTAAGGATTAGCTAACATGGTGCGAGGTGATTTTCCATCATCTTTCTCTTTTCGCTTCTCTGAATATCTTCGTGGCCATCTCTGCCGGAACAGCACCAGCTTGCAGAAAGGGACTTTATCCTGTGCCTTAGCTTAGCCTCAGGTGTAACTCTGACTGCAGCAACCGGTCCTATGAAAGTTTTACTAAATGAGAGCAGACTCATTTAAATGAGGGGTCAGCAGACCACGTACTGTAGGCCAAATACATTGCCTCCTTTCGTAAATAATGTTTATTGGGACACAGCCCCGCCTGTTTGTTTAGATATTTCCTGTGGCTGCTCTCACACCGCAGAAGCAGAGTTGAATAATTGCTGAGTAGTTGCAATAGATCATACATGGCCTAAACTATTTACTGTCTCTGGGTCTTTAACAGAAAAAAGCCTGCTAACCCCTAGTTTGAATCGTTCTTACTCCATAATGAGACTACTGTTGGAGAGTTAAGCTAGAGAATAAAGAGGAAGGAAATGCCATTCACTGAAGTTGAATATGGTAGCTAAATAAGGTTTAAAGATTAAACCTTATTTAAATACAAAGATTCCGTGCATTCATGCTATTCTAACTTGCTATTAATTGTGAACATTTCAAAGGGACTAACTAACATTTATTTAAAATGGACATTTTCTTAGAACCATGTTAGAAACTTTCCATAAAGTAGGTTGTTTGAATTTTGTATACTAAGGACTTTTAGGCTTTCCTGGAGAGAGGGGTCTTAGGGAGAAACAAAAGCAAGCAAAAACAAGCAGGCACATCAAATGGTTGCCTTTTTTGACCCCGGCATTGGAGGGGACAAGCGTGCTCCTGTGTAGCTATTTACTGCTCATTAGAGCCCAGACACAAAAGGATGCTGGCCTTAGTCTCCCAGTTTGAAATGCATTTTCCCTACTGTGCAAGGTCAGAAACTGATGGCTTTGGAGGCGGCCTGTGTAGTTCTCGTATGTTCACTGTAAGTGGAGAATAAAATGAACAAGGCAGGAACATGCACGTGCTTCTTTAGCAAATTAATGCCAGCATCCATGGGTAGGTAGATATTTTGTGGCAATTGTTTTCTTGTGAATTAAAAATCATCAACTCTTATTGCCAGAATGGATTAGAGAGTTAATGTAGTTTGAATTCTATGAATTGCATCTGCAGAAAAAGTAACATAGGGATGGTAAGTGATGTGTTTGGGCAGACTGGCATTAGCTGTAGAACCAGGGCTGCTGTACAGAACTTCTGAGTCCCTGCCCAACATTCATTTTTCTTTCTTGAGACCAAATTCTGTCCTCTGGCTGAGTTTTTCATTCTTGTCCCCAGGTTGATCAGAAAGTGAACCTGACATAGTCATGGTGTTCATAGGTTATACACGACACGTCTCATCCTTTATCAAAGTTGCTGGGAAAAATTCAACCTAATATTTTTTCCCCTATACACTCAGACATTTTTGTATTCTCTCATTTTCACTATCTGCCTTTTTCAAGAATGTGTTCTTTTTGGGCCTGCCTGTCTGTAAATGCCATTTTCTCTTACAGCCATGCCTTCTCTCTTGATTTTCCTCTCTGAGTCTGACTGCTTTCTAGTTGGGCCCTTCGTTCTTGGATTCTGGATCCCTTTTGAAATGGGGAGCAGCCCTCTATCCTTTCTTGGCAGACATCTACCTTCCTTTCAGAGAAGAAAGAGTCAGGTAGGATGTCTGTGAAAACAAAGAACAAAAAAAATGGAAATGACAGAGTAAGCCAAACAGTAAGAAAAATAAGGCTTTGTCTCAAAAGAAAAAAAAAAAGTACCAAAGGAAAGGGAAGGAAAAGGGTGCTGGGAAAACTTGTTCTCTTTTCATTCTGGGGTTTGCGGCGTGGGTTAGGGAGAGAGGAGATCCTGTTTGTCAATGCCTTTTCCCCACCAGTCATCCCTCAAGCTGAGCCCTAACTGGCCTCCCCATCACTGCTGCTCTGAATAGCATTACCCCTGCTTTTTCTCATCAAAGTATGAGCGCCCACTATGAATCTCTCTATTCCCCTTTCAACTCAACCACAACAGTAGCCCAGTAATGAATAGTGTCAGTTTAAGCAGCAGACTTTTGCTTTTGCTTGTTTAATGCCCTCTGCCTTCAGACCTGAGAGGTATCTCAAACTTCCTTTTTTATATTCACACACCCACTTCTTCAGGCTGAGCATATCCTTATTAGGGGTTAAATAACACTTAAGGTTACCCGATGGGAGGGATGAGGTGTGAGAAACTTGCTTCTTTGTTTCTCCATCACTGTCTCAAGACTCTGGGATCCCTCACCAGCACCAAGATGACAAAGTCTAAACCTCCATTATGGGGGCCCAATTAGCAAACCTGGAGATGGGACCAGGACTAAAGTAGGACTTTTCCGTAACGTCCCCAAAGGCAGAGGGGGGGTGGCAGGAAGGGCCACACACTGTGTCATATTTTTGTTCTTTTCCCACTTCCTTGTCCAGATTTCACATGAAATACAGCCAGAGAAATCCATACAGATATCAGGGCCTGGAAACCACGTGGATACACCCGCCCCATTTTCTTTTTCAAGCTCTTTTAGTAAAACCCTCTTTTTGAAGTTGCCCCCAATTACCTGTTGATGCTGTTTTTCTGTGCTAACATCTGCCAGTCTTTGCCTTTGGCATTGGGTGTGTCAAATGTAGCACAAATCCGCTGTCTGATGGAGTAGGGAATTTTGAAGGCTTTGGGGCCAGTCTGTGCAGGGAAAGTGCTGTCCTCTTGTGCGAAGAAAGTGATGGTCTCTCTTTCATTCTGTAAACAAAATAAGGAAAGCAGGATCAGATCTAAGTAGAAGCCTTTCTGATCAACACTTTTATTTTTTTAAGAAAAGTTGTGTTAACACACATGCAAAAAATGCTTGCCTGTTGTGATGGAGTCTACAAAATACACTGACAAGTTCCCCTCTCTTCCAAAATAGTAAATAATGTCTCTAGTAGCCTAGGAAACCGTGTACTGGAGCTTTACAAAAGCCTCTTCCACTCAGGGGAGTCACAATCTTCAGCTTCCTACATCCAAGGAGGTGTCAGGTGAGAGCAGAATTAGATTTTTTTTTACTTCTCAAAAAAAAAAAAAAAAAAAATCTAGAATCAGTAGGAAGAAGCTACCAGATGACAGATTTCAGTTCACTGTAAGGAGACCTTCTGAGAGTCAGAGCTGATCAGAGAAGAATGCGCTGATCAAAGGAGCTGGCTGGGAAGCCACGTGTCAGGAAAGCTACAAAGGGGACCTGATTGTATGTTGATCATTTTCAAGTGTGTGTTTCTCCCAGGCCTCAAGTGTGATTCTCTAGTAAATATTTTGGCTTTGTTTCAGAATTAAATTGCTTTTGTAAAATGGGAGGCAGCCACGAGTCAGCGATGAGACCTGGACTAGCCAGCGGAGTGCTGCAGGCTGGAGAGCTTCTGCCTGCTGTCTGCCCACTCTTCTGACTTAAGAGCCGTCCAGTGAGGATTAGTTATACATCAATAACAATTAGATCATCATATCCAATGTGAAATCACACATCCCTCCATCATATCAGAATGGTTGCTGACAGTTTATATGGACTAACAGAATTTTAAGGCTTGAAAGGTAGTTGAATCACTCCTGTGATCATGATGGGATACAAGGCAAAAGGGATTCTGCAAGTCCCTCATCAGTTGACGATGCATTGACGAAGAGAGATTTTTCCGGGGTGGGCCTGACCTAATCAAGTGGCTCTTAAAAGAGAGAAGATGCAGCTCCTAACTGGAGGTATCTCTCCTGCTGGCCTGGAAGGAAGCAAATAACCACGCTGTGAACGGCTTATGGTTGGGGGCGGGAGGGGGTGAAGCTAGGAACTGAGGGTGTCCCCTAGGGGCTGAGAGTGAGCCCTGTCCAACAGCCGGCAAGAAATTGGGGGCTGCAGTCCTACAGCCACAAGGACCTGAATTTGTCAACAACCCTAATAAATTTGGGGACAAACCTCTGAGCTCCAGATGAGAATGTACTGCTGCCACCACCACCTTGACCTCAGCCTTGTGAGATCCTGATCAGAGAACCCAGTTAGGCCATGCTTAGACTTCTGCCCTCAAAAAATGTGGGACAATAAGCGGGTGTTGTTTTTTTCTGCTAGATTTGTGGTAATTTGTTATGCAAGAGAAGAAAACTAATGCAAAGGGAAATTAAAACACAAATCTGAGGTCGGGTTAAGGGACTAGTTAGCACTGTTTAGACCCCAAGAAACTATCCTTTGCATTAGGAACTTGTCGACTTGGGCTGTCCTTTAAGTCAACACATGCCCTTCCTGAACTGCCCCTGTGAGCTTCCCCTGATGTTTTCCTGACATTTACACATCTCCTTCTGTGGACACCACAGCCATGGAAGCCCTTCTTGGCTAGTGTCCAGGCTCACGGAGCTATAAGCCTTCAGACTTGGTATGTCTTACATCTCCAAAAATCTGTTAATTGAGGAAACTAGTTCATGCAAAGATCTTATTAATTAATGATAATGTGTTTTGTCTTTCTGTAACCATTTCACACAGTTACATATGGGGGGATGTTTTGGAAACATAATGCCTTAACCCAGTATTCCCACAGGGTATCTCAGAAGATGTTCCAAGAAAAAGCAGTCACATGGTCAAATACTTTTTGAGAAATGCTGCACGTTATATCTTACTCTTGGAACTTCAAAGTACATGTTATCAGATTAAACAGATTCTACTTACTGGTTTTAGTTCTATTCCCTTGACTATTATAGAACAACGCTCATCAAAATTCTTCCAGTTTTGGAGGTTAGGATGGACTAACAGAAAAAGTGTGGCTTTCAGAGTCAGAAAGATCTTGCTTTGAAGTTCACATTTCATAGCTCAATGACCTTGGATGCTACAGGACTTCCCTCAGCCTCAATTTCCTAATCAGTCTTTGACATTTTTTATAGACTCCACAGGGGTTATAAACTTTGGTAGAAGTCACCCAGGTAATTGGTGCCATAGCTAAAACTAGAATTCCGATACCCTAATACCTTTACCAGGACTCACTTCACTACATCACCCTGCATCAAGACAAGTACCAAAAATCCACAGAGCAGGGTGGTCCAGAAAAATGCTCTCTGAGTGATATTAGCATTGTGTTTCAAGAATTAAGAGTAGTAGAGCTTCATGGAGGAGGCATTTGAGTTGACCTTGAAGGATGGGTAGCTATTGAGTGAACAGAAATTGATTAGATAAGCGGTCATTTCTGGCAGAGTAGTCAATTCTTTTCTTTTTTTTGCCTTTATTTTATATATTATTTTATACAGCAAGTTCTTATTAGTTATCTATTTTATACATATTAGCGTATATATGTCAATCCCAGTCTCCCAATTCATCCCCCCCACTTTCCCCCCTTGGTGTCCATACGTTCTCTACATCTTTGTCTCTATTTATACCTTACAAGCCAGTTCATCTGTACCATTTTTCTAGATTCCACATATATGTGTTAGCATATGGTATTTGTTTTTCTCTTTCTGACTTACTTCACTCTGTATGACAGTCTCTAGGTCCATCCACCTCACTACAAATAACTCAATTTTGTTCCTTTTTATGGCTGAGTAATATTCCATTGTATATTTGTACCACATCTTCTTTATCCATTCGTCTGTCGATGGGCATTTAGGTTGCTCCCATGACCTGGCTATTGTAAATAGTGCTGCAATGAACACGGGGGTGCATGTGTCTTTTTGAATTATGGTTTTCACTGAGTATATGCCCAGTAGTGGGATTGCTGAGTCATATGGTTATTCTCTTTTTAATTTTTTAAGGAACCTCCATACTGTTCTCCATAGTGGCTGTCTCAATTTACATTCCCACCAACAGTGCAAGAAGGTTCCCTTTTCTCCACACCCTCTCCAGCATTTGTTGTTTGTAGATTTTCTGATGATGCCCATTCTAACTGGTGTGAGATGATACCTCATTGTAGTTTTGATATGCATTTCTCTAATGATTAGTGATGTTGAGCAGCTTTTCATGTGCCTCTTGGCCATCTCTATGTCTTCTTTGGAGAAATGTCTATTTAGGTCTTCTGCCCATTTTTGGATTGGGTTGTTTGTTTTTTTAATATTGAGCTGCATGAGCTGTTTATATATTTTGGAGATTAATCCTTTGATTCATTTGCAAATATTTTCTCCCATTCTGAGGGTTGTCTTCTCATTTTGTTTATAGTTTCCTTGGCTGTGCAAAAGCTTTTAAGTTTCATTAGGTCCCATTTGGTTATTTTTGTTTTTATTTCCATTACTCTAGGAGGTGGGTCAAAAAAGATCTTGCTGTGATTTATGTCAAAGAGTTTTCTTCCTATGTTTTCCTCTAAGAGTTTTATAGTGTCTGGTCTTACATATAGGTCTTTAATCCATTTTGAGTTTACTTTTGTGTATGGTGTTAGAGAGTGTTCTAATTTCTTTCTCTTACATGTAGCTGTCCAGTTTTCCCAGCACCGCTTATTGAAGAGACTGTCTTTTCTCCACTGTATATCCTTGCCTCCTTTGTCCTAAATTAGTTAACCATAGGTGCGTGGGTTTATCTCTGGACTTTCTATCCTGTTCCATTGATCTATGTCTCTCTTTTTGTGCCAGTACCATATTGTCTTGATTACTGTAGCTTTGTCGTATAATCTGAAGTCAGGGAGTCTGATTCCTCCAGCTCCATTTATTTCCCTCAAGACTGATTTGGCTATTCAGGGTCTTTTGTGTCTCCATACAAATTTTAAGATTTTTTGTTCTAGTTCTGTAAAAAATGCCACTGGTAATTTGATAGGGATTGCATTGAATCTGTAGATTGCTTTTGGGAGTATAGTCATTTCACAATATTGATTCTTCCAATCCAAGAACATGGTATATCTCTCCATCTATTTGTGCCATCTTTGATTTCTTTCATCAGTGTCTTATAGTTTTCTGAGTACAGTCTTTTACCTCCTTAGGTAGGTTTATTCCTAGGTATTTTACTTTTTTGTTGCAGTGGTGAATGGGATCGTTTCCTTAATTTCTCTTTCTGATCTTTCGTTGTTAGTGTATAGAAATGCAAGAGATATCTGTGCATTAATTTTGTATCCTGCAACTTTATCAAATTCATTGATTAGCTATAGTAGTTTTCTGATGGCATCTTTAGGATTCTCTATGTATAGTATCATGTCATCTGCAAACAGTGACAGTTTTACTTCTTCTTTTCCGATTTGTATTCCTTTTATTTCTTTTTCTCCTCTGATTGCCATGGCTAGGACTTCAAAAGCTACGTTGAATAATAGTGGTGAGAGTGGACATCCTTGTCTTGTTCCTGATCTTAAAGGAAATGCTTTCAGTTTGTCACCATTAAGAATGATGTTTGCTGTGGGTTTGTTGTATATGGCCTCTATTATGTTGAGGTAGGTTCCCTCTGTGCTCACTTTCTGGAGCGTTTTTATCATAAATGGGTGCTGAATTTTGTCAAAAGCTTTTTCTGCATCTATTGAGATGATCATATGGTTTTTATTCTTCAGTTTGTTAATATGGTGTATCACATTGATTGATTTGCATATATTGAAGAATCTTTGCATCCCTGGGGTAAATCCCACTTGATCGTAATGTATGATCCTTTTAATGTGTGATTGGATTCTGTTTGCTAGTATTTTCTCGAGGATTTTTGAATCTATACGCATCAGTGATACTGGCCTGTAATTTTCTTTTATTGTAGTATCTCTGTCTGGCTTTGGTATCTGGGTTATGGTGGCATCATAGAATGAGTTTGGGAGTGTTCCTTCCTCTGCAATTTTTTGGAAGAGTTTGAGAAGGATGGGTGTTAGTGCTTCTCTAAATGTTTGATAGAATTCACCTGTGAAGCCATCTGGTCTTGGACTTTTGTTTGTTGGAAGTTTCAATTTCATTACTTGTGATTGGTCTGTTCATATTTTCTATTTCTTCCTGGTTCAGTCTTGGAAGGTTATACCTTTCTAAGAATTTGTCCATTTCTTCCAGGTTGTCCATTTTATTGGCATAGAGTTGCTTATAGTAGTGTCTTATGATGCTTTGTATTTCTGAGGTGTCTGTTGTAACTTCTCCTTTTTCATTTTTAATATTATTGATTTGAGTCCTCTCCCTCTTTTTCTTGATGAGTCTGGCTAATCGTTTGCCAATTTTGTTTATCTTCTCAAGGAACAAGCCTCTAGTTTTATTGACCTTTGCTATTGCTTTCTTTGTTTCTATTTCATTTATTTCTGCTCTGATCTTTATGATTTCTTTCCTTCTACTAACTTTGGGTTTTGTTTGTTCTTCTTTCTCTAGTTCGTTTAGGTGTAAGGTTAGATTGTTTGAGATTTTTCTTGTTTCTTGAGGTAGGATTGTAGTGCTATAAAGTTCCCTGTTAGAACTGCTTTTGCTGCATCCCAACGAAAACGTGTTTTCATTGTCATTTGTCTCTAGGTGTTTTTTTATTTCCTCTTTGATTTCTTCAGTGATCTCTTGGTTATTTAGTAACGTATTGTTTAACCTCCATGTGTTTGTGTTTTTTATAGTTTTTTGCTGTAATTGATTTCTAATCTCATAGCATTGTGGTCAGAAAAATGCCTGATATGATTTCAATTTTCTTAAATTTACTGAGGATTGCTTTGTGAGCCAAGATGTGATCTACCCTGGAGAATGTTCTGTGTTCACTAGAGAAGAAAGTGTAATCTGCTGTTTTTGGATGGAATGTCCTATAAATATCAATTAAATCTATCTGGTTTATTGTGTCATTTAAAGCTTGTGGTTCCTTATGAATTTTCTGTCTGCATGATCTGTCCATTGGTGTAAGTGAGGTCTTAATGTCCCCCACTATTACTGTGTTACTGTCGATTTCCTCTTTTATAGCTGTTAGCAGCTGCCTTATGTATTGATGTGCTCCTATGTTGGGTGCATATATATTTATAATTGTTATATCTTCTTCTTGGATTGACCTCTTGATCATTATGTAGTGTCCTTCCTTGTCTCTTGTAACATTCTTTATTTTAAAGTCTATTTTATCTGAGTATTGCTACTCCAGCTTTCTTTTGATTTCCATTTGCACGGAATATCTTTTTTCCATCCCCTCACTTTCAGTCTGTATGTGTCCCTAGGTCTGAAGTGGGTCTCTTGTAGACAGCATATATATGGGTCTTGTTCTTGTATCCATTCAGTGAGCCTGTGTGCTTTGGTTGGAGCATTTAATCCATTTACATTTAAGGTAATTATCGATATGTATGTTCCTATTACCATATTCTGAATTGTTTTGCGTTTGTTTTTGTAGGTGCTTTTCTTCTCTTGTGTTTCCCACTTAGAGAAGTTCCTTTAGCATTTGTTGTAGAGCTGGTTTGGTGGTGCTGAATTCTTTTAGCTTTTGGTTGTCTGTAAAGCTTTTGATTTCTCCATTGAATCTGAATGAGATCCTTTCTGGGTAGAGTAATCTTGGTTGTAGGTTCTTCCCTTTCATCACTTTAAATATATCATGCCACTCCCTTCTGGCTTGTAGAGTTTCTGCTGAGAAATCAGCTGTTAACCTTACTGGAGTTCCCTTGTATGTTGTCATTTTTCCCTTGTTTCAGTAATTTTTCTTTGTCTTTAATTTTTGTCAATTTGATTACTATGTGTCTTGGCGTGTTTCTCCTTGGGTTTATCCTGCCTGGGACTCTCTGCGCTTCCTGGACTTGGGTGGCTATTTCCTTTCCCATGTTAGGGAAATTTTTGACTATAATCTCTTTAAGTATTTTCTCGGGTCCTTTCTCTCTCTCTCCTCATTCTGGGACCCCTATAATGCGAATGTTGGCAGGTTTAATGTTGTCTCAGAGGTCTCTTAGGCTGTCTTCATTTCTTTTCATTCTTTTTTCTTTATTTTGTTCCATGGCAGTGAATTCCACCATTCTGTCTTCTAGGTCATTTATCCGTTCTTCTGCCTCAGTTATTCTCCTATTGATTCCTTCTAGTGTATTTTCCATTTCAGTTATTGTATTGTTCATCTCTGTTTGTTTGTTCTTTAATTCTTCTAGATCCTTGTTAAACATTTCTTGCATCTTCTCGATCTTTGCCTCCTTTCTTTTTCCGAGGTCCTGGATCATCTTCACTATCATTATTCTGAATTCTTTTTCTGGAAGGTTGCCTATCTCCACTTCATTTAATTGTTTTTCTGGGGTTTTATTTTGTTCCTTCATCTGGTACATAGTCCTCTGTTTTCATTTTGTCTGTCTTTCTGTGAATGTGGTTTTTGTTCCATAGGCTGCAGGATTGTAGTTCTTCTTGCTTCTGCTGTCTGCCCTCTGGTGGATGAGGCTATCTAAGAGGCTTGTGCAAGCTTCCTGATGGGAGGGACTGGTGGTGGGTAGAGCTGGGTGTTGTTCTGGTGGCCAGAGCTCAGTAAAAGTTTAATCCGTTTGTCTGCTGTTGGGTGGGGCTGGGTTCCCTCCCTGTTGGTTGTTTGGCCTGAGGCAACCCAGCACTGGAGGCTACAGGCTCTTTGGTGGGGCTAATGGCAGGCTCTGGGAGGGCTCATGCTAAGGAGTACTTCCCAGAACTTGTGCTGCCAGTATCCTTGTCCCCGTGGTGAGCCACAGCCACCCCCCACCTCTGCAGGAGACCCTCCAACACTAGCAGGTAGGTCTGGTTCAGTGTCCTATGGGGTCACTGCTCCTTCCCCTGGGTCCTGATGTGCACACTACTTTGTGTGTGCCCTCCAAGAGTGCAGTCTGTGTTTCCCCCAGTCCTGTCGAAGTCCTACAATCAAATCCCTCTAGACTTCCAAGTCTGATTCTCTAGGAATTCCTCCTTCTGTTACCAGACCCCCAGGTTGGGAAGCCTGACATGGGGCTCAGAACCTTCACTCCAGTGGGTGGACCTCTGTGGTATAAGTGTTCTCCAGTTTGTGAGTCACCCACCCAGTGGTTATGGGATTTGATTTTATTGTGATTACGCCCCTCCTACCATCTCATTGCAGCTTCTCCTTTGTCTTTGGATGTGAGGTATTTTTTTTGGTGAGTTCCAGTGTCTTCCTGTTGATGATTGTTCAGCAGTTAGTTGTGATCCAGTGCTCTCACAAGAGGGAGTGAGCGCCTGTCTGTCTACTCCGCCATCTTGAACCAATGAGCCCAGTGCTTTTCTGATATATAAGATGTTCATAAAATAAAACACCTCAGGCTTCTCACTGCATAAAATAGGTTACAAGATACATCATTTTTTATCATGGTATGTAAAATTTCTTCTAGCCTTTAAAAATACAAATCAAGTAGGAATCATTTCTTTAAAAATTTCCTGATTTAAGGCATGGTAATGTCCTTAAAAAGAATAGTAAAAAACCATTGAGAGAGAGAATAAAAGGAATTCTGTACAGGATAACATGGTAATGGTCATTGTAAAATGGCACTAAAAGGTGTTAACATGTGAAAAGGTGGCTTGCCAGTGAAACTGAAAACACAGTGTATCCACGTGAAAAGATGGCAATAGACACAGACAAATGCCCTCATGGCATCTATGATTTGACCAACTCGACCAAGCTCTGTCTTTCCTGTTAAATGGACAGAGTGGTATGATTTAAAGGTGAATAAAGTATTACATGAGACTGACTTGTAAAAATATGTATTTTTTCTACTTACTACACTTTAATAAATGGGCTCCCATGTCCCTTGGAAAGTTTCCAAATTTAAATATTTCCCATGTGTAAGGATGACACTTTATATAAAATTTATGATATGTTCTAAAAGACATCTGGGCCGAGTAATAAGAATCCAGCGGATGCATCACATCTTCTGTTTAAATTAAATATGCAGAGGAACAGTAGATTTTCATGCTCTGAACATAGGAGATAAGGTGCTGCTACCTGGTTAATATGGGAGCTGTAAATCAGTGAGGAATTCCAAGTATTCTGTCTACTTTGTAACAGACACATCATCCCCCAACTTCTACCACTTTTAGAAGAAAGATAAGAGAATTTCTTGAATGGAAAATTTTAACATGCAAGATTCCCATTATAAGTTGTTTCTACCAAAAGATAGATTCTTTAATATTATTACATTAATAAGGAAGGAGGAAATAAATGACTTGGGGATTCTTCCCTTCTGCTCAATATTAGCAGACTTACTTTGCTTTAGTCCACAATACTGTTGCTTTACAGAGTATCAATTGGCTATCATCATTAGGTAATGTAGTTGGGTTAAATTTAAGGAGACCAACCTGCTTCCAAAGATTGACACAATAATGGCTACTCTAAAGAACAGAAAAGATATATTACCTTGACCACTGAAATAATTTTTAAATTTGAGAATGATATGAATGGTTATTTGGAAAACCATTTAGATATGAGGCATGAAGGAATATGATGGATGTGGAGCTGAACATAAAGAACCAAATGCCTTCAATGAGGATGCTCACTGCATTAATTAATTTAAAATCAATGTTTTGTATTTTATATATATATACACACACACACACACACACACACACACACATACACACACATATATATTTTACCTCTCATGGTTCCATTGCTAAAATCTCGAAATATAGTGAGACTAAGGCAATCCATTTTAAAGTAAGGTAGGAAGGGGGAGCTGTGAGCCCAGATATGTGAGGATTTTTTTTTTTGGTGGGTGAGATATTAAAATACATATTTCAAAGATATCTATTGAAAGTTTCAAAAATTTTAGTTCTTTATTATTATTAAACAATGACACTTTATTACTAACTTATTAAAACCACCTAAAGCAGAATCTTTCAGCGTAGTGGCCATGAAGTATGATGATCTTTAATAACTGATCTGTTATTCTTGACTCAGTGATTGATATAGACCCATGTCTTGAATATATCCTGCCTCCTCTCTCCAGGTATTCCCACTTTCTCAGAGCTTTATGTATCTTCAGTTTTCTCGAACTGTCTACCATAAAAACCAAGTCAGTTTTAGGGAGAAGAAGATGGTTTTTATCACCAGATATATGCTTTTCCCAGGAATGAAACAATCCCAGGGTTGGAAGGGCCTTGAGTGATCATTCAATCAAGACATCCTTTTGCAGGCAGATCTACATGTAGGAAATAGATTCTATTTGTGAAGATGTATAGAATGAACACTTATTCTAGCCCAACACACAAAAGGTACATCTCATCCTTCTGCAGTCTTGAGGAAAGAACTTCCCAATTTTCATCTACTTTTAGACTCAAAGGCAAAATTGCTGATGCTGTGATGTTTGTCACTTGTGCCTAAGTCCCCAAAGAGAGGGCTTATATTATGGACAAGGCCCATGGTTAGGACGAATAAATTAAACCTCCTCGGTTGAGTTCCTGGAGTGGTACTGAATATTA
The DNA here is from genome assembly GCF_965194825.1 of Balaenoptera physalus. Lineage (NCBI taxonomy): Eukaryota > Metazoa > Chordata > Mammalia > Artiodactyla > Balaenopteridae > Balaenoptera > Balaenoptera physalus. Next base: position 16,819,006 of record NC_138902.1, read on the forward strand.
ATCCAGACTTTGGTCTTAAAGTTTAGTATCTCAGCTGGAAACTCTGGCTACCCATCTTATTAGCTCTATGATCTTGGATAAGAAGGTTGACTTCCTGGAGACTGTTACATCATGTAAAATTGTGATGATATAATACTAATCCACAGAGCTGTGATGGTTATATGTGAAAGCACATGAAGTGGTACCTGAAACATAGTGGCTTTCGAAAGTTATTAATTTTCCTCTGACGTAGAAAATGATGGCCAATGAGATTTGCCTAAGAAATAAGAGTTTGGTACAAAGAAATGGGGATGCACTGGGCCAAATTTCAGCAGGGACACTTAAAGCAATTAATTAAATGATCCTTACAGGATCAAACAAGTTAATAAAGCTTCCAAAATGCAGCAGCCTACAACTTAGATTGCTGTAGTCCACCACTGAATGTCTAAATATTATTCTGCCTCCATCTACCAAGAGGTACTGTGATGTCATGTTCTTTAAGGTTTTCCAAAGTGATCGTAAACTTTGTTAAGCATTAGAAAAGGAACTGGAGAGTAAAGAAGGTTATGTTTATTAGCTCATCTTCTTTTCTTTTAATTAATTAATTTATTTATTTTTGGCTGTGTTGGGTCTTCATTGCTGCGCGCAGGCTTTCTCTAGTTGTGGTGAGCAGACTTCTCGTTTTGGTGGCTTCTCGTTGCGGAGCACGGGCTCTAGGTGCGCGGGCTTCAGTAGTTGTGGCTCGTGGGCTCTAGAGCACAGGCTTAGTAGTTGTGGCGCACGGGCTTAGTTGCTCCGCAGCATGTGGGATCTTCCCAGACCAGGGCTCGAACCCATGTCCCCTGCATTGGCAGGCAGATTCTTAACCACTGTGCCACCAGGGCAGCCCCTATTAGCTCATTTTCTTTCCATGCACTTCAAGGGTTTATTAAGCAAGGAGCAAAGGTGCCAGGATGTGTCAACCTTATCACATTCCTTTCACACAAATATCCTGTAATAGCTGAAATTGATCCTCAATATCTGGGTGCCTTAGAAAGTAAAAACCTTTTAAACCTAGAATTCTTTTGTCGACCTGTTGACAGGTATTTAGGGCAATTTTCAACAGAGGCATCTTATGTCCTGCCTTTTCACTCTTTCTTCTGAAGTGCAGCTCTTCTTAGATTTTCTTTTTTGTTTTAATTTTAAAACTCCCATACGATTTGTATTTTACTTTGAAATAAATTGTCTTAAATATGCCATGACTGTTCAAGAAAGAGACTCTAAAAATATCTTGCCTGAGGTTTCTGGATCTACCTTTCCTATCAGAACTATGTTAGCACATAATGCTAATTGGCAATAACAAATGCAAATATGGTAGAAACATGTCAGTTAAGACAGCTATCAATTTTGAGGCACACTTCTTTGGAAAGCCATCCGCACTTTAGAGAAAACTATTTGGGGAATTAGCCACACTCATTTTGCATAAACAGTGAACCGCAATGAGAAAGGAGGGAAGTGATAATGCTTGTAGGCTACAAGTTTTGAGAAAAAACCGCACCTGAAATTGAGTTGTACAGATACAAAATGCATTAAACCTTCTGCTGAGCTTATATATTACTTATATATGTATATGTGAATATGTATGTGTGCGTATGTATGTATATGTATATATACACATACACGTTCTAAGGTGAACAATCCAGTATGTGTGTTTTTCTAAACTAGCCAGGGATTACGTTGGAATTGCTAAACAACGCGTTACCAGCTCCCCTGATTCTCGCCTCAGCTACTCTCTCCCTCCACCCTCAAATAACCATTCAGGAGGGAATGCCATTGTCTACTTGATAAGCTCAAGTCCAGAGCCATGGAGTCATTCAGTGGTTTAGGGCCAATCCAAAGCCATGGCATTTCAGGTGTCTTTTTGCAAAAGTTCCCAAGTGAATTCTCCTCTGACTCCCATTCTAACTCTGCCCTTCAGTTATATGACCTTGGAGGAAGTCCTATCTCTTTTTGCTCTGCTATGTCCTTACTGTGTAGAATGAGATTATTATCTACTCTATCTTATATTATTGTATTGATGAAATCTAGGCTTAATGGAAATAAGGATGTGTAGAAACCCTGATCCTGGGGTGTAAGAGAAATTGTAAGACAATCAGGAACCAAGGCCTTGAAAATGAAATAACACAGATTGGGCAACTGACTTCTGAACAACTAGTCAGAACCGGCAGAAAAGCAGCCCACTGGTGACCTTGTGTCTTCTTAGGGTATGTGTCTCAGTTCAATAATAAATCTCAGCTGATATTCCATGTCTGCCATGAACTGTTAGATTGATTGTGGTTTTGTGTGTAAAAAGCCCTGGACAAATTCCTTCCCCAAAGGTCCCTCCACAGAGCCTATGCTCTGATGGGTTGCGTTTCCCTGCCCCAGTGGGCAGCTCAGTTCCATCCTCAGCCTGAGAAAAAGTTAATTTTCCCTTATCAGTAATGAGGATTCAAAGAGTGAGTGCCTTTCGAAGCTCTTTCATGCTATATGTGTAGCACAACTGAGACAGGTATACAGTCCTTAACGTCCTTTAGAAACGGGGTCAGATGACCTGTAGACCAAGGACTCACCTCGAGGATTGACGTCTGCACTTGGAGGATCTGTTCATGGCCTTTGAGCTGCCGGATGCAGATTTTGCAGGACAGCTGGGTGGTGGTGGGCGTGTAGCGTTCCAGGGAGAAGGCACAGTGCAGGGGCTGCCGGTTACCGCACCACACGCGGGAGAATGGGACTTCCTGTGGGGGAGACGGGGGGGGGAGAAGAGGGCTATGGTGTGCAGAGCCCGGCTGAGGTGAGCAGAGAGCAGGAGGGACCTAATCACAATAATTAGGATGATGATGATGACGGTGATGGCAGGAGAGGTAATTGCCTAAGCGACTCTGGTGGAACTGTTGTAGAAATAATGTTCCAGCATATGCCAAGCAGCACAAAAGTAATTAACGTCAATTCCAATCGATAACATATGAATTCCAAAACCACACTGCAAGAGCTCAGCTTTCACTTGGTGACTCACACAGTTAGAAAGAATACCATCAAAAGTTAATCGTCGTGTCTTTCCATGACAGAAATATTCTAAAAGACTCCTATGGGTAGACTCCTAGGATTAGATGCCTACTCCATCCTTCTACCTAAGCCCGGGGTAGGATGATATCTTCTCACTTAAATGAAAATTATGCTGAAGAACTGATTGGCCAGAACTTATGCCCATACCACAAACTCATGCCAAATTATATAAACATAATGTTGCTAAATGTATCCAGCATAAAAATTATACCTACTGCAGAATCATACACACACACCCCAGAGAGAGACACACAAACACAACAGGCTACCCCAGAACAGTCTAGTTTGCCAACTCCTCACTCGTTCAATTCATCCATTCTCAGTTACGTATACAATGCCTACTAACAACCAGACACTGTACTAGATAAACAAGAAAAGAACAGTAAGAATTGAGGTCTGGTCCCCACTTTCAAGGGACTTATAGACAATTGAGTGGCAAAAGCAATTTTCACTAAATGAGGGGGGAAATTATAAAATCTATACACATTCCCCTTTCCCCCATGACCAGCTGGTGCTTGCCACCAATTGGCTCAGGCACGTGGCTTTACACTAATGTGAAGTAGAGGTCAGTCACTGGTAATCTTCCATCTACTAAAATGTCTTTCATTCCTACTCAGATCAGGCTGTGGTCCTTGGCAATGACCTCCTATTTCCAGCCTATAGTAATCTTCATTCTCCCTTCTTTCTCTTTTCCGCATCCCATTCATTTGCTCTTTCACCTGTTGCTACAAATACAATTTCCCCCAATACTGATGCTGAAAGGCAGCAAAAGATGTATCAAGTCTGGAAGTCTGAGTCTCTGAAGTGTGACTGGTGATGGACTCAGCAGGTGTTTTAAGACCAAAGGCCATGATGAGAATTCAATCTACCCACTTTGAGGAACTATGAGTTACCTCGTTATCCCTGAGCTCCAATCTGTACACTTGTTGGTTTCCTCATTTTCTCTATAGGAAGTCTCACAGACCCTGATTTTGGATACTTGCTGGGGGGGGGGACCAGCAGGGAGGGATGGAGTTTAGATTGTTGCAGACTTGAGTACAAGAGAGCCAGCTTTAGGGATTACGAAGGAAGGAACTCACACGTTAACCCCTCCCACACATCCCAGCAAGGGATGTAAGGGTGTCGTGTTTTTGTTTTGTTTGTTCTGAAACCTGAGCCAAGGGAAAGGCAGTGGATCTTTGTCTCAAGAAGTAGAGACAAGGACTCAGAGAAGGTCTATATGTTGACACTGCAGACTTTCATTGACTTTATCCCTGTGCAGAATGCGGGCTGTTAGGAGGCAACTCTCTCTCCACCATCCTCAGTTCTCCCCTACGTGGCAGGGGCTGGAAGCCTGAAAACTACATTTCACAGCTCTCTCCAGCAGGGAGTTCACATGTCCATTCTGCCCGTGAGAAGTACTTGTTTTAAACTTGGAAGGAAGAGAAGGAGCGGAAGCCTCGTCCTCGCTGCTCCTCTGACAGCAGCGAGCAAACCCAGAGGCTTCAGCTGACAGCACGTGTGAGGTTTGCAGGGGCTTCTGAGAACCATCTGCTTCAGGGCTGTTGTGTTTTCCTGAACTCACCAAACTTGCCAGTTTCCTTATATCGCTAGTGGCTTTCTCTGACTTTGGCTCTCCTAGGCTTTCCAAAGGCGTTATAAGCACATAAATCCTTTGATTACATTTCCCCTGGATTGAAATATCTTTTCTTGACCCAAACCATTCTCTAATGAAACACCAGTGGCTTAGAAGAAGTTCTCTTAGAAACTAAGATGAGCTGGGCGGCGCTGGAAGGTTCACTATAGTGGGTTCCACAGAGAGGCTCTCAGCCAGGGGAAACTCTGGGAGAAGCATGAAGCTAATGGACACTAAGGAAGCATGTGGCTGCAGCATAGCTTGCTATGTCACCAGCAGGACAGCACAGGTCCAACCCACGTTCTTCCTAAACTGAGAGTTTTTCTTATGAGCTCTTCCCTTTCCCTCCTAGCAGCAGCAGGCACTTCAGATCGGTGTGGCCTCCCAGCAACCTTTAGAGGAAGTCATTCCCTAAAACACTCAAAAATGACTTTTCACCTGCACCAAATCCTATACCAGATAAAACAGTAATAATACATATTTACAAGGTCCGCCGTTTCTCCTTATTGTGTAATCCGACTCTTTTCACGCTGCTCCGTGGTTTAGTAAACCACGGGTAACTCTCACTTCATATCTCAGCCTCCAGCTCTTGTGTCTCTGTCTCCTGAACTCTTCAAAACCCCATCTGCTCACATACGCCTAATTGCCATTTCTCTGTGGAGAACCCCAACAGCTGCATCTCTGGTTTTTATTTCATTACCATCCATCACTGACATTATACCCCTAATCAGTAGAAACAATTTTAGTTGGCCTTTCCTTTCTCAGATAGGTCTACCTTTTGAAAACGGATTATCACCATCTCTCTCTCATCGTCATTCTCCTCCAATTTTTCTATCTCCACACATAATCTTCTCTGACGTCATCACAGCTAACTGGGAGTAAACTGCTCGGCAACCTTCCTATCTTCAGTCTCTACTACGCGAGTTAATGAGGGGGTTGAGGCTTGACTGGGGAGGAAACAGAAAGCAGTTGATTGGTATTCTTTAGGGAAGAGCTTATGGTCTCTCTTTTACCTGTAATCATGAGTTGGGGGGGGGCACTGATGTGACCACATCACCTGGGAACTCTGCTTTCATTACATGATTCCTCTGCTTGGGGGACCAGAATGGCCCCAGGATGCCTGCGTGATAAACACAGCCCCCTGGGACTTCCCTGGTGGTCCAGTGGTTAGCGCTCCGCGGTTCTGCTGCAGGCGGAACTAAGATCCCACATGCTGTGTGGCCAACAAAACAAAACAAAACAAACACAGTCCCCTGCCTGGCCTTCAAGGGCTTCTTCCATCCTCTGTCACCTCATCCTCACTCTCTCCAGTCTCAACGTACAAGCCCTCAAACTCACTTTCTTCCCCAAGCCAGTACGTTTTGATAGAGTTACTCTGCACCATCCCCTTCAACGAAAGTAACTATAACAGAGGGCTCCACGGTTCATAGGTGTTTTTGCCTAAATAAGCTAACTAAGGAGGTTTTCGTTTTCTAAATCTGAAATTTGAGTCATTACAGTGTAATATAAATGTTTGGACTTCAGGGCTCTAGACAGAGCTGAATTCAAGGTCCAGATCTTAAACCTACATTTTTTCTGCAGTTGCTTTGAATCCCTGGTAATGCTTACCTTCCTTAAATTAAAAAAAAAAAAAAAAAAAAAGGCACTGACCACTTATTGAAAAGTATCTTCTGTGGTGTCACTTGCTAAATTTTGTATATTTTCTCCTGAGAACACTGGAAAAACCCTCCACAGAGATAATGTTTTCTTGCAGAAAGACGTGAGAATCGGCACACAAAAAAATTCTTCTCTTTTCTCTTTCCATTCTACTGCACACAATCAAAACATTTTAAAAATCTGATATTAAGACAGTGTCAAAAGAATATTTTTTAATTGTTGACTTGAGTAGCAGCTGCCGGTAGTGCTCAACAAAACACTTAAAAATAATAGAATTAGAAGCACTGTGATTAGTGTGTTTTCAGGGCAATCATCTTTGCTTTCATTTATTCAAAAAAAAAAAAAAAGGCAAAACAAAACACCAAGATGCTCACTGAGCGGAGAGGAATTATGTGGAAAGTAATACAAGAGGATGAAGTGTAGCAAAGTTATGGGGGTTTCAAGAATTCTGGAAATGTTTTCATTTTGAGTCCCATTATAATTAGTTTCCTAGCAGATGGGGACCATGTAAATCATATCCTAGCAGGAGACAGACACTGGGTTCTCCAAGATACATAGCATGCTGTAAGACAGCTGCTTTTATCCTACAGAGGTGACAGCCTGGCTTGGTGTTTTGTAGGATTTAGAAAACAAATTAATATTTTATTGCATACTGTTCATTACAGCTTCTTCACCCCACGGGCAGCAAGGAATAAAGGAAACGATGATTAAGTAGCTCTCAGGTCCCAGGAACCTACTGAGAGCAGAGTTATTTCCCTCTAAAGGAGGGTTGCTAAGTCTTCCAAGGGGACAATAGCATATCACTAATTGTGGTAGAGTCTTAAGAAAAGGGGGCATAATTAATTGTTTATTTTGGAAGGACTAGTGTTGTGGGCCTCATTTTTTTCTTTGAATCAAGGTTAGTGGGGGCTATGGTAACCAGATCTCCTAAGAATTCACATACCCTCACATACCCTTCCCTTTCACCCATCATACTTGGTTTCATAAGCAATAAGGGTTGTAGCCTAGCATTTTATAAATTGTCATCCTCCAGAATCGAAACCAACAAGATTTAAAATCTAGTTGGTCCTAATATGTAGGCTCTCATCACATAGCTCTGGACCCAATCTTGAACTCACATCATTCTAAAAATATCTCTTGGTTGGTGTCTGATAGGGCAACTATTCTATGCACTTGATACCTCCCTGAGAAATTCCACCTTTCCCAGAAGAAAAAAGGAAGGTTTTTTAGGAGAGTAAGCTTTGGGTACCAACTGGAATATATCACTTCCCAGATTCCTGATTTGAAGTTAGAGAAAGGGAGAGAGGAATAAGAAGACGAGAATACCAGAGGTCTTCTACCCACTGACTTGGAAGATGACAGAAGATGACAGGAACATTTACCAGCTGAAGGAGAGACCTATAAATGATGTCAGGAGGAGTGAGGTTTTCTGTCTCCACAATAGTGCTCTGTGAGTTCTCATCCACTAAGCCTTAACAAAAAGCCATTCTCTATTATCCACACCGAGTTTGTCAGCACACATGATGTTCTCCATGAAGTTCAAGCAGGCTGAACACAAACCCTCCCCAGAGTGTGAGAATCTGATGCCTGGAGCAAACACAGCATGGCCATTAAGACAAGCACAACATGTAGGCATATTGCTGGGGGTTCAGTGATCACAGGAGCAAAGAAATTGGTTCTAAGGGTGGCGAAGAGAAAGGAAGAATAGAGCAGAAAGCCATTTGTGGGGAAGAAAAATGAAGTGGAAATGAAAACTCAGTGGCAAGCCTCCTGGTGCAGAGAAAATTAAATTGTTTCTCAGCCTTCCAAGACTCTTTCAAATTATGCTTAATTACAGAAGGCAAATGCTTATACATGTTCACAACCTCTACGTAATCCAACCCACCCTGGCAGTAAAGCTGGTTGGGTTTTCTTGCTAGCCAGTGCCTTTTGCCTTTGGCTGGCCCTGTTGCATCCTTTGGGGTGGGCAGGCATTAACCCCCACCAAGCCTTTTGTACCTGAGGCTCTCTTTGGAATCCCTGGTGTTGGAATTGTTTAAGTGCCACTGAGAGGTTATGGTTCTTTCATCTGATTTTTTTTTTTTTAATCTCCAAGCATTAAACTTAATAGTTACTTTGGACTGAGTCACTTGTACCAGATCCAGTGAAATGATGCCCTTAAATCAATAAAGATTAATACACAGAGGAATTTGCATGACTATCAGGATTTGTTTTAATAATACCCTGAAGTTCAATTTGGACTAGAAACTTTGAATACTGCTTTCTGGGAAACAGAGACACCTAGGTCTAGAACATCATAAATAACACATTTATTCATAGAAAACCTCTCTCCATAAAAAAAAAAAATGGTAAAGTTTTCAAAAAAAAAAATTGTACAGGGCCCTGAGAGAGATTCTTGTTGCTTTGAATGCACTAAAATTATACATAGAGGGGGCAATTCCCAAGGTAATGAGAAATCTGAAAAGTAAATATAAAAATATGGCCTTAACCAATTTGAAAATTCTGAATTTTAGAAGCGTAAGGTGTTTTTCTAACTCTCTTTCTAACTTTTTTCTAACTCTCATGGCATGGGCAAGGTTTTTCTCTTTGAGATTTGGCTTATTTCCATTCTGACAAGCCGGTATATCTTGTGCATGGTTTTTAAAAAATGAATGCTGTAAAGATGGAAAGGTTAAAAAACCCAAAGAGGCATTGACATTTCTTTGTTTTTCAATATGTGATTTCTTCTTCCCATCTTGCTCAATTCATCTGGCAGCAAGCACTTTATATATTCAGGACAAACTCTCTTGTTCCCATCTGGTTGGCCAGAGCGCTCTACAACTCAAAATTATCACCCTTAAAAGGTTTCTCCCTGACATCCAGTTCATTCGTACTTGAACAGGATTAAAACTGTGTCTCATAATGAACTGATCTGAATCAAAACAAACCCACAAACACATCCTGCTCTAAGTTGTTAAATGACCACCTTCAACCTATCCCGAGTGGCGATTTAAGCAGGAGAGAGGAGAAATGTCACATTACCTGACACACAAGCCCCTTTTTCCCCCACGTGTTAGAAACCCATGGATTTATGACAATACGTTTCATTCCCTGGGTGTAGTGCAAACTGTTACATGTCTGTGACAGTTTTGAAATTAAATCCGTAGTTTTAAAGGAGGAGGAAAGTCAAGAGTACCCTCACCAGGGCTTGTGATATGCGTGCTGGTTAAAGCAAAGCTATTTCTGTCAGAAACCCAATGGGCCAGTACCTGGCATGCAGTGAATGGTTTAATTCTCCAGAGGAATGGGGGGATATCAAGGACAGAGATCTGCAGACTAAAGGTATTCCCTTTGAAATGCAGCAACTTTGGTTCTTCAAGGAGTTGTCCGCCTTGATGCCTTTCATCTGAAACCACTTCCTATAGGGCAAGAAAAAGAAAGAAGCACAACAATGAAGTACCCAATTTCCTCCACGTTTTCCTTCCATAGATACGTATACTCCCTCTCAAGTGTCTCCCAGGAATAGCCGAACAGCATGATGAGCGCACTCTACTTTTACGCCCCGCCCCCATCCTTGCAAGGTTAGGGCTAAGGGGCTACAGGCTGCTGAGAACTAAGGATCTGGACACAAAGAAACAATTGTTCTTCATTACTGTATTGTTGAGGCTTTTACACACACTGTGCCTGTCTTTAAAACTGGAAGACCTCCTTTGCCCCAAGCAAACTGTAATACTGTTGAGTTTCCAGAACTGTGTGAATTTCATCCTGGTATCACCATAATCAAGGGATGCATTTGTACTTAACCTAACACATCATCATATTTCATGAGAAGGGGAGACACAGCCCCTCCTCCACTCTGGTTCCCTTGTTTGTCACTAACACAGGCATCATCCAATATTTATCCTTTAGCTCAAAATAAATGTTGCAAAGTGCATGTATCATGTTTATTTGTAGTAATGTTCACAGAAGTTATGCCAAAAGGCCAAGAAAAAATAAGTTGTCAGGTCAGTTTCAGCTCAGAAAAAAAATCAAATTCCTGAGATAAATACTCCTTTATCTTTCACTGACAAATCTTTATATCTCATACAAACACAATTCACATACATTCTATTAAGCAAACCATTTAACTGGTTCCAAATTTGTGGCGTTTAGAATCATCTCCATAAGACAAGTGAAATAATAGAACAGATATGAATGCTATAAAATGTCAAACTACTGTAGGGGGTGAGGTTTTCAGTGTTAGTGGAGATGAAAGATTTCCCTAAATCCCCATTTAAAAAAATCACCGTTAATTGACTTATAATTTCCTTGCAGAGCTAGGATAAATAGGAAAACTGAAATCCTTTAATGATGTCCTATAATCTTCCCAGAGTCTAAAAAAGGTTGTTAAGAAGCCAGGCAAATAGGTTTATAAATACAATAAAACTTACATTTCAATTATCAGGGAGTGAAAGCAGCTTCAGAAGTTATCTTTCCCATCTCTTGTTTATGTATAGATTAACATTAATGAAAGTGTTTCTAAGAAGCAGCTTTCCAGCTTTTATCCTTCATGTACACACAAACTGTTAAAGGTTGCTAATGTCTCTTCTCAGGACTAAACGATTCCATTCCAGTGTCATTTTCTCCAGCTCTTGGGGTGTGGAAGGGGTGTGTCTTGGGGCCCTGAGTCAGCACTGAACTTGCTGCGATGATGGAAGTGGCCCATGCCTGTGCTTTCCAATATGGTATCCACTAGCCAAAGTGGTTAGAATGACTAAGGAACTAAGATTTTCATTTTAGTTAATTCAAATGTAGAAACACACACATGGTTGGCAATTACTGCACTGGACAGGGCAGTGCTAGATAATTCATTACCTTGTGGGTCTAAGCGTTGGACATAATAACACAGTGGCCAGTGTCTAGTGAGGGCTGCAAGCAGTGGAAGGAAAGAGGCAGGGTGGGAGGAAAGGGAGTTAATGCCAGACGCTGACTTTTAGGTCTTTACAGATGCTGGTCTGTTCCCTCTTTTGAGATTTAATGAGTGTCCAGTGGAGCAATGCTTGAGCTGGGCACTGGGTGAACAGAAATGAAACACCAAGGAGCTCACAGTCTAGAGAGAGGGTCAGAACAGCAAGCATATGAGTATAATATAGCATCTAACTATTACAAATATGTATATTCCCAAAGGTTAAGGCAAGACAGAGGGTGCCTAACCCAGATGGGCAGAGAGGCCAGGAAATGAATTGGTAAATTAATAGAGGAAGTGATATTTGAACTGAGCCTGGAAGTAAATATAGGGGCTACTCATGGGAAAGGGAGGGAGAGTGCATTCCAGACACTGAATGGGCTCTGCACAAAGGCACGGAGGCCAGACAGAGCTGGGATAGAAGGTTAGGGTGGAAAGTGTATGGCTGGAGGTGATGAACATTATAGGGCAGGGGCCAATCACGAATTCTGCCTTACCATGCTAGGCACTTGTATTTTTGTTTAGAGTAATGTTGTTCGGGTTTAAGGGGGTATGAGAATTTTCTGAGGGTTATATATACTCAAGAGGGCACTCATCTTGTAAACCAAAAATGGAAGCACAGCCTTCTAATCACATTTCTGCATGGTCTTGGGCAAGTCACTTAATCTTTAGGCTTCAGTTCTTTACTTGGGTTTATTCACAGCCAAGCAAAATCATTAGCATGGTAATATACTAACTTCTTTTTGCCATTCAAGGTTAGAAACAGGGACAAATAAGAAATCTGCTTATTCAAACCATATTAAAGCCATGGAATAACAACAGTGTTGACTTGTCAAAGTATATTTGACTGTGGGCTTCCCTGGTGGCGCAGTGGTTGGGAGTCTGCCTGCCAATGCAGGGGACACGGGTTCGAGCCCTGGTCCGGGAAGATCCCACATGCCGTGGAGCAACTAAGCCCGTGAGCCACAACTACCGAGCCTGCGCTCTAGAGCCCACGAGCCACAACTACTGAAGCTTGCGTGCCTAGAGCCCGTGCTCGGCAACAAGAGAGGCCACCGCAATGAGAGGCCCATGCACTGCAACGCAGAGTAGCCCCTGCTCACGGCAACTAGAGAAAGCCCGTGTGCAGCGACGAAGACCCAATGCAGCCAAAAATAAATAAATAAATTAAATAAATTTATATTCAAAAAAAAAAAAAAGTATATTTGACTGGGTAGGCTCTCTGAAGTGTATCCCTGTTCTTTAAATCTGACTTGCCTGAAAGTACAGCGAAATAAACCGAGGTCAGGCGATGAAGTGACTTGTTCAAGGCCATGAATTACTTGGTGTAGAGCTAGTCTATTTTAATATTTAGAAACTACATAGCATCATCACACTTGAAGGGAACTTAAGGTACTTAGTGATTTAAAACTTGATTATTTACAGAGGAAAACATGGAGACCCTCCTCCTTACCCCCAAGAAAGTGATTTGCCTGAAGTCACATGGCTAGTGACAGAGCTACTATATCAGTACTTGTTCATGGTCTAGTATTTTTTCTACTAGATTTCCCTGCATTTTCCTATACTATGCTTGATGTTTTTAAGAGTCATGTGAAGGTCAGACTGCTATTAACACTGTCCCATAAGTAATTTTTCATTGGTGCAAGATATATGTAAAGATGACATAAGTCAGTCTGTTTTTCAATAAATGCTGGAGAGGGTATGGAGAGAAGGGAACCCTCTTACACTGTTGGTGGGAATGTAAATTGGTGCAGCCACTATGGAGGACAGTATGGGAGGTTCCTTAAAAAACTAAAAACTGAGCTACCATATGACCCAGCAATCCCACTCCTGGGCATATATCTGGAGAAAAACATGGTCCGGGAGGATACATGCACCCCAGTGTTCATTGCAGCACTGTTTACAATAGCCAGGACATGGAAGCAACCTAAATGTCCATTGACAGAGGAATGGATAAAGAAGATGTGGTACATATATACAATGGAATACTACTCAGCCATAAAAAAGAATGAAATAATGCCATTTGCAGCAACATGGGTGGACTCAGAGATTGTCATACTGAGTGAAGTAAGTCAGACAGAGAAAGAGAAATATCGTATGATATCACTTATATGCGGAATCTAAAAAGAAATGATACAAATGAATGTATTTACAAAACAGAAACGGACTCACAGACTTCGAGAATGAGCTTACGGTTACCGGGGGTGCGGGGGGAAGAGTGGAGGGAAGGATAGTTAGGGAGTTTGGGATTGACATGTACACACTGCTATATTTAAAAAGGATAACCAACAAGGACCTACTGTAGAGCACAGGGAACTCTGCTCAATGTTATGTGACAGCCTGGATGGGAGGAGAGTCTGGGGGAGAATGGATACGTGTATAGCGTGGCTGAGTCGCTTTGCTGTGCACCTGAAACTATCACAGCATTGTTAATCGGCTAGACTCCAATATAAAATAAAAAGTTAACAAAAAAAAGTCAGTTTTTGCCCTGTGGTTATATATACTATCTAAGCCATCCCTGAGATACAGAATGGAGGATATTAGGATTTTTTAAAATGGATATCCACTTACAATTATCACCGAGAAAAATGGCACCTCTTAAAGATTTCTGCTTTAGGGCCCCCAATTTAAATACAACCATAATTTATTTTTACTTTTTTCTTTTTTTGCTTACTTTAATCTCCACATACTGAACCAACTACATACAATTAACAGTGTCTTGTAACCTTGTACAAAATATTAAGCAATTATAGCTATTTTGTAACAAAACAATTACTTATTAAAATGAAGAAGCCCAATAATGAACTAATCACTGTATTTATATATTTGTAAAGGCACAACTGGCTTCAGAGTGCAAGCTTAAAACCCTCTCCAAATAGGATAAATTGTACTTAACACAGAATTCCCAGTTACGCCCCTTCAACCTATTGTATTCCGCTCGGGCTGGGCCTAGACACTGTATTTTTAAATACTTCTCAGATGATGCTGATGTCCAGCCGGGTTTGGGAATCAGTGGTACAAACAACTCTGCTGAGCTCCTTCGGAGTCATTCACACGGATGCGTCACCCCGAGAGTGGAATCTGATATCCATCTGATTTTTTCCTATCTGCCTCCTATGTGATAAGGGCCCTTGGCTAAACCTCTGAGTCTACTGTTAAATTGATATCTGTATTAATTAAAGTAGAAAGTAGGGTCTGGCTGGTTTCTTGTATATAAGATGTACCTAAAGGCTATGGTTGGTGGTTTTTCTGTCTCTTCTATTTCATCATTTCACATTGGCGGTTGCTAGTCATCCAGGGCTAGGAGTTGTGGCCAGGAGAAACTTGTGCTTTGTGCCTCACTGAGCCATTTATGTTGATTTAATGAGACAGGCAGTGATATTCAGGTGTGCTTCAGGGATACTAAAACAAGCAGGCTGAATTTACATATTTATGAGCCAAAACTGTTGAACTTAAGTGCGCGCACACACACACACAGAAGTTATGTCGCTGTGGTGTTTTCCTTTAAATGCTTTACGTGAATGATATTTTCCAAGGTTGTATTATTGATAAACACAAGAGCTACATCTGGAGGAAATCCTCTGAAATTAGATTCTAAATCTCCATTAATGCCAAGTAAGTAATGAGGACCCGGAGGTACTGAATAGGAGTGCTGGGAGCAATGGAGAAAAAAATTAGTTGTGGTTTTTTTCCCTCTAAGATAGGGCAAGTGCTTAATTCCTTCCTTTCCCTATGTTAAGCTTTGTTTGAACTATGTGTGTGTGTGTGTGTGTGTGTGTGTGTGTGTGTGAGAGAGAGAGAGCGAGAGAGAGAATGTAATAAAATACAATAACAAAAACCTAGGTCTTAACATGTTACAACTTTGAAAATATATCACCATTCCTCAACCTTTGGTTTGAATTCATCAAAAGCGCCAATGTCAAACACAAACATAAAATTGCAGCTCTAATTACTACAGAAATACCAGGAGCAGGAAGGACAAGTCATTGGTCCCTTTCTCACCTTCAGGCAGATGGCATTTGTATTTTTTTCAAAAAGCCTATCTGAGCGGATTTAATTTTCCATAGAGATGGTTTTAGATGTATTTATTAGAACATAGCTTCAAAAATCTGAAACCAAATTAATTATGTCTTACCAAGGCGCATGAGGCATTTTGTTTTTGTCATTCAAAGAAATTGCTACTAGGATTCAGATGAAATATCCCCAGAGCGAATGGGAAGCAGCCCTGCAGGAGGCAAAGGAGGGCACGGCAAAAAATGAAGGAATGTTTGTTCGATTACTAAAATCCTATAAAGGAATATTTTTTGGTGAGGCTACTATCTTGCCAGGTCCCCACCTAGTTCTAAGAGGACAGGAGAGTTGGGTCTAGAAGCTGCCCTTCTTCCAAGGATTTCCAGTGAGAGGGAGGGTGGGCTTTTAAATAGTTGCGGGGACATAGTTTCCCAGGGAGATGGAAACGGGGTGAAAATGCAACCATGTCCTTTAACCAGGCTTCCTTCTTGGTTACAAGCCCCGTTCTAGCTGGGCTCATATGTATCATTACTTTGAGCTATGAAAGATGTACTACAATAAATACAGCAACTGTCACAGCCACGCTTGGTCTCTATTTCCAAATCACAACAAACATTTTCATTACAGTGATAACGGAGGCAAATTCCAGGGTAGGCAATTTCTGCAGAAATGCTTCATGAAAAAAAAAAAAAACTACCTATGAATTTTGATTAAGAAGTTAGGGTTCTATTCGAGTTATAGAAGGTGAGTCATCGCTGCATACGAGATGTTCAGCTAACACCACACAAGTTGGGGGGAGCGAATATTAACGTGTGAAGTCTTTTAGAGGTTCCGAAAGTGTCCTGTTGCTACGGCTTTCTTCAAGTGGAACTGTTTTAGTGGGTTAGTAACTATATACTATTTCCCTCTAATTAAATACCATATATGAAGCCATGAAAAATATGACATAGATGATTTGGGATATGAAGGACATTTAAATGAACCTGGGGACGAGGTCCTGAACACATTCACTTAGCAAGGTAAAAATCCAGAAAGCAAGATTCCTTTCTTGCACAAAACTCAGAGACTAAGACCGTGGAGTAAACGGTTGTGTTCAGAAAACTACAAGTTATGTTCTAATCTTTCTGTGGGCCAGAAAAGTTATTCAACCAAGGCTGATGGTCTCTCGGAAGCCCAGGGGAGAAGCATGCCCTTTGCTGTTCACGACAGCTGTCACATACATCCTGTCAATAACAAGTACAACCCAACTCAACTTTAAAATCAGCTTTATTTGACATAATAGGAGAGGGAAAGAATCACTGGAGGTAATCAGATTCCGACCAATGGGGCCAAAGGTATCTCCACTGGAAAAAACATTTCTCTACAGCAAAATTAAAGAATTTTAAGAAATCTCTCTCAGTGATGAAATAAAGATATTTATATTCAATTAGAAGGAGAATACCAGTTTCTCGAGCATTGATTAAGAAGGGTCTACTAGCCACAGGGATGGATAGTGGTTTGAAAAGCTGTGGTTTGAGCCTCACTTTCATGATTCCCACTGCAATTCAGCTGTTAACAGTTGAGCTCTTCTAGAATCTGAGAGCAATGAATGGGAATGTAAATACATTATCTGCAAGTCCCTTAGAAGAAACTCCTTGGGCAAATGTCTAACTCACTGGTATATACATCAGCAGTGAGACTGTTATTCAAAGAAAATTCCAAACTGGTTATGATCGCTGACTTCCAAGGCAGTTGTGATGAACAGATCGTCAACAGTAACCCTAGTTAGCAGTGGGTTACTCATATGAGCCCAGGAGATTGGAAATCCTCCCCGCCCTCCATGTTTACTCAGCTTTCAAAATCTGGCTGAGTTACTAAACATCCAACTTGTGTGATGGTGCATTTTACAACTATTCAGTGGTGGCAGTAACCTCAATTTTCTTTTTGAAGTACAGTTGATTTACAATGTTGTGTTAATTTCTGCTGTACCGCAAACTTTTTTTTCTTATTATCTATTTTATACCTGTTAATGTCTGCATGTCAATCCCCATCTCCCACTTCATCCCACCACCACCACCACCCCCTGCTCTCCCCGCTTGGTGTCCGTATATTTGTTCTCTACATCTGCGTCTCTGTTTCTGCTGCCTTGCAAACCGTGTACTGCAAAGTGATTGTTTATACATATATATATATATATATATATATATATATATATATATATATATATATATATATATACACACACACACACACATTGTTTTTTATATTCTTTTCCATTGTGGTTTATCACAGGATATTGAATATAGTTCCCTGTGCTATACAGTAGGATCTTGTTGTTTATCTATTCTATGTATAATAGTTTGCATCTGCTAATCCCAAACTCCCAATCCCTCCCTCCCCCCATCCTCTTGGCAACCACAAGTCTGTGAGTCTGTTTCTGTTTCGTAGATAGGTTCATTTGTGTCATATTTTTAGATTCCACATACAAGTGATATCATATGTCAATTTATTAGTTTTGATTACTGAATGTCTGTCAGGTATTTTATCTTGGAGAAATCCTCTTATTAGGGTGTCTCAGAAGCAGATGAAGAGTTTAAAATGCCATTCCTAGGATGAGGTTTAACTGCTTACACTGAAGTTCTTTACAGAATGGCACCCCTTATGAAAAAGGTCCCTTTTGTGAACAGCCAAATATGAAGCGTGCCCTTTATAATGACCTGTGCTACTGAAGAGGTAGTCAGGGAAGATCTGGGCACGTAGGTTGGCACTGTGTCACCTTTATTGGTTTATATTCAGGATTCAGGTCACTGTATCTCTTCTGTTGGTAAATATGAGTTTTCCAGCTCAGTGTCTTAAAAGCTAGTTCCTGAGGAAAAGCTCTGCATCGTGGACTTAATGATCCAGAACTGGAATAGCTGGCATCTGGGACGTGTCAGGAGAGCTATTTATATAGGGGCAGAGCTTACACAGGCACTTCTGCATTATCTTTGCTGCTATTAATAAACTTGCACTCTTTGTGAGTAGCTAATTTAAAAGGAATCATGCATGATTAAAAGGACCAAAAATGGAAAGGAACCATCTCTGCCCTAGTAACCCTAAAAATTAATAGACTGTGTGTCCAGGATGTCACGTGACAGCCTGCTGAGAGGTATGCTTTATAATTGTTGTTCCCCAACTACAACCTTCAGGTGATCAAGCACTTTTCTTACTGCTTGCTGTACATCAAATAACTCTTGTTCCTGTGGTTCACACCATTCTCTTTTCTGGACATGGTATCCCTTCCTCTTTCGCTCTTAAATCTCATTCACGCAAGAAAGTACCCTGAGGGTCCTCCAAAACTCTTCCCCAATTCCTCTCTTGCCATTGGGTCTCTGTTTTCTGAATCTCAACTATACTTCTAGTCAGTTTTCTCATTTAGCACACAGTGTTCCTTATGTGTTCATTTAACTCTTCTCTCTTCTTGACTGCCAAGTACCTTGTACCCTCAGCACATTGTTGGACACATAGTAACACAGCTCTTGTTTCGAGAGAGGTTTCCCCATTGAGCCAGTGATGTGGGTTCATTTTCCAGACCCTCTGCGATCGGATTCTCTATTGATACCAATCTTCAGGAAACCCCATGCTTTCATGACACCCCAAGAAGAATTACAGAGAAAAGGCTGACCTGAAATGCACAAGGGGTATTGTCCACACAGTAGACCCTCAAGTTGTAGTCCAGAGAGTTACAGGACATGCAGCCAAAAACCGCAACCTTGAGCTGCTTCACGGCACAGTCTGTGATTGGTTCTCCAGTGAGGGCGTATGTCCCAAAGCTGTCTAGGAGTACGTGGCACGCAAAGGGGTCCAAAAGGCAGTAACAGGATGTGGATTCATCCTCTACCGACATCACTTCCTGTTGGGAAAAGGTCTGTTGAAGTCTCTCAGCTTGGGAAATCAAATGTGATTTAACAGTCACTTTGCAAGGACCTGACATTTTTTTCAGAATATTTTTATTGAACTCATTTTCTCAAAATAACTGCTGACATCAGGAACCGAAGGAATGGCTATATTCAGGGTGTTGGGATTCGATTTAGTAGATTATAACAAACGTCACTTTCAAAGTTCTCCAATTTTCAGTTAATTTGTTCAAGGCCAAATTAAAAACAACAACAACAACAAAACAGCCTTGAACATTAATATCAATGAGCAAACTTTTATGTTTTTATAAAGGTCTATTTCTGAAAACCTCTTTCCCTATCCTTAAGGTAATATTTATTTTCTTCCAAATTATTTTTTCCTCTTTCATTCCATCAAAGTCATTCACGAGGGACCATTCAATAAATGGTTTGGATAAGACGTATCAGAATATTTCACCCTCCGTGATAAGGTATGTGTGACATGTGATAGAGCATGAATCTAACACCATCTGGATGTAAATGACCGTGAGGAAGTGCTGGGAAGAAAAACGAAGATGGTAAAAATCAAGGCAAAGCAAGACGTAATGGAAAAGAGAACAAAACCCGGCCCCTTTATGGAACCCATGGAACTTGACACCCCAGGAAATTTGCCTGTGGTTGTACCACAACTGAATAAATAGCAGAATGCATTTTCAATAAAGAATAGCGACGAGTTTCAAGACATAGCTGGGCAGGGTAAATGTCATCCACTGAAGCAACTGGGAATTTTCTTCTCCTCAAGAAACATCATTTTCCTTTTACTTCTTTTGCCTGAAGCACCGACTGGGGAGGTAAGATCCCAGGGCTGGAACAGGTCATTGTGTTCCAGCAAGTTAATTCACCTGCTTTCATGCAAACTGACCTCAGACACCAAAGGAATCCCTATCAGACAGATAAATCAGAGGTTTCACTAAGAATAGTCATTCCACTGCCATCTTTCTTTGCTATGGCCGTCTCCCTTGTCTTTACTCTCCTCTTGTGGATTCTCATTTTGTCCCTTTTATTCTCTCCTTGTACTGTTTCTTACATGTACTCGTACACACAGGGCAAGATAGAATGATTTTCAATGCATTCATTAATTCATGAACATCTATTTAGCAGCTACTCTGTTTCTGAATACTTCAACATAGATTTGTTATAATCTCTATGATGGCAAAAACAGACAGAGTGATTCCTTTTATGAATCCAGCTTGCTTGCCCTGGGCCTCTTCCCTAACCCCACAGAAGCCACAGAGGAAAGTCAGTTCAGACAGGGACATGGCCTGGGAACAAAGGCAGGAGTCACAGTCTTATGTACCAAAGGCAGATACACAGGGTACATGTCTATGAGGGTAATTACAAGTGTATTCTAAAACCCAAAGAAAAAGCTCTGTATCCTCTCTGGCCTCTCTTTTCCATATTCTCTCTCTCTCTCTCTCTCTCTCACTCACACACACACACACACACACACACACTCACACACCCTGCCCCAAAACACTAGCCAATACCTCGAGGATGCTGTGAACACTTGCCACCAACCCTCTGGAAAACAAGTAAATGCTCACAAATTTCACAGCTGACTTGTGTGAGGAGAGGGTAAAAGTTAAATCCATTCCACGGGTGGAACCCAAACCCCGTTTTTTAAAAAAGAAAGACTCAGGTCTCACCTCCCACTTGCCCTGCTGGGTCCTCTTCTTTAAATGGATATTCCAGTGCTCAGAACTGACGTCTGCACAGTGGGGTATGGTCAGGGCAAAGGGAGTGGTGACAATCATGTCGGGGGGACCACAGGTGACTTCTGGACTCAGGAGTACCTCAGATCCATCTGACTGGAGGCTGTACGGTTGGGAAAGGATAAAAGAGAGAAGCAGGTAAAGGAGCGGGGCATATGTGAATGAGAATTTAGTTGCAGGTTTAGCAAAATCCTTTCCCGGGACTCCCTCCTGAGTAACACCACCTCCTGGAGGATTGCTCTTCTGGACCACAGCCATCTATCCTGAACTGCTCAAGCACACAGACTGAGGTTGAGCCTAGATTTCAAATCTAGGTTTCGAAAAACAAAATGACAAATGCTTCTTCAGAAATACAGGGCAGAGCAGGAGAAAGCAAAGACCTGGCTGGCGGGTCACACACCAGCTGCTGAATCCTTATTCTCATTGATAACGTTATCAATGACCAAAGCCAAGGACTTCATAGAAATGACCGATCTGGTAATCTTACTATCATCACACTCCTTTCTCCCAACAACACATTCTATAAATATGTTTAATGCTAGTCAGCAACAAAACAAATTATTTTTGTGAACAAAGCAACACTTCAAACGTACCAGGATTGAGTATGTCTCTTCTGGTTTTGAAAACATTTATTTTCTGCCAATGCACAAATACACAAGTTATATAGCAATAGCACAGTAGACAGTTATAAACGGCATAATCAAATACATAAATATATATGTTTCATCTCTTTCCTATTTTAGCTCTAAATTTAAAATCATTCTACCTAAACCTGGTGTTCAGATTTTTCTGTATGGTGAATAATTTACAATAGGAAGGCAGAGCCACGAAACAGATCAAAGAAATTTAACTAAAAGGAAATAAATACCACCTTACTGAATGCCTCCCTCTTCTATTTTTGTGTCTTTTGTTTTTAATCTCTGCCCCAAAGAGTAAATGGGGTAGTTCACAGGACAGCAGTCAATGAGAACCCAGAAGTCTCCTCATTTTCCCCAACTGCTTATATGTTTTTGAACAAGCCAGTTGATTTTTTTCCCCTTTATTTTCACTTGTAAGAAATACACTGATACAGAATATAGTCCATAAAGCAGTTTAGGACTCTCAGACGAACAACGCAACATGAGAGCTAGGACTGGTATTATTACCTAAGCTTTCTCTCATCTCGCCTAGGAAGGACATTTAAGAAATGTCATCCCTGGTCAAAAAAGCAACCCTTTGAGCAGGATGGAATCAGTACTGAAAGATACTACCTTGTCTGTGATCTTGTGTAAACAAACAGGTTTTCTGTGAGTACACCTAACATGTTGTTAATTTCTGAATTGCTTTTGTTGACACTGCTTGTTCCCTCCCCAGTTGGTCATGGCCGCACTTTACCTCATTATCTATAATTCACTGTTGCGATAAAAGGCACGGGGGGCCTATAAGCTAGAAGGAGCATCTTGTATCTACTGTATCTAAAATAGACCTGAACACCATCACAGGGTCTTCTGCCCTCCCCAAGAAGCACTGGAGCTGCCTTCTGAAAATTCAGCCTTTCACGTAGGCAAACCAAAGTTATCAATTCTTCCCATACAGGCAAAGCACAGACTAAACTGAAAATGTCTTTTATGCATTTATATGTCGCAGCAGGGCAGGCAAGTCGGGGAGATGGGTGGGTTTGGAAAGTCCTGTATTAGCAATGACAAATGCTCTGTGAACAGCCTAGAACGCTATACTTGAGGTTTGAAAAAAATGTAAAATTGCAGCGTGAGCTGTACCCAGCACGAGGTGGCAGCTTGCGTGTGGTTGCCTGCCCGCCGCCACTGGAGAGGGTTAAGTGCTTTCTGTGTAATTGCCGCCTGCATCCTTCACAGACAGGGATAGCAGGGGTGCTTCTGAGTGACCAACGACAAGCTCTCCTAAAAGAACTGTTAAATCGCTTTCAGAGAATGATCCCCCCTTGTTGAACATATTATTCAAACATATGGGAATTGGGGGAATTATTTAATGCCAAGTGAATGGAAAGCAGCTAATGAGGTGAACTCTCACACTCATTGTGAACAGCAGGGCTCCTTTCGGTAATAATGTAAGCAGCATGAGGAGTCAGAGATGGTGCCCGGAGAAACGTAGGTGGGGACTGGGGTGGGCCCTTGCATTAGGCAGCCATTGGGCATTTCCGGAAGTGCAAAGGAAGTAAATTAAGACACATCTAATCCTCCTACTGTGAAAAGGGTGTCCGTGCATGTAGGTATCTCTTTGGTGAAGGAACAAAACTTGATCTCTCCATTTTTTTCCCCGACAATTAATAATAATTTGCCCTTTTCTGCCACCTTCTATCTGTGGCAATCAGGGAGATTTACAGATACTAATTAAAGCTCTCCACACGCCTGTGTGGGCAGGTGGTAACAACATAAGGTCACAGAGAAGTCAATCAAAGAGATGGCAGCCAAATCACCACACATTTCTGACTTCCAGGCTCCTGATCCCTGTGAACAGATGCACTTTGTTTCTCTGTTAGCACTAGGAGACTGCTGGTCAAACTGCTGGCTCTCGTGACATCCCAAGTACAGATGGAGGAAAAGATGTAGTGCAAGTGTAGCCATGAATACAGACCTAGGACATCTAGGGACAAGACAGCAGAGGAGAGAAGGCTTTAATTGGGCAAAACCAAAGATTTGTGAGGAAAGCACGGATGGCATTTAAGTTTGCCCACATTATACAGTATATGCCAAGGAAGTATTCGCGCTCTTGCTAGGTGTTAAAAAAAGAAAAAAGGCAACACATTTTTCTAAAATAGCTGTGAGCTAATAATAACTGGGAACTAATAACAGCAGCGATTTCAGGACCGTGATATGAACGACGTCAGTGCATCACACACCCTCCTGTATGAAAAGTCTGGTGGCGTGAGACTTTTGCTATTTAATTTTTTCATTGTGTCCCCCACCCCCCTGCCTTTTTCTCCATATATATGCGGTGCATGTTTACGAATGCTTACGGATACAAAAAGATCAATAATTTAAGAGCCAGGTCTGTGTAAGCAGGTGGCTTGTTGAGTAACTCTATGGAAACATGGTTGTGAATTCAAATTTCTGCTCTCGCAGTGCAGCTGAGAATTCTGGAGAAAATTCTGCCAGCTTTGCAGCTTTGATGCCCCCAACCGCAAAATAAATATTCATGGCAGGAAAGGGTGCTGGTAAAGGGCCTGGGAGCGTCTTGCCTGGGAATCTGGCAAGACAGAAAGCCCCACGTGACTAACCCTGTTTAGTTACCAGCAGGGGAAACTAAGAGGAGCCGCAGATAACATAGAAGGTGGATGAAAAGAACATTCTTGTGTCCTCACTTTGTGGCATCATCCCTGATATTACACCCCTCGTGTGACCTTTTCTGTGGCATGAAAACCAGACATGGTGGCAGAAGGGAAAGCCTTTCGGAGCCTCACTTGCCTCCCATGCAACATAATACCTACTCTAAGATTGTTCTAGAGTTAAAAGAAGTAGAGCCTAAAAAGCGCCTAGTATGTGCTCCATGCATAAAAGTTCTGCTTCTCAACTCTGAACCTCCCACCTCTCCTACCTTTTTATGAGTCTTATTTCTATAGCAACTGTGTTTTTGAGATGGCTACTTTATTCAATAGATGGTTCTTATCTCAGTACGTGCTTTAAGAGAATCCCCAATGCCTTAGGGATGTGCACTCTAAGAAATGAAGGCACCTTGGCAGGGCTTTCATGCTTCCCTTCCATGGTCTGTCCTCAACTCATGATACTGAGTTGAGGAATCCCACTAAAAATGCCAGCTTGTTCCCCCTCGAGAAACTGCATTTGTTTCTGCTGCTCTGGAATTTTCCTCCAGACATCCCCATGATTATCTCCCTCGTGCCCTTCAGACCTTTGCTGCAATGACACCTACTAACAAGGCGTTCCCCAGTTATGCCTGAGCCGTGGAACTGCAACATTCCTACATCAAAAGCTGATCTTTGTTTTTCTTTGACTTCACACTCATTGCCCTCCAATGCACTATACCATTTGTTTATTTTTCTCTTCCACAGACTGAAATGTAAGCTCTATGAGGCCAGGGATTTTTTTTTGGTGTGTGTTTTGGTCATTGTTGTACCCATATCCCGCGCCCCAGTGCCTCATATAGGCCGCAAGCACTCACAAATATTTGTTGAAGCAAGCTTAGGAGCCAGTGGTTTCCACTGATCAAATCTGGAACATCTTGAGCATCAAACTGAATAATGGTAGTAAATGATGATAAGCCACTGAATAACATAAGAACCCACGAAAGATACAGATATAAATGAATGGATGAGTGGGAAGGGAAAACTCTTCCATACAATAGGAAGCCAACTAATAAATGTAGGAAGTCATCATTTGACAACCAATCATATTAATAACTGACTCAGTTAAGAATTATGAACGGGATGCTAATATAATTGGTGAAATTTTTAAGAACAAAAAGGAACTATTTACGTGGTTTCAAAGTATCTTCCCACAAGGTACTTAATAATTACAAAGGGTAAACATGACTTTATACTTGAGAACCTTGGCAGACACCACCTAACCCAAGTTATCAAAGTTAATCTTGCCAGTAATGGGATGAATTTTCAGAACATACTTCCCGATAAGAAAAAGTGAAAAGAACTCAGCATCGCTTCCGTAACATTCCTGCCAATAATACATAACCTGAATCTAATCATGAGAATTATCAGACAACTACCAGCCCAAATTGAGGGACATTTCTGCAAAATAGCTGATGTGCACTCTTAAAAGTAGTCAATATCATGAACCAGAGACAGACTCAGGAACTACTCCAGATCAAAGGAGACCAAAGGCATGTGACAACAAAACGAAGTGAATGGAACTGGATTTTCATTTGCCATAAAGGACACTATTCAGATAAGAGGTGATATAGGAACCAAGTCTGCAGAGTAGATAATAGTATTGTATCAATGTTAATTTCCTGATTTTGATAATTGTGCTGTGATTATGTAAGACTGTGTTTAGAATATACACACTGAAGCATCTGGGGGAAGAGGGACGTCTTGTTCACAATGGTTAAAAAAATATATGTGGATGTGTATTAATTCCTCTCTCCATATGTGCATGTCTCTCTCCATGCACATGCGGAGAAAGAGTAGAACACAGTAAATGTAGTAAAACGTTGACATTTGTGAATCTGGGTGTGGGAGAACTGGGAACTCTTTATACAGTTGACCCTTGAACCACACGGGAGTTTAGGGGCGCCAACGTTCTGTGCAGTCGAAAACCGTATCCGTGGTTCCACAGGCATGGAGCCAACCAAGCACAGATAGCAGTGTTTACTATTAAAAAGTGAACCCACGCAGTTCGAACCCATGTTGTTCAAGAGTCACCTGTACTATTCTTGCCACTTTTCCTTAAGTTTGAAATTCCGTCAAAACAAACAAACAAAAAAATATGAATGAATGAATGAAGAGAGGCCCAGGGAGAATCTGTCCGGAACTCTTACAGTGAAGTCAGCAGGGTCGCTGACGGCTGCACACAATGTGTGGTGGAGGTGATGAACGTTCTGCACTTGGTGGTGGTGAGGTCATGGTCCAAACCTTGGCACATCGTGACTCACGTTCTGCAGCGCCCATCTGCACACCAAGGTCACAACAGAAGGTCATGGTGAAGGTCAGCTCCAAGGTGGCAAGTGCTAACCACGGCAGGTCTGGAGATGCGTCCGGGCACATTTTGCTTTTGCTCTCGATATCTCTTGACCTGACTCTAGGCTTGTAGCACGTCACTCTCTTCAAGCAAAACGATCAGCTCCATACTTAAAGACGAGATTTTCACTGTTGTTGCCGTCTGCCATGCTGTGCTTGGTAATTATCGTTCCCTCCTTTCCTCCTTGTGGTCCGTATTATAGATGAATGTAGGTTTGATCACCTTTACCCAGAGCATCACTCAGGAACGTGGGCAGGAGAG
The DNA here is from genome assembly GCF_965194825.1 of Balaenoptera physalus. Lineage (NCBI taxonomy): Eukaryota > Metazoa > Chordata > Mammalia > Artiodactyla > Balaenopteridae > Balaenoptera > Balaenoptera physalus. The sequence continues at coordinate 16,845,828 of NC_138902.1, forward strand.
TAATGATAGTTTTACTATGCCAGACCCTGGGTCGATCCATAATTAAAGCATATTTTAATGGAATAGACATAAAAGGCCGATGGATGGAAGCTGTACTTAGTTTTAAAATTAGAGCTCTGAAAGCAAGCTGGCTCCAGCCTCCTACAGTTTTGGACCTGAGATGACACATGGTTTTACTATTATTATTCTCTTTTCATTGAAACCCTCGTACACCGACCTAGAGTGCTAACATTGCTGTGGATAAAAATCCGTTTGCGGTTTATGATTTCTCGTTTTACGCGAGTCAGATACCTGTCTCACTCTGCAGCTCTGACCAGATCTTTGAGATCAGTCCCAGGAAACGATAATCACAGAATCTCTCGGAGATATGGGCCCTTTAGAAAGCCAGCGTGGCTCATCCGTCCATCCCAATAGCATGGCTAGGTTTCCTGGGGGATTTAACTCTAGTAACTGCTATGTATGATTTAAGAAAATAGACTTCTGGAAAGGGAGAATAGGGCATCAGGAGCAGAACAGGAGAAAAGAGAGACGTTGAGCAAAATCTCTTTATCACAATTGATTCCTCTTTCAGTCTTTTAAGTGGCCCTAAAACTGTAACGTGGTTTCAAACTCCTTGGGTAGCTTGTTTAAAATTATATTCCTGGATACCACCCATGACGATTTGGATTCAGTATTTCTGAGGTAGGAGCTGGGAACTCATGCTTTTCACTTGCGTTCCTTGCTTGCAAGTTAGCCCTGGCGCTAACGTTTGAGAAAAGCTGTGTGGTTCTTGGGAAAATATCCGAAGCAAAGCCTCACGCAGCGGGGGCTCGGTGGTCTGTCAGATATACATCGGGTAGGCTTCTGAAATGGAATTCAGATGCCGGTCAAGTTGAAATGCTCACGATTATGGCTTTGGATGATGCTACTATAGTAGAAAATGCAAATGCATGGGGACTGTTCCTACATCCTCTTTCTCTAAGTAGCACGTGTGTTAATATGGAAGGCTCTCAGGTTGGGTGGTTGATTAGCAGTAACTGGAAATAACGTTACAGCTCTTCAAGCCATTCTATGCCATTAGTTGGGGCGGGAGAGGAGCCAATTAGAAGAGTGGATTACAATAAGCAACAAGCCCAGTTAACTGAGGATGGAAGCATACATCTCTGCTATTAAAGGGTTTAAAGATCTGTGTCACCCACTTGGTATTATCTGCAGTAGGATCACGGGAAGGGAGTTGGCACAAGGGGCTTGGAGTGGGAGGGCAATTACATACGGGATGGAATGAGGATTTGACTTTGCTGAAGTTTGAGAGACACCACACTGAGAGATTAAACTGTTTGCCTATGTTCAACGGCTTTAGTTTACACACACATTCATAGGGTGTTTACCAATTAATATACTAAAGGAATCGCAAATCCTGTGTAAATCACCAGTTCCTAGACACAACTTAAACCTCATCTTTCATGCAGTGTTGGCGTTTTAGCTTTGTTTACTATGAGAAGTGGAATAATGATGGCTCAGGGAGAGTGCTTTAAAGTGAAAGAAGGGGAGGGGAGAAGAGCAGATCTAGGCAGCATGCTGCTCTGACAGTTTTTATTATCTGCTAAGTGGTTTACTCATTGGCATTTTGAATGAGCCAAACAGCCTTCCCTGGAGGAACCTGAGTCCTATGTCATAGAATCATTTCATTTCGGGGCTGGGAAAGGACCTAAGAGTAATCAGGCCAACACCATCACCATTCAGATGAGGAAACAGAAGGGCGTGCTACGGGGTGGAGGGACATGGCCGAAGTCACACCCACTTGTGACAGAGCTGGGATTAGAATCTCCTGTCCTGTGGTGGTCCTGGGGTGTGTGTGGTGGGGGGCAGGGGGGGAACAGGCAGTGGGAGAGACAGATGTTCCCTGGGACATGGTCTCCAAACCTGGAACTTCGAAGGTGTGTAATGTTGGCATGAGAGTTGCTAAGATTGTTTTCATAGACCCTGGAGAAAGCCTTAGGAAAATAGGGCTTTGAGAGGCATAGAGTGGTCACAGAGGCCTGTGTTGGTTTCCTATTATTGCTGTTCCATAGACTTACTGGATGAAAACAACCCAAATTCATAATGTTACAGTACTGTAGGTAGAAGTCCCATAGAGCTAAAATGAAGGTGTCAGAGGGGCTGTGTTCTTTCTGGAGGTTCTAGGAAAGGATCCATTACCCTGCCTCTTCCAGCTTCTAGAGGCTGCCTGCATTCCTTGGTTGGAAACCCCTTCTTCCATCTGTGAGCGGTATGACATCAGTCTCCTTATGTGAGTCTGGTGTTCCCGCCTTCCTCTTATAAGGATCCTTCTGTGGGCTCACCTGCATAATCCAGGATAATCTCTCCTTCTCAAGGTCCTTAACCTTCATCACATCTGCAAAGTCCCTACTGCCACGTAAGGTTCCGGGGATTAGGATGTGGACATCCTTGGGGCGCCATTCTTCTGTCTACCACTCTTCTACCACCGGGACTTTCATGGCTTGTTCACTTTAAAGTTAGGACCTAAAGACCCCTCTGTCGCTGCCTCCTGACCCACAGCCGTCTCCCAGACACCACACAATCTTGGGGGTGTCGGTTGACTTTTGGGTTATCTTCACACTTCAGCTGCACAAGTTTCTCTGCAGAGTAAAGCTCCACATCTGCATATAACTTTATGGGGTCCTGGGAAGTTGTTAAAGACTGTAACCAAGGGAGTGAGGCGGTTGATTATCCAGGTTTTCAAAGGGCGTGTTTTAGTAAGCAAGGAGGGCAGCCTCAGTGTGGGCTGGCATCTTCTCTCGGCATTTTTATTAGGCTACAACTAAGTGAAGTGGAAAGGATGATATATTTTAAATATCTTAATAGGACAGGTTATTTCTACTTCCAGCATGGGCAATAAAAGAGATGGCACATACAAAATAAAAATAATTATAGTATGTGCTATTCCTTTACAATGTGCAATCAAACTCACGAACCAATGACTTTCCTCTTATTGAATTAAGGTGCCCCTTCCATTCAGACCTATTAGCCATGTTCACAAACCATTGTTATCTTGTCAATGGCATCTTTAATTAAAGACTCCTCTGGACCACTCTAATCGCTTCGCATTGTGAGCTCACATGGGCTTCAGAAGCACTTTTATTAGAATGACGGCAATTTCTATTTATGCGTGTTTGTTTGTGGACCAAGGGGGTGTGAGGTAGAAGGATGGGTAAAGGCCTTGATATGAGGAAATTCTCCTTTCCAAAAAGAGCAGATCATAAAATGACAATGTGAGAATCTCCCCCCCCCAACCCACCGCCCGCTTTTCTTTTCCCTCTTTCACTACTTTTCTCTTCCCCTCCTCATTCTGGGGGCTAATGGCATTACATTCTAACCTAAATGACTTTGTGAAGAAACCATTGTGATTTTACTGCGGAAAAGAGCACAATCTTCAGCTAAAGTTGCATTAACCCTTCTAGGCCATTAAGGTACCATTTGATAAATTGCCCCTTTTATTACACTGCATGACACTGGCAGTCTGAAAGAATTAATGTGTTTCCCAAATGGCAGCAATGTACTCCCCCTCACTAGCACAAGTAGTACCTTTGTTTGTTACTTCAGAGCCTCTCTCCTCCTCAGTGGTCCCCTATGCCTGTTACAGAGTTAATTAATGCCAAATCTCCTCAAAGGGATAGCTAGACACCATTAATTTGATTCTTCCAATAAAGATTTCTAAAACTCAAAGCAACAAACCAAATTCAAATCCATGACTGACCACTAAACAGAAACAGTGACAGGGATAATTCGTTCATTTATATCCATCACTATCTAGCACGGAAAGCCTGGCAAAGTGGAGAGGGACAAAGCCTGTTTAAGGTGGCATAAGCACCCACCCCAGCTTGACTGGTCATTGATCTCTTAATCTAAATACCAGCCCGCCCAGAGTCCACTGTTTGGACCCATAGGATATACCTCTAAAGTACCAATCATAGGCCAGAATGTTACGAGAAACAGAAGTAGACAAAGGAATTGATGCAGGATGTCCTTTGTATCATCACAAGGCTCTTGATTTTACTTTTAATTTAATTTTTTATTGAAGTATAGTTGATTTACAATGTTGTGCTAATTTCTGCTGTACAGCAAAGTGACTCACTTATACTCATATATACATTCATTTTTTTAATATTCTTTTCCATTATGGTTTATCCCAGGAGATTGGATATAGTTCCCTGGGCTATAGAGTAGGACCTTGTTGTTTATCCATTCTAAATGTAATAGTTTGCATTACTAACCCCAGACTCCCAGTCCGTCCCTCTCCCTCCCCCTCTCCCCCTTGACAACCACAAGTCTGTTCTCTATGTCTGTGAGTCTGTTTGTTTTGTAGATAGGTTCATTTGTGCCATATTTTAGATTCCACATATACGTGATATCATATGGTATTTGTCTTTCTGACTTACTTCACTTAGTATGATCATCTCTAGTTGCATCCATGCTGCTGCAAATGGCATTATTTCATTCTTTTTTTTATGGCTGAGGAGTATTCCATTGTATATATGTACCACATCTTTATATCTGTCAATAGACATTTAGGTTGTTTCTATGTCTTGGCTATTGTAAATAGTGCTGCTGTGGACATTAGAGTGCATGTATCTTTTCGAATTATAGTTTTGTCTAGGTATATGCCTAGGAGTGGGATTGCTGGGTCATATGGTAACTCTATTTTTAGTTTTCTGAGGAACCTCCATACTGTTTTCCATAGTGACTGCACCAACTTACTCTCCCACCAACAGTGTAGGAGGGTTCCCTTTTCTCCACACCCTCTCTAGCATTTGTTATATGTAGACTTTTTAATGATGGCCATTCTGACTGGTGTGAGGTGGTACCTCACTGTAGTTTTGATTTGCATTTCTTGAATAATTGTGATGTTGAGCATCTTTTCATGTGCCTACTGGCCATCTGTATGTTGTCTTTGGAGAAATGTCTATTAAGGACATTTTTCAATTGGGTTTTTTTGTTGTTGTTGAGTTGTATGAGCTATTTGTATATTTTGGAGATTAAGCCCTTGTCAGTCGCATCATTTGCAAATATTTTCTCACATTCCACAGGTTGTCTTTTCGTTTTTGTTTTTAATTTAAAAAAATTTTTTATGCTTTCCTTTGCTGTGCAAAAGCTTGTAAGTTTGATTAGGTACCATTTGTTTATTTTTGTTTTCATATCTATTGCTTTGGGAGACTGACCTAAGAAAACACTGGTATGATTTATGTCAGAGAATGTTTTCCTACACTCTCTTCTAGGAGTTTTATGGTGTCATGTCGTATGTTTAAGTCTGCAAGACAAAGCTCTTGATTTTAGAGTGAACACTTATTATGTTTGCTATCACTGAATTAAACTTTCTGCTGAGTCTAGGCATGTGTTAGTAGTTAAATGGGAATGACTCAGTATCATTGAGTCAGAGCTCAAGCAAATTCCATGGATTTTGTATCTTTGTAATTAAAAAAAGATAGACAAAATAATATCAAAATGTAGCATGTAGTTTGCACAGGACTTCTCATATTTAAAGTCACTTTACTGTCCTCACTCAAATCCTGGAATGCAGTTAATAATACACAAAATTTATAGATGATAAAATTGAGGCTTGGAGAAAGGAAATGACTAGCTCAAAGTCACCCAGGCTGGAGGTGGCAAAGGGGATTGGAACTCAAGCCTTCTGGATCCCTGTGTTGTCCTTACTCTGCTATACCATCTCATTTCTGATAATTCTTTATTTCTCATGCAGTGTCAATGACTAAGTCTGTACTACTTTCCTGACAAGTTATGTATGCCATTAGTTTACTTCAGGATTGGCAGAGTCTTACCTAGCTAGGAAGGCAAAGAAAACAAAAGGAAGGCAGAAGATCCCACTGTGCATGAGGCATACAAACATGGTCCATGCCCAATATTGGGACATTTTGCTGTAAGTAGCATTGTCGTCACATGCTCTGGCCAAATGTGGGATTTCAATTCAGCAGTTGTCTGTTTTCTTGAATATATTGCATATTATTTTCGTCTTTTATTTATTTATTCTTTAATCAATTTTCTTCCTATCCCTTTTCTTGTTAAGTCAAAGAGCTGTGTTTATTCCCTGGAAAGAAATCCAGAGCTGCTCCCAGAGCAGCTGTTATCACAAACTCTCAGGTGACTTCAGCTGGCAAGTCTCTCTCTACTAATTAATCATCAGTTCCCAAGCCAGAATTCTGGGAATTATCTCCAAGTCCTTCATCTCTCTCACCCCACATTAACACACGCATGCGCACACCAGCGGACCTGGCCAAGTTTCTCCCCAAGTCTATCTCTCAAAGCTCCCCATTGGGTGAGAGCTCCGTGACCCCCAACTAGGTAGGGTCTACAAGCCCCCTGGCAACCTGAAGAAGCTACAGAAGACAGACCTTTATCCTTCCTCCTCCCAATAAAGATTTCTTGGGGTTCGTGTCTCTCAGGGAGGATTTGGGGCAGGAGATAGATGGATCCCAGGCTGAACAGTTTTTCCCTTGTGGACAGAAACTCCATAATAGCAGAAACTCCATAAAAGCAGGATGATGGGGGAGGCTGGGCCCTGCCCAGGTAGAAGATAAAAGACCACATATTCCTTATTCTTGAAGTCAAGGAGACCTCCCCAACTACACATGCGCAGAAAGGTTCCCTGGAGGTCAAAAAAGGGAGGGGTGCCACCTCATAGTAAGTGATGAAAACTACCCATAGGCCTCTTCACTAGAATCCATCTTGGCCAAGAGATGCGGACGCATACAGGGGAGGACCCTGAGATAAACCGAATACGGACTCACAACCCGGCAAAGCAAGATGATTGGTCAAAGGAAATCAAGAAGAAATGCCCCATAAAAGTGATTCAACTGCCACGAGGGTGCGACTCTCTCTCTCTCTGAGTCCGCCCACGTGTCTATCCACACGTGCTGTCCTCTTTTTCCTTCTAATAAACACTTTACTTGTTTCACTTAAAAAAAAAAAAAAATCCCCATTGACAGCAACGTGGGGATTAGAGAAAGGATTTAAAACGTTCGCAACTAGAGACAAGGACACTCAGAAGTAGAGTGAATATAATTTACTGCCCAAATTGAGATACTTTTGAGTGTGAAAAGGAGGGCTATTAATATCTGTACTAGGCAAAATGAGGCATCTTTTCACTGTTCTCAGAAGGATACTAGTATGATGAAGACTTGAACGTGGCCAGTGGCAGTGGAGATGAAGCAGAAGATAATACATCTCAAGTGTAAATATGACCGGGTCTCCCGAATCTTCAGCCTCAGCAATCCCTACCCATCAAGTACATTTCAGTTTCCCCTAGGCAGCAAACAACACTCTACATGGTCAAATCTTTATTTTTTCAGCTGCATTCCTCATCACTCTTCCTTTCATATTTTGTTCTGGTTTGCTTAGTTACAAAATATGTGATGCTATTTATTTATTTTTTTACTTATTTATTTTTTAATTGATTTATTTCTGGCTGCCTTGGGTGTTAGTTGCTGCATGTGGGATCTTCTGTTGCGGTGCGTGGACGTCTCTCTCTAGTCGTTGTGTGCAGGGTCCAGAGTGCGTGGGGTCTGTAGTTGTGGCGCACGGGCTTAGTTGCCCTGTGGCACGTGGGATCTTAGTTCCCTGGCCAGGGGATTGAGCCCGCATCCCCTGCATTGGAAGGCAGATTCTTATGGACCACCAGGGATGTCCCTATGTGATGCTATTTATACCTCTGTGCCTTTGCACATTCTGTTCCCTTTGATTGGAATGCCCTTTACTCTCTTTCAGTTTTTAAGTCAATTGTCACTTCCTCTTGAAACTTTCCCTGAGCCTTTACCCAGGGTTCAACCCTTCACTCCTGGTTAATATTTGGGTATCTTTGTCACCACATGTAGCACACTGCAATATCATCATTCATTTAACTGGGTTTGCTTTTGGGGTTTCATCTATTATGGTATGAAGTGGTTCTAGTTTTCCTAGTAGTCACTCTAATAGTTGTGCTTCATGGAATTGTCCATGGTAGGAGGGTACCCTGAAGATATTTAATTTTGATTCCATAACTTTTCAGTAACATTGAATTATTAAAATAGTTTGTTTTTTGGACTGATTTTTGCTCATGTAAAAACTTTAATCTCACATCTGATTCAAAATTCCACTCCCACTCCCAGTAGCCATGCACACGGACACACCTGTGCCCACACACTCATGCATATTTGCATGAACACACACAAGGTTCTAGCTACTGGGTCTGAAGCAGACAACTTGTTCCCTCATGCATTCCCTCTTCCACGAGCTTATTTCTGTAGACAAAAGGAAAATATACACCATCTCCTACTTAACTGTGGCGTATTTTTCTTGGATGGCTTAAGTTTCTTAAGATAATCCTTAATGAATTCAGTATAAATAGGTGATGACTCCAAAAGGCCTCACCGACAGAGGGTGCAGGTGACTGGATTGCAAGCAGTTACCCCTAAGCATCTGTTGTTCCTTGTGTGTTTCAGGTACACCTGCCAACCAGCCCCCAGCTGGCAGCATCTTTACCTACTCTCTGAGCCCCTCTTCCTGGCACTGAAGTGGCCTCTGGCAAACCTGTTTTCCATCTCACTTAACCTCTCTGGCTCCCACTTCCTGGCCTAGGTTCATCTTCTCTACCTCTTGGGAATGTGGGGAACTGGAAATTACACAAGAGCTCTTTGCCCCTCTCTCCTGGGCTTTGGCAGCATGCCCTCTCTTCTCAAAGCTTTTTATTTTTTCCCTCTTCCCTGGAAGCATTGAACAAGTCAACAAACTGATAAACAATGAGAAAATCAGGTATCGATATCCATTTCCTGCAGATGACCTGAATTTTATGAGTAGTTCTCCTGGGGTTACTCTCCCTGGCTTTGGCGAGCAGAGGGACAGCCATCTTTGATCCCCATACTTCTCCAAAATGTGACTTCTCTTTTTCTCACTTCATGTGCAATTCTTACATCAATAGGGAGGGATAAGGCATGATGTGTAGGTGGGCGGGGGAGTGGTGGTGCCCATTCTGATGAAATGATGTTTCTCTGCAGCTTCCGCAGGGAGGTGGGAAAATTAGACTTGACATTACCCTGGCGAAATCTCTGAAATTAGAGAGATCTTCCAGACATGATCTTCCTACATATACACAATCTGTCCTCCAACCAACACCTCCACCAGAGTAACCTCCTTACATATAAGGGGTCCTATTTTTCTTGGTTCACAGTACTGAGTACATTTGGCCCTTGTCACTGACTGAACTGAGCTCGTAACTCTTGCAGTGAGAAGGTGTAGTATTCTTTTGTTGTTGTTTTTTGCCTGAGCTGCTGTAGGATGGCTTGAGACATAACCTAGTGGGTAAGTCCTCCAAGCTGGAGAAGGCAAACAGAGATGCAAATCATCCCAGAGGTTTTGGCCAGGTTTCCTCCCTGCAGTAATGTCCTGATCCGTCACCTGGTGTCAGGGTAGAGCCAAAGGCAGGTGCTCTTATTTTATGCTCAAGAGGTAAGGTTTTTTTGTTTGTTTGTTTTTTTAAAGACAGTGAAATAGAAAGTCTTTTTTTTTTTTTTTTTTTTTATGGCTGTGTTGGGTCTTTGTTTCCGTGCGAGGGCTTTCTCTAGTTGTGGCAAGCGGGGGCCACTCTTCATCGCGGTGCGTGGGCCTCTCACTATTGCGGCCTCTCTTGTTGCAGAGCACAGGCTCCAGATGCGCAGGCTCAGTAGTTGTGGCTCACGGGCCTAGTTGCTCCGCGGCATGTGGGATCTTCCCAGACCAGGGCTCGAACCCGTGTGCCCTGCATTGGCAGGCAGATTCTTAACCACTGCACCACCAGGGAAGCCCAAGAGGTAAGGTTTTGACTGGGACCACTACACTAATTGCAGTAGCCTGATGGCAGGGGTTTCTTAGCTTCTGTGAAATCAGAACCCTTGGAGGCTCTGATTCATAAAATATGAACTCAGTTCATAAAATATGAACTCACTTCCATATTTTACTGGGATGGGTGCTTTTAGAATGGCCTCAAATGTCTGCTTTGACATAAAGCGTAGTTTACTAGAAACAGATTCATTTCATTAAAACCATTTTTACAAGTAGAATGGCCATACATATCTGTTTTCTTTTTAGCCTTCTAGAAATGAGGTCCTCCCAAAGAGCCTAAGGACATTTCTGAGTGCTTGTATCCTCTATCAGGCATGGTAGGTGAGGAAGTGTGTGTTTATAATTTTGTGTGTGTCGTTCTTGCAACCATGGAGGAAAGGCCCCATGAGGCCATTCCCTAGAAGTAGCTACAGTGTGGTGCTGAATGGTGAACCTGTTACTAGAGAAGAAATTGTCTACTCTCTTCCATTTCAGGCCTACTTTTTCTGTCTTCCTAGTCTTGTATTTGGTCTTATTTCATGCTTTGCTATCAAAGCTATTGCACCATCAAGGCACCACTCCCCCCAGAAGTTAATGTTTCCTAACACCACCATGTCTGCCTTCCCACTCCTCACCCCAAGATGTACCCAGTGGGAAGACCATACCATTTGAGAGAAAATAAAAGCACAGTAGAAAAACAGTGGTTGAAATATTCCATCTGGGTTGAGCCCAAGTTCCAAATATGTGTCCTTTTGTAAATTCTTCAGTAAGATTACATTTCCAGCTCTAGTCTAAGCATTTGGTCAGGAATATCCACATGACAGTGTAACTGGAAAAAGAAATGAATGTTTGCCTTTGGTTTCATTTTATTGCTTCTCAGAAGAAAGCTCCATATAGTAATGTTCTGGTCCATTTCTCTACTCACCACCCATGGGTGGGAAGCGGGGTACAAAACGAGAGGTGGGAGTGGGTAGTGGGATGATTGTGCTACATCCGTATCATTTTCTTATTGGGGTGTATGTGGGGGAAATCTCTGAAAGGAGACAATTGATTTTTTAATCCTCTTGTTTAAATACCTTAATTTAAAAAAATTCTTTTTATTGGAGTATAGTTGATTTACAGTGCTGTTTCAGGTGTACAGTAAAGTGAAATCAGTTATACATATACATCTATCCACTCTTTTTAAGACTCTTTTCCCATATAGGTCATTACAGAGTACTGAGAAGAGTTCCCTGTGCTATACAGTAGTTTCTTATTAGTTAACCTATCTTATATATAGTAGTGTGTATATGTCAATACCAGTCTCCCAATTTATCCCCCCCTTTCCCCTCTGGGTGACCATAAGTTTGTTTTCTACATCTGTGACTCTGTTTCTCTTTTGTAGATAAGTCCATTTGTACTTTTTTTTTTAGATTCCACATATAAGTGATATCATAAGGTATTTGTCTTTCTCTAACTTAACTTCACTTGGTATGATAATCTCTAGGTCCATCCATGTTGCTGCAAATGGCATTATTTCACTCTTTTATGGCTGAGTAATATTCCATTGTGTATGTATGACATCTTTATCCATTCCTCTGACACTTAGGTTGTTTCCATGTCTTGGATGTTGTAAATAGTGCTGCAATGAACACTGGGGTGCATGTATCTTTTCAAAGTATGGTTTTCTCTGGATATATGCCCAGGAGTGGGATTGCTGGATCATAGGGCAGTTCTATTAAACACCCTTGTTTAATAAAAGTTACCAAAACCTGTTTAGAGAGGATGAAAAATCCACATCCCCCCAAAGCTCCTGAAGAAATGTTAGAAAGAAAAGACCCAAATTCTTTCAAATTAAAGTTTGGGAAAAGAGGCAGCCTTGTTGAGAGTGATCACTATGCTGGTTTAAGGCGGCCACATTTGGCATTGACTTAGCGTCTTAAATACACTTGATCCAGGAGAATCCTAAGGGCCTCTCACCAGCAAATACTTCTGGCAGCTCCAAGTTTATGCCATTGCCTTTCGGTGAGGCTACTCTAGCTTCTGTGACATCACGAAGCATCCTCTATTTTGTGAGTGGAGCAGTGCCTGAAACTTTACCCCAGGCCCAGCCACAGACAGACAGAAGGGTTGAGTTGGAAGGAAGCTGCTTAAGGCAATATTCGGGCATCAGAGTGACTTCAAAGCAGAGAATAAATGCTTGGATTTGATACCTACACCCCAATGTTCATAGCAGCACTATTTACAACATTCAAGACATGGAAGCAACCTAGTGTCCGTCAATAGACAGATGGATAAAGAGGGATGTGGTACATATACACAATGGAATATTCCTCAGCTATAAAAAAGAATGAAATATTACCATTTTGTAGCAATATGCATGGACCTAGAGATTATCGTACTGAGTGAAGTCAAAGACAAATATTATATCACTTATATGTGGAATCTAAAATAATGGATTTATTTATGAAACAGACTCACAGACATAGAAAACAAACTTACGGTTACCAAAGGGGAAAGCTAGGGGGAGGGATTAATAGATAAATGACAAGGATTTACTGTATAGCAAAGGGAGCTGCATTCAGTATCCTGTAATAACCTATAATGGAAAAGAATCTGAAAAAATATATGTGTAACTGAATCACTTTGCTGTACACCTGAAACTAACATTTTAAGTCAAATATACCTCACTTAAAAATAAAAAAGCCTGGATTTACCTACTGTTCTATACCCCCTTCCTACCTTACAAATACTGGAAAATGTATCCTGGAGCTGGAAATCACTGAGTTAATAACCCTTATACCTTTCTTTGTCTGGTGAATTTCTACTGATCTTTTAGCCACCTTCCTTCCCTACTATGCCTCTGTGAATCTATCCTTAGAATAGATTAAGGGCCTCCTCTATTTTTCCCATTGTTTTCTGCGAAATCCTCTATTGCAGTGTAATTCCACATTGAAGTATAAAGTTATTGTCTTTGCCAAATCTGGGCCCCATTCTGTATGTTTCACGGTGTATTTCCATTATTAGGCATAAGCCCCATCTCTCATCAAACATGTCTTACTGGACTCAAGAATAATACACTTAATTATTCCTTAAAGTGGGGAGTGTGACATAGTCTAAAAATACATTATTAGTCAGAAACTTTTGTTTTGGTACCCAGTCCTGCTACCACGTAGGCAAACCTACTAACTTTTTTTTTGGTCTTAATTAATTTTCAAATCTACAAAATTAGGGTAATTATTATTACTTACCACAGCAGGATGGATGAGAAGATTAAAGGAAATATTGGAGGTAGAATACTTTATCAAATATAAATGTATCAATTAGGTGTTCTTATTTTATCTTTCAAATTGTAGTATCACTGTAGATCATGCACTCCTACAACATCCCTAGGAGGTAGGTACCTACTATTGTTTTTCAGATGAGGACACAGGGTCAAGGAGCTTCATTAACTTACCTAAGGTCACATGAATAAAACCAGTGAGTCTTAAGTCTGAACCCAGGGCTCAGATGCCTGAGTGTACACTCTTAGCCCCTGAACTCAAATGTCTCCTAACATCATGTCCACTAAGTTTCAGCACTGAGGTGACACCTGTTTCCAGACCTTTTTCTCTCAACTATGATGACGTAACGACAGCCAGTTACCTCTGTAGATGTCTAAGAAATGCTCAGCTTCATCCTGCCTCCTGGTCCTGCCTAATTCTCAGTGCTCTTACAGAGCGATTCCAGGGGATGCCTCTTTACAGGGGCCGAACCTTGGAAAAGCAACGTCAGAAAGCTGTTTCCCTAAAGTCTCCGACGTCAAGGAGAGGTGGCATCCTTTAGTCCGTGAGCACCGGAATTGGAGTCAGATATCCTGAAGTCAAATCCCAGCTCACCGGTAAGTAACAGGCCCTTGCAAAGCAGCCTCACTTCTTGGAACCTTCCCTTTTTACATCTTTTTTTCTCATCTCAAAAATTGGTACAAAACCCCCTTCTTTGGAACATAACGGGGGAGATTAAACGAGTTAAGCATGTGAGAGCACCTTTGCAAGTTATACTGAAACAGAGGTAAGTAATTACTTTCCCAAGGATGCGAAGTCCCCTTCTAGCGAACCATTTAAGGTGTATCTATGTACAAAAAGTCAACAGAGTTAATTCCCTCAGCATTATAACCAACCAAAAGTCCAGATTCCTGGAGGAGGTTAGAAAAGATTCATTAGGATGGTTGTTCAAGTCTGAGAGTGTAGACAAAGCAGGGACATTGAGGAAGGAAAGTGACATCATTCCACTTAATGGAAAGTACAGTGTCCTCTTACAGACTTCCCACGTATGCAAGTAGGACGTCCCAAGAGAGACAGGGCACATTCAATTCAAACAATGAACAACCTCCCTTGAAACTTACCAGAATATTAAATATATCCATCTGAGACTATTTGAATACAGGGGCTTGTTTTGAGTCTAACTCCACACACCCATACCCCTGGAAATCTGGTACAGAGCTCGGATCCTTGATATCCATTATGGTTCCACTAAATCATCACCCTGCTACACCAGGGGTGTAACTCAGAAAGGAGCAACAGAAATAAATCATCAACAGCAAAATGGAACAGCCTTTCCACACAGCATAAAGATGGTGTTCAGAGAATCCCGCTGTAATTCTGTGTGTGTGGAGGTGACGGAGACTCAGAAAACTCAGTTCTCACACCTGTGACCCAAGAGGGAGGGAACTGAGATGGCTCTAGAGGCAAAGGTGAAAGAGCCAGAGCAGTGCCGTTCCAGCTCCACGAACTTTGAGGAAATGGGCCTTAATCTGGACACAAGTTCAGAATGACAGACAGCATGAGATGAAAATGGGTTTCCAAGTGACCTTACAAAGAAAAGATGACACTGAAGAGCTATATCAGTTTTCTTCCCCTGATTCATCACAGGACTAAAAGCAGGACTCAGATGCAAGCAGCCTCCTGGCAAGGATGGAAAAAAAAAATGTACCTGAGCTTTAGAAAAAGTAACTAAAAGGCATTTACTATTTTTAGTGTTTTTGGAAGTATGTAGTTTGGAGCTCCTCAAAAAGGAGTGAGACTAGCCAAGGAAGCTAAGTGGGCTGTAGTCTAGTGGTGTGAAGTAGGAACATCTGGGAAGGTTTCAGCAACGTGGAAAAAAATGTGTGCATTCTACAATTTTATTTCATCCTCTGTTAAACAGAGAAGAACACGCTTACTTCATAGATCTGAAGTCTTGGAGGAACTCTTCTTGTTTCCACCCACCTTCCTGAACAGCAGCAATGAACCTGCACCTCAGATACAGATGGATAAACCAAACTGATTAACATGGAACTTACAAAGCTTAGCAGGGGGTGACCCCAGGAGGCCAAAGCCGTCTTTCAAAGTCTTTGAGCTCTGGTGACTTTTTATGTATTTCTCTTTCTTATTTTTCAACTGCAGGATGTCCCAAGTAATATTTCCCTCATTTTTGAGCCATTTTATTTAAGTCCCTGTATGTTTGATGCCTTTGGACACATTCTAGCTCTGACCTCCTAAAAAGAAAGTTCTAGTAAGACATGGGGATTGAGGTGAGCTGTGCATTAGATGCCTTTGAAAATGTGGATGAGCCCTAGGCTGGTTCTTGCGTAATGACGTGAAAGACCCTGGGGGTGGGTTTGAGAGGAAGGAGCTGAACACAGGCTCCGTGGACTCATTACCACTAAACCACTAAGGCAGCAGGATGCAGCGGGGAGGAGGGTTTGCAGGAGGCCATGATTTTCAGGCAAGGTTGACTGGATTCTGCCTCAGACTTGATTGTTGAAGGTGATGCATTTAAAAGCATATGTATAACTGACCATGACCTCAATTTTGAACAGGTACAGTTGCTTAAATAAATCCACCAAAGAGAGAAAAACGAGGTGACTCTCATCCAGAGAGCTCCATTTTTAGGGCTGCTTAGTTGAGATTTTGAATAAAACCTCTTGCCCTTTTTGCCAAGTGGAGATATTTAAACACTGGCATGTTTTCAGGTGCACAGGTAAAGGACCTAGGTCTACAGAACTGAAGAACTGGGGAAATAACATAAGAGCCCGACATAGCACAGCTTATGTGCAAATCCTCTGAAAGTCTCCCCAGCAACCAACTAGCAGAGCCTTTTCTTCCATTTTTTCTCAACTGCCGTAGAGCAGAAAGTTAAAACCACTGGTTACCAACAAATCCTCTTATGGAGATAGCTATCAAAGTCTGTTCAAACCATCTGTTTCTCTGACTGTTTTTCCTTCCACTGTTTTTCCTTCGTGTGTGTGTTTTTTTTTTTTTTTTTTTGCTAACAAACAATGACAAAATCTATTCTAAAATAACCAAGATGTTATGACTGAAAATGCCAGAGGTATACAGACCCAGTTTATAAGAGAAATTGCTTTCTCAAGAGGAGTTTGGTTTATCTTGTGTGGAGGCAGGCAACATTTCTACAAATATTATAGTTGCACTAGGAAAATAACCAACTGCTTTCATTAAGGGTATGCGGCAAGATTTGTTCATGTAATTGAATTTAATGCTGCTGAAATTTGTCAGACCTGAAAGCTATTGAAGTATAGACTATTTTTTTCTTTAAGGAAAATTGCCTAAGAAATTGTCTCTCGGCTTTAGGGCAGGTCTTCTGTTGATATTAAAAGGTCACAGGTCAGTTATTCTCTGCATTTTCATAATGTGTAGCACCAAAGGGTACCTCCAGGGATGATATTTTCTTCTTTTGAGAGGAAGGCTCTGTGACGCAGTCACTGTTTGTGGAGAGACCCTGATTATGCCTTGCCTATGGATTTACTGTTTCAGTGTCTGCTGTCTAGATGTTGGTGACTTGGGTTAGCTGCCTACAAAATGGACAGCCAACAGTTTTGCTACTAGTTTTTCCCTCTATATAGTCAAGTAGCTCACTGTCTCACCCACACACCACCATGTCACATTATCTTAATAACTTCAGATTTTCTGCAGAAGTTCCATTTCATACTTAAGATCTCATTAATATACCATCCTTCTCTGTCTCTTACCTGGGTTCACCTTGGTTGATGGACATGTAAATCTCCCAAGAATTCTCCTCCGGGATGGCACCATGTGGTATCAGTAAACTCACCCCTGAAACAGAAAAAGCCAAGAAATCATTTGTAGATTCTCCAATTATCCTGAAGCACCTCAGTTGAACAGCTTACAGCTGCCCTCAAAGAGGGACCACCTCACAGCACTTTATGAAATTCCAGTCCTGGCAAAGTTTATAAAGTCCAAAATGATAATGAAGAAGACATTGTTTCCTAAAGTGACATAAAGAACTGCATATTAGTCAACTGTGTACTCAAATTAGATTTTTATTTAAAGTCCTCCTAATGTAAATTGGTGGAGCTATTGTGGAAAACAATATGGAGGTTCCTCAGAAAACTAAAAATAGAGTTGCCATATGATCCAGCAATCCCATTCCTGGGCATATATCTGGACAAAACTCTAATTTGAAAAGATATATGCACCCCAGTGTTCACAGCAGCACTATTTACAATAGCCAAGACATAGAAACAACCTAGATGTCCATCGACAGAGGAATGGACAAAGAAGATGTGGTACATATATACAATGGAATATTACTCAACCATAAAAAAGGAAATAACGCCATTTGCAGCAACATGGGTGGACCTAGAGATTATCATACTAAGGGAAGTAAGTCTGACAAACACAAATATATGCTATAACTTATATATGGAATCTAAAATACAACACAAATGAACCTAGGAAAGAGATTCACAGACAGAGAGAACAGACTTGGGGTTGGGAAGGGATGGATTGGGAGTTTGGGGTTAGCAGATGTAAATTATTACATATGGAATGGATAAACAACAAGGTCCTACTGTATAGCACAGGGAACTATATTCAGTATCCTGTGATATACATATTTATATTCTTTTCCATTATGGTTTAACTGAATCACTTTGCTGTACAGCAGAAGTTAACACAACATTGTAAGTCACCTTATACTTCAATAAAATAAGTTAAAAAAAAGTAGTCTTCCTAGCATTTTAAAAATTCTCTTATAAGATTTGGTGTCCTGAGACCTGGCACTATCAAACATATCTGAGAATATATGAGTTTATCAGTTAATCGACTCTAAAATTTCAAAAGGTACTTCTCTGTCTCTATCCATTCATTTCCTACAAAGGTATCTGGGATGATGGGTGAGCCATCTAACATTTTGCTAGAGCCTGGTGTGTAATTGTCTTCTAAATGGTGCATCTTGAAGTCAGTTTAGGGAGGTGACCAATGGAGTAGTGCATTTTGTCAAGAAAACTGGAGAAGGAAAAAGCATGGATAAGCTTAGGAACTTATAGGTTGTTGTGTAGCCACTCTTTGGCCCCATATTTGCAAAGAGAAGCTAGAAAAGGTGACTTAACCATATTCATTCAAGGTCAAATTGAAAAAAAAACTCAGTAGCCTTACTTCAGTAAAATCATATAATGAAGGGAAGGGGGGGGCACATCACACTGCATTTGAAAATTCCCCTTTCCTCCTGAATGCTGTGAACTAAATATTTCAGTTTGGCCAAGAGGGAAGAGTCTAGAGCAGGCAGAGAGTCTCTCTAATGTACCTTCTTGTTTACAAAAAGAAATGGAGACACAGTAAGATCTTTACAAAATAAAATCTCAGGGTAGTCTCCCATTCTTTGAATAAAGCAGCACTCACCTTTTCTCCTTTCATTAGAGCTAATGTGATCACACAGGAAGCTTTCAGGTTGCTGATGGTAATTTAAACCTAGAGATGGCAGGCTTTGCCGATATCCTTCTATGTGCCTGTTAGCTGCTATAGAATCAAGAATGCAAGACTCAGGGCAAAACAAGTTACTTGTGATTCACATTTATGAACATTATTCAGTAAGACGCTAGTTACCGTCAGTATCCTTCACTAATACTAAGAATGAGGCCCATTTAAATCTTGCTTACAGCTTTTCAGCGAGGGTGTTCATTTATATTCTGGACCCTCATGTCAACAGTAGGAGAACTGTAATTGCCATACTTAGTGGCCTCCAATCTGGCTCCTCCCTTAATTGCCCATTCTTCCTTACATGTAGGTGCCGAATGAAGGGGTCTCCATTACATCCTTCCCTGCTGGGGAGCAGAAGTTGTAATACAGGGTATTCAGTGTGTGTGGATGTCAACTTGAATACACACACCAGACATTGTGTATTCTTAGTTTGGCATCGCAGTTTCTCTCTGTTGCCTCTCTTTTAGACTATGATGACAGCAGAGACATTTGGACCCTATTCTTTAGACACAGAAACGCATAGGAGGTTATCATCAAGAAATAATGCCATCTTAGGCAATTAACCCAAGATAAGAGTTTTGTTGTGTTCCCGTTTCCCATTTTTCTTTTCCTTTTTTTCCCCTTGATTGAGGTATAATTCACATGCTTAAAAATGGACCCATGTTAGGTATACGAATTGATGAGTTTTGGGGCAAATGTATACTCTCATGTAACCACCATCGCGATCAAGATACAGAACATTTCCACTGCCTCAGAAAGTTCCCTCACGCCCTTTAGAAGTCAGTTTGATCGCCAGCCCAAATGATCATTTATTTGCCTTCTGACATGTTGATTAGTTTGTCTTTTCTAAACTCTCAAATAAGTGAAATCATATGGGGTTAAAAAAAAAAAAAAAAAGCACTAATGGCTTATTACCTCAGTAACATGTAGCACAATGCCTGGCAGAGAGTAAGCGCTCAAAAAATAAATCATGACTATATGAACAGGATTCAGTATTTTGAGGGGAAAAAAAAAAGCCAGGCTTTGAGACATGCTGTCTTCTGCAGACCATCAGGGCCTGACAATCAACTCCCAGATCGAGTCAGAATAAATATGCATGTGGACTTTTGAGAAAGGGCTGTTTGTAGAGCAGATCCTATCACATTCCTTTGAAGTTGGCTTAATTCTTGTGTTTACAGTGAAACATTATTCATAATACTCCTAAATTCAACCTGAATGTATGGGATCATTGGAACTTTAAACAATTTTGCACGATTATCCTTTAAACATACTTCCCTCCCCCCACCCAAACATGTAAATTGTATGTGGCAACTGCAGATAGTCTAACTAACACAGAGGCAAAGGTCATGGGAGGTGGTACTGCTTGTGGCAAGTTACCCCTTACGAAGAACGAACGGCTCTGTGAATCTTTATGCCTGTGGTCCCCTAAAGACGTATCTGTTTTCAACATGTCATTCACGAGTTCTCTCTGATTAAAGAAAAATATACTCTCCCCCGAACTCCACCTGCTACCCTGACAGCCTTTTATCTGATAGGACAACAGAACCACCTGAGTTTTTTAGTTCATGTTTTGCATAACAAATGATTCTGAGAGTGTGGGGACCACTGCCAGGCACCCCACAATAATTTGGGATGGATGATGACATTACAACAATTTAATTTCTGTGCCTTGCTTCTTTATACTTTAGCTCCCCAGGGCATATTTTACATTTATGTTCTGCAAATAACAGAGCATATGTTTCAATTCCCCACACTAATTTTTCCTCAAACTCATTCCCAGTGAACAGCTTCAGTCTTGTCTAGGGCTTCTTGTTCAGAGCTCTGAAAATGCGCCTTCACAGAGGAACCGTTTGGGAATCATAGAAGACGCTATCAGAACTTTGAGTTTTCAACCCAAGTGCCTCTCAAGTCAGAAGGGAAACAAGAAAAAAATCTGTTTCATCGTGATTTCATCTCACTTTCTTTGATGAACGTTAAACAAACAGCCAGTAAATGGGTGGATCTTGGCACTTCCTCCATGTGTGTGTAAATGTACACACACAGACACACAAGGATGGGAAGAGAGAAGAGTGGGCCAATCTATTCAACCAGTAACTACTGAGAGGCACCTAAGTGCCAAGCACTAGGTAAGAAAGTGGAAATCAAAGTATTCAAACTCAACATGCAACTTCATATAGTTCTGATGTGTGTGTATATATATATATATATATATATATATATATATATATATATATATATATATATATATATATACACACTCTTCTTTTTGAAAGGGCAGGGTTTGTATCTTTTCCAGATCCCACACTTCCAATTTACAGATTCTTACAAGAACAGTACCTGTTAATATGGCCGCCTGCTCATGTCCCATCAATCTCCTATCTGCCAAATCTCACCAGGCGGAAGGCATCACACATTGACACTCAGACATACTTAAACACATTTTCTTACCACATCCGAGAACACTGACCGAGGAAGATTTAGAGAATTGGAAGTTTAGAAAACAAAATCATCATTGGGGCTGTACTGGAGGGCTATTTGCCTGAAATGAAGTTTTTAAGGAAGCGACTGATATAGGAAAACCAAACAATCATCAGCTTGAAACAAACTGCAGGCGCAAGTCACTAAGCTACTTAGATGGTCAGTTAGTGGAATAGTAGCATCAGACTAGTTCTACTACAGAATTCATTGTATTAGAGAAAATGTTTGATATTTTAGGTGGGTTAGTTCTACCCTACAGAGAAATCTGCCAAGGCCCTGCTGGTCCTGACTCAACGCTAGCCAGTTCTTTAACAACAAACACTTGTAGATCTGATATATTCCCTTTCCTCTCAGCCAACAGTGATGATTCAGAGCACTCCCTAAATCTCGTTGCTCAGAAATCGGAGGAGAGATGGTTCTCTTCCTCCATCCAGTTAGGTCTTAGATGGCAACTCTGAAGACTAATCTATAGGTAGGGTGTCATTTTCAAAGTGACCTGGGCTGTACACCTTGTCAAAACATCAAGAAAATGTTCCAACCCAAAGGAAGAAAACACTCTTGAGAACTATATGGCCATGGATCTGAAGTTTGAATTCAAAAGAGCAACCTCATAGGGAACCCTCATCACTGCGCATCATACAGCAACATTACAGTAAGGTTGACAGACACCGATGGTGTTTATTAGGTCAGTTACTGAGGACGTTTGAGTGTCACTGCAGTAAATTATCGACTAGTGCATAAACCATGCTTCGCTATAAAAATGGTATTTTTCAGTCACGTCAAAGAATGTTTTCAGTGCTTCCTGATCATGTTCTAGGAAATATATTTCAAGGGGGCTTAAACTCTGGGGACCACCCGAAGCTTTTGAGCCAATATGGCTGTCAACCCTAACAGAGCATCTGATGGAGTGTACGGTCCATGCTGAGATGAAGATGGCAAAATCTAATCTCAGTGCTGGTTCTGGTTTGCCATGTAAATCAAGCCAACTTATGGAGCCACGGTGTTTGTCACTCTGACATGGGAACAGTCAACATCTTATAAATGAATCTTACGGGACATCATTGTGTAAATATGACACGTTCAAACAAACGTGAGAAAATACACAAACGCACACTTACCACCCACCTGTATTTGGCATGACTAAGCGTCCTCCTAAATGGCCAAAGACACCAGTGGTCCTCAGTTCTGTCCTTGTAGGAAGTGATGACAGATTTTGGATGTAGGGTGTTTTATTTCTGGGATGCACTGTAGTGAAGCTGTGGTTGTTGCCATGGGGAAAAGTCCCGGAATGATTCTTGCCGTGGTACTCAGCTCTCTCAGACACTCCCAGGGAAACCATGAATGAGCTCTGCACTTTGACTTTGATGTCCGACAAAGGGTTAAAGAGTGAGGACTCCGTCATGAGTTCCTTGTCCAGGGGGTCCTGTAGACAGATGGGCCCACTGTATGTTCGGCTTACTGTTAGGTCTGGTTGCATGGAGGAATTCAAGAGCAGGGAGTTACCTGGTCAAAGAAGATTGATCTGTCACTCAGAAACCGGAAAGCATCACAGTCAGGCCTTTACATCTGCTTCTCCTAACTGCGCAACAAAGGCTCGCCAGCTGCTCCGGTCAAGGCTAGCCCTTCAGACCCACCCTGGGCATCTAAAGCACCTCTAATAGGCTGATCGTGAGTGCCCAGAGCCTTGGAATCAGGAGCTCTGGCTTTCACAGTCAGTTCCCTGAATGCCACTGACCAAATGCATCACTTTCCAGAGTTCTTCACATGCTATCATCTTTTCAAAACAAGTATTTCTGGCACTCCACCAGGCAACTCACTCAGGTATGATGGTTTATGGGATTATTTTAACTGGCAAAGAGAAGCTTCCAAAAAATAAGAAGGAGAGAAAGCTGTTTTGCAAGCCAGTTTGGAGCAAAAGTAACATCTGTTCATTTTAAATGGCAAGAGATGACACAGCGTGGTGACGAGGGGGTGCTGTTTATAACCGAGGTGGCGTGGGTGCCGGCACGTCTCACGTGGGATTCTGGGCAGTTTCTGGGGCTGGGGGAGGACATGATGTGTCCTCAGAGCAAAAGCGTCTGGGGACTTCACGAATCGCTCCATGGCTGAGTAGCCAGTTGGCTCTAATAGCATGTATGTCACTCTGAGAGGCAAAGAGGGTACCACACAGGGATAGGGAGACTCAGATTCCACACGGGGAGCATCTTAGAATGGCTTCCTTTCTGACTGACTCAAAACAAATGGAGAAAAATAATCCTTACAAAAACATGAGAAATTGGACTTTCTCAGCTGTTGGGACTTACCTATATATATATATATATATATATATATATATATATATATTTTTTTTTTTTTTTTTTTTTGGCCAAGTATAAAAAAAGAAATGCTGTGACATTTTCTTGTGATGAAGTAATCTCATTTATTAGTAAATAACAAAATAACCCTCAGTTCCAAACTTCCCACCCATATCAGTCCGTCAATGTGACATCTCAAATTGAAACCCAAACCATATTAAACCATTTTCCTTTGGGGCTTGACAAAACTGTTTCAAGTATGATATTTTTGAAAATGTTGCAATTGCAGGCCATAGCATATTAGCCTCTATTGTTTTTCCATTTTCATAATTTGTAACAACGCCAGCAGGAAATCTATAACCCTGACTTTCCCCACCTCTTTGTTCTGATGCTCTAAGAATCCAAAATCATAGCAGAAGAGGTTCAAAATGAGATGAAATGACCTTATAGATCTAAAGGCACCTTGATGAGGCATTTTTTTCATGTTTGAGCCTCTTGTGCTAAGACACAGGCATAATAAGGAGCTGAGCTTTGTAACAGAACTGCATTGAACTCTATAGGTACCAGCCTTACCCTGGGTTGTGGTTTTCCCAGGCAAGAAGCGGGACTGAAGAACCATCTCACATCTGAAAAGAGTTTGGAGCCAGATACCCGATACCTGAAAAAGCATATCTCTGAGTCTCATGGCTGTTTTGTCTTACCTTCTGGAGTTTAATTTCTGGCTACTCTTAAAAGACCCTCCTATCTTATGTAAAGCCAAGAAGCAAAAAACATTTCCTAGAGTTAAACTCAAGTCTAAAATGCTTGATTATCATAATATATACATATGACAGAGTCCACGGTTGAAGAAAGTTGGCAGCCAACTTGATTCAAGTTTGATCGGGGACAATCCCCCAGTGACCCCAAGTTCTTCTTTAGATGTCCTTCGAGGTCCCTGATCTACTCTACGTATGACATTCGATTGAAGCCTCACCGTTCACCTTGCTGGGGCTCCAGCCATATTTGTTCAAGAAGGGATGTCACTAAGACAACAGACCATCAGTGTACGGTGTAGCCTCACCATGAATATGGGGGAGAGTAGAACTTTAATAAAGGGTTTCTGCTTGTATCACTAGTTTTGTGAATTCTTAGTCAAAGAAAATGGTAAAGTAAGTTTGGAAAGGCTACATCCTCTCCTAGCAATTCACGGTGCAAGTACATCCTGAGAAGCGTCACGGTAACGAGATGTGTTTCAGCTTATCCAAGTCAGCCTTCCCCAAATGTTCAGGTCAGGGAACCATTCCTCTCACATGCTGCCTGGTGCTCTATGGAACTCAGCGGTGTCCTGTACCAAGGTAAGAGGAAACAACTGGCTTCTAGAACGATACTCACTGCATTTACTGAGGCCCTTCCATAAGCCAAGGGTTTATGACCCACGTTATTCCAGGTGGTTTCATCCTTACAAGAACCCCCTGAGATAGATGTTAGTATCTCCACTTTACAGCTGTAAGAATTGAGGCTGAGAGAGAATAATTGATTCACTAGGTCCTACAGCAATTCTGGATTCAAGTCTATCTGATTTCAAAGCCTCTGAAGTTGTGCACAAAGCTGCCTCTCACACTATTGTATAGTCTCTATTTTTCAAGTGTTAGGGTCAAAGACATTGCTATCTTATGATTTGATGGAAATACAGTTCTAGTTTCTTACACACTAAAAAGATCAGTTCTTGGGCTTCCCCGGTGGCACAGTGGTTAAGAATCTGCCTGCCAATTGCAGGGGACATGGGTTCGAGCCCTGGTCTGGGAAGATCCCACATGCCGCGGAGCAACTAAGCCCGTGAGCCACAACTACTGAGCCCGCGTGCCACAACTACTGAAGCCCGCGTGCCTAGAGCCCGTGCTCCGCAATAAGAGAAGCCACTGCAATGAGAAGCCTGCGCACCGCAATGACGAGTATCCCCCGCTCGCCGCAACTAGAGAAATCCCGCGCGCGCGGCAACAAAGACCCAACGCAGCCAAAAATAAAAATAAAATAAATAAAAAAAAAAGATCAGTTCTTCATTGGATGTATTTCTAATTAAATCACATATACTAAGCTCTATACCCACATTGAGGGGATGTGTTCTCATCTGAGGTCAACCAGACTCAGACCCGGACCTGAAGCCGAGGGGCCAGAAGTGAGTGGTAAGCAGTCAGTCACGCATCCTGTCTCTCCCGGCCAGCTCCCAATCTCTAGTCTGCTTGGGCTCCTGCTTCGCTATCCTGTCCCTACTCCATCACTGCCAAGCACTGAGACTTCTTGTCGTGTGCTGCAGGTGCTACTGACAAGCAGTAAACAGAGATAAAAGTGACAATATTGACCACGAGGGTCAAGGTAGAAAACTTCATCCACGGAAGCGAGACAATTTCATTTTGTAAAATAAAAGCCATCCGTCTCACCCCCATCTCCCAATCAGGAATAGAGTGGTTCGGATAAGAGAATTAAATGACTCTGTGTTTTAAAAATGAATATTGCTCTAGTTTGACATGATACATTTTCTTTCCCCACAACAAAAGACTGCCTTAACTTGGCAACAGCAGAGTCATTTAGGCTGGGAATTTCATTTTTTCCCTGGCTAACTGGCCCATCAGAGATCCTTGAAAATCCTTTTACTTATTTAAAACAGAAGCCACAAAAATAACTCCACCTAATAAGTGGTGTAATAACTATGCCTGGTATAGTCGTTGGCCCTTAGCCTTGAATAATCAGTACTTTAGTTAACTAAATATACATCCCCAAAGCAGGCTGGTTAAAATAGAAAGTTGGGTGATCTGAGATGAAATAACTTGTTAGGCTCACTACATATCAAAGACTTCAATGAGATGCCTCATATAAAATGTCGGTAGGAGTAAATCGAGACCCATTGATCCTCACAGCAGCCAAGGACTCAGGCAGACTCCTCCATCGAACCTGGTGTCCTAAGGAGTGAAGACAATTTGGTAGCGGCTCCCAGTGCCAAGAGCTACCCTCACACAGGACCAAAGAGCGCCAGGGTCTTGCGTGAATGTAGTCTATGGTCCTGGGGACGCAGTGTTGGGGGGCCCTATGCCGCTGACCTTGACGGACTGTTTTGAAGTTGAAGGTCTGGAAGCCACCTGTCAATGCAGAAGAGTCGATGACGTCCACGCCGTAGTCACTCTGGCTCCGTCTGTAAAGCGTGATGCCGACGACCAGGACCGTGACGGCCACGACCGCAGCGCCCAAGCCTGAGTACAAAGCGATGTCGCTGGCATTCTCAATGCCTGAAAGACACAAGAGAAATCCTAAATGGCCAACATAGGCACAAGGCCAAAGACCCACCCCGGGACACAGAATGAAATGCTATCGGAATTTTGGGAGGTACTGATCAGACGAAATGACAAATGTAGCTAGCTGTGAGTTGGACTCTCTTTCACACAATAATCATGTTTCTAGAAGACCTTGTATAAATCAAAGGGATGCTAGTCAAATAATGTAACTGCATTAAGGTAGCTCACCACATAATGGAATCTGGAACAGAATCAATTTTGCAAAGAATGTAATATTTTTCAAGGAAAAACAGGCAACTCCTTAATTTGCTTGTTTTAGGAAGTCCTAGTGCCCTGCCAAGTATTTTTTATATTTTATTTTTGTTGGAAGACACGAGACCCACGTACAATGACAAGATACAGGTGAATTGCTCTGCTTGTCTATGACCTGGGGCGCATGCATTCACAGAGAGCGGTCTAGGGTGAGAGGGTAACGCATGGTCTATGAGTCGAGAGAGGAGACCAGAGCTCACAAGTGTGAACTTGAGCTTTGGCACATCACTCAGTTCATCAGAATAGTGACAGACATCAGGGTATTTACAATCAATATGAGCGACTTTCTGTTGTGAGATATGAAAAGGGTTTGGTCCCAGGCGCTCTTATGTCCACGGTAAATGTTTTCTGGCACCAATTAAATGCTCGACTCTAATACTTTTTTTGGGGAAGAGGACTGGTCTCTAAAAGGGCACATGCTGTTTCTCCCATACCTCTCCTACTCCATCCTATTGAATGCATGGGCAAAGCAAAAATAAAAGCGTTAGTTTGAATTTAGATTGTGGGTGTCTCCCCATACCCCAAGGTAAGCTGTAGCTGCTTCCCAACCCTTTTGCTAGATGTACACTGGGTGTGGTTCATTCCGGAAGAGATTCATAATGGCTACTGCAACTCAGCATGACATTTACCCAAGACCACATCATCTTAAAAACGTGTGTAAAAATGGAAGGTGACAAGTACTAACTACATAATTGATTTCCCTACAGATTATGCAGTAGGTATACTTAATAGGTCCAAAAGTAATTACTATGTCACCCCTTTTGGGCTTAGCAGATAAAATAAACCCATCATATATTTACCTTGTAATTGCACGGCACTTACTCTGCATTCACTGCACCCTAATATGGTACTTACGTTACCAACTGAGTAACACTAACCATACAAGTCCATTTATTTTCAACAAAGTTAGTGGACTATAAAATAAGATGCCACCAAATTAAAGAGGGAACAAGGAAATCAAGCAGAACCGGTTCAGTAATAGGGCGGTCAACACATAAAAATAATTTGCGAGGAGAAGAACAGTCATCCCAAAGAACAGTAACTGAAAGGTCAGAGGATTATCAGACACTTTTCATAACCACAACAGCCTGGGAGGTATGGAGAAACAGGGTGTGATTTAGGCTTTAGTTCAACTTCATGATGGACCAAATGGGAGAGGGAGAGGGATGGGGCATTGGTGGTGGTCTTCCCTAGACACCCAGAACCATGGGGATGATGATTGATACCAACCCCAAATGTCTACCTATGTCATGTGGGGAGAAAGGACGGCAGCTATCACCCCACTTACAGTCTCACCCTCCCGCTACTCAATTAAGTTCCTTGGAGGGAGTCGTTAGAGCAGAGAGAGGACACAGAACACAACAGGTGCAGCAAGCCAGGGTACCAGGAGCAGTGAGAGAACTTTGGGTTGGAACCAATTAGCCTTCGCCTACCCCTCCCCTCCAGGTCCTTGGGCGCTGCCGACTGATGACACCACCATCTTAAAAGGTGTATCTGGGGAGAAGACACCTGCTCGGCAACTGAGCACACAGAGCAAGAGGCTGACAGGGTCCTGAATGCAGTTGCTCTCTTGCTGAGTGGGCGAAGTAGACGCAAAGGCATCCTTAGCTTCCCAGGTACTAAAATAGGACCAGGAGCCAGAGGATGACCAGGGTGAAAGTACTTCTGCTGAAAATGGACATCACTGGACACGAAATCCTGAAACAAAACTAAGTAGCAGGAACAAGCTGTCTTTGTCCCCCTGGATTCCTATCTTGTTCTTTATGTGTCCACCCTCTTGCTACCTAGGTAACCAGAATTCTCTGCCCTCCGGATACAAGTCCTGTTTTAGGGAAGGACCCTACTTATGCCTTCACACGGAGGTATGGATGTTGGATATAGCTCATTGTGTTTCCCAGGAATAGGTGCAGAATGTATTTGACTTAAGAGAATGAAATACTGAATTACAGAATTTTAAAAAATGAATGTGGGGACTTAGGGGATAGGGTAGGGAAAGAAGGGAGAGAGGTTTGTTCGGAGAGCACTGCTTCCTTATGAGGCTGACCCTGGCACTTGGTGGGACAGTCTGATCTAAAAGCAGAAGTCCATGGACTCCTACAGAAAGATAAGCAAAGTGGGATTTATTTCACAAGAACAATCTGTCCGGGGAATTCGAAGGTTCAGGATCTAATAATTTCATTCATTCAACACACACTTGTGGAGGCTCAACCATGCAGCGGACATGAGGATACGGGGTGAATTAACATGTGGTCCGTATTCTCGGTTGTTTCTTGTTTAAAACTGGTAAAAGTCAAGGTGGTGATGGGATCCTGGTATCCAGGTGCAGCTACAGAGGTAGACACAAGTCCTCAAAGCCACGTGTGTGCGTCTCAAGAGATGTAATCAGTCATCCTTATAGCTCACATTCTTCTAAAGTTGGGTCACCCTGCTTCTTTTTCCTCTTTTTTTTTTCTCTTCTCTATCTATCTGCTTTTACTTCACCTCATTCTTTCTTCTTTTCTTTTCCCCCTCTGCCCCACCATTTTCTAATCTATTTCTCCAGGACAGTGGAGTGGGTTTCCCTATAAGGGTTCCTGTGTGCTCACAAACGTAATTGATTCCCTTTTCATGTGTGTTCAGGACAGGCCCCAGGA
The DNA here is from genome assembly GCF_965194825.1 of Balaenoptera physalus. Classification (NCBI taxonomy): domain Eukaryota; kingdom Metazoa; phylum Chordata; class Mammalia; order Artiodactyla; family Balaenopteridae; genus Balaenoptera; species Balaenoptera physalus. Next base: position 16,875,374 of record NC_138902.1, read on the forward strand.
GAACCTGAGGTCTAGTTCCAGGTTTTTCACCACAGTTTCATGGGAGAAGGGGAAGGCTAGGTGTAGGTGTCTGTGAGCACACGGGCACTGGGAGGGGTGCCACTGCAGAATCACCCCAAGAGTGAATGCGTGTGCGTACGTGTGCACAAGAGTACACACTCAGCTCTCGTCAGAACATCAGAAGCCACTGCCGCTCCTTCCCAGGGGAGCAGCTCCGGTCACATGCCCACAGGGTGCAGGCTCTTCCCAGGACTGGAAAGCTTTCTCTACGTCCAGCCCTGCGCTCCTGCGCTCCACACTGCCTACACCCCAGATTCAACGGTCATTAACTTACCGGCTAGGTGGACCTCTGCTAGCGAAAAGCCCCGTTCACCTTTCAGATTATAATGACGGGACATTGCCCTATACCCGCCCCATACCACTAGGCATCTAGGCCCTACCCATCTCTATCTACCCATCTGCCAGGTGCCAGCGCAGGGCCTCGTCCTCCAAGAAAGTGACTCTGTCCTAGCCAATCCAGCCAACCCTGCCAACCCATGGTCTTCTAAACTCTTCTATCACTTACGGTTCCTAGAACTCTTTTTGGATCTTCTGATGGTTAATGATCTGAGTGCATTCTGTATAACTGCTTTAAGTTCTTCACAAGCAGTTCTATCTCTATCATTTCCCACAGAAATTTGCGTTGAATCATTGTGCGACTGTGTGTTGATCGCTTGCCTGGTCTCAGACTGTGGGAAGAGAAGTAGGAAGGAAATCCCGGTCTGAGGTTGATTGTAGAACCCCTGCCCCAGAGACTCTCTTCTTCCTTTACATCCACACACATACATGTTTATACCTGTCTGCTCGCTCTCACACTCATGTGGTGCTGGTTTGTTTCCTCCAAGTGATTTTGAACAAAAGCCTTGATACCCCATGACTGATCAGGCTATTCTGCCTTTTGTGGGCACAGGGTACTTTTCTCTGAATTTCTGTTTACGTATCGACGTGTGCTTGACGTCTTTCCTGTGTCTTCAGCCCTATTTTCCTCTCTCCGAGAGTTGCGAAAGTTTTAGGCCAAGCTCAGGAGGAGCCAACATGTGGCAGAAAAACTTGTGTGTCATCTATAGGCTAAAGAAAACAAAAAGAAAAAAACAAGGACTGGGAAATCTCTTATATTCCAAATTAGTCCGAAACTACAGAGGAATCTTTTCATTGCCGGAAGGATTGTGAAGCATCTACAGAGAAAGGCTACAAAGATGAATAGTTGGAAACTAGGACCCTGGAAAGGGGATGTTTACAGGTTCATTTGGCCTGGAGAAAGCAGAACTAGAAAGTGGCCTGTGGGGGGCTCTTTCACGCATAAAGCGTTGCTCTAAGAAGAGGCCACAGTAGGTGCCCAATGAACCTTCATTTACGATGAAGCTAGTAACCAGCTCTCCACCATCTCTAACAAGGGCTAAAAAGGAGGACACGTGGCCTTTTGTTATAGCAGTTGGGACTCTGCTTAGATATCAGAATGACCTTTTCTACAAGGAGGGTTGTTAAAAAAAAGCCACACTGTATTTCTGAGGGAGCTTATGAAATCTCCTTTCAGAGGCTCTCAAAACCGGCGTGACTTGACAGTAGTCTGCGGTTATTTCATTTTTGGGCAAAGTTGGCGAGAAAGGCTAAGTGACCTTTCAAAGCCCCTTCGAACTTCAGAGTTCAAGGACTGGGTATTAGCAAGTTCCTGTCTTCATGAATTATAATCACACCGAGTCATTCATAGTAGCTTATGTCCCCAAAGGAATAAAGCGAAGGGCTGTTTACTTAGTTTGCCTTCCACTCTCCTCAGGACTCTCACTGGCAAAACATACTAATGCCACTTATTCATGGAAATTCAGCTCAATTCCCATGGTATGAGGTTAACTACATATCAGATTAGAATCCATTTTACAGGATTAGATAGGTACATCAAATGAACAAAGGAGGACGACAAAATGCCTTTCGAAACATATAGCTAGGGCGTTTGGGACTGACATGTACACTCTGCTATATTTAAAATGGATAACCAACAAGGACCTACTGTAGAGCCCAGGGAACTCTGCTCAATGTTCTGTAACAACCTAAATGGGAAAAGAATTTGAAAAAGAATAGATCCATGTGTTTGTATAACTGAATCACCTTGCTGTAACACCTGAAACTATCACAACATTGTTAATCAACTCTACTCCAATGTAAAATAAAAAGTTAAAAAAAAAGATGCTATTCTGTTTTATCTCATTAGATATCATAAAATGACCACTGCTCCCGTTTCAGGGAAAAAAAAAAAACACAAAACTCAGCAACTTGAATTGGTATATATGTGAGGCAGTGAATTACTAAGGAATTCACACAATAAATACTCACAAAGAGAGGGCTGAGAGAGGCCAAATAAATAGGAGGCTAAAGACCCAGCTGCTGTGCTGGGCTCCCAGGAAACAGCCATCTCTGGACCAGTCCCTCCTTATCCAGCACAGGCAGTGCTACGTAGGTACAGAGTCATGTGCCCAAATATTTAATTGCACGCGGAAACATAACAGAAGTTATTGTTCGAGTTGTTTATACTTGCTGTCATTGAGAAGCAACATTTTTTTTCTTTAACACATCAGAAAATAGCTTTTAAATGGTCAGCTATGGTCAACCATGGTAAGCAATTCCGATTATGTCTGCATTGCTTGGACTCTCAAAATCCCGTCACCAATCAGCATCTCGCTTTTCCAACTTGCCATCCTCCAAAACTCCTTATTGTTGTCATTAATAACAACAGCAGCACATCCTTAAATAGCACTTACTACGTGCAAGGCACTGTTCTACTACTTTACACTTATTAACTCATTTTAATCCTTCCAACAACCTTGTAAAAGTGTGCCCATTTAAATGTGTAAACTGAGGCCAGAAAATCACTTGCCTTGCCCAAAGCCTCACGATTGGTAAGTAGCAGAGCTGGGGTTCAATCCAAGGCAGTTGGCTCCAGAATCGATTCTCTGGCTCATTCTCTATCCAGCTGTTAACCTCTGTCCTGGTCACACTGCCTGATACTGAAACCGTGTACCAGCCCCTGTGTCCTTGTCTTCTGAAGTAAAAGTTGGACTCAAAAGTTAATGATTGGGAAATGTTAAGATGTAGAAATAAAGAATAGCTGTTGGGCTGGGGAACTGGTAACAATTTAGATGATAATTCTGCCACATAGCAGAACTCCCAGTTCCCTGAAAGATACAGATAAAGGCCTGACACACATTCCTAAATTGCTTTTCTAGGAAGTAGACCCCCACCAGATGAAGACTGCTGTGCACAAGAACACAGACACCCCCCCCCCCACCAAAAAATAAAAAAGAACACAGACCCTAGACCGGTTGGAACCAGAAGGTTGATGATGCCGACTCCCAATTACCTCACCACCAGCCAATCAGAAGAACGTCCACGAGCTAATCCCTCCCTGCTCCGTGAACCATTCCTATAAAACTCCTCACTGCCCCCTCCAGGGCGGGACACACAGGCTTGAGGGCGTTAGCCCGTTGTGGTCCCCTTTGCCTGGCAAAGCAAAAAAGCTCGCTCTTTCTATTTCATCCCAAACTCTGTCTCTGAGATTTCATCCGGCACCAGTGTACAGAGGCCGAATTTCGGCAACAATACCTCTTGCTGGCAAAGGTAACCCAGTAAAGAAGCACTAGGCTTGTGCTTGCTTCTCTGAGAGCTACAGGTGTGATCACATTCTCATCCTCACAACCAAATCTGTTTGAGGGAGGTATTATATTTCCTCTTTCACGATGATGACTTAGGTGCAGATAAGATAGAGACTTGCTCAAGGCTTTGTCATGAGAAAATGGCACAGGCAGCATTTGGACACCCATCTGTCTTCACTCCCAAATAGCTTAACCATTAGAGGGCGGCTCCCTGCACTGAGGTCAACTTGCCCCGCTGGAGAAACTCACCAACTAGACTGGTGGGTATCATCAAACATCAGATGCTTTGCAAACTCACCGGGGCCTTCCTTGCCGCCGAGTAATTATTGGATTCATGTCCTATGACCAAATGACACTTTTCATCAAAACAGTTACTCTGAAGTTTGTTTCCTTTCTTCAACACCCCTGCTTCTCACCGGCCCCTTTTCTAGTTGAAAAAACAGAGGCCCTCCTATGTGAGTTCCCTCCTCCACAGCTCAGAATTCCTGTGCTCCTTCCTGCGTTTTTCCTTTCCTTTTCCCTGTTCCCTGAACAGCTGCTTCTCCTCTGTCAGGCCAGCTCTGATCCACCCTCTCCTGCGTCCGCGGGGCCCTGGCTTCATTCATTATTCCCTTTTGGCCTTGCATCTTTCAACTCTGCCTCCACACCTGAGCCTTGCCTTCTGCCTGCAAACACAGCCTGGTCTCCCTAATCACCTCCCCCCCAAATCCTTCTCCCGACTCTCTGACAAACCTCGCAAAGATGCAGTGTCTTTTCACATCCACGAAATCCTTAGCTCTTTGTCGAAAAGAACTTAAAGCATTTGTTTTTATCATTAAACCTTTCGTGATCCATGTTCCATAATTTCCCTAACCAGTTAACCTCTGTCCTGCTGAAACAAAAGAGTAAATAGAATACATGCATATGATGAGAAAATGTTTTAGGAACTATAAAAAGTTACACTACACCAAGAGAAAATTTATCCTCCAACTAAGCCAGATATAGAAAGACATATAATACCATATGATATCGCTTATATGTGGAATATAAAAAGAAAAAGGATACAAATAAACTTATATACCAAAGAGAAATAAACCCACAGACATAGAAAACAAATTTATGGTTACCAAAGGGGGAAGGGGGGGAGGGATAAATTAGCAGCTTGGGATTAACATACACACACTACTACATATAAAACAGATAACCAACAAGGACCTACTGTATAGCACAGGGAACTCTACTCAATATTTTGTAATAACCTATAAGGGAAAAGAATATGAAAAAACCCTGATATATATGTATATATAACTGAATCACTTTGCTGTGCACCTGAAATTAACACAACATTGTAAATGAACTATACTCCAATAAAAAAATAAATAAAATTGAAGAAAATAAAAGTAACCACTCTTGATAGTATCTTTGAGATCTTTCAGGAAAAAAAAAAGTAAATTTCCTTTTTTTTTTTTTTTTTTAACCATTTTTACTCTAAAAATTCTATTATCCTTATATTTCTATATTATATTTCCTTTCCTGTATGTTGCTCTTTTTCCCCACCATGTACAGTATCTTGTAGATCTTTCCTCTATCAGAACCTACAGACCTGCTTCACTTCTTTTTACATGTGCCTAAGCCCATTGCCAGGCTGTATAATGATGTAACTCGTTCACTATTTCTGTCTTATTTGGTTGTTCTCTTACCCTTGTAAAGTCTGGCTCTTGCGCAAACCACTGTTCCCTCTTGAAGACTGGTCTCAACCACTCCATTAATAGTAATGTTCTTTGTCTTATTCTTTTCCACTGCTCTGCAGTAGAAACACAAGAATAGCCAACCCTCCCTCTAGGGGAAAAAAAAAGTCCCTTAAATTTGATTCTCCTAACTTCTCTTTTCTTATTGTTTAGGAACTACCCTTCCTTCTCAAAGTTCTATAAAAGATCTTTAAAGCTCAGTTCTTGGCCCCTTTTGCTCATCTAATCGGATCATCACTCACACGCAGACAGCGCTAACTATTCCTCCGATGACAAACAGTCTCAAACCAAGATCTCCTGCCTCATTGCCTATGTGAAGACCTCATCCAACATTTCCTCCTGCTCGATAGATAAAACCATCACACAACTGTGTGTTGCGCTAACATCTCAAATTTGTCATCTGATTGATGAATTCACCATTCTTATCTCTTCAAATACTTTCTTTTCTTGAATTTCCTTTTTCTAGTAATGACATCACCAGAGACCAGGCTTGAGACTGAGAGTCATCTTTCCTCTTCTTTCCATCGACCCCTTCCCCAGACCACTGACACGCCTGACTGATCAGATCCCCAGTGCCTCTCTCATCTCCGTTTCAACAGGAGGCACCCACATTGCACAGTCTCATCTTACCTGGTACCCAGGCCCCAGTCTTTGTTCACTCTGAACCGCTTTACACATGGATTACTCTCTCCAAACACGGTTCTGGCACTGCTACTCCAATACCTTTCAATAACTCTAGTAGGTGCTGAGTTCACTCCAACAGGGACTTTCCTTACAGCTCAAGACACTTTCTGCTCTGCCCCATCCTATTTTTCAACTGCTTTCAACCATTTCTCATCCATAGGGACCCTACTCTTTGGCTAAATCTGACTACAGGCATAACTCAAAGATATTATGGGCTCAGTTCCAGACCACTACAATAAAGCAAATATCGTAATAAAGTGAGTCACACAGATTGTTTGGTTTTCCAGTTAAAAGTTATGTTTACACTATACTGTAGTCTGTTAAGCATGCAATGGTATTATGTCTAAACAAAACAATGGATATACCTTAACTAGAAAATACTTTATTGCTAAAATGTGGTAGCCATCATCTGACAACACAAGGTGGCCACAAATCTTCAATTTGTATAAAAAAAAAAAAAAAAAAAAGCAATATCTGCAAAGCTCAAGAAAGCAAAACACAATAAAATGAGGTCTGCCCATACCCATTTTTTTCAAGTAGAACTTGTACTTCAGTAGACTTTTCTTTCTTTTTGTTCAGACGTTTTGCTTTTACTGAAAGGCTCTCTCCTCTAATATTTGTTTTAATTCTAACCATTCTTCCAAGATTGACAGTAAAGATAATCTATTCTATAAAAAATATTCCTTTTAATTAATTTATTTATTTTTGGCTGCATTGGGTCTTCGTTGCTGCACGCAGGCTTTCTCTAGTTGCGGCGAGCGGGGGCTACTCTTCGTTGTGGTGCACGGGCTTCTCATTGCAGTGGCTTCTCTTGTCGAGGAGCACGGGCTCTAGGCATGCAGGCTTCAGTAGTTGTGGCACACAGGCTTCAGTAGTTGTGTCTCGCGGGCTCTAAAGTGCAGGCTCAGTAGTTGTGGCGCACGAGCTTAGTTGCTCTGTGGCATGTGGGACCTTCCCCGACCAGGGCTTGAACCCGTGTCCCCTGCACTGGCAGGCGGATTCTTAACCACTATGCCACCAGGGAAGCCCAAAAAATATTTCTTGATAATGCACATTCGCACGTTTTATTCTTCCTTCTGAGTAAAGTTGCCAGATCAAGCAAATACAAATATGACATAGTTAAATTTGAATTTTAGATCAAGAATGAATAACTTTAGTAGAAGTATTTTTCATGCCATATTTGGGACATGCTTATGCTAAAATGTATTCACTGTTGATCTGAAATTCAAATATAACTAAGGGTTCTGTATTTTATCTGGTAAGTCTACCTTCAGACCGCAAAAAGAACTGTGTTTTTTCCCAACAGATACGAAGACCAAGGTAAAATGAGAAATAGAGTCAAAAAGCAGGATTTTAACTCCAGTCCTTGAGAAAATGACTTCACTTTCATTTTCTATTCTGGAAATTAAAGATATAAACTCTAACTTTGAATATACTAACACGTGGAAAGATGGGGCCTGTGGATTCACATTTTTAGCAAGTACCCTGGGTTACTCAGATGCTGATGAAAATATTGGTCCATCACTTATTCACTGTGTCTGTGCTTAGTTCCGAAGTATTTAATGAACGAAATCCCATCATGTCCAGTAAGGTCAATGATATTCTTGAAAATGGTAATAAGAAAAGGTATACACTTACAATGGAATAAAAATTAGGTAATATAAAGATTGAAAGTAGTAAGAAAATTATAAATGTTGCACATATGCATGGGTTGAATTGATTCAGAGTTGGAATGATTCTGAAGGACAAAGCAAGTCATGCAATTTGTGGGAAGTGCTATGTTTATGTAATGGAAAATAATCAGCAGGAGATGAAGAAAAATGCTGGGTAAGATAGAAAAAAAATGTGCTTTACATCATGGCTAGAAGATTAGCATTGATGCCAGTTGCCTCATGTTAATTTAGAAGAATCTAGAAATCTATTGAGAACTTAAAGATATTATGGTTCAAAGTCGCCGATCGTTCTATGGGTTCAAGGTACCATTCAGGTCTACACAGCCTGAAAGAGAATGGTCCAAATTGCCAGTGTAGACTGCGCATCTTCTGAGGAGTTCCCTAACCCTATGAAGATCATAAAGAATGTGTATCCCCAGAATCCACATTATTCCACTATGGATGAAAGCAGCGTACTTGGGGAAAAGATGTAGAATGGAGTGTTAGTAAGGAGACGAGAAATACCTAATTTTCAGACTGTAAGGACACATTTGGGTCATTCTTTGATAGAAATGATTCTGGGAAGCATCCAGCTTGGACTTTAACCTAGCACCTGGCACAGAATAGATGATTATTAAAAACTATCTCCTTACTTCCCCTCTTCTCAAATCCTTTATTATCTTCTACCTTGTATTGAAGTTGTGGGGAAGAAGCCTTTCTTACTGTTTCCTTCACACTTCACTGGGCCAGGACTATTTATATAGAATAATTGTGCAATAAATATCTACTACATGAATGAGTTAAAATAAATATAAAGAAACAAAGTCTTTATTTTCACCTTAACAATAAAAGGCTCCGTGCAGAGTTAGCAGGAAGATGTATGACCATAATAACAAGTATGAATTGAACATCTAATACATATTAGGCACAGTGGTAAACGCCACAAGCATAAGGGTGAACAAGATCCTATACCATCTACCAGATGGCAGGAGTTATGTCTAGCAGAGAGGGAATCCAGCCTGGGATAAAGGCAATGAACATATGGTGTAGAAATAGGGAAACTGCTTGATACTGAGCCAATTACAGGAGTAACTAACTCAGACTTGGGGGGCTGGGGGGAAGATGGTGAATGCTTTGCAGAAGTGAGACCCAAGCCAAAACCTGGAGGAAGGATAAATTCAACAGGTTAAGATTAGGGGGAGAGAAAGTTTTCTGGCAGAAGTAACAGAATGTATAAGGAACTTTATGCCAAAATGGGCCCAGGGTATTCAGACAACTAAGAAGCTTTGTTTGGCTGAAGAATATGAGAAACTGTGAGAGGGTAGGAAGGAAAATACCTAATGACTCAGCTGCTTGAGAGAAGTTGATACGCTTAAGAAAAGCCATCTGAGACCGGATCACAAACATTAAGTACTTTGGACTTTATCTTAAAAATAATGGTCAGCTAATGAAAAGGTTTAAACACAGAGGTCATGTGACCAGAACTGATGTTTTCAAAAGGTCAGATAAATTGATGTCAGCCAAGATTGGATATAGGAAGCAATGGTAGAAATCCTGGTTAGGAAGAAAGATGGCCTGAACTCTAAAACATTTTTGTCTGGGACACCCTTTTCTTTTCACTTGGTTTTTCTCTTACTACAACTGGCTGTTACTTTTCTGTCTCCTCTGCAGTGACTTCTGACCTTCTCTACATCTAAATGTTGATGTCCTCCAGCGCTGAGTCCTCAGATACCGTCTCTATTCACACTCATTATCCGGTGATCTCACTCAACCTAATGGCTTTAAATATCATCGGGACAGTGACAAACCCCAGATTTATGTCACCAGCCAGGACTCTCCTCTGACCTCCAGACTCATATATTCAGCTGCCTGTTTAACCTCTCCATTTAGATGTTTAAGAAGTATCTCAAATCTAGCATTTATAACACTGAACTCTTGAGTCTCCCTCCAGATGTGCTAAACCAAGTTTACCCCAGATCGGTAATGGGAAGTCCATCCTTCTAGTTGCATAGCCCAAATTCTGGAATCATCCCTAATGCTTTTCCTTCTCTCAAACTCTATATCCAATCCATCAGCAAATCCTTTTGACTCTGCCTTCAAAAGATATCCATAACGGATCACGGCCCGTTTCTACAATTTCCAATGCACTCTGTCTGGCCCAAGCCACAGTCCTCTTGAATCTAGGTTATTATAATAGCCTGGGTATTGTAACAGCCTAGATTATTTTAATAGATTATTGTTACAATAGATCATTGTGACAGATTTTCTTTCTTCTGCTCTGGTTCCCTGTATGTTTACACTCAACACAGCAGGTAGAGTTTATCCTTGAAAATATTAGGTCATATCACTATGAATAAACACCCTCAACGGCTTTCCATCTCGCTCACATGAAAGGTCAAAGTCGTTACAATGGCCTATGATACACTTGGCAGTTCTTCCCTGTGCCCCACTTCTTTGACCTGAGCTATTACGACTCTTCCCTTCACCGCTCTGCTCCAGATACCTGCCCTAATTGTACCTCGGACACAACAAGCTCCCACCACACAGCCTTGGCATCCTGCTGTTCCCTTGGCCTGGAATGTTCTCCTCTCAGATACCTAGAATGTTTGTCCTTGTTTTTTTTTCGGGTCTCTTCTTAAATGTGATTTTATTACAGAGACCTTCTCTGAACACCTTATACAAAAAAGCAACACTCCCTCCATCCCCGCCTGAGCCCCTCATCCTGCTTTATTTCTCTTCACGACACGTCACCACCTCCACAGCACTGAGCACTCTTATTTTCTGGTTTGTTTTTTCCATCTCCCCTCACTGTAAGCTTTGTGGGAGCAGAAACTGTATCTGTCTGGCTCAAGTGTTAATTCTCCACCACCTAGAACATGTCCTAGCCCATGGGAAGCACTTGATGAATAGCTGCTGAATGAAAGGAGGGGTGGATACGCAAGAGGGAAAATGGAGAGAGTCAGTGAACTTGATCTATGTAGGTGGCAGAATGGTTAGATGGTAGTGATTCATTGGGTACTGAGCTGGAGAAGGGAGAGGAAAAAGACAGGGGTCTAGGAGGCTGTCCAAGTGTGGGACCCAGCTGAGTTAAAGGCATAGTATTCACTGAACTAGAGAAGATGGGAAGAGGCCTGGGTTAAAAACAGGGACAGAAAAGGACACATTCAATTTTGAAAAAGCTGAGATTCAGGTTATTGGGAGACATTCAACTGGCGAAGTCCTGGAGGCAACTGACTCTAGAACGATTAATGGGATTCGTGTGTAGCGTGCGTTTCTACTAGTCACAAAACAACTACGTGGAAAGGAGATGGAGAAAGAATATGTTCTGAGTTATTTTCTAGGGGGAAGCCGAATCCTTTTCATCCCTAAGGTGAACTTACTGAAGCAGTCGCTCCTTGGGAGCTCACAGCCCCTCAGAAAGCCTCATCCCCAAGCCTCCAGGAGTCTGTCTGCACACGACCATCCATCTTTCAGCCTGACTCTGGGGGTACGTGTTTGCCATTCAGAACCTCCTATATTTTACTGCACTTCCTGACATTGTTACACAACATTTATTGAAAGCACATTTGATGGTAATGAAGTTTCTATTAACTATGATTAAATCTCCTAAAACACCTGAAGATAATTTAAGATGCGCAGAAGCAGAAAATGAAACATTCAGTTTAGTACATTAGGAAACGTAATTGATTAAATTATCTCATTTACAATAAGTGCTTTCAGGAGCGATGCTGTGCACATATTTCCCCCCGTTTGTCATTAAGATTTGCCAACAGGCATCTTAAGACTTCACTTTCTTTTCACACCTCCCCGCAACTCAAAGCCGATCCTCAGCCCGTCTCACACGGATCTGCCCGGGAGGCTCCGAGGGATGCTTCCCATCCAACCAGCCTGGCAGAGGATCATGTGCACAGCTATATATAGGAACAGGTTGTTTCTCAATTATCTTCATAATTGACTTTGATTTTGCATCAGTGATGATTCATGGAATCTTCAGCGAAGCCCCTCTCTTTCAACGAACAACCGCAGCCCGCTTTCATATAATGCACTCCTAACCGTGCAGCCTCCAGAACCCGGATCCGATGCCTCTGGGAGCCTTTCGCAATCACATTGATTCTGTTAAGGTTTTATTTTTAGGAAATCACAAATTAAAACAGTTTAAGCGGTTCCGTGGCAGTATCCAGCAATTAAGCATGGTGTAGAGGAGTGAGAGCCCCAAGCAAAACCTCCTTCAAGAGTCCCCGAGGACCAGAACTAGCTACTGTGGGGCTTATGGCTGAAATGTACCCAAATTTGTACCCAAATTAGAATGGCACAGGACTCACAAACTAAGCGTGAAATTAATTTTCAAAAAACACACATGCATTTCTGAGGAACTCTCCGATTGGCCGCCACATGGATACCCCTAATCTTGCTTGGGCTGCACACAGGGGCCAGTGGATGGTGAGGGCTCTGTGACCAGGAAGCCCTGGGGGACCACTTACTCCAGCAGTCCCTCTGAGGCCTTGGCCCAGACACAAGCCGAACACTCAGTGCCCCCTTTTCTCCTCCACCCTCACACGCGTGCGCGCACGCACACCCCCCAATCAGGCTTCCCCACCTTCAGTCTTCCCATGAGTTCCAAATCCAGCATGCACGGCTCCGGAGGGCCGCTGCCTAAGTCCCAATAATGACTTTATGGGCAGCAGACAGCAGGGAAAACAAGAAGGTTTGTTTTTGTTGTTCTGTAAAGTTCTCAGGCTCCAGAAGTCATGGCATCTTTCTATCTCAAGCCTGCCTGAAGCAACATCTGAAGTATGAACATCACAGCTTTACTGTATCTTTCTCTCATGTCACCTGACCCCCATCCCAAGGCACCGATTTCTGTCTGTCTTCACAGGGTCTTAATTCTTTCAAAGAAGGTGGCTAATCGAAGCTGTTAACTCTCCCACGCTACTTGAATTTTAATACCCTAGGATTTAAAAGATCAAAAGCCATTCATTTTCGACCAAAATAGGAGATACTGGTCAAGAACGTCTTTCACAAGCTTTACAAACCAAACTGGCTAGGGAGCTGTCTCTTTCTACCATTGCTAAGAGCTGCAATGCTGATGCCCTTCTATATGGACTCTGACGTCTATATGATGCCCTAGTATACTTTACATATTTCTGAGAATCACTGGGGGAACATATTAAAATGTAGATTCTCAGGAGCTGCCCCTGCGCTGGGTGTTCAAATTAATTTGTTCTATTCTGGGGTGGGGGGGCATATTTAACAAGCTCCCACCGTAACCCAAGATTCTGATGCATGTGGTCGCTTATCTAAGTTTCGAGAACTATTTTTCTAAGAAAAATAGTTCTCAATCCAAGCTGCACGTTGAAATCACCTGAGGAGCTTTTAATACTAGGGATTCCTGTGTTCTAAATCCCCTCTTCCCATTTTGATTTCACTGGGGTACAGCCCGGGAATTGGGATTTATAAACGGCCTCCAGGTGGCCCTCAGTTTCAGCCGGGGCTGAGCACCCTGGGGTTGAATGCCAAGCTGCCAATCATTCAAGCTGTGCTCTGTCCCCCAAATCTACTGGATGCATAAGATGGAGAGAATGCAACGGCCTCTCCAGGAAGCAAGCCAGTGGACAGAGACCTCGAGCCAGCACCCACCCACCAGGTTCAATTCCTGGCCTTTTCACTGTGGAATACCGGTTCTTAGTCTACCCAGTTGCCATGGATTTCAGGGTTCTTCTCTTAGGCGCCCCCTGCCCCCTCCTAGGTGGAGAGTCTTGTAATCAGGCTATTGCCCAAGGCTGCTCTCATGAAAGCCTGTACTGACAAATAGTTATTAATTTTAATGGGATAAATCTCCTCAGAAATAAGAGTCCTAGATGACATCTGCAGATAAATGGACTGCTCTTGGCCGGCAGAATCAAGAGGAGAGATTTACTTTTACTCTGAATGGGGGGAGGGGGTGTGCATATTTCTGTTCCATTTAAACCTCTGATACAGTGACTCCAAACCCAATGAGAAGAAGCCCCCCGAAAGCCCTGGATCTTTCGAAGGAACTTCAATTCTGTTTGGCTCCTAAACAAATACCACAGTAAAGCAGCAAATATGAGAATAAATGATATTCACAAGAGGAAAAATAACTTACTTTGGGGTTTTATTTCATGAAGAGGTTTTTTATCTAAAAGAAAGAAAGAGAAAAAAAGAAAGTTGCATTTAATAATTTACACGGAGCAGATATATTTCGTATATCCCTTTACGTCTACCTCTATAAAGGAAACATTTTCTCTCTTTCTGCAGACAATACGGATTATGTTATTCATATTTATCCTTTTCATTCTAATTTTTAAAATTTTTCTCTTTTGCAATATTTTTCTAGGATGACTGCTTCATTCCTTCAAAAAAAAAACCACAAAAAAATCCCTCAGGCTTACTAGAGTTTCTTTCTCTTGCATTTGTTAGATTCTTATCGGCACGATGAGAGCAGTGAGCTTGCCGCCTGTCCCTTTTTTATATACCGCCAGAAGACTGCTCAGGTAAGGGATGCTATTTCACTATATATGATGATAGACAAACGAACCATGAATAAATATTTAAAGGGATCCTGCATTGGTTTGCAGTTATCATGGTCTGGATAAAATGTTCCAAACTCTGCCTTTTTTTCCGTTCTCATTGGGTATAGGTGCTACGGTATTGTAAGCGTGTTGAAGGTTTATTTTTAAGGAATCACACTTTTTTGTTTCAGATCTTGCTCATCTGTTAAAACGTGGATGATCTCTCTTAATGGAAAGGTGTCCTTTTTAATCATGCTATTGAGCAGGGCAGCGGTCAGATGAGATGGATACAGAGAAAAGACAGTCGGTCTTTTCTAAAGCAAGTTAGACATTCTTATCCATTCTCTTCATGGCTGGCGGTTCATCCACCACCCCCTGCCATCTTCCATCACCAAATATTTTGCAAGCATCTTGCAAATCACTTGGAGACGTGGTGCCTATGGCTTGCTTTGTCTTACACTACAGTCCCTCCACTAACCATTCTTCCTGCCCCTGGTCCCGTCCCAGGCCAACACAACTCCACCACCATGCAGAAACCTGGGAAGACCAGGTCTGACACCCTGTCAAATTCCAGAGGATCTGCAGGGTGCGTCACCCCTCTCATTCGCGGCTTCTTAGGGTGTAGATGGAACACAGTCAGACTACAAGAACCGGGGCTGTTGCTAAGCATTCACAGACTCCCATAAGGCAGGGGACCTTGAAAAGTCACCTTGTGTAGCCTCCTTCCTCTCTTTGCCCGAAGGCGAGCCAAGCAGGGTGAGACACTGTCATTTTGGATTATGTTTTTAACTGAATCAAATCTCGCACAGTACACATTTGAGAACTTCATAAATATTATCTGGCTGACTGCACCGTAACCCCTCCCAGGCAGACAGACACAGCTAGGTTCCGAATCCTTCACAGAATATCTCTTACCCTAACCCACTCCTGCACTTAATACTGATTTTGACAGAAAACCCTTGCCGTGTGCTTTAGATACAACTCTTGTGTGTTTTGCCATCTGATTTGTGATGGAAGTAGTTTATAAAAGTTGTGTGTAAATCACACTTTTGCCAAGGGGCCACCATTGTTTTCTTACAGTAAGGGGAAGTTAACAGGCAAAGGGTAATATCTGACAAATCCTTCTTTAAAAAAGAAATCCTCGTAAAATATAATAATTTGTTCAAGTTGATATGATCATATTCAGATTCTTACACAGTCAGGTTTCTTAAAACCAAAACCTTGCATTTCCCTTACTGCACAGATTCAATGCCACACTAGTTTCCTTAGAGCAGGTGGTACTGCCCAAAGTCCAGATGCTAATGCACTCAAGAACTAGAACAAAACGACTTTGGTGGTTTTAACCTGACTTCAGTTTTTGCTTATTGCATGCTATAAGCATTTGGCATGGGCAGAGCCATGCTGGCAGACCAAGGCTAAGACATCTGAAAGTGATGCATTGCTAGGACAACACAAAGAGACATGCAGAACATCTGTTTAGAACTCCGGCTGAGCTTAACAGTATTTTCTTCCTTCTAAACCACAGGAACAAAGATTATGCCAGGTAGCAAAATGAAACTCCATTAAAAACAGGTGAGATGTATAACTACTCCTCCAAAAAATAAATTGAATATAGCCAAGATGTGAAAAAAGTGGGGTAGTAGAGTTCTACCCGGTACAGCTCTGAAAAAAAGAAAGAGGGAATGGGGCTGAAAATCCCAGGGCTAAGGTCCCCAGATAGAGGGCGGGGGCCACATGGACACACAGAGCAGCAGAGGAGGACATCCTCTGCTCTGACCTGATGACACCCAGCTCTAGTGTCGTCATTACTGCCAGCGGAATAGTGCAGACTCTCAGGATCAGAAATGGATTTAAATCTTGGATTGTCTTCATCTATCTCTGTGACCTCAGTGTTCCCCACAGTAGAATGGGAATAAAAATGTCCTTGAAGCTTGGTCCCAGGGGTTAAACATGATAACCATGAAGTCATGCAGCATCAGGCTAGCACACGTTCAGCCATCAATAAATAGCAGCTGATGAATCAAAACTTGAACATGTTATGAATATGATCATCATACTTGTTCAGAGGACAAAAATGACTCATGTCCCACTGCGTGGAGACAAGGCACAGCTCCAAATCAGAAATTCTAGTGAATTTCAGGGGTCCTTGAACGGGAGTTAAGAAACATGTACCTAGTCCTGTCCTCTGCTTGCTGACACCAAGGGCAAGTCGAAACTTCCCTTTCCTGCCATGTAAAAAGAAGGGCAGGGACCAGAAGACCCCTGGGCTCCCCTGCTTTCACTCCTATAAATCTTTAGAATAACTACCAAAGACATTCCACAGAGATCCACCTGAAATGAATTCTGAAAGCAGAGTCAAAATTATCCAAAGGGCCACTCTTCTACCATCGCGTGTGTTATGCCGAGATCCAGTACGTGTGTGAGCCTGCGTCTTCTCACGGAAAAGGCTGGAAGTCTCTGGTGCCCAAAAGAGCTTTAGTCCCCTGGCATCGGCATCAACATTGGGTTCTGCTGTATTTTGTGAAATACCAGTATCTTGTCAGCAAGCTGCTCTCATAGACCATTTTTCCCAACTTGAAATGTCTGATTAGAGATTGTTCTACCGTGAGCTCAGGAGAGGGCTACGACCAACCTCGCTGTGTTTTGCAGGAATGGCCCACCCACAGTTCATGTTCTTTTGTTCTGTTTGCATAATCATCTTCTCACAAGGCTCAGGGCCATGCGGTCACGGGCCTTGGTCAGCCAAATCCTGTTTTAATTTCACCTCTCTCCAAGGCCATGTTCAAATGGCCCCTTAGTAAATTAATCCATTAGGGCCATGGTTCTTCACATGGGCTGCATATTAAAATTACCTGGGGAGCTTTTTTTTAAAAAAAATACCCACGCTTAGGCCCCTCTCCAAGAACTCCTAATCGGGGTTTGTGTTTTTGTGATTACTGAGGGCACCACCACTTCCCGGCAACAAACCTGGGGCTCTGTGTACTCAACTCCAGTTCCTCTCTGCCTCCCAAGAGGCTTGGAGGTAGCTGGAGTGTACAGAAGGGCCCAGAAGGGTTTTGCAGGCAGAGAAATGTAATTCTGAGCCAGTGGCAGCTGAGCTGTAGTCTGGGAGAATCACAACAGTTTTCCCAGGGTCTAACTTATACACCAAGAGGTACCTTCTGGGTAAATGGAAATTGGTGGTAATTATAACTCAGTCCTATAGCGATTTTGTGTATTTACAGGCTAAAGGTGTGCAAGTGTTTTTTCAATTTTATTTTTAATAGTGTTTTAAATTGTGTTTTCTTTTAAAAATCATTTTTATTATTTACACTTATCAAAAAAATACAGATAAGTGCAAAAAAAAACCCCCCATAATTCCACTACCAAGAGATAACCACTATTATGTTAAGTTATATATACAAGTCTAGGCTTTTTTCCCCTGTGATTTTATACATATATACAATTACGTGCACACATATATGCTTATACATATATTAGCAGGAAACTACTACATGAAATTGACAGTAATTAATCATTTTCACCTACAAAAACATGGAATTGTCTTTTATATATTGTTCCGCAATCTGCTTTTGTCTCTTAGCACTGTATTGCAAATATTGCTTTGTGTCTGCCGTGCGCGTGGTGAGTGTGTCCACAGAGGTATATATATTTATATATGAGGCAAGGGAAGAGAAGAGGGAGAGAGAGAGAGAGACAGAGGCAGAGAGAGAGACAGAGGCAGAGAGAGAGAGAGAGAGAGAGAGAGAGAGAGGGAGGGAGGGAGGGAGGGAGAGAGAGAGAGAGAGGACAATCTACCTTTTTATTTTTGGTGGTGATTCATTTCTTTTCCACCTTTCTTTAAATTCTGGCTTCCTTTTTATATGGGATGCTCCCAAAGCATTTCCATTGTTCTTAGAAACTATTTATGGCTGCATTCCTACCTTCCCACCCACCCACCCACAACCAGCCTTATTATCCTTTCTCTGCCAGGGAACAAATGTGGCCAGCTGCACGCAGCCCACATCCCGCGGATCTGAGCGAGCCGGACTAAGGAGAGATGACACACGTGGATGGATGGATTCCATCTCCAACCCACAGACCGGGCAAGGGGCTGCCCTCAAAACCTGTGCCTTGTGATTATTTGAAATCGGCTTCTATGGGTTTTGGATACCACACATATACGTTTCTTGAGACGCAGGCATCAAGCCACTCCGTGTGGACTAAATATCCACCAGGACAGTAGCCGGGACAGCTCTCTCCTTCTGGGCAACAGTTGACACATGTCATTAGAGTTCATGATCGCCATTCTTTTCACTATACCAGACACGTCCCATGTTTTCATCTCCAAAGACCATTTTCATTATTTCCTTCTTCATAGATCATATGCTTTGGAACCTTTTTCACCACCACCCCCCCCGCCAAAGATATGTCTTGAATTCAGTTTTATTTTAATTTACCCTCTACAGTCTTTGTAATCACAAATTATTTAGGAGCTGATTCTGAAGTGTGTGGCAGACTCAGTCTTCTCTGCCCATTCTCTCTGGCTAGTTCCTTGTTTGCTGGAAGAATTCTCTAGCATCATTATGTAGGAATCTACCATGATTCCACAGCCTCCACGTCATGGCCAATTTCTCTGTCTACCTTTATGGTCTTCTATTAACTGGTCCCACCACACCAAATGTGACTCAGTTTCCGCTGCACCGCAACAAAAATCCATATTCTAGTCTGATCAATCCATGAACTCTCAGAGCTTCTGCCCAAGCTGTTGCCTCTCCAAGGACACCCTCCCTGCTCCAAGCCTCCTATAGAAGAATGTCCTCTCTCCAATGCCTAGATCAACTTCTGATTCCTTCATGAAATCTTTGGTGATTCCTACTCTGTTCGAACAAACCTCTCCCTTCTCTAGACAGCTTATCTTACTTATACTCACTAAAATACTATGCAATTTTTTTCAAAATATATTACTTTGTGTTCATTTGATTGATTTTATACTTTTGTCATGACCACTAGTTATGGGTTCCTAACATGAAAATCATATTTATATGATGAGCTCACAAATAATTGGCACTGCAACAGAGGACCATGGCAAGAAAAACAGTGGCGGGAGAAGTGAAATGAAAAGCTATTTGCTTGATTATTTACTGATTGGAAGAAAAAAAAGTTGAAGTTATTGATTATCAGTGTGTTTCATTTACTCACGCTTTCCCTCTTCCCCCATAACCAGAAATAATTAAGAAGCAGTGTTACGCCGTCTGAATGCTCTCCAAAGCTGCAGGAAATCCCAGGATCTGGTGGATCTGCTTTGTATTAGCACTGGCAGATAATTAGATAAACACGAGGTCTGCTTTCACTGGCAACACCACCGTGATTGAACGTGTCAGGCAGACACTGAAGATGACAAGCAGGGATTCTATTCTGTTCTCCTGTGGATGGCGAGAGCTCACTAAGGCTGTAGGACATGCAGGAACACAACCACCAGCTCTTGTAAAAACCATGAAATTCTTCCGGCGATGGAAAACACAGCAAAATCACAAGAGCATAAAACACAGCGCATCTCTCGTTTTTTACTCTTTTCGGTTGTTAATTTCTGCATTGCGTTTTTCTTTCGGGTTCTTTTTTTTTTTTTTTTAAAGGATCCTGCTCAGAAATGGCTCTTCAGAGGCCGTATTTACCCCCACGTTACCGAGTTAATTCAATTCTTGCTTCCTCTCCCCGCTTCCCAGCCTGTATAGACCATCATAAGATCTACTGCCCCTTTTAAAATTCACTCTGAGCAGAGATCCCTGTGCTATACAGTAGGTTCTCGTTGGCTACCCATTTTAAATATAGTGGTGTGTATATGTCAATCCCAAACTCCCAATTTATCCGTCCCCATGGGAAAAGAATTTGAAAAAGAATAGATACATGTATATGTATAACTGAATCACTTTGCTGTACACCTGAAACTATCACAACATTGTTAATCAACTCTACTCCAATATAAAATAAAAATTTAAAAAATGCACTCTGAGGACATCCATCCATGCAGGACAAGTACAGAAAATAGGTGGTTTTGAGAGAGTCCTCCCAGGGTTTTCCAGTTGGCTACATCTGTTAGAGGAATCACTGGTTTCCTCAGAGATATCTGGGTAATTAGAGAAATTCCAGGACTGAATGGCAAAACCCCCCACCTGAATAAAAACCCGTAAGATCTGAGATGTACATCAGTAAATGAAGATCAGCTCTATTAATATTTTCTACCAAAGAACTGTTCAAGATCCCATTAATTAGGGGAAATCAGATGGGTACTACAAGAGACAGCTCATGGATATGACTTCTGATGACAAAAACCTTCCACAATTGCCCCTCAGCCAAATCACACAATTTGTGTGCATGAGATGATGTCGTCTTCCCTCTTCCTTCTTTCAAATTTGACGTCTCGTATAGGAATGTCTTTTGTACTTCCTAAACTCAGACGAATAAGTATCCATAATGACCACACTCCCAAGGACCATTTGCATATTTCATTTTTGAACTAAATCATTTCAACGTCTAGATTTCTTACCACCTTTGTCCATTCCCACTGATTCACGGTGGGTTAGTTTGTTTTTATGACGGATATACAGGGTACAGTACGCTTTGGGGTTACAGCAAAAATGTTTAAGCATCTGTCTGCAAAGACTTTCTTGTCGGCAGTTGGCCTCAAAGTGATAAAATGCACTGTTTCCAATTCTGCTCCGAGGGAAGGTACATATTAAAATCCTTCTATCCTGTAAATTGTTTTGCTTTGATTCCCTCCCTTCCATCCACAACAGAAAAATATATGTATGTGTATACAGACATACACACTCACTCAAAACTAACCATAAATGTTCAGAGTCTATAATTCAAGCTTAAGGGAATAATCTATTGATAAACGTCATCATGATCACTTCCCTTAAGGGAGGAGTGATATTCAAATTAGTTAAAAATAGTTTAGAAGCATCCTGTCAGTGTAAGGACCAGCCCTGACATAGGGTCATGGTAAGTTTCTGCTGTGTCCAGGGCGGTCCCTTTAGTTGCTGGGTCACAGGGAGGTCTGGGTAGGGAATGGATTGGGGGTGGTGGTGGTGAGGCTGGGGAAGGTGTTTGTTATGATGACTATTCACTGACTGCTACAGAAATACTTAGCAACTGATATACACAGGCCATCAGTTCTGTCTTACCAAAAAAAAAATGCTGCAAAAGAAACTGTGAATTGTGAATCTTTGACTTGTAGATTTATTCTAAGCTTCCTCAGGCCTCAGGCATGTAGAGTCTATATCTGTGTTTTTCATCTACTCTCAGTGCCTGGAACAGTAAGTGGAATATGGTAGGTACTCAATAAATATTAGTTGAACAGATGAGTGCTACTCAGCCTTGTATGTACTTTGAATCACAAGCATTACAAAGTCAGGGTCCCTAAATTTCCTAAATTCTGTATGAATTCCTAGGACATTGTAGCTTCTCAATGAAGGGAATGGAGCAGATGCTAGAGGCCTGCTTTGATGACTCAGTTCTTAGGGGTGGTTGGCAACCGGCTTTGCTGGGTAGGGGATGGGCTTACCTTTGTTTGAGATCTAAAAGATGTCCCCCTATCACCCTGCATATTCATCATCCAAACGGTTAATTTTAGGTGTGACTGAACTAGACCAAAGCTAGCTAAAAAACAAATATCTGACAGCACTCACATGCCAGAGGTATCATTAAATCTTATATGTATAGATGTATAAAATATGAAATGTATATACATACAGATATATATGCACCTGTATATGAAAGCCACATTTAAGATTTAAAATCATAATGATTTCAAGTTTTTATACTGAGATGAAGCTTAGAGATCACCCAGCACCCCGTCTCCTGCCCCCGCCGTTTGATAGTTATGGACAGAAGGCAAAGGGATGGTGGGAGATCTGTCAAGGTCACACGCTAGTAACAAAACAACTGAACTAAGACCTAGGACTCCTTACTCCCGGTTCAGAGCCCTTTTCCCTACCCCGTGATCTCTTTCTAAATGATCACGGCAATTTTCTATTCCACTGCACACTAACTTTGTCCTCTCCCAAACACATGTATGCAAGGCCAGGGCTCTTAGGAGGATTCTGATACTTCTCTGGAAAAAGGACAAGGTCAGGGTGAAGGATAATGCACGTTGGTGATGTTCACATCATCTTCATTTCCTGGATCACATGTCTCAATGCTCGTGAAGACACACACATATTTAATTTGTAACGTAAGGAGAAAAGATAGAATCAAAACAAAGACGTTTCCGCCATCTCTATTAATTCACTTTGTTCAGCACACCCCAGAGGGCACTGAATTCTTTACAGGAGTAGATTACTCTGTTTTAAATCACTTCCCTGATTGGGTTCTTGCCATTTCTTTTATGGCTGGTCCACTCTATGATCTCAGACATTAAATCTTTCTCTAGTCCAGACTAATATTTCTTACCCAGGGTTTTGTTGAGTCCTGATTAAATATACTGCAGAGGTAGGATCTGGAAGACACAGAACTGCTGAAATGGGGAGAGTTTGTTTTATATGACAGGAAGCCTAAATTTTGGAAACTTCCTGACTCTGGATATCATTAGTTACTGACCAAATCTATTAGATATCTTTTAAAAATACAAAAAATATGGCAAAATCGCTCATTTGGGGATATGGGAATGTCGAATGATGGAAGTGTTGACATGTAACAAATATCATTGATCCAGAAAAGCTGGCACCAGAAAGATAACCCTGGGATCTGGAGATGTGTATGATCTAGTAGTGCGTATGGTGGATTTTTTCCCCCACCAGTGAGAAAGGATTTTTAAATGTGTGTCGACAAATTAGAACTTGCTTTATGAAAATTTATTTTCTAACACAATTGTTAGAACATGTGTATTTCATAACACGAGGGAAACTCTCAGTATAATGAAGAATGATTTTCTCACTTGGGGATCATCCAGGCTTCTCTCCTGGGCCTTCCCCTTGAGTTATTTTTAATTAGTTGTTACAATCATAGAATTTTAGGACTTGTTGGGACCTCAAAGATCACCTGGTCTGTCTCCTCCTCCTAACTAAATCCCCCCTGCAAAGGAAGACTGGAAAATCAAGAGCTGTTCTCTCAGCTACTTATCAGGCATTTCTGGGAAAGGATATTGACACTCTGGTCTGACACCAAGTTGAAGAATCCTCATGAGTTCTTAGGGTCCTTGTAAACCGTGTTCCTCCAACTACCGGTATGTCTCAAATTACCCCTCAGAACTGGTTCATACAAAGAACACAATTTGTGTCCCATAGATTTTAATGTGAAGCACATTTTATTTCATTAGACACTATATTAGTCAGACATATTAGGAGATGTTTTAACAAAATATCTAAAGTGTCACTTGTCAATTCTTCCACAGAACATGGAAAACACACTTTTTCTGCCACAGGAATCCCTTTACTAGAACACACACACACACACGTTATTATTATTATTTACACAAATGGAGTGCTTACTATAGATGTCAAATGCTTTGCATGGTTTAGGTCATTTCCTCCTCAAAACGAACCCTTTGTAATAGGCACTATTATAACTTTTATTTTATAGAGGAATAAACTTAGGCTTAGAGAAATGAAGAAATTTGCTCAGAGCATTGCAACCGAAATTCAAACTCAAGCAATCTGACCCCAGAGCCCAGATTCTTCAACCTGTTATCTATAGGATAAATGTTCAAATCCTATAGGCTCAGCTCATTCATTTCTCTCAATTCTAGGTTCATGTCCATTCCTAATTTTTCAGAAAGAGAATAACATCTCAACTCAGAATCACAGAGGACCCTGGAAGGCCATTCAGCCTTTGCTCTCAATGCCAGCTCAACCCAGGCCCATCCTGGACCAGCCCTCATGGAAACTCAACCTCTGTACCTTCTCGCAATCCCCAGTTCGGAGCCAGTGCCTTCCCTGTGCTTCTTGGGGATGCCATCTACAAAATATTTCTCTTTTCTTTGTAATGAATTTGTATTCCCATCAACTATCTGGCCCTGTGGCTAAAATTTCCCGTCCTTAAGAAATGTTTTTAAGCTTTCTACTGGGTTTTCTGTCTCCAGTTTACACTGTCATGGGGATCTGTTCTTATTTGTCTATCTGGTTTTCTTGGGTTTTTTTGGTTTTGTTTTGTTTTGTTTTAGTCTTCTTCCTCTCTCTCTAATGTGATGTGTGTACCCTCTCTAAGTAATGTGATCTGGAGGTTATGTATCCTGTTCTCCAGCTGCCCAAATTTAATTTTAAAGTCCTTCTTATTTACAGGAGAGATGTTTTATTTCAATTCCTCTCATAAAATGAACAAAGTTAACAAGATGCGTCAGAGATAAACAATCTTCCAGACATGTTTCTGGAGTATGACAGCACTTCCTGTCCAATCCCACCAAAAGAATGTAAGCACAGTGTAAACGTTCATATGGAAATATGGTGGTGGTGGGTCAGGGGGAGTTGATAGGAATAGGAAAAAGAAGAAGAAACAAACAGAATAATTGCATTGATTTCTATTAGCTAAGAAGGAAATTCTTATGTAGGTTACTCTGTCATGACTACATACATGTGGCACACATCTGGGAAGAAATAAAGAGAAGATGATGACAGAGGGAAAATCTCCTGCATCACAAAAGGCATCTTAAGTCCTTGTTTCAGAGCTGGTTGAAAAGAAAGGCCACAGATTTTTTTTTAATTGAAGTGTAGTTGGTTTACAATGCTGTGTTAGTTTCAGGTGTACAGCAAACTGATTCAGTTATATATATATTCTTGTTCAGATTCTTTTCCCTTATAGGTTATTACAAAATATTGAGTATAGTTCTCTGTGCTATTCAGTAAGTCCTTGTAACTTATCTATCTTATATACAGTAGTGTGTGTATGTTAATCCCAAACTCCTCATTTATCCCTCCACCCCCCCCCCCCACTGCTTTCCTCTTTGGTAACCATAAGTTTATTTTCTATGCCTGAGGCCATAGATTTTTAACGGTTTACTAAATACATTATCAATCATCATGGGCCAATGGATGAAGGTCAGTCCTTACTTGGGAGGCGGATTATGCTCAAAAAGACAATCAGATGTCTTTATCTTCTTGTTAACAAGGCATAAGTGTAGAAAAGTCCATAGCGGGTGGATAACAAAGCAGAGACACTGTATGGTAATTCGCTGTATATGGCTCATTCTTTTTCCTTTTTATGCTCAATTCCACTCAGGATGTGGCACTAGAGTTCAAACCCTCTTATCACAAGGCACAAAAGTAAAAGTTTTAGCCTTGTAGAATTTTTAAAAAATGCTTTCACTAAGACACATGAGTATTGAGCTATCTCTATTTTCTTTTTTAACTAAGCACAACGGAAACTTCTGTTATGAGCCACTTCACTCTTGTCTCGTTAAAGCTTGTTATTCACTGGTCTTCTTATTGGGTCTCATAACGGGAAAGCATTATTGGGGCATGGGAGAGAGATTGTGGCTAAGTTGCTAATGACACCACATATGTCCAAATCTACATTCTTACCACTCCTGTGGGTCTGCAATATTATATCCACATTTTCTATGCAGTATACATAAAGGCAACTCTGAATTAATCAATTGTTTGTTATGCAGAAAGGCAGCCATTGGGTATTTCTAGGGAAAATCTTTATGGAAAAAGGAATACCTACTATGTACTACAAATGGAATGGAAATGGGTTTTTAACATTAAAACTACTTGGGAGAATTAACAAGCAGTAGGAAACTTCATGACAACGTAATGCATTGTGCTAGCATGTTATCTTGCTGATGCCATTTTTATTTCTTTGCTATATAGAATTTTACTGTGCTATAATTAACCAATTATGTAGTGCAGCGGGCCCTGAAATATGACCTTATCCAACAAAAAGTTTTTAGCAGAGTTCAATATGATTCCTGACTCTTTGCCCAAAGAAAGGACATGACGGTTTTCATTTTGGTAAAGGGACATCCCTCTGTTATAATCTTATATATGAAACAGACATTCTGTAAACCACTAGCAAAAAGTAAGAGTTGTTTCAGATGCACTTAGCTAACTCTGGAGTGAAAATTCTCTTATTCAGTGCCCTAAGAAATACAGGGAAGGGACCCAGGTAATTACTGTAATGGATAACAATGAGGCTTAGAATGATTCAAGAGAAAATGCTTACCAAGGCAACCTGCACTCTGATGTGATTACAGGCTCACCTTTTCAGGTGCTTCCTTTAGGTCACTTAAGTAGATAGTTCAACAGACAATGCAGTTAGATTATGAGATGTAGCTTGGGGAATGTTTATTTGAACCTGCTATTGTACAGACATCTTTATCCTTGATGAGGTTTCCAAACTGTCACCTCCAACTTTTCTTATCAGTGTACTCAGGAGAAATGAAAACAAAGCACCATGTAACTGATCTTTCCATTTTTGAACTGTCAATGTTGAAATGACCTATCTCACATCCTGACAAGAGGGACGGATTAGCTATCAGGTAGCTCAGCCTTGAAGATTTCCTCTCTCTTTTGGGTCCCTGTGGCATTTCTCTGGCTTCATTCTCACTGCACATCTGGGCACTAATCCCCTCTGAAGCAGATTCACTCAATCCTCTGAAGCCAAAGCCCTTAGTTTTCCATCTGCTGGAATAAAAAGGAGAGGGAGCAGGCTCCCCTAACTTCTCAGGCTCAAACTAAACACCCCACTATTTTCACCCTTCTGTTCCTGCCAATGAGGAATGTACATGTCATTTACATGGACATTTCTGTGATCCTCTGGCACAGAAGCAGCTAAGTTCAGCAAGTAGAAAGGACGGTGGTCAGAAAACTACCTGATTTTGATGTTAAAGCTGAGAAAACATGGATCCACAAGTTCTTGTCTCTCGACGGTCATCCCACGTAATTATCTTCCGCGAAAAGAACTGTTCTGGCATAAAGGCACTGGATGTTTAGTTTATGCTTGTAATTTGGAACCTCGGACTCACTGCTATTGGTTCCAACTGCCTGATCTTACACTCCCCGGTCCTGGGGCATTTATTTCCTTGTTGAGGGCATTTAGGTGTGGCCATCTGTGATAGCATAACACTAAGGTCCTGTGCTCCAGTCACAACTGACCTAGCAACGATCATACCCCAATATTAAAGTGATCACTCAGAGCTGGCAGCTCCATCTCTAGGAGAAATGCAGCCTTCAGGGACAACAAAAGGAATCCAGATGCTTTGTTGAGAGCTAAATAAAATCAAAGAATTGTAGGTCATCCAACAGCCAAGCAATGTCATTGTGTAACTGCCAAGAGAAGTTGGGAATTGAGGACTTGCTTTAGGGTCGTATCTGGCATAAAGGGAAAAAAAATTTAAAAGAAGGAAATCCCCAAATTGGAACATGACCTAGATCTTTCACAAAGCGACTGCTCCATAAAGCTGTTGCCAAATGCTATTTTCATCAAACCAAGCCTTCACTGGATCTCTATCCTGAGAGCACAGCTAAGTTTCACCAAGAGCACTCTGGCGAAGTACCAGCTAGAAGCACAGAGTGATGTTGGCATCATCTAACTAGACTGCTGTTCATTGATTCCTGCAGAGATAGTAAAATGCTATTCATTTTTGTTGACATAGGTAGCCACTCTCTGTCTAAAAGGGCAGAATATACCCCCGTTGTTGGGCTCTTAGAAACATACCCCTTTCCCACTGATGTATAAATACATCTCATTCACCTCTATGATTTCACAGGCTTCACTCTTTTTCCATCACAAAGCTTAGTCACTGTAGCCATCAAGAGTCTCTGATCATGTCTGACAGACATCTTAATATGCATATTACAGAGGCAAAGAATGCTAGGAAAACCCATGCTTAAGTAGAAAAGGGAATAGGGGAATGAATAGATTGAACAGAAAGGAAAGGCTTACACAGCATTTTAAACTCATGAGAGGGGATTTAACAGAGCTCTCAACCTTCAGTGCTGAACATATTCTAAACCTCACTGTTTCCCGATCCGTTTTATTTCCACTATTGGAAAATGTAAACAGAATATCCACTAAACTGCACATGTAAGACTAAAACCACACATGGCCAATGTCCATAGGAGGGTTTCATTCAGTAATTAAAGCAATTGCCTGAACCTTGGCTTGACTGCCTCCAAGGAAAGAACTATGCTTTGGAACTTCACACATACATATGCGTTTGTGATGGTTAATTTTATGTGCCAACCCAACTGGGCCACGAGGTGCCCAAATATTTGGCCAGACATTAGTCTGTGAGGGTGTTTTCAGATGAGACTAACGTTGAAACTGACAGGCTGAGAAAAGCAGATTGCCCTCCAAAATGTGGGTGGGTCACATCTAATCAGCTGAAGTCCTGATCCTCCCCAAGTAAGAGAGACTTCTCCTGCCTGAAAGCCTCTGAACTGGGCCATTGGCTCTTCCTGGTTCTATAGCAGCCTGCCAGCCTTTGGACTTGAACTGGAACATTGGTTCTGCAGATTCTGGACTTGCCAGCCTCTATAATAACATGAACCAATTTCTCATAATAAATCTCTTTACATATGTATGTATGTACGTACGTACGTATGTTTATGGCCTGTATCTTACGTATCCTATTGGTTCTGTTTCTCTGGAGAACCCTGATGAATACAGTATCTCAGATTTTAAAACTGGTATCTAGACTGGTCACTATCCTCTTCGTGCTGGTAATTCCTTTCAGCCCTAAACATAACTCTTACTCAACTAAAAAAATAACTATATATTGCAATACAAGTGCGAATGAATAATATTCACATATTTGATAACAATTCTTTCCCACATTAGGAGCTAACCATTGTCTGTCTTCAATCAGTAACTCTAAGACTAAGTGTCAGTCAACCAAGGTAGAAGCTTGACATTCATAGAGTTTTTCCCAAGCCCAAGTTCAATTGGTGGTTGTTAGGAAAGGTTATTACTATGGTTATCTAAAATCCAACCAGTACTTTCTTATTTCTAATATTTCAAAAGTGTCTAATGATCATCTAAACTATAATCAGTAGCCACATAGTTATACTGTCAACAGATTTTTAGAAGATATATGAGATTAGAGTCCTAACTACAGTCCTAATCAATGGAAAATATGTTAAAAAACGTTAAAAATAGTCATACCTTACAGGTATATTTCAGATAAATCTGGTGGTAGTCAAGGGTGGCCAGAGACATATTTCCTTAAACTTCTTGCTAATGAGTTTGTGTTGCTTCCTTACATTTGAAAAGACACTTCATCAAACAACACAGATGAATGACCAATAAACAAATGAAAATTTGCTCAATATCGTTAGCCATCACGGAAATGCAAATTAAAATCTCAAATCTACTTACTCATTAGAATGACTTACTTTAAAAAGACTAATACCAAGTGCTGGCAAAGACGTGGAACAATTAGCACAGTTACATCTTAGTGGTAAAAATTTAAATGATTACAGCTACTGTGGAAAGTTTCTTATAAAGTTAAATATCTAATTATGATATGACCCACCAATCCCACTTCTAGGTATTTACCCAAAAGAAACGAAAATACATGTCCACACAAAGATCTGTACACAAGGGTTCATAGCAGCTTTGTTCATGGTAGCCCCCAAATGGTAACAACCCTATGTCCGTCAGCTCATGAAAGGATAAACAAATTGTGGTAGATCCATCAAATGGAGTACTACGTAAGAATAAGAAAGAACTAATTACTGACAGAGGTAACAGCATGGAGGAACGTCAAAAGCATTATGTCAAGTGAAAGAAAGTAGAAGGTGGTTGGGGTAGGAGGAAAGGACTGACTGCAAAAGAGCAATGAGGAGACTTTTGGGATTAATGGAAATGTTCTCTGTCTTCTTTGTGATGGTGTATACAATCGTACATGTTTGTCAAAATTTATCCAACTGCACAATTAAAATGGGTGGACTGTATCATATGTAAATTAGACATCAATAAAGCTGATTAAAAAAAAATGTTTCCTTACATTTAGGAAGGGGACGGAATGTATTTATTCGAGAGCAGGCCCTTTCATCACTGAGACTGGTGGGTAAGTTCCCTTTAATTACAGACCCTTGTATTGTATCTGACACACGCAGGCTACTCAGTACTAGTACCAGCAAATAAAGGAACTATGGGCTATGAGAAAGTTCTTCTTTCAATGTTTCAGTGTATTAACCATTTAGACTTATTGTGAAAATACAACTGTTCGTAGAGGCTTGCTTTCAAGCATAGCTAGTCATATTGATAGAGAAAAATAAATGCAACTTAGATGTTTCCTTCATACCATAATCTTCCCAAATAAAAAGTGACATATATTCCTGAAAAGATGACAAACTATTGAACTACACTGTTTTTTTTTTTTGCTGGATATTTTCCAAGAAGGCAACCTGGTTCTAGAGAAGAGGTATGCCCTGAATCTCCTGTTTTTGAAGGATCTAAGAAAAATCAATACACCTTAGCACATCTGAGTGGGCAAGTAGAGAAGGAATTGATATTTACTGAGCACCTATTCTGTTCCATGAAATATTCAAATACATTCTTTTATCACTGAGCCTTGATAATAACCAAGAATAGGTACTTTTTTGGTACTTACAGTCAGAGAAGTTAAGCAGCTAAATGACTTGCCCAAGATCACAAAGCTAGTAAAGGACAGCACCAAATTAAAACCAGTCTCTATGTGTCTCTATTTGACCCTCCCATACTTTCATACCCAGGCAGACAGTCACTTGAAGATGGTTGTAATGTAATCTCAGGAATAAAGCAAAGGCTTGGGAGTTCTGAAATGAGCATTCTATTTCCTGCCTTGCCAGACCAATTTGATACAAAACCCACCCACCTCCTCAGTTTTGTAAGGTAACAGTCACAACACGTCCCTTTGTCCCAGAACCATGGTCTCTGAGGATCATGAAACACTTTATAGTGCTGTAAAATTCCTGGACGAAATACAAGCATTTGGTGATCTGTATCAGAATTTCACCAAACCTAAAAATGCTGGCCCCTAAAAGAAAAGACTTGCTAAGCTCAAGAGTCTAACTCATTTTCTTTCATCATGTCTCTTCAAATCATATCCGGTTACGTCCATCATAAATATACGCATTTGTGGAACTGACAGTGATAACGATGTTTAAAACGACCCCATCTACTAAACATCTCTTTGTCTACTTTTCGACACTTTTCACCCATTTTCTCTTTGCTCTGGGAGATTTTGTTTTCTGTGAACTTATTTCACCGAATTAATGGTCATGGCATTTCTTTTCCTATGCTGGACAGACACAGAAGATGTGCAACAGAAGGTGTTACCTAGGATGCAGAGACCATCTGTGCAGTTCTCGGATTCCTGGCTTAGGCCTTCGCAGAATTTGCCCCCGTTTCTTGGGGCCGGGGCTGTGCACTCTCGGATCCGCAGATGCTCGCACTCTGGGCTGCAGACTGACCACTCACCCCACACCTCCCAGCTCCCGTCCACTTCAAAGGGAAACAGAGGGAACCATCGTTAGAATGAATCTGGCAGCCATCGGGAGACTCACCCCAGGGCCGCTGTTGTTCTTAGAGCTGGATTTTAAACCGTCACCACCACCACAAAAACAAAATAATATATGTGTTTATCTTCTCTCCGTGGTTTCTTTCCTAAAGAGACAGGCTAACAAAAGCAGTGGCGTAATTCTCTTGCTATTTCAGGATGAGACCAATTTACTGAATTCGGGCAAACATTTGAATTACCCGTGCCCTTGGGTTAGCTAATAATGTTATTATCCATTCTTTCCCCATCTTTCATGCCCAAATGCATCTTAGACGGACAGATACACTATGTGCAAGAACCACTGGTAATCACCGCTTCCTTGTGGGTTGATAGTTTAGAACAGAGAGTAGAATAAATGCTCTTCAAGTCCTAAAAGCCCCTCAATAATAAAAAGTTAAACCCATATATACTGACAGTATTAAACTTAAACAGGTCAGCCAAACCCCAAGATGCCAAGACTTACACAAATACCGTTTCTTGGGTCGTGCATTGCTGCTGTATGTAGAAACGAACAAACTGAATCTAATTCCTCTAAAAAACCACCCTAGAGATTATGGCAGCTGTTGGAGACAAGTGTCCCACTATCTCCCAGGAAGAGGCCAACCATGCTTATGTGGGTTACTGAAGACATTGCCATTTTTAATCTAGAGCAGCTAGTCAAGAGTAGGCTAAAATACAAATACTGAACTTGAAGCAAAATGTCTGAGTCCTTATCTTGGTTCTGTCAACTTCTTGGTGGAGCAACCCTAAGCAAGCACTTAGCCTGACCTCACTATTTCTGTCAGCTGGGGGTCATAAAAATCACAACACAGAGCTAAATGACATTACATGTATACATGTATCTTGCACAGTACCTGGCACATAGTAAGCACTCAATAAATGTATATTGAATACAAATTCAAAACAAAGCTCCAAGCATATTCTGCTGGTGAGAGCCTGGCCTTAGCTTTGAGTGGAACTAGACTTGCAATTTTAAAGACACGAGTCTCTGGTCCAGTGTCCTTGGAGGTAATGTTTGATCATGCATGTGAGACCCAGGATCAATTCATTTCTCAGTGGGAGGATATGCTTTCCATTCAGAAAGTCATCTTCCATCTCAGCTACTCCTCATTGTATAAATTGGGTGAGAGCCAGTAAGATGAGCAAAAGAACTCATAAAAGCCATATTTGGTAAATGAAGCCTCCCTCTATTCAGAAAGGAAGGCAGGCAGAGCCCAAATTCGAAATGGAAACTGCTGTGATACGATCTCTGTCAATTATATTGCCAATAAATACAAAGGTAAAACTGATGAGGTGAGTTGATTGGTGACTGATGATAAAAGGTCAAGGATTTAGTGCCTGTTTTGTGCTCATGGACAACTCACTTAATCCCTATTATACAGATGAATGCTACAAAATGGGAGAACCCAAGGAGAGAAGGGGATGGCTTAGCCCAATCAAACACTGGTAGTATAAAAATCCGTCAAAACGTATTTTGGCTTATTGATGGTGAGCGTCTAGGGTCATCTGAGCATTAAGAAAAAAATTATGCCCCCAAACAGAGGTATTTCACCCATGTTCTTGCTATTACAGTGAGTTCCACATTAGCACTTTGGACAAGGCTCCACTCGAAGAACTTGGAAGATGGTAACTTTGGAAAGGAAGGTTCTACTGAAAGCTTCACACCAGCTCAATAATGTTGGTGGATCCGAAGGGAAAAGGGAATCTACATATATCTCACCAGGACAAAGAGAAGTGCAGGTTATTTTCTGCACTGACATTCCCTCACAAAAGGCTCCACCATTGAGAGGAGCTGGGTTGGTGCAGGTCCGGGACCGTTTCTGCCATCCTCTACCACAGCGAACATTGCAGGCTGACCACGCTGTCCAGGAAGACCAGCCTCCATTCACTGAGAGAGAAAAACGGGGAGGGGAGAAAAAAAAGGAAAGAGGCATGTACTGATTGCCTACTATGTGCAAGCCACTTGCCAGGTGTTGTGAGTTGAGTACCAAGAGACTGGCGGGGACCCTCACCGGCTGCCCCATCGTGAGGCAACAGTAGGGCTGATCTAGTCTCCACCCCTCAGTCTACTCTTCTGATACAGGAGGGATGCAGAGAATTTGCATTGCAAGGAAATGATGAACCACTGGAAGAACTCATCAACCTATCTCTAAAGCACTTGAAAATCCAGAGTATAAGAAGAAAATCTCAGCATTTGAATTTCTATTAACTTTAAGTTCTTCAAAAATAAATCCCAGGGCTCTTCTATCGTGGAAGGGAGTGCCTTTACTTCAGTAGCTGGGAATTTCATTTATACAATACCTGAGATATTCAGCAAATAGTCATGTTTGTTTTTGGTGGATTTCATATGCCAGGAGAGGAGGTGCCGACAGCAGGTCTGGGGGAGATGGGGGGTGGATGTTGGGTTTGGGAAGAGTGGGAAGAAGTTGCCCACCTCATTTCATTTCAAATATAAACACAATGGAAGAAAACAAACAACTTTTTAGATTATTTTGAAAAGAGATCGAAAATGTCACTGACTATCTCCAGAAGTCCAATTCTGGATGAAAGGGAAACAGGCATCTGCCTTCACCTGTCAAAGGGACGAGGCAGGAGAGAACGCCATAATGGATAACCCCCAGTCCTTTCCGTTCTAAACACTGAAAGCTTTAATGAAATGCGCCTCCCTCTGCCTCTCTGCTTTCCGTCCTCTCTCTCCATTCCTGGCCTTTGGGCTGGTCTTACCATAAACCACCACTGTGGCTGACAGGCTCCTCCTCTTGGCTACGATGTTGGCCGCCATGCACGTATAATTTCCGGAGTCCGAGAGCCGCGCCTGCCGGATGATGAGGTTGTGGTCTGCCCTGGTGTCAATGTTCTCATCTTGTTCAGAGTCAATGGGCTCCTCGTTTTTCAGCCATTCCACCTATCAGAAGACAGCAATGTTTATAAGTCATTAAAAAAAAAAAGGAGCTTTCCTGGAGTTGGAAAGTGAGCAGTTACGGCATATGGGAGAGCGCTGTACCTAACATACAGAGTAACAACAATGATTTTTAAAAATCTTTATTCCATATCCCATCCTTTTTGGTATATTCAGGACATGAACACTCAAGCTCATAAACTGGAGGCCGGAAAAGGACGTAAATATCCTACTGACTTTGACCTATTTTCTAAAAATGCAGTGGGAGAGAGGAAAGACTGTAATTAGGTCATTTCATTATATTTCATCGTGTTACAGCTCTGACGATGATGATGATGATATTTTAATAACTGGCCCAAGATGGAGCTCAGAAAAATCAACACGTATATGTAGAATTTGTAGTTTGTGCAGAGAGGATATTATGTTGTCAGACAGGGTTTGAAGTCAATATGTTTCCATTTAAACACATTTTAATAAAGGTGCGATGATGTCTACAGGCCAATGTAACACAGATTTGGGTAATCATAGGCACATTAATGAAACTCAGATCTCAATAGTCCATGGTTTCGGGGATATGTTTCTTTGGTGATCATTTATGTTACTACTTCAGTGATTCAGCAGACATTTAGGTCGGATTAGGCACCCTAGACATCTAAGCCTCAGTCTCCCTTCCAAAGGAGCTCACTTTTCACATCCTCTGAGCGTAGGCTAGTCCCATCTTTGGTTTGTTTTGTCTAGCTTGCTCCTAGAGAACCTATTTCCCTCTTTCCATCTCCACCCTAATCCTATCCTTGGTCCAAAGGTCTCTTTCCTCGGACGCCTGAGGAAGACCCAGATGAGATCTTCTGCTCCCCGAATCCTGATCCTCCCCACAGCTGGGGTGCACCATCCCTACATCTCTTATTTCATCAAGCAGACCAGTCTTCCCAGACCTAACTGCCTTCCTTCCCCATTCTGTCCTTTGCTTCCACATCTAAACAACGTCACCACTCTCTCATGCCATCTTGGTAGCACCAGATGCAGCTCTTGTTTGACAATAACCATTTACCTCTAGTTATCAGTATGTGTTACACACAGGAATTTAACAGACACATCAAAACGGTAATTCAACACAAAAAAGCAACGGCAATGACTACAACAAAAAGACACCACATGGAAGCACATGCATCTGGGTTCTTTTCACCACACCCTCCCTGCCCACCACTAGCATAGAAAATTGAAAGTTGGCTTTAGTTGGCTCATTTCATGTTTATACCTAAAGAATTCTAATTTATTGCCAATAATCAAGTGACGTCTGTTAGACAGCAATTTGGTCTAATAAATATTTTTGGCTTCTATAAAAAGGGATTTATTGGGGACTTCCCTGGCAGTGTAGTGGTTAAGAATCTGCCTGCGAATGCAGGAGACACAGGTTCGAGCCCTGGTATGGGAAGATCCCACATGCTGCGGAGCAACTAAGCCCGTGCGCCACAACTCCTGAGCCTGCGCTCTAGAGCCCGCGAGCCACAACTACGGAGCCTGCGTGCCGCAACTACTAAAGCCCGCGTGCCGCAACTACTAAAGCCCGCATGCCTAGAGCCCATGCTCCATAACAAGAGAAGCCACTGCAATGAGAAGCCCACACACCACTACAAAGAGTAGCCCGCGCTTGCCACAGCTAGAGAAAGCCTGCGTGTAGCAATGAAGATCCAACACAGCCAAAAATAAATTTAAAAAAAATTTTTTTATAAAGAGATTTATTTATCAGAAGAAAACCTATAATGATCCTTCAATATTTATCCTAAGTACCATCCCATTAATGAGAGTATAGAATACCAAAAGTCATCAGCCATCCAAAATCTAACCTAGATGAGGTCGATTTTTAGAAGAGAAAATGATGCCAAAATAGCCAAAAGAGATCTGAGAGTTGTTTTAAAACATGAAGAAGAGCTGAGAAAGCAACATGGTACAGGACCGCGAAGTAAGGAAGCAAGCCTGACTACCAACCCCAGGAGTTCCTCAAGGCATCACCACGTGCCAGCCCGGTGGTATAAGAGCTAATGATGACCCAGAGCCCAAAAGCACTGCTCTGTTTAACAAAGCAGGACAGTGGAGCCAATTTTAAAACACATCTGACCACCAGCCTATGACAAAATATCCTTCACTCCCCACTAACACTGCCAGCCATTCATTCATTCATCTGACAAATATTCCAACCTTTACTGAACATTGGAGGTCGTCCTGAGAGTTGAGTAAAGTGAGATAAACAAAACCAGCATAGTCTCTTCTTTCATGGATCTAACTTTTAATGGACAAGATGGGAACAAAGAAGTTAAATCCACAACACCACCAGAAAATAAGAGCTGTCACCAATATTTGGGATGAAACACTGTAAAGCCAACAGGATTGGATTTTTTAAACCACCATCACTGTCGTGTCACTGGAATGAACAAATTGGTCAGCTTAAAGTAAGTCTGAGGAGCTTTGGTTCCACTCCACTCTCCTCCCGGTCCAGAAATTCTGAGTGTAAATTGCCTGACTTTCTGATTGTTAATTTCCTATCCTTGTTACTTCTAGCACCTACAAAGCCGTTCTCTCCTGTCTCCACCTCAAGTCATCTTCTTTTTCCATACTTTCCCCTAAAAAAGCTGGTCAGGATGTCGGGAAAGTCTGGCCGTGGTCCATAAGTAAATAATTCCTAGTGAGGAAATAACCAGAAAGAGCCCTGGGGGCAGAGACCCTGGAAACAGAAACGGAGTCCCAGCACCAGGAAATCAAAGAAAACTTTCATAAACAAATCTTGGCCCAGAGAAAATTAAAGCCACAATCGTCAAGGAGAGGTCTGGTTTCAAATTGAAAACTTATATAAAAATACATCATACACAAAATTAAGTGGGCAACAAACTAGGAAGATATTTGCCAGAAATTTGATATATAAAACAATAATAATATGATGATCTGAGGGATAC
This sequence comes from Balaenoptera physalus, assembly GCF_965194825.1. Taxonomy (NCBI): domain Eukaryota; kingdom Metazoa; phylum Chordata; class Mammalia; order Artiodactyla; family Balaenopteridae; genus Balaenoptera; species Balaenoptera physalus. The sequence continues at coordinate 16,912,958 of NC_138902.1, forward strand.
TGATCTGAATCACTCAAGCTCTCATATCAGTTGATGATAAAATGCCATCCAAGACAGAAAAAACACATGCTAATTAAACAATTGAATAAATATTCTATACCACTAATAAAAAAGTTGAACAACAATATAATGACATTTTTCCTACCCAAAGAGCAAAGACTAAAATTACACAAGCATACACAGACACACACATACATATAGTATTTTTTTTTTTTTGCTGAACTTACAGAGCACGGGGCATTTCTGTTATTGCTGCTCTGCGATTATCTCCTTTCTGGGACGACACTAATAGCCTCTTAACTACCTGGTCTGTCTGGTGCTTCTGTTCCTGCCTCTACAGTTGATTCTCCACAAAGGGATCAGGTAATATCACTTCCTGGGTCCAAATCCTTCAACAGCCTTGAAGCCCACTAAGAACAAAATTGCAAATCCTTACCATGGCTAACAAAGCCCATCTTGGTCTGGCCCAGAGTTAATTCCCCACCTTAGATTCCCTAAGTAACCTCTGCACAGTCTACTCCAGCCCTACTGGACTCCTTCCTGTTCGAGAAAACTCAAAGCCAGTTCCAACCTCAGGACCTTAACACCTGCTGGTGCCTCTACCCGGAAGGCCTTTCCTGCAATTATCCCTACGGCTCAACCCTACTTTTCATTCGGGTCTCTAATCAGATATTTCCTCCTTAGAGAGGTCTTGCCTAACAATCCTTTCTAGTATAGCAAGGCCCCTCCACTCCCGGTGTCCTGCTTTAATTTTCTTCCTAATATTATCTCCATCTAATAGGCTTAAAGATAGTAAAAGCCTACTGTTCTTGTAATTGTGATCCCAGGAATTTACCAAAGGAAATTATTAGGGCTACAAACAAGGATTTAAACAAAATAAACTATTTTTCATAGCAAAAAAGAATGAAAGAAAACAAAAAAAAGTATGCCAAAGCTACAGGCCAAATAACAGACCTTTGTTTAAATAAATGACTCAGTAATAAAATATAATATTATATAGCACTAAAAGTCATGATTTCAACTAGTGAAAACACTGAAAATGCTCATAATATATGGAAGAGTCAAAATGCGAAACGATGTTCATTGTTATCATAAATTTGTAAAAGCAACAAAAAAACGAAATCACAAACATACATACACTTAAAAAATGGTTGGAAGAAAATGCAGTATGTTTGCAGAGGTTTTTAAGAGAAGACTTGGGGTAACTGTTGTTTTTCTTCTTGGTGGTTAATTGTGGAACATTCAAGGAAAAAGTATTTAGTAATCTGAAAAAAAATCACTTTAGCTTAAAAAAACTCCTTTACTTATGTAGCACAGTGGTATTCAAATTTATATTTAACCATAGACTGTTTCCTCAATTTAAAGCTTATGTGATCATATGATATATACAATCATATGTATCATATGATATCGCTTATATATGGAATGTAAAAAAATGATAAAAATGAACTTATACACAAAGCAGAAATAGACCTACAGACATAGAAAACAGACTTATGTTTACCAAAGGGGAAAGGGTGGGAGAGCGATAAATTAGGAGTTTGGGATTAACAGATACACACTACTATATATAAAATAGATAACTAACAAGGACCTACTGTATAGCACAGAGAACTCTACTCAATATTTTGTAATAACCTATAAGGGAAAAAAGAATGTAAAAAAGAATATATATATATCTGAATCACTTTGCTGTATACCTGAAACTAACACAACATTATAAATCAACTATACTTCAATGAATAAATTAAATAAATAAAAATAAAGCTTTTCAGAAAGCCCCAAGTGAAAAACAGATAAATATGGAAAGCTCTTATAACAGGTGCAGAAGTGAGGGTATTTGAGTTACAGAAATGAGGCGCCCTAAGCTGCAATGGCCCACACCCAGGGCCACTGTTTGTAAAATTCCAGGAGAGGTAATTCACATCCTTCCCTGTCTATGTCAATCATGCCCAACGGAGATGTTCAGCACACCTGTACCATCATATAAGTTGACCCTGCCATACAATCTACCGCCACCCACCTACATGTGCACTAAGAACACATACAATGGTCTGCTACTTGGTCTCCCCAGATCATAGCTTGAAAACCATCAATACAGGATGAATGAGGTATCCCAGGTACATACACATTCTGGTCTACTTGGTGTTTACGCTGTCATGACTCAGGTCCATCAACCCAATTATGTCTATAAACAATCGGCACATTAGGAGACACCTAACTGCGGGGCTGTTTTTTATTTGTAAACTAATAGTTTATCCATTTAACTGATGGCAGGATCTTTATGAGAAAATCAGTTTGGTATTTTCTGGGCTTATAAAAGTGACAAATTGCTCTTTGATTTATGCTTTTGTCGCTTAGAGAAAAGTTAAAACATTTTTGATGAGCTAAGTGCTCCTAATGTAGAATAGTTTAATAAATAATAGAAAAAAAGCATTTCCTACAGCAGCAGTTGCAAACTCGAATGTTCCTGGGGGCCAGCGAGGTAACGTAAACTACTAAAGTGGAGCTGGGGGCAAACCTCCACGTGCGTTGCTTGCATACTAAAGACAAGGGGCTATTCTTCATGCCCACGAAGGAATGAGCTCACGCTCATTTTTCTTAAAAAATGTTATTTTCTTTCTCCTTTTGTTTCCCCACTTTAGATAGAGACACAAGTATTTTTAAAAATTAATGATAGTGTAATGAAAAATGACCGTGAACTCATTTTTGCTTTAAAATTTCTGTTGCTTTTAATGTATCACAGTGGTGTTCACATGTACGGAGTATGTAGCTTCAGTATCAGGATGTACGGGGACCTGGTGCTGATAACGACAAAAATGTAGATTCCATGGTTTGTGCAAATAAATATGCAGCCACCAGTTGGGTTCACACTACTGGGACCAGTGTAACCAGATCCTTCCGTCTTTCTTGAGAAGCCACGGCTGTGTATTTTCATGTACTATTTCTTGATTCCAACATGATGGCTCATATATTACAAAATAGATTGTGAGGGTCAAACAAAACATGTCCATGAACTCCCTCTTCTCCAGATACTACAACACACCAGCTCTCGGGCCCTCTGTGAGCGTTATCACAAAGAGGAGCTCAATGCCCTTCACTGAAGTTAATTCCTTTTGGTAAGTCTGCTTCCCCCATCATCCTAGAATGTTCTGGTTCATAGGTATCAGGGCCCATTCTCAATGCTTTCTCATGTCAAGCACCTAAGAATTTCTGAACTTATATACAGTATCCTACAAGTATCATAAGGGCATGAATACTGAGTTCAGAAATGATTTTATAAGAGGTTGTCAACACTGGAAAGTCCCCATTAAGCTCTTAACAAAAGCAATTCACATTTTCAAATTAGCATTATGGGATCGATACAGTGATCACCTGAGGCTAATGGACATTTTTTTAATCACTGATCCAAATGACCTCATACTAACAGGTCATCTCTTTGACAGAGAGGCTTAACTTTCTGGAATGTCATGGGAGGCATTCACGCCCTGAGAGGAAAAGAATTTTTCATCTGGTTGCTACTTATTTAGCTTAGATGGATAATCCCAGTTAGGAGTGTGGGAAGAAACCAGCTACTTAGAGGTAATGAGCTAATGGATTTTCAGGATGCATGAGTTCATTAGCATAGTGTTATGTGCAGATGGTCTGCAATTTGTAGCTTTTTCCAGTTTATAAACAAATCTGGAAAAGCAGACCATCAAAGACAATTAGATTTCATGCCCAACAGCAGGTTCCTGTTCAGTCATTCTGGTTAGCTGGGGACAGAAGGTATGTAATTGACGACCCTATAGATTTCCTCAACAATAGGCAGCATGGTGTAATTGGATGGGAGGCAGCCTCCTTTGGAAGCGTGATGCTTCATGGGAGATTATCTTATCTGAGACATGGGTTACATTTGAAAATCTCTGCATGAGTCCTGACATTTCGCTTCTTCTGACCTTTTGTCAAAGACGTCCTTTGCAGGTATACACATAAACTCTACACCTAAAGGTTTATTTCCATCTGACAGCATGTCAGGTTCTAATGCTCCTGTTCTTGTTCTTAATATTCCATAAGAGCATGAGAAGGTGAGTGCTGTTATTAATCATTTAGAAATGTAAAAGCTAGACTAGAAAGAGAAAGCCACTTTAACAGGCCAGGTCTCTTCCCACACAGGATCCCAAGCCTGTTGTCTTTTGAATTCTAGATAGTATCAAGCTGGAACTCTCTCTCCCCTCGTATCCCACAGAAAATGCCAATGGGGGCCATTTGTTGGCATCATCTACCAAGTGTTCTTATCCCCCCCACCCCCAATTCCAGTCCTCTTGGGATTTGCTAGATGAAATATAAAATTGAGTTGCTCATATATATTAAAGAGGTAACCTCAGATTTCTGACTTTAGAAGCTTCTCAATTCATCTACTCATTGCTTGGGGTCACTTTCTTCTTGCACAACTTAGTGGCAAGCTCCTTAAGAACAAAAACAGTATTTTAAAACGTTCCTATATCTTGCACAGAACCTTCTTCTGAGGATATTCAATGGCACCTGTTGAATAAATTTTTTAGCCCAAATTGATATACCTGCAAGTTTAGAGACTGGTGTGATATACATACACACATACAATACAACTTCAAACTGCATTTTAGGGGTTGGACCAAGGGAGGGGATATTATTCTTTGCTTTAAATTCCAGGATTAAGCATTGATATGATCTAGAAGAGAGACATCTTTAGCGTAGTTGTTCTTAACTATAATCTGGGAACCACTAATATTTCATAATGGCTAAAAAGGGTCTCATGTTGAATTTCATGTATTTGCTCAAGATATGAGCTATGTAAGAGTAATAAATGCTTTTTCTCCTCACTACAACTAAGAATGTCTTGGGAAGGCAACCTTGTCTGATAGAACAGGGTGGAGAGATAGGGCTACACTAGGGTGTACGAGAGAGGTAAAGCCAGGGAAACACTGGAAAGTCACAACCATTCACAATGTGGTCATTCCCTACATAACCTCTCAAACTTTTCTGTAAAGTCACAACCATTCACAATGTGGTCATTCCCTACATAACCTCTCAAACTTTTCTGTAAAGTTACCACCTTACCAAATAACAAGTGTGACTGGATTTCTGCGGAAAAATAAGAGAAGGCTGTGACACGCATTCTAGCTGTTCGGGGCTAATCAGAGATGGTACACAAGGACACAGGGGTGGGGAGGAGGGGACCAGGCAGAAGTAAAGATGGGGTTCCACAGGACCCTGAGGAAGCCCCTGACTTCCACACCCTAGGACATTAGTCTAACCAATGTTTCTTATTTACTTAAAGTCGCATCATGAATTTTGATCAAATGAGTATTTCCCAGCCTAAAAAATGACACCTAGCATTTCTTATGTACTCACTATGTGCCAAGTACTCTTTTAAACACTGTACATCTGTTAATTAATTTCACTCTTTAAAAGTCTCTATGAGGTCGACACCATTTTCATTACCCCCATTTTGCAAATAAAAAAACAAAGATGTTAAGTACTTTGCCCAAAGTCATATATATAGTTAACGGTAGAGCCAGAATTTGAATCCAAGTTTCAACTCCAAGTCTTGCTTTTTTTTTTTTTTTTTTTTGGCCAAACTGCACGGCATGTGGGATCTTAGTTCCCTGACCAGCGATGGAACCCGCGCCCCCTGCATTGGAAGCGCAGAGTCTTAACCACTGGACCGCCAGGGAAGTCCCTCCAAGTCTTGCTTTTAACCACTGTGTTCGGTCATCCATATAATGCGCCAGATTTGGGTGGAACGACCCTGTGCCATTTGCAAAATTACATTAAACATAACTTTGAAAATGTATTTGGGGATTTTACAATCATTCCTAAGGACGGGGTGCAAAAAATATCTTGACAAAAGCAACATTGTTGAATAAGTATATTGTCTCCCAGAGGGTTGATTTAAAGGCCAGCTCTCATTTGAATGCACACATTTTGGTTATATTATATTAGCATGTCAGGACGTTCAGAATGTGACCAGAACTATTTTAACATCAAAAAATTACTCAAACTTAATATTTGTCCCTGTAGAGCTCATTAGAAGTTATGGTAGCCCTCACCAAGTTATCTGGTGTTTGATTTTGCTTTTGAGCAATGGGCAGAAATGAATGGAACAAGTAGTCCATGAAATCTCTGTGATGACAGCCTGTAGTCTTAAAATACTCAAGAAGGCCAACTGTATCTAAGTCTATTGGGTGACTTACAGGAAGTCATTTGCCTTCCTGAGAAAAGGGATAGGTATTTCTGGCCTTTTGCCTGGTTGGGCATGGATGTGATTGTGAAGCTAGGGCAGGCATCTTGTGACCATGAAGAAAAGGCAAAGGACCCCACAGAGATATTGATCACTGTCTTTACACTCTCAAATGAACACATTAATATGCAATACTTTATCTCATTTGATCCTCACAACAACACCAAGGTAGGCAAAGAAAATCTTATCCTTCCCATTTTACAGATTACATGATTCACCTAAGGCAACATACTCGGAAAATGGTAGAACTAAAACTGGTAGCGTTCAAATCATTTTCCTGCCACAAAACATCAGCCATTTTCTTGTCTCTTATTGACCACATGAAGGGCCACTCCTTAATATTTCCCATGATTTGGCTCGGCATTCCAGAGTAAGTCTTAACTGGGACGTAACTATTGCAATAGAGTGACATGCCTCTACTCAGAACGGAGCAAATTATCTTCTCATGTTAGTTGAGGCCATCACTTGTTTTGCTATTTTCAGATTAGATGTCATCTGTCCTCTCTGCTCTCCTTGATAATATTTCCTTCAAGTTATTTATAACAGTACTCTCATGTTTCCCCTTTGGTCTTTTCTTTCCAGACTGGATAGATTGACTTTAAAGCCACCTATACTGCAGTTGCTGCCATTTAGCTCCACTTATCTGATTATGCATCACAAAAGGAAGCAGAAATTCAGCTTAATTGTGAAGCCACAGCTGCAGAACCGGGCAAACGAGAGAAACCTAATGATCACAGACAGAATCACACTCACTGATGCCGAATGAAATGACAGACAGGAGTTCCTTTGTAGAAGCCTGAATTCCGATTATGGAACTCTATGTTCTGACATTGTATGCCTCTTGTCAGATCAGTGTTGTCCTTTAACTTCCCCGTTTCAGTTATGAAAGTCAGGTGCAGCCTCATATTTTTGTTTTTTTTTTTTAAATTCATTTTGACCGGTAAATGGTCTCGGAAAGTAAACACCCTGATCAACTGTTTACTGAAACTGTAACATTGTCATGAGTGAAAAATGAGACACGTTTACATTAATGTAAAGCATTCATGAGAATGATGATGAGAGGGAAAAGACAACACTGAACAGATGAAGCAGAAATATAAAAATGGGGAGAGATGTGCAATCAAAAGGTGATCCGTAAGGGAGGGTGTCTGCCACCATTAATTTTTCAGCTGTGCTTTCCCTAGTGCAATGAATCTTGCTGTTCGCTAATTCTACCTTTGCTCATTCCCATCTGCTACGGGAAAAGGGAAAAGGAATGCTGGTTTTTGAATCTTGGATAAAGCAACCCCTAGGAGATGCTTCCAAAACTTCTCAAGCTTTGAATTGGATTCGATATCCCAAAGAGTGACCTAAAACATAGTATCATGTGCCTCTTCATTTAAAGGGATTATTTTAGGATGGGAAGAACTCTTTAACAACATTACAAAGAGTTGGCTTTCAGAGAGACTCAAAACAGTTTCTGCATTCACATTTCCTCCCATAATTTCTGGCATGTAAATCAGGTTTTAAAGTGGTGGTGAGGGGATATTAATTAACAGTTCCCTTTTTCTGTTCCTTACAACCAGGTAATATATACTCAAGTGTTGAGAAAACAGCCATCTTAGTAAGGATTAAAGACTCAAAATGTTCATATCATAACTGGTTTTAAAAGCTGGTATCTGAGTTACATACGATTAGATAAAGAAATGCAAACACATATCACTGACACGTGCATACACACAAACCACTGGAGAAACCAGATCTGTTCAGAATGAAAATGTTTCTATCAGCTACATTGAAAGGCTAATCGTGTAATGATCTACAAAGGAAATGCAGGGACAGATATGGATGAGCTCAGTTTCCATATACTGGGTGGCTGAGAATGAATTAGCATAATCATAAATTTGTTCCAATTACAGAAGGCAATTATCAGAGCCCAGCTTACAGCATTTTCAAAATGAAATCAGCAAAGTGCATCTACAGCCCAGGTATATGCCACTGAGTTAATGGTGCTTAAAAAAAAAAGGCTCTATGCTCATTCATCTTTCATTCCTTTGATGACCGTATACTCCATACAAGTCTCCTTTTAGCTGACAGACACAAAGCCACCACGAAAGAAGAAAAAATACATGCTGTACAAAAAAAAAAAAAAAAGTCGTGCTTAGTATAATAACTCAAGTGCAAAATAGCCAAATTCAAACTCTGAAGTCTTGTATGGATGACTTCTCTAGATCAGTGGTTCAGGCAGTGCTTTTACATTTTAGACAGTAATTCACATCACCTCTCGTGTTCTCTCCAAAATGTTGATTAGGAATAAAACTGTGAGTAAGCCTGTCATTACCTGCTCCAAACAAAAGTTCTTTGTGCAAAAATGTAATGCTGCTGTTTTGCAAAGGTAACTCCACTGCTATTCCTGTTGTTTTCATGTTGCTTTCCTGTTAAAAATAGAACCTGCTGCCTTGTTAATCGTTGCCAACCTGTAAAAAGTATAGGAGAGTCAAACATATTTTGTACAGAAGGCAACAGATTTAGTCTCCTAATTTTAAAGCTGAAAAGGCAATTCAATTTAATCAGTTAAGATTATACTTATATATACTAGAATGTGCCCAGCACTTAGGAAGACACACACGAAAGAGGAATATTACTCAGCCATAAAAAAGAATGAAATAATGCCATTTGCAGCAACATGGATGGACCTAGAGATGATCATACTAAGTGAAGTCAGTCAGATAAAGAAAAATATCATGATATCACTTATTTGTGGAATCTAAAAAAATGATACAAATGAACTTATTTACAAAACAGAAATAGACTCACAGACATAGAAAACAAAGTTACAGTTACCAAAAGGGAAATGGGTGGCGGGAGGGATAAATTAGAAGTTTGGGATTAACAGATACACAGGACTATATATAAAATAGATAACCAACAAGGACCTACTGTATAGCACAGGGAACTATATTCAATATCTTGTAATAACATATAATGGAAAAGAATCTGAAAAAGAATATACACACACACGTATCCCTGAATCACTTTGTAGTATACCTGAAACTAACATACCCTTGTAAATCAACTATACTTCAATAAAAAAATTAAAGAAAAAGAGATACTCAAGAGATTGCAGATTAGTAAGAAAGACAAAAAAGAATTTCTACTGTAACTAAATGCAGTGGGTTTTACTGTTACATAGAATGATAGGCCCAGTGGAGCTGAATCAGGGGAAGCGGAGGAGAAGGGAAGAGAGACTGCTACATGTCAGAGGCTATTCTAGGCTCTTTCACATCTTAAACCACTTGGTGAGGTGGCCATTGTTAACTACGTCTTTACAGTTAGGAAAATAACTAGCATGAAAGAGCTGAAATATTTGAACATGCTCAAAATTCTGCCACCTTAAACAAGTAAGCAAACACAAAACCCTTCCTTTCCCTGCTTTTCAGGCATCTCTCTTGAATTCTTTAGCAATTACTCCTCATCATTACATTTCAATCGGGCTTCCACCCGATCAACACACTGAAATTGCTCTTGCTGACGTCACCGATGTTCCCCAGGTTGCTACATTCAGTGCAAACTGTTTTGTCTTCTTCTTTGACTCTCAGGGGTAATGAGAACCATTCTTGAATTGTGTCTTCCATTGGTTTTTATGATGCCACGTGTTCTCTCTTTGTAGCCTCAGGCCACCCCTGCTCTGTCTCTGTGTTGGCATCTTCTCTATCCAAACATGAAGTATTTTTGGGGGGCCCAAGAACATTCCCAAATTATCTTTAGTTCACTGACCTTCTTGAGTTACAGCCTCTTGTATTTAGACATCTACTCAGAATTTATTTTTGTAAGCTTCATAGATGCTTCAAGTTCAACAGGTGGAATTGGCTTTGGAATTTTTTCTTGCAGAATTCAGAAAGTGATAGATGATTTCCTTACCTATTTGACATTAAAATATATGAATCTCATCATCTGAAAATAGGGACTCATTGAAAAAGATTGGACGGTTGGTGACATAATAATTGCACATTAAAAAGACGACTCTGGATATGATGTATAGAATATATGGGGTGGGGTGGGGTGGGGTGGGGTGGGGTGGGGTGGGGCGGGGCAGGCAAAGTGAGGAGCCGAAAGATCACTAGGAGGCTGTGACCATAACCCTGGGGAGTGATTGTGGTGGGATGAACTGGAAATTATGATGGGTATACAGGCATACCTTGGATATATTGAGGGTTTGGTTCCAGACTACCACAATAAAGCAAATTTCACAATAAAGCAAGTCGCACAAATTTTTTGGTTTCCCAGTGCATATCAAAGTTATGTTAACATTATACTGTAGTCTATTAAGTGTGCAACAGCATTATGTCTAAGAAAACAATGTACACACCTTAGTTAAAAAATATTTTATTGCTAAAAAGTGCTAACCATCATCTGATGACACAGGATTGCCACAAACATGCAATTTGCAAAAAGAAAAATGAAACAAAACAAAAAACAAAACACACACTATCTGCAATAAGGTGAAGCTCAATAACGTCAGGTATGTCTGTACAATAAAGAGTCTTAACAACAAGTTAAGGGGTAAAATAGAATTAATAGAAATTTGTGGTTGATTTGATAAAATATTTCAAGAGAGGGCAATCAAAATTTGGCACCCATATATCTGACTTGGGTAAGTGATATAGAGAACACCAGGTAAAAAGGTCATTTTTGGATGGTGCACTTATATTTGCTGACTGAATATCCCCTTGGGCCCTAATATAAAAAGAACATTCTGAAATCAAAAGAAAGAGAGAAAGAAAAACCAAATAAACATTGCAACCGCAAAATAGGCTAAGTACTCAAATAATTAACTCAGTGATGCCTTTAGTTAAACTTAAGATGTATATAGTAACTGAAATAAACAACTTCAACCCAGATCTCTCTTCAGCTCCAGACTTCCATCAACAACTTTTTGGGTATATTTACTGCAGTCTTCAGGATAATATGTATCCAATGCTATAAGCATATATGAAAGCATGCAGAAAGATGAAAAAAAAGTTTAAGATACAACACTGAAGAAAAGCAGCAGAAAAGGGAAAAAGAGGCTGCAGAAATACATTGATGACATTGAGGTAAGAGAGAAAGTAGAAATGTATGTATCATGGAAGTCGAGAGAGAAAAATATTTTAAGGACTTAAAATTACCACTGAAGTAAAAGGTGAGTGTATGTCAAGTCCCAGGCTCCATTTCAACATGAAGCTCCTTCTACAGCATGTTAATTAAAGGACTCCACTCATCTTTGTTACTTTTAATGTAAATAATAATAATAATAAACCTACACTGTCCCCCTCTGTTCAGTTTCCTCGATATTCACTGAAACTTCCCCGAAGTTAATTGGACACTTGAAAAATAAAGTGGTATCTCTAGCTCACTCCTTACAGCAAAACAAACCTCAGGCATATAAAATATTAAAAATACAGTAAGTGAAGCCACAAAAGTACCATGAAAAAGCATGGGTGAATATTTTTGTAATTTTACAGTGGAGAAGGATTTCTTGCATGATATAAAAGCCATAAAGACTGACTATTAAAGTGTAAAAGTTCAATATACCAAAAAGATGCCATACACACGGATAAACATGAAAAAATGTTTGTAACATATGACAAAGTATTGACAAAGTATTATTATACTAAAATCAAGGGAGATAGTAAATACATTTTGCAACTTATGCAGCATGATGCCCATACAACAGAAACGGATGTTGGTTATTATGTTCTACCAGAATGTACTGAATGAATACCAGCCTGGTTTCTAATATATAAAGATCATGCTAAAATCAATAGAAAACCAGCATTGCAACAGAAAATGAGCTGAGTACTCAAGCAGATTATTTAGAGGAGAAAAATACAAATGGAGGACTAACATATGAAAAGTTTTTCAACTGCTCTAATAATGAATATGAAAATGAGATATTACTGTTAGCCTATTACTTTGGCAAATAGTGAAACTATATAGGTTTGGCAAAAGTGTAAAGAAATAGATGTTTTCAGTGACTTTAGGTTACAGTAAAAATTAGTACAATTAGTACATCCTTTTGTGGGACAATGTTGCAATCTTTACCCAAACTGAAAATACTGATATCATCTAATGTAAATTTCCACTGGTTGCAGTTGAATAATCATCAGTAAAAATCCAGAGATATGCACTAAGATGTTAATTACAGCCTTGTTTATAATAATGAAGAAACTGTAAACAACCTAAACATTCATTAACAGATTAAGTCAATTATGCACATTCACTCAACGGAATACTATGCAACCATCAAAAGAATGATGCAGTTCCATGAGACATAATTGAGTGTTAAAAGCAGATCATAAAACTATATTTTTATTACCTCTACATTCAAAGACACTCATAACTATCTTGAAGGCAGTTCACCAACTGTTATTTGGGTACTGGAATTTTCAGTGATCAAAATTTTCTTCTTTATAGATTCCTAGATTGATTTAATTTTCAGTATGAGCCATTCACCAAATATATCTGGCCATCTCCTTTACAAGTATGGCTGTACTTCCAGATTCCTTTTTGGTTTGGTGGGGTCATGTGACTAGTTCTGGGCCAATGAGTTGTCAGTAGAAGTGACTTTGTCAGTTCCAGGCCTGAGTGTTTAATTTCCTGCATTGAGATGCTCTCGCCTTTTCTCCTTTTCCCTCTGCCACAACAGCTCATAGGTTTTTGAAGAATGGCTACTCCATTAACCTTGGAACTGTAGTAGGAGTGTCCATGAGCACCTCACCTCACCAGCTGAGGTGTGATGGACATGTAACGTGACAGAGAAAAAAAATTGTTGTTTTAAAGCCGCTGAGATTTCCAGGTTGTTTGTTAACTTTACCATAATGTACATTACCCTATTTACTACCATCTATATTATGTTTCTAAGCAGGAAAAAAAAAGCTATTTTCATTAAACAAACAAATATCTGTCCTCAAAGGGTTTCTAATACTCCTGGTCTCTGAGAGATGAAACAAATTGTCTTAAATTGCATCTTTCTTTTCCTAAACTAATACATTAACTAGAAAAACAATCCATTTCTAGATGGCTAGCAGACTAAGTGACTGTCCCATATCGTATTCTATCTTCACATCTGTCTTTACCCAGCTATGTTAGACAACTCCTTGACTTCTGCATAATCTCACACTGTGCAGATCACGGATAATAAGTCACTGTGTTAAAACTCTAACCTCCAAATCCATGGAGGGAAATTTAAATGAAATTGTTACTTTCAAATGTCATACTTAACTTCAGTTGACTATACAATTTCACTAACAAAACTGGGTTTTTATTTTTTAAATAACATAAGTAGTTTCATAGATTACAAACATTCCAAGGGGAATCTAAAAAGAAGTGACTTTGTACATCCAACATTTTCTCATTTGGGGAGGGTGTTTACGGTTCTTGTTTTAATCAGCCTGGTCAATTCAATTGGACAGTTTCCTATTTGTTTTCTATCCAGTTTATCCTCCTTGTTTTTGCATGCTGTTTTTTATGAACTAGCTCAAAGCTGCTGTTTGGTCTTCACAACACTACAGGGAATGTTTAAAAAATAACCTAAATTGCCTTAGTGACTTTTTTTTCAAACTTGCTGAAAATGAGATTTTTCAAAAGGTTTTACTCCATAACCCCCTCCTCCCTTTTTAATTTAAATTTTGGTACTAAAATGAGCTTACAATATTCCATTAATATCACTAGGGGAGACACTTGTTTCCTACGCAATGTAGAGATTAGCCTGCAATTCTCTCCACTCCTTTCTTTCTTTGTTCTATCACTTTACAATGCCTGTATATAACATATTTAGCAGTTTATTTGCCTTAAAAAATCCACCTGTCCATCTTACTTATTGCTTCATGGACATATGTTTACCAAAAACCAAAATTACTCTGCAAGCCCTGGTATACCATAAACTGTGTTGGGAAAGAGGTGGTGATTCTAGATTTACTTCAGAACACTTGGAGAGTTGATCTTATTAACACATTCAACAAAGGAAAACCATGATCGAAATTGCCAAAAAAGAAAGTACAACCTACTTGGGAACTAAATATTTGATTATTTATTTTGGGAAAAATAAATGTACATATGTGTATCTTAAATGGGTATACAGTTCATTAAAAAATCAGCTGCAAATTGGTACAGCCACTATGGAAAACAGTATGGAGGTTCCTCAAAAAACTAAAAATAGAGTTGCCATATGATCCAGCAATCCCACTCCTGGGCATATATCCAAAACTATAATTCAAAAGGATACATGCACCCCTATGTTCACAGCAGCACTATTCACAATAGCCAAGACATGGAAACAACCTAAATGTCCATCAACAGATGAATGGATAAAGAAGATGTGGTACATATATACAATGGAATACTACTCAGCCATAAAAAGAAAATAATGCCATTTGCAGCAACATTGGATGGACCTCGAGATTATCATGCTAAGTGCAGTAAGTCAGACAAAGACAAATATCATGATATCACTTATATGTGGAATCTAAAATATGGCACAAATGAACTGATCTACGAAGCAGAAACAGACTCACAGACTTAGAGATCAGACTTGTGGTTGCAAACGGGAAGGGGGCTGGGGGAGGGATAGAATGGGAGTTTGGGGTAAGCAGATACAAACTATTATATATAGAATGCATAAACAACAAGATCCTATTGTACAGCACAGGGAACACTGTTCAACATCCTGTGATAAAACATAATGGAGCGAGTTCCCTGTTGGTCCAGGGCTTAAGAATCCACCTTCCAATGCAGGGGACGTGGGTTCGATCCCTGGTTGGGGCAATAAGATCTCACATGCTGTGGGGCAACTAAGCCTGTGCACCGCAACTACTGAGCCTGTGCTCTCTAGAGCCTGTGAGTCACACCTAGAGAGCCCGCACACCGCAACTACTGAGCCTGCGTGCTCTAGAGCCCACGTGCCACAATGAAGAGCCTGCGTGCCACAACGAAAGATCACGCATGCTGCAACTAAGGCCCGATGCAGCCAAATAAATAAATAAATATTTTTAAAAAACCATAATGGAAAGAATATGAAAAAATGTATATATATGTATAACAATAACTTTGCTGTACAGCAGAAATGAATACAACATTGTAAATCAACTATACTTCAGTAAAATAAATTTTTAAAAAATCAGCTGAATGTAAGCTGCAGAAGACCAGTAGTCTGCTAGATGGTAAAAGCATACATCACACTTTCTCCACCAATAATTCAAAAATTCTATAATCTACATAAGTATTATCGAGTGCTGGTTCTGTGTAGTATTTATTATTATGTCAGCGTGGAGTTAATGCTGTATTCTTACTCTGTAAAATGAGAAGGAAAGGTACCTTCTTTCCTTTGCCTCATGGGGATCTTGGGAGTTTGAAAATGAACCTGAACAAAAGGATTTTTGTGGAAGGGTGAAGCAGTAAATTAATGTAATGTGGTCGCAGATTCCAGGAACACATCATCTCACGTGGTTTCACTCAGGATGCAGAGTCAACAGTTCAAAAACATGAGACCAGAACAATTGCAGGTTGAACATGGGCCCTGCATGCCACTCAGAGAGGCTGAACTTAACCCTTCAGGCACTGAGCAGCCACTGACGGATTCTTTTTTCCAATTGTTGCTTTTTAAATTTTAATTTTATTAGAGTATAGTTGATTTACAATGTTGTGTTAGTTTCCGGTGTACAGCAAAGTGATTCAGTTATACATATACACACATTCATTCTTTTTAAGATTCCTTTCTCTTATAGGTTATCAAAGAATATTGAGTAGAGTTCCCTGTGCTATACAGTAGGTCCTTGTTGGTTATCTACCTTATATATAGTAGTGTGTGTATGTTCATCCCAAGCTCCTGATTTATTCCCCCCTCCCTACCAGCCACGTGTCCCCTTTGGTAACCGTAAGTTTGTTTTCAATATCTGTAAGTCTTTTTCTGTTTTGTAAATAAGTTCATTTGTATCATTTTTTAAAAATTAGATTCCACGTATGAGTGATATCTTATGATATTGTCTTTGTCTGACTTACTTCACTTAGTATGATCATCTCTAGGTCCATCCATGTTGCTGCGAATGGCATTATTTCCTTCTTTTTTATGGCTAAGTGATAGATTTTAATTAAAGGCGTTTTGCTGAAGAAAAATCATTCTGGCATCCATGTGGAAGGTGCCAGGTGACACTGGGGATTAGAAAGTCATTACTCCACTAAGAAAGATGGAAAGTCATTACTCCACTAAGGGGGAGAAATGATGAATAAGGCAGTGAAGTAAAGATAGAGAAGACATAAAGCAGAATGAATACAGTTAATAAGTAGCCATTATTGAAAATGAGAGGAAGGGTGAATCAAGGAACTGAGGAAACGTGCATAACTCACAAGTTCCCAGCTTGGGCAACTGGTACCCTTAATTAAGACAAGGGGTCCCAGAGTTTCAAGGTCAAGTATCTGTTTTGTACATGTTATCCTTAAGGTGCTGTGGGACGCTTTCAAGAACTAATCATTGATTTAAGCAACTGGACCCATCCAGTGAAACAGACGTCCCCAAAACATGCAACCACCGGTGTCTCTGATTTGAGGATAAAGTACATTTTATACCAGGCACTGTCGAGTCCTCATCAATGAAAACAAGGTTTGTTTGTGGGCTTCAGGTTGGTGGCGATCATTTCATAGGTCAAATGATAAAATAAAGTTACAATTCTTGAGTGAAGATGTATCACATCCAGATGCAGAATATCGGCACTCCTTGAAAACAGCAGTCCATCAATCTCTGGATACAAGATAAAACTGGAACCAGTTTAATATAAAAAAGGTCAACAGCTAGCTGGTGGTCACAGGTCATTTTCTTAGAGCCTGTTCTTTTCAGTTTATAAGTCATCCTCTTGTTAAAAAACTAAAAAGTAGAAGGTTCTTTACCCTTTATTTTTCAACCAACCACTTCTCATCTGTATTTTCTAATGTAAGTAGGACACAGCCAAATAAACAACCATTCCATACTTCTTTCAATCATTTTACAAAGTACATAGCACCTAGGATCGAAATGAGGGCATTCGACTGGACAATTATCATCATCAGATTCTTTTCCCTATTTTGAAAAACATCCTCTCTCCCCCATCTCTGTCTCTCTCCCACATCTACACATATTCACCCTCATCCCTACATACCACCCTCTTCACCGCCACTGCCACCATCACTGGCACCCGAGTCGTCTAGGCAGACTTACAGATGTGATTCCTGAAAGGGGTGCCTTCCTCATTTTCCTGTGGATTTTTAGCTTGTCATGAATACTCATTTTACCTTTAGGCCAAAAGGCTCAAACCACCAAATACACTACAGCTACCACTGCAATTAATAGTACCAATCTGTCTAGTGCTTAAGACCAGCAAGAGTGCAAGCTGACTAGATCTGTCTTTAGACTACAATGAACTGGAATAAGGACAGAATGGCTGTTTGGCCAGGAGGTGCTAAAAAGATCAATCATTTTCTACCAGGCTCCGGCCGTCTAAAGACAAGGAATGTGTCAGCTGTTTTTCCTCCGCCCTGACTCTGTATCGGTACACGTCAATTAGCTCAAGCCCATCTATTCATTGATGTATCTGTATACACTGGTTGGTAATAAGTAAATCCCCTTAAGGACACCCTAAAGGAGATGCATGGTAACTGCCTCTCCTCTTCCAGCAAACTTGTGGCTGCAGATTGACCGTTTATGACTTCTTTTCCTTTTTAGGGCTGTTCTTTTTTAGTCTGGATTTGCTTGTGTGAAAATGTGAGCAGGGGTGTGATAGATTTATGAAGGGAGGGCTTGGGGTCACCTGCTCTGGGTTCCTCCTATCCCCACCGCAGGACCCTGGAGCTATACAACCCTTTCCCTTACTCTGTATTTATGTTGCTTTAAAGCAAGACTCATCTCTAAAAGGCTCATGATTTTTTACACAAATCACAGACCGAGCGCAGCTGTTCATTTTCTCATCCTCACATCTGCAATCCCTATCAACCTTGGCGGTAATGCACTATCAACAGAGGGCATCAAGTGCTTTGGGAACTACTGCAGGTTCAATAAAGCACAGGGCCTGCCTTCACTCCACCAGGCTAGTCTGTAACTCTAACTGCTGGACCACATCTTATTATAGAACCAGATTTCACTTACATCAGTCTAAACTACAGTGCACAAGTTTTTTTTTTTAAGCTTTTGTTTTGTTCCCTTTTGACTCTGCTAAAAGCAAGAGATACGAGCAAGCACGCCTCCTAGAAAGTTCATACAGAGAAAGTGCTGGAATTGATACAGGTCTATGAGGATCCTCAGGCCTGGCAGCAGAAAATGTGTTCTGCAACCCATTGTCGTCTTTCCTAGGAGAAGATAATGCTGGCAGAATGATGCTAGCTCCTCAGCCACGGAATGTGGAGAAGCGGAAAGAAAGCACGTGAAGCTGGAAATGAGTGACTGCTCCTCTCCCTCAGTCAGAATAGCCTCAGGTTTCATTGCTGGGGGGGCGCTCAGGAGTCCCAGACTAGAAGCTTCTAGCGTGAGAAAATCATTAACAAAATACAGATACTGGTTTGAATGTTTGCTTATTAAATTACATGTACCTCACTTGGGACTGAGGGTGGTTACAGGCGAGTAGTCACTGTGGTAAGACAGGAACAGAGAAGTGGAGATAAGCTCTACTCTGGGCTGGTGGGAAGGCTGATGTGCCCTGTGCGTCTCTTGGATTGGCCAGGGCTCCTCAGAGATCCCCAACCTGGCAGAGGATTGCTTCTGTTTTTTTTTTTCCTTTTTCTTTTTCTTTTCCAGTATGGTTTATCATAGACTATGGAATACAGTTCCCTGTGCTATACAGTAGGACCTTGTTGTTTATCCATCCTATACATAATAGTTTGCATCTGCTAATCCCAAACTCCGAATCCATCCCTCCCCTGCCCCTTCCCCCTTGGCAACCACACATCTGTTCTCTATGTCTGTGAGTCTGTTTCTGTTTCGTAGATAAGTTCATTTGTGTCATATTTTAGATTCCACATAAGTGATATCATATGGTATTTGTCTTTCTCTTTCTGACTTACTTTGCTTAGTAAGATAATCTCTAGGTCCATCCATGTAGCTGCAAATGGCATTATTTCATTCTTTTTCATAGCTGAGTAATATTCCATTGTGTGTGTATACGCATACACATATACCACATCTTCTTTATCCGTTCATCTGTCAGTGGACATTTAGGTTGTTTCCATGTCTTGGCTATTGTAAATAGTGCTGCTATGAACATAGGGTGCATGTATCTTTTTGAATTACAGTTTTGTCTGGATATATGCCCAGGAGTGGGATTGCTGGATCATATGGCAACTCTATTTTTAGTTTTCTGAGGAACCTCCCTACTGTTTTCCACAGTGACTGCACCAAGTTACTTTCCCACCAACAGTGTAAGAGGGCTCCCTTTTCTCCACACTCTCTGGCATTTATTATTTGTAGACTTTTTGATGATGGCCATTCTGACCAGTGTGAGAGAACAATGAGAACTACTCATTGTAGTTTTGATTTGCATTTCTCTAATAATTAGTAATGTTGAGCATCCTCTCATGTGCCTGTTGGCTATCTGTGAGGATTGGTTCTAGAACCTGACATAAAGATCAACCTACAAGTCGGGGTAGGGTCCTGAGCATTAAGTCAAAAGCCGTATACGGGCAGGAAGGAAAGCTAGTCATTGCAGATACAAATGTTACACTAGGAGAATCTCTCTTTCGGTGGTTTCTTTCCTTCATACGCAGCCAATCAGGGCCCATTCCCAAGCCTTTCCGTCCTAGCCACAAATACCTCCTTGGGGATTTAAACCAGAAACAAGGAAATTAAAAATTAAACTAGAACAGTGATAAATTAGGAGTTTGGGATTAACAGATACACACTACTATCTATGAATAAATGACCCACAATGATGTATTGTATAGCATAGGGAACTATACCCAATATTTTGTAATAACCCACAAGGGAAAGAATCTGAAAAAAAATAGATATATATGTAGGTATAACTGAGTCACCCTGCTGTATACCTGAAACCAACACAACACTGTAAATCAACTATACTTCAATAAAAAATTAAACTATATATAAAAGCTTACATCTGCTAACCCCAAGCTCCCACTCCATCCCTCCCCCACCCCACTCTTCCCTTGGCAACCACACATCTGTTCTCTATGTCTGTGAGTCTGTTTCTGTTTCGTAGATAAGTTCATTTGTGTCATGTTTTAGATTCCACATAAGGGATATCATATGGTATCTGTCTTTTTGACTTACTTCACTTAGTACGATAATCTCTAGTTGCAGAAATTAACATAACATTGTAAATCAACTACATTCAATAAAAAATTAAACTCAAACAATATTTTAAAAATTAAATTTAAAAGTGTTTTAAACTAAAAATTAAACCAGAAACAAAGACGATATTAGAACCTAGTGAACCTAACCTAAGACATCTAGAACCTAGAACCTAAGCCTAACCCAAAATTTAGATTTAAGATCCTGAGTTTTCTCTATTCTCACCAAAAGAGGTCTCGGTATTTCAACCATTAGAAATAAGCAACAGGATCGTTCAAATAAGCTCCTCTCTACACCAATGATTCTCATAAACATTTCTTGTCTGAGGCAACTCTATGTGTATAATGCCATGCCTTGCAGTATTTAACCTGAGAGGAGTGTCAGAGGATTTACAAGTCATCCTTAGTCACCAAGTGATCAGAACTCCTAAATACACACCTTAGGCCTAGAATTGTATGGGGGAGGGGAATGGTGGCTTGGTCTAAACTCAATTCACGGAATAAGAGAAATTAGAACCAGCAGAGTTGGGCGGTAGGCAGTAGGTTATTGTTAGCCAGAATTTGCTGTAAATAGACAGCCCTGGGGAGAGAGAATCCATCTATTCCCACCCCTCCTCTCTAATTGTCTAGTCCCATGGTGTTATTTTATCTCAATAGATTACTATATATACGCAACTCTGCTTCCCTTCTTTCCTATTTCCCCTGTTTTACAACATAAACCAACTTGCAACAGAAGCAGAGTGATGAAGGGTGTCTTTGGCTCTGCATACATTACAGGGATCAAAACTAAATGCTGGGTGAAAACCACCACCACAGAGCACAGAATGCTCCGGGAGAAAATGATCTTTAATGGAGTTGCTCTTAAAAGTATTCGTATGTGGCAATGCTAAGTACCATGACGTCTCGGTTAGAGATCACAGACCTCCAATGCATGAATATTAAAGAAGAAAACAGCAGCGGAGCAACTAGAAGTGAGTGCAGGAAGCTACCAAGAGAAAACCACATTCATCAGGCTAACTGCCTTTCACACAGCCAGCTCTAGGCAAAACTATAATATAGATAAAACCTTTTGTTCTAGATTCACTGTTTTACCCTTTCTCTCTTTTTATGCTCCTTAATTGTTCCATTTCTATCATGTTCTGCCCACAGAGATAGGATCTGAAAATAATTATTTTAAAAAAATTTTTATTGAAGTATAATTAATTTACAATGTTGTGTTAATTTCAGGTGTACAGCAAAGTCATTCAGTTTATATATATATATATAAAGTTCTTTTTTATATTCTTTTCCATTATGTTATTACAAGATATTGTGTACAGTTCCCCAGGTTACACAGTAGGTCCTTGTTTAGTAACCTATTTTATATATAGTAGTGTGTATATTTTAATCCCAAATTGAAAATAATTATTTGGAAAGTACATAAATGACATAGCCCTTGAATATTTGCATTTTAATTGGAACAAAAAGATTAATCTAAGAAATGACTCTCTAATAGTGAAATTTCAGGCAAGAATGGGAAAATGAAGGCGAGGTGGAAATGGATGGACATTTTGGGAAATGAAATCTCCTTTAACTCATTCCCCCATAATGGTTTTCTTCATTCGTGACATTTTCCATAGGGCTGACTTCTTCTCTAACTCTATTTTTATCCTTTTCAAGAATGGGTGGTGTGGTGGGATTTACCAAAGTTTTATTAGAGCTGGGATTTACCAAAGTTTTCAAGTATTGACCCTTTAGAAGTCCAGTTACTACTAAGACCTTTCACAAAACTCCCTCCATTGCTCCAGCAACACGGAGGTACCATGCAGAAGCTATTCTTGTTGAACTTGTAGTTGTGGTGAGGCCAATACCCATTTAAATTGCCATCACCTTCAAGATAAAGCATGAGCTCAAGTTTCTGTGTATGTATATGTGGGTGTGCAGGCACCTGTGCACGCACATGCTTGCAAAGATGTACCTTGAACTCCAAACGCATGAATAAACAGAGGCGCACGACCAAACTGCTTTGAGGAAGTCAGCAGTCACCATAAAACAGAGCATAGGTGATTAATCTATACAAACCTCCACAATACCCACAGCACATCACTCGGTTTACTACTTCCATCTTGTTCCTGTTTGCTTCTATGATCATATTGCTATGTCATTGCAATAATAACGGACATACATCTTCATTTCACAGAACTGACCACAAACCTAAGAGAAGGGAAGGTCACTTTACCTGCTGTATTGTCTAAACAAATCCACCGCGGGATTTGAGTCGTTTAATCACAGTGCTGTTATTTGGTTTGGGTAAGCATATTTTCCCTTCATTACACTTAATATATAATCTTATTATAGAAATCTGACACTCTGTACTGACTCTCAACTCATAAATCAGCTTCTACTTCTGTTACTAAGGCCCAAGGAAGAAAAAAAAGAAAGCAACAAAGTGTGATAAAAATGCATAGTATAATTTTAGCCAT
Organism: Balaenoptera physalus; assembly: GCF_965194825.1. NCBI lineage: Eukaryota > Metazoa > Chordata > Mammalia > Artiodactyla > Balaenopteridae > Balaenoptera > Balaenoptera physalus. The sequence continues at coordinate 16,935,965 of NC_138902.1, forward strand.
TCAGATAATGCCACGGTGCCATTCCACTTCTTATTCTCTTGTTGATGCACCCTAGTCCTACTGCCACATGGGCTATCACACGGACTTCCATTTTTCCGCGCAATCAGACATTTAAAAAATATTTCACTCATGAATCTTTCCGAGAGGTCACTTCCTAATTTTCCCTCCATCTAATCACATCAGCTACTCCTTTTTTATAACATCATGCAACATCTGGGTACTCTCAGACCACCAACATATCTATTTATAGAGCATCTACAAGTGTGTCTTATACTTGGTCCAGTGTTAAATGGGATGGGAAAGAGTAAAAGATATGTTCTCTAGCTCCAAAGATGATGTAATACATTTGGAGGAAAAAAAGACCCTAGTTTTAATCCCAGTTAAAGTGATTTTCTAAATGTTGGTATGTATATGCTGATACAACTATAATGAATAGACATCACTTATAAAATACCTCTATAAGGATGGATGTAATATACTTCTAATTAACATTTTAAACATTTTAAAAAGTTTTAAAACTAATAATTTCCTAGACAGACAAAATGAAGTTGTGTCTCCTTTTTGTAATATTTTAACCCTTAAAAAATCATTAGTCTATTGAGGCCATGCCATGTTTCAGCTCCAAAGAGAAATAAAGTCAACCTAAGAAGATGTGAATTCTATTAAGGATTAGAAGGATGTTAAAAAAAAAAAAACACATTTGCCAACTCACACATAATGTTAAGATGCCTTCTTATGTCACACGTATGTAATCATTATGTCTTCGATGGTAACAAATTACAGAGCATTTTATTTCAAACCGTTCTCGGCTTGCTGCCTGACTTTCCCAAGTTCATTTAAATTTCCATTTTACTTATGAAGTCATAATAGTCTGCCTGGTTGATTTAATAATTCTTTAAAGATGAAAAATTCCCCTCTCTTGATGTCAGATTTGTAGAAATTCTGCTAATTTTAAAGTACTGTAAAAAGTAATCACAATCTCAGGCAAAATGCTGGAAATGTTCAAGAATTATAATGTGTAACTATTACTTAGCCCTTCATGTTTCTTGGATAAGAACCATAAACCTTTGTACTGCCCCTCTTTTGCATATGGAGATTAGTGTAAGTACCTACTGTACCTGAGAATCTAATCCAGCCTGAGATGCATGCAAACAACACAAAATTCCCAGCAATTTCAAACTTTCAGCCAGATCTTTGTGTGGACAGAGAATGGGCATCAAAGAGCAACTGATTCTATTATTTTTTAAAAATACAGTATCATCTGTGGTGTGTGTGTATACACACACACACACACACATATATGGCATTATTTCATTCTTTTTTATGGCTGAGTAATATTCCATTGTGTGTATATACATACATACACATATACACAATGGAATATTACTCAACCATAAAAAAGAATGAAATAATGCCATTTGCAGCAACGTGGATGGACCGAGAGATGATCATACAGAGTGAAGTAAGTCAGACGGAGAAAGACGAATATTACATGATATCACTTATATGTGGAATCTAAAAAATAGTACAAATGAACGTATTTACAAAAGAGAAATAAACATAAACATAGAAAGCAAACTTATGGTTACCAAGAGGGAAAGGGGGGAAGGATAAATTGGGAGTATGGGATTAACAGATGCACACTACCATATATAAAACAGAAAAACAACAAGGACCTACTGTATAGCACAGGGAACTATATTCAAAATCTTGTAATAACCTACAATGGAAAAGAATCAGAAACAAAATAATAGATTTATACATATATATGTATAACCAAATCACTTTGCTGTATACCTCAAATGAACACAATATTGTAAATCAACTGCACTTCAATTAAAAAAATATATATATAATATGATAAAGGGCTGAATCTGGTTCTAGACTAACCTATCGTAAAAGTAATACTTGTTTTGGGAGAAGCGTGTGTGTGTGTGTGAGTGTGTGTCTGACTGTTTGTTCTATTATTAAAAAGCTGCTGTAAGCTAGAAAGAATGAGGAGGCATATGTGCACTTTACTCTTTACAGAAATGGACACACCGTGTCACCCACTCCACTCTGAGCTGTGCTGCTAAAGCTTCCCTGTGTGCAGTCCAGGGCGAAGAACCCAGACTTCAGGGAATGTACTGTTCTTGGTACCTGCACTGCCGCGATTGAAAACTAACGGGAGGGAGGCGGACTCTGGACTAGGGCTCAAGGCTACAGTGGTGGAGCTTTGGGGTGCAGCTGCCGGAAGATGGTTAAGGCTTGCATGACAGAAATTCAAAGAAACTGACTCTCTACGGTCTGACTTGATGGTCTCTCTATGGAGAGGGAGGGAGGAGAACAAGGAAAGAAAGGAAGCGGGGTATATTCCAGAGGGGAAACCTGTGATGGGGTTAACTCAATCCTCTTCTCTTGAAAGGTGAGGAAAGCCCTATTTCATCTACTGTATTTGATGTTTTGCTTCTATGCTACAATTCCCTTTGCGTTAACCTTGGACGTCTCAGGAAAACCTGATACACCTTTTAGCTCTGGCTGGTGATACTGGGAGGAGGAAAGGCTGGAGATGATGAAATCAAGGGTGTCCTGCTAAACACACATCCCTTGGCCTGAAGTTGACCGTACTGGGACAGGTTCAGGAGGCCAAGAGCAAAGCAAGCAGCGATCTGTACTGAGAGCGGAGTGGGCAGCAGGAACGCACTGCACCCTCACATCAGCTGAGAGGCAGCTGGCTCAGGAGTGGCTACGAGACAGATCCTGGCTCTAACAGGTAAAGAAGAAGGTGATTCAGTGAGGAGGCCGACACTTGGGTCACCTAAATATAACTTAAAACAGTACCTGTTCTTCCTGCTGAACAAAGAAAGGGTTAATATCAACAGTGCCTAAGCCGAGTATTATTCGCACACAAACTCAGATAGCATTTCGTATAAATATATGACTAAAGTTGGGCCCAGCTTTAAATATTCAAACTTAGAATATAAAGTTACACCTAGCAAAATCTGTGAATTCTAGACAAAAGCCTACACGTTATAGCTGTTTATTATAATTTGGCTGTTGGCACGTTTTCTTCTCTTGTTTGTACAACACTGGCGAGAGGGACTATTTTTCCTCATGATTATTTATTCATCTGTATCAGACTATTTTATCATCCTCCTCAAAATTTCTAGAGCACTTCCTGTCCTACACCCCAAACTGGGCCTTAGCATCTTCTGTCTTCTATTGTTAATACTTTTTCATAAATTCTGTCTCCTCGACTACATTAGAAACTTCTTAAAGGAATCAAATCGATCTCTGGGGATCCCTAATACCTAGCTATGTTTATTATGAAGTAGTTATTATTAAAATGATGACCACGAGGCTTCTTTTTAAGAATAAGTACAGAAATGATCAATGTCATTCTAATAGAGCAGCTGGAATACACAAGGAGTGAGAGAGTTATAAAGTCTATCATTTCTAGGCATGACTCCATAGATACCAATTAAATACCTTAAAGAAATGGGCACTCACCCAATATCACCAACTGAGAAAACAATGTGTGTGAAGACTTGGTTACATAACCAGGAGACTTTCATCTCAATAAGAGAAGATGACAAGATTTTTGGCTAATATCCATGTGATAATTGGCTAAAACCGCATGAATGTGAAAAACTTAATTATGGAGAGAATGGTAGCTTGAACATTTTTAGGATCCATGTGAAACAATTGATGATCCAATGAACTCCTAAAAAATGGCTATAGGAAGCAGGCTGGAAGAAACTTTTGTAGCATTATTACTATTTTTCTTTTTAGAAAAAAGAAAAACTGAAGAGGTTAATTTTATGAGCAAGCATATTCTATATGGCCACTAGTTTCTGTTGAATGTCATGGGACATTACGAAGTAGATTTTCTGCATCATTTTCACCACTGTCAAATCATAGGATTTTAGAGATGGAAGAGACTTAGAGTTGATGTAGCTCAATTCCCTTGCTTTTGATCTGAGAAACCCAGGGGCAAAGGAGTGACGCAAGTTACTTGAAATCACACAATCAATCTGTAATTTTTGGCCTCGTATATTAACTTAAGTTAGCTACTCACACCATGGAAAGATATATCAAGCTCTGTCCCCCACCCCTGCCCCCGCAAAAAAAGGTTGGAAATACTGTTTCTGTAAATTAGACAGAGCAGATGCGCAAAGACATTCTTACTATCACAGAATAACATGCTTGATAGCATGTGGGAAAAAAAAACTCTTTAAAAGCATGGCTAGACTGGTGATAAAGTAAGGTAAAAATTAGAGGCCAGACATCTCAAGATGTTTTCTGGGTAAGTGAGCCTAGGAGTAGGCATTTTGCGTCAGTATGCCTTCCAATCCCTGGGGTAGTGAGACACACACACAGGAGAGGGACAAAGCCTGACATTTAAGTAGAAGAGGAGGTCATCAGAGACCCTGCACAAAGAAGGTAGCAACGGAGGGCAACAACTCAGAGAAGATGCACTAGAAAAAAGTGCAGTCCACAGAAAACTTGCTTTTCTTGGAATTGACATTGAGTGGAACAGGGAAAATAAAAGTCTCTCTTGAGAGTTCCTCACCCAAGGTCCATTTTCCAAAGAGTGAGGCTGGGATCCATATAAGAAAAATCTCAAGAAAAAATTTAAGTATCAAATAAGCAGTGTCTTGAAGTACCTAGTAAAAACAATCTCCAAATCCTATCTAGAGAAACATATTCCAAGCATAGGTCACAAAGAATTCCTTTTGATGAAATCCCACAAACACAAGCTCATCATAAAAAATACCTCTAGAGCACATGAGCAAACAAGTCCTATGAATCAATCTGCAGAAACAACAAAAAAAGAAGTATCAGATTCACAAGACTGATGATATGTAATTAACAAGTACAGAGTGTAAAATAGTCCCAATCTATTCAAATAAAAATTATATGTATGTATAACACATGAAAATGAGTCTATTAGAATTGATCAGAAAACACTGAAATAGAAACAAATGGAATTTATAGAAGTGAAAATTATTCAAATTTAAAACAAATGAATAAAACTCAAAATATAAAATTGACATAGTTGAAGAAAAACTTTGTAAACTGACACATGCGTATCCAGAAATGACATGCAAAGTAGTAGCACTGAGAGAGAAAAAATGGCATATATGATAAAGTGGTTAAGAGGCATGGGGAAAGAGAGTGAGAGGTTCTAACAGAGTTTGTTCCAAGTGTGGTCCAAAGACTGATAGCATCCTTACCAGCACATTCTCAAGACACAATGCAAACCTACCATGTGGTAGGAATTTGTTCCATAACCAGTCATCCCGGTGACTTTTTTTGTAGGCTAAATATGAGAAGCACTGGCCTAATGTAGCGCTAATGTAAGTTCTAACAGGGAACATATAAAATATTGGAGTGGTAACATTGAAAAAACAATAGTTAAAGTTCATTAAATTAATGAATGGTACCAACCCTCGTACTCAAGAAATTCAATGGATTCCAAACAGGATAAATAAAAAGAAATCCTCACTTACAGTGAAAATGAATACCAAAGACAATAAGAAGATCTTAAAAGCAGTCAGTGATGAAATTCAATCTAGAGTCATAGGAGACCATAAGAATAAAGTCTAGCCCAGAAAGAGATCACTCCAGTTAAAAGCAGATAAGGCTAGAGGAAAGATTTCTTCAAGATAGTAACATTCACTAAACATTCAACACTTAATATTCTTGAATATATAAAGAGAAGATTTTCATACCTGGCAAAAATTGGGGTGTGTGTGAATAGCTGATAACCACATAGAAAATTAAGAAAATGAAAAAAAAATCTAATGATTACTCTCCAGGGAAAACAGAACATTGTGTAATAAAAGTAATCATGCTATAACTTGCACATTTGTGAATAGATTTTATACACTCCTACTCATATACATTATCATAAGATGATCTAACAAAAAGTATACTGTAACTAGATTGGGAAGAAAGTGGCTGGAAAGTACTTAATGAGGGTCAAAAGGAAAGAGAAAGGTAGATCCTCCTTTTCTATGAGTAATACAGTAAGCAGTATCTCCACATGAGAAATCAAGACAGCAATTGAAACATGGATGGAAATAGCAAAAAAAAAAAAATCTAAAATGGTTATAAGTAGTCAATGCTGAGGAGCAATGGATATGGTTTCTTTATAGCAAGCTTTCTTAAACTAGTTGACTCTTTAAATAAATGCAAGCATGTTTAACTTTTATAAAAGACCAGTTTACCTTCCCGCTTGCTGGCAAAACATGGAAGGTTTGAAAATAAGAGGTGTCTGCCAAGTATGAGGAGCCATAAAGATCAGGCAGAGCTGCTGAGAGTTTACTTTTATATAACCACTCTTAAAAATAATTTGGTGGGGGCTTCCCTGGTGGCGCAGTGGTTGAGAATCTGCCTGCTAATGCAGGGGACGCGGGTTCGAGCCCTGGTCTGGGAAGATCCCACATGCCGCGGAGCAACTGGGCCCGTGAGCCACAATTACTGAGCCTGTGCGTCTGGAGCCTGTGCTCCGCAACAAGAGAGGCTGCGATAGTGAGAGGCCCGCGCACCGCGATGAAGAGTGGCCCCCGCTTGCCACAACTAGAGAAAGCCCTCGCACAGAAACGAAGACCCAACACAGCCATAAATAAATAAATAAATAAGTAAAAAGTTGGAGCCTTCCCGCCCCCCCCGCCAGTCCCTTTAAAAAAAATAAATAAATAATAATAATAATTTGGTATTGCCTGGCAAAGGTGGATATGCACAAACTGTATTATCCAGCCTAATCTTACCTCTGTACCTTAGAGACACTCCAGCACATCTGTACAGGAAGTCCGTCAAGAGTGGGAATAAAAGCATTGTTTGCATGTATCTAAAACCTGGATACAATCCAAAGGTCCTTAAGTAGGAGAATGACTAAATAAACTGTGACATATTCACATAGGAAAACCGTACACAGCAGTGAGCATGAATGAACCAGAATTATACACATCAACTTGGGTGCATCTCAATCATTTAAAATTACATTAGATAAGACATAGAAGAGTACTATTTCACTTACGTAAAATTCAAAACTAGACACAACTAAATAACACATCATTTAGGGATGTATCTTCTAGGTAAAACAGAAAAAAAAAAAAAAACAGAAAAGTAAAGGAATGAGTAGCCCAAATTTCAAAATCGAAATGATCTTTAGCGGGGAGAGACAGGGACTAAGGTGGGTAGGTGGGGTCCACCCAGCAGTATTTCATTTTTTAAACTGTTTTGGTGAATTTTCTTATTCTCATTCAAGCTAAAACTGTAAGTTATATACACTCTTTTATATTTCTCAAGTAAAGCATATCTTGATTCAAGCCACATAACTAGAATTTGATTTCCCAAACTGTCTGGTTTCATCCTCTCCAAACCTAGCTTCCACTTCTGTTCTTGACCTTGTTCTCTTCCCTTTTTTTCCCATTTCCTGCTTCCATCATTCTCATCCTTTGTGCATCTTGTATGGTGACTCTTAGCTTCTAACCTTAGGTCTCTCCAGCCATGCTTTTCTTCTTCTTTGGTCCCCTATATTTACACACAACCTTCCTGCTCTGGTCTGGCAACTGGGAAGTCCTATTCACATATACTGTTTCCATGGAAAATCCTACCTGGATTGGCCCACCTTATATGTAGGTACCAGAAACATAAAGATTGTGTATCTTTACTCCCCACCCAGGGCCATCCTTTAAACCACACTGGGACTTCCCTGGTGGCGCAGTGGTTAAGAATCTGCCTGCCAATGCAGGGGACACGGGTTCGAGCCCTGGTCCGGGAAGACCCCACATGCCGCAGAACAACTAAGCCTGTGTGCCACAACTACTGAGCCCGCGAGCCACAGCTACTGAAGCCCATGCACCTAGAGCCCGTGCTCCACAACAAGAGAAGCCACCACAATGAGAAGCCCACACACCGCAACAAAGAGTAGCCCCTGCTTGCCGCAACTAGAGAAAGCCCGCGCGCAGCAACAAAGACGGAAGGGAGGGAGGGAGGGAGGAAGGAAGGGAGGGAAGGAGGGAAGGAAGGTAGGAAGGAAAGAAGGAATTAAAAAAAAACACCCACACTGACCCTGTTGTGCGGAACAATAAATACAACAGGGGCCAGACCACAGGGACACCCCACTATCCCTGATAGATAAGGAAGGTTCTATGAGCAGACCTGTCACTTGACCACAGAGCCAAAAACCTGACAGGATGAGAATATAAGATCTTGAAGGGATTTAAAGGAACAGATTTTTTTTAAAGCCTATTTCTTGACAAGGTATCTCATTCTCATTAAAAATCATGATTTGCAAAGATGCTCATGAGTACTAAGCAATGCAAATTCAAGTTCTCTGGCTTCTTTGCTGCAACTGCCAGCCCAGTACTGCACCAAAACAGAACAATTTTTTTCTACAGTGCCTCCTCTTTGTAATCCAGGGTCGTGATGATTAAGGAGGAATAAAAATACTCCTCCTCTCAACGATCTATCATATTAGAAACTGCTTCATCTAAGGTAACGGAGGCTCCGGACACCCACTGTAAGTTAACATTCCCTCAGAGAGAAAACAATAAGATGGGCTAAGTGACCACAAGATTCACATCAAGTCGGTAATGGAGCAGAAGCCAGAGTCTTAATCATCAACTAGTCTCTATTCTAAATTCCTGGTGCGATGGAATTAATTTTTAGATATGGGTTCAGTGGTTGCTTTTTTAAATCTCAGTCTTCATGGTCTGAGTTGCAGGTTTGCAACTTCTTTTCCCTGTTAACTACAATAGTTCTATATTATTTTGAGAACTTGTCCCCATTCCAGAAATAGTCTCATCCAACAATTCTAAAAATCTGATGTCTAAATGTGATTATGAAAATATGACAAGCTCCCTTTCCTTTGTTCTTTCTCTAAGAACATAATCTCAAAGATAAGCTAAAACTTATGTGACGAAAATGCAAAATCATCCCTTTCTGATAATTCTTGTTCTTGACATTGCATTGCCTTACTAGATCCCAGAGAGTTGCTTGGACTTTCTATGCATGCTGAAATCTGCGTTCGGTATTTAGATTATAATCTATTAGCTAGAGAGGCATCATTCGCCTTGTTCAGTATTCAGTAGACTTCCTTAGCACCACATCATGCCAAAATATAATGAACTCAATCTGTCAGTGACATAACTTTACATTATTAGATCCTGACTGGAATATTGCCACAAGTTATCTTGACTCTTGTTCTCTGAAGCTTCTCTCACTATTGACTTTAGAAGGAGCTGGGGATCTTTAATTTCCCTTAAGAATTCAGACCTATGAGGATATTGTGGGAACAGGTACTCGTGTCCCACCTGTTAATGATGGTTAACAATCCTAAAATGTTATTTCAGGGTAAAGGGTTCAAGTTCTAGATTTAGGCCACATGACTAAATAATAATTTTGTACTTTAAAGATGAGATCAAACAGCTAATGGAAGACCAGTCTATAAAGAAGAGCTATTGGACTTTTTTTTCTTTTTTAATTGGAACACTCACTCATTCTTTCCTTTCTGTAGATGCTGTCCTAGGATTCACTGTTGGCAGAAGGGACTCCAGATGGTTCAGTAGGTGTATGTGATACACTCTGAAGTGATGTACAACATACGAATCAGGTGACTTCAATTATTTTCTAGTAAGAAATAAATGACCCGACCATGGCGGAAACTCTGGATCCCTTGACTATATAGTTCATGGGAATAAGAACAGCAAATTATCCGAGTTGTCTCCGGGATACTACTTTATCTTGTTAACTTGGGAAGTAAAGATGTAGAGAAACACAAAGCCTTCCTTTCCACAATGCTTAGGTAAGCAGATTTCTTGAATCTAGAGCAAAAGATAAAAGAATTCCAAACCCATTGTCTATACTTATTTCTAGTTCGCTTTCATTTCTAATTAACCAGGAAGTGCCTGCATGTTGCCAATAGATAAACCAGGCCAAAGGACAACTGTAGATAAAAATGTGGCAATTGTATTTTTGTATAATCTACAAAGAGGGCATCTGTCTCTACAGCACTCATTTCAAAGATTAGCATCCAGACAATAATCATAGAAAACGAATGCTATAAACCAGTGAACTTCTCCTTGCAGATCTCCTTTCCCCTAACATGAAGATTAAGTATTAAAAAGACAATAAAATTTAGACAAAAAATGTAATACTTGTATAATGTTGGAGGTTCCTAAAGACACATCATTGGATGTACACAAACACAAGCTCTTGCATGCATTCTCTCTCTCTCTCTCTCTCTCTCTCACACACACACACACACACACACACACACACACACACACACAGGAGCTCAAAACCAGGATTTTTAATGATAATGAAGCATCTTGATAAATGTACCATGGTCTCAAGAAATAAATTATTTTTTTACCGCTGGCTTGTGCGGTCCGTATTTTTGATTACAGCAGCAACTTGAATATTTCTTCACTGTGTATAAAAGCAATAGAGTCTACGTGTGATTATGTGTAGAGTTATAGCTAACCAGGAAGGCACAGATATCAGACATTTTCTCTTGATAAACAGTGACTTTCAAAGGGTACGTTTGTTGTATGTTTATAAGATGCAGGTGAAGTCAGACAGATGGAAACATCATTAAGGTCTGCTAATGAATCATCTTCCTGTTTGCACTGGTAATAAGTGTTTGAACTCAATGCTAAATCCATGTTTGAAGAAATACAATCATTGGTTAACAAATGCGTTACATTTAGATGGTAGGGCTGGATGAATACTAACGAGAAGCGAGCGTTGGCTCTCTGTGCTAGAAAAAATACAGTACATCAATGGTAGTATTCCATGTTCACCTGAGCCAATACACACTTATATTGCTATGTTAAGTATACGTATCAAGTCAGAGTTATTACTTTAAAATTCATACTACTCTTTTTCACTGGTAACACGTTTACTGTAAAAGAAAATGTAATAAATAAAGGACAAATAATCATCATCAATGATCCCATCATTCAGTGATAACCACGGTTATAATTTTGGTGTCTATGCTATCTATCTTTTATGACAGATACACAAACTCATTTATATGTACATGTGTACCCCTACTTGCAGCAGCAGAGGAGGTATATGTACATATGGTAGTATTAGTCTTAAAGTACTAAATACCATCATTTAATTCCCCCCTCCCCGTGCATTACTGACAAATACCAATCATGAGACAGGTGACTCTAGTTTTACAATCCTGATTATTTCAATGACTGGGTTGAAGCAGTGTATTAGTAATACTGTCCAAACTAAAGATGACATCAGGAAAAAACAGAGACGACAATGGTGAGCCGATTTTAACTGGCTCCTGGCCACTTTCCAATGTTCTCTCGGTGCTTCATTCCAGAGTCTTTCTTGATTCAAACTATTTCTCAACTTCACTTATCCCCTAATTATCTGAGTTTAAAGCATAGATTGTTTCATCTACCTTTTCCAAACCTAGCACGATACCTGACAGGTAGTAAGTGCTCAGAAAGTGTTAAATTTGCTAAATTGTAAGCCAATGCCCTGCCGTAAATAAAAACTTCACTTAATATTACTCTAATCTTTTTTTTCCCCACATGTTCTCATGTCATTTACGTTACATGGGTCAACAGTCTTTACTGAACTCAACAGAGAGAAAATACTATTGGTTTAATTTGGGAATCCTTCAGTCAAGGAAATAGACACACACACATATACAGATATTCTTAAAATAAAACTCTAAAAAGTAAAATGATTTTAAGGAATTCAAGCCCTGAAAGAACACAGTCTTCACTCTTATCAAGGACCAGTGGGCTAAAGACAAGAGGGAGTTGGGTCTAAGTCTTATCAATGTCTCATCTGTCTTGACCTTGACCGGCAAGAGTATAGGAGGGCAGAAAAGAAAACAAAAGTCTCAAGAGAATAATGTCATTCCTCTGCCTTGTCATTAGGAATTTTCCAAAGAACACCCATATGTATTTGGAGGTGTCCTAGTTCAGAGACCCTCACATAATGCTTCCACAAGGAATAAGACTCCAGGATTTCTGCCCAGGAAAAACATTCCCCCTTAAGTGACATATGCTAACAGAAGGCTGGGAATACTAAAACAAGCAAGAGTTCACCCTTCTTTTTTTTTCTTTTGATGGAGAAATGTTGCACATGGGTTCAAGGAATCTAACGATTTGCATGTGTTTCTTTCTCCGGTTTCTTTCATTGTTCTGTTAAAGGGTCACCTGGAGGCTACAGCTGCAAGCAGGCAGCATGCATGCATCTTTTTCACAGAACTCTGTGCATGCCCAATGGATTCAATAATTGATTAATTAGGGAGACCAAGTGCTGCTTCAGCTTCCTCCAAAACAGTAAATTAAGCCCAAATAAGGGCTCTGTCACCCACCAAGAGGACATTCCTCTATGTAGCTAGCTCAGGCAAGCTTGTCCAAGGATTCCAAAGTGCCAGCAAGAGACATTTATATTAAGAAAGCAAAATCAGATTTGTGTAGAACGAAGAGTTGGGGCGGTGAGTAGGTTGCAGTGTGTGTGTGTGAGAGAGAGAAAGAGAGAACTCTCAAGAAACTAGACGTGGGAGGCATTAAACACAGCTAGGGGATATTGGAACTACCCTGCCCAAAAGTCACTCTCTGATTGTCTGATTGCTTGGATTCTTAAATTGCTCAAACAGATCCATGGAATGGACCTTTTTTAGCTCCAAAGACCTCTGTTTAGAGTCCCAAGATATTATTATATTTATATCAGCTATTCCAAAAAGAAACCATGTCCAGAATTCCACTAGTTACTGTTCCAAGTCTCTCTGCTAGACATCTGTCTGTGTCAAGGGAAGTTCCCGGTGTAGAACATCTGACTGAGTGATTTCACCTCCCTTAGATTACACTAACTGAAAAGAGGAACAGTACTAGAAGCGAGTGAGAATTCACTTAAATATATTTGTTTTGATGGAGAAATGTTACAAGTGGGTTCAAGGAATCTTGCGGTTTGCATGCATTTCTGCTAGCTAGGCATACATGTGATTAACCATAACCCTTCAAGATGATCCAAGAAGAACTTTCACAGGAAGGGAGAAAATGCTATGCTTTCTTGAACTAGAATCTCAGATGGTCTTCATTAATGAGGGCAGAAATAGGCTGGTAACAGGTGGACCACCTGAGTAAGGGTGACAGCATGCACCCACTGACTGCTCACTGAGTCATTCTCAGTATGAGAAATTAGCCCAGAGAGCTTTAAAAATGCTCAAAATGGTTCTAGGTTGTGGACCCAGGAGCTGAGGGTGATTGAGAAGCTTTCCATTCTGAAGCCCATAATCAACTTTAATTCTCAAGGTCATATAAATAACTAGGGGGATGGAAGGAGGGAGAAAGAAGATGGTGAATCAGCATAAATCAACACAGCTACAGTGAAGACAAATTTTTTGGTCCCCTGTGGATGGGTTACTGACATCAAAGGTGCTGATGAGAAATAAGGGTTTTCTTTAAATGCTCAGAGGATGGCCATAGATCTGTCTGCAATAGACCCAAGGGAAACCCCATCGCCCCTTTCTCTGTTAACCATTTGCATCTCAACCTTTTCTTCCTATTCTTATGGAGAAGCATCAGGAGATCAAAACCCCTGACGCTATACAAACCTCAGTTTCAAACCAGCAGAGCTTGGATGTGTGACGATTTGTTAGCGACTACAAATGCCAGTGATGCACTGCAGTTTCTAATTTGAAATGTGCATCGTGAAGCTGTGGGCAGGAGTGGATCTTTCAACTTGTGACAAACGTAGCAGATGGCCCAACACCTGGGACAGCTTCATTGGTCCCCCTTGTTTCCTGTAGGTACCATGAGGAAAATGACGGGCTGCGTTTGAGGTTGGGGAATGATGAAGGTCTTAGGATATTATCAGCCTGATAAAGACCAGGGGTTTATTCCTTATCATATTTCAGTTTTGCTGATGCAGCTAAATTAAAATGGTAAAACAGCCTCTCCAGACTTCGTTCTCGTTCCCATTCTCCTTCCTTACCCATCAGCATTCCACAACATTTTTAGACAAGTAGGAGCCATTCAATGATTTTGAAGCTATGCAAGGACCAATCTGCTTCAAAAAACTCAGCTGTAGAGCTTTTAAAACAGATATGGCCTCCATGAAGGAGAGTCAGGAGAAAAGGACAGAATTAGGGCACTGTTTCTCAACTAACAGGTAACTGTTTCCCCAGCCACGCCACGGGACTTGGTAATGTCTGGAGACATCGTTAGTTGTCTCAGCCGGCGGGAGGTACTAGTGCCATCTACTGGACAGAAGCCAGGGATGCTATTAAACATTCTACTGTGCACAGGGAAAGCCCCCGACAAACAGACTGATGTGACCCCAAATGTCAAGAGCGCCGAGCTTGAGAAACCCTGAATTAGGGAGACTAAAAACTTGCACTTTCCCATAGCCAAGAATTAGCAGGATGACCAGAAGCACTCTGTCTCTTCCATTACGGATGCCTTTGTAGCGTCTTTCTCAACCTGAGATATTGAACCACTCAGTGGGTGTTACACTAATTCAACAAAGGACACGTATTTTACCAGATTTGGGGCGGGAGAAGAGGAAAAAAAAAAACCAATTCCTTGTAACTAACGATAGGGGGAAAAGTCATTTGTAATTATGCAAAGATGTATCTTCTGTGAGCTTAGTTCATCATTAAGATGTCTTATAGGTGCTTAACGCCTCATTAAAATTAAATCTGTACCTGCCAAAAACCAGTACTTTCCAGTAATCTGCAGAGTATGTACTATTTAAATTTAGCAAATGCTTTGAGATTAGCCAGGAGCCCAGCTAGGAAAGCAATCTGTTGATATGCCTCCTTTTCTGATCGATTTGATGGGTAGACTGAACTGACTGGGACTTGGTGGGGTCCAAAGGAACACTGCTAGCCAGGGCCCTTGGATTATCAGGGAAAGTATAAGCCTACTGGTTAAAGTCTGAGTGTCAATCTAGGTGGATAACCATGATTTGTCCACTGAAAGACCTGGAGTAAGTGAGAAGGCAGAAAAATCTCTAAAAAAAAATGCTGTTGTCATGTTGTTTCTATTGCTTTTGTGTGATAACAGAACTGTGAAAACTCAAGAATACAATCTATACCATTAGCAAAATATGGGCAAAGAGAAAAGATACAGTAAAATAAAAATCTCTTGATCCCAGGACCTGGGTTCTAAAACTGCTTTTACTAAAACTAAAACTGTGTTTAGTAACACACAGATCACGTGCTTAATTTAACAGCCATAAAACAAGGCAAGGCCTCAGCACTCATGTTAATTCTTGCTATATTAATGTGAGCATATCATGCTTAGATCTGCCGTTTCTGTAGCTCTGCAAGAGTAAAATCAGCTCCAGGAGTAGGAGGGTCAGAATCTCGGCCAGAGAAGTCATTCTGAGGCCAGTGAGTCAGGGGAAAGGTAAAAGTCTCAGACAGCAAATATAAACTAATGGGAGTGGGCTTTACAGAGATGCCCCAGCTCCTTGCTGACCACATGCCTTGGAGTGTTTGAGAGGATTCTCAGGGTATTAAAATGTGAGATGATGCCACCATATGTACCTGAGAAAGGACCTGCAGAAATAAGCTCCCTATGAGATTGTGCCAGCCCTTTATGTTTAGATTATGAAAATCTTAGACAGCACTTGGAGCTGAGATCTGTTAGACCAGAGTTTCAGATAAATAATACCGTTTTCAAGGTCTATCTCCTTAGAGGTCCCATTCCAATTTTCCCAAGTAGCCTTGAAAATAGCGCTGTTTTTGCACAGGCTCTGAGAATGGCACACAAGAATTTGAGTCCTAGCTTCTCCTTTCCTTTCTATCTATGAAATAATACAGAATGTGTTATACTGTCATAAGATATTACAAACGATAGTGTACGACACTCTCTAATGAAGGCTAGCATTTCTTTTAAAATGAAAGCTATATGTGTTCTCACCAAGGGAGACATAATTACACTCCTGCGAGCCACTGACTTAAAAAGTTGGGAAGGGGCTTCCCTGGTGTCACAGTGGTTAAGAATCCGCCTGCCAATGCAGGGGACACGGGTTTGAGCACTGGTCCAGGGAGACAGCACACGCCGCAGAACAACTAAGCCCGTGTGCCACAACTACTGAGCCTGAGCTCCAGAGCCCGCGAGCCACAACTACTGAGCCCATGTGCCACAACTACTGAAGCCCACGCACCTAGAGCCCAAGCTACGCAACAAGAGAAGCCACCGCAATGAGAAGCCTGTGCACTGCAACGAAGAGTAGCCCCCACTCGCGGCAACTAGAGAAAGCCCGCACGCAGCAACGAAGACCCAACACAGCCATACATACATACATACATACATACATAAATAATAAATAAATAATAAATAAATAACTTTATTAAAATAAAAATTAAAAGTTGGCAAAGATCTGATGAGGCCCACCATCCCATTTACACTTACTCCATTTACATTTAAGGTTGTTATTGATATGTATGTTCCTATTATCCTTTTCTTAATTATTTTGGGTTTGTTATTGTAGGTCTTCTCCTTCTCTTGTGTTTCCTGCCTAGAGAAGTTCCTTTAGCATTTGTTGTAAAGCTGGTTTGGTGGTGCTGAATTCTCTTAGCTTTTGCTTGTCTGTAAAGGTTTTAATTTCTCTGTCAAATCTGAATGAGTTCCTTGCTGGGTGGAGTAATTTGGTTATAGGTTTTTCAGTTTCAACTCTAAATATGTCCTGACACTTCCTTCTGGCTTGCAGTTTCTGCTGAAAGATCCGCTGTTAACTTCACGGGGATTCCCTTGTATGTTATTTCTTGCTTTTTCCTTGCCGCTTTTAATATTTTTTCTTTGTATGTAATTTTTGATAGTTTGATTAATATGTGTCTTGGTGTGTTTCTCCTTGGATTTATCCTGTATGGGACTCTCTGCACTTCCTGGACTTGACTATTTGCTTCCCCATATTAGGGAAGTTTTCAACTATAATCTCTTTAAATATTTTCTCAGACCCTTTCTTATTCTCTTCTTCTTCTGGGACCCCTATAATTCGAATGTTGGTGTGTTTAATATTGTCTCAGAGGTCTCTGAGACTGTCCTCAGTTCTTTTCATTCTTTTTTCTTTATTCTGCTCTGCAGTAGTTATTTCCTTTATTTTATCTTCCAGGTCACTTATCTGTTGTTTTGCCTCAGGTATACTGCTATTGATTCCTTCTAGAGAATTTTTAATTTCATTTATTGTGTCGTTGATCATTGTTTCCTTGCTCTTTAGTTCTTCTAGGTCCTTGTTAAACATTCTTTTTGTATTTTCTCCATACTATTTCCAAGATTTTGGATCATCTTTATTATCATTACTCTGAATTCTTTTTCAGGTAGAATGCCTGTTTCCTCTTCATTTGTTTGGTCTGGTGGGTTCTTACCTTGCTCCTTCATGTGCTGCATATTTCTGTGTCTTCTCACTTTGCTTAACTTACTGTGTTTGGGGTCTCCTTTTTGCAGGCTGCAGGTTTGTCGTTCCCGTTGGTTTTGGTGTCTACCCCCAGTGGGTGAGGTTGATTCAGTGGCTTGTGTAGGCTTCCTAGTGGAGGGGACTGGTGCCTGTGTACTGGTGGGTGGGGCTGGATCTTGTCTTTCTGGTGGGCAGGTCTGTGTCTGGTGGTGTGCTTTGTGGTGTCTGTGAATTTAGTATGATTTTAGGCAGCCTCTCTGCTAATGGGTGGTGTTGTGTTCCTGTCTTGCTAGTTGTTTGGCATAGGGTGTCCAGCACTGGAGCTTGCTGGCCGTTGGTTGGAGCTGGGTCTTAGCTTTGAGGCAGAGTTCTCTGGGAGAGCTCTCGCCGATTGATATTACGTGGGACCTGGAGGTCTCTGGTGGACCAGTGTCCTGAACTTGGCTCTGCCACCTCAGAGGCTCAGGCCTGACACCTGGCCGGAGCACCAAGACCCTGTCAGCCACACAGCTCAGAAGAAAAGGAAGAAAAAAAGAAAGAAAAATAATAATTAAAAATAAATAGATAAATATATAAATAAAATAATATAATATAAAAAAATTTAAAATTAATAAAAAAATAAGATAGTTAAAAAGAAAGAAGAGAGCAACCAAACCAAGGAACAAATCCATTGATGATAACAAGTGCTAAAAACTATACTAAGATAAATATAAAAATCAGAAACAAGTCAGTCGCAGGGAGGAAACCCCAAGTCTACAGTTGCTCCCAAAGTCCACCACCTCAATTTTGGGATGATTCATTGTCTATTCAGGTATTCCACGATGCAGGGTACCTCAAGTTGATTGTGGGGATTTAATCTCCTGCTCCTGAGGCTGCACAAAGAAATGTCCCTTTCTCCTCTTTGTTCGCACAGCTCCTGGGGTTCAGCTTTGGTTTTGGCCCCGCCTCTGCGTGGAGCTCACCCTCAGGCGTCTGTTCCCGCCCAGACAGGATGGGGTTAAAGCAGTGACTGATCAGGGGGCTCTTGCTCACTTAGGCTGGGGGGAGGGAGGGGTACGGTAGTTATACCTGGAATGCGGGGCAAGCCTGCGGCGGCAGAGGCCAGGGTGATGTTACACCAGCCTGAGGCGCGCCGTGCGTTCCCCCGGGGAAGTTGTCCCTGGATCACGGGTCCCTGGCAGTGGCGGGCTGCACAGGCTCCTGGGAGGGGAGGTGTGGATAGAGACCTGTGCTCGCACACAGGCTTCTTGGTGGCGGCAGCAGCAGCCTTAGCATTTCATGCCCGTCTCTGGCGTCCGAGCTGATCGCCATGGCTCGCACCCGCTTCTGGAGCTTGTTTAGGCGGTGCTCTGATTCCCCTTTCCTCATGCACCCTGAAACAGTGGTCTCTTGCCTCTTAGGCAGGTCCAGACTTTTTCCCGGACTCCCTCCTGGCTAGCTGTGGCGCACTAGCACCCTTCAGGCTGTGTTCAGGCAGCCGACCCCAGTCCTCTCCCTGGGGTCTGACCTCTGAAGCCCAAGCCTCAGCTCCCAGCCCCTGCCAACCCCGGCGGGTGAGCAGACAAGCCTCTCAGGCTGGTGAGTGCTGGTTGGCACCGATCCTCTGTGCGGGAATCTCTCCACTTTGCCCTCCGCACTCCTGTTGTTGTGCTCTCCTCTGTGGCTCTGAAGCTTCCCCCCTGCCCACCTCCCATCTCTGCCAGTGAAGGGGCTTCCTAGTGTGTGGAAACTTTTCCTCCTTCACAGCTCCCTCCCGGAAGTGCAGGTCCTGTCCCTATTCTTTTGTCTCTGTTTTTATTTTCTTTTGCCCTACCCAGGTACGTGGGGAGTTTCTTGCCTTTTGGAAAGTCTGAGGTCTTCTGCCAGCGTTCAGTGGATGTTCTGTAGGAGTTGTTCCACATGTAGCTGTATTTGTGATGTATTTGTGGGAAGGAAGGTGATCTCCACATCTTACTCCTCGGCCTTCTTGAAGGTCCCTATCTTTACTTTTTTTTTTTACAGTTTGTTCTTTGTCCTCTAATAAGGAAAGGATGACAACTTAATGTAATGTATCCTGAGACTAGCCTCAGTCACAGTATCAGGAGGAGGTAAAGAGTACTGAAATGAACACTCTTTTTTTTAAAAAAAAATTATTTTATTGAAGTATAGTTGATTTACAATGTTTTGTTAATTTCTGCTGTACAGCAAAGTGATTCAGTTGCACATATATACATATTCTCTTTCATATGCTTTTCCATTATGATTTATCCCAGGGTATTGAATATAGTTCCCTGTGCTATACAGTAGGACCTTGTTGTTTATCCATTCTATATATTATAGTTTGCATCTGTTAATTCCAAAGTCCCAATCCATCCCTTCCCCACCACCCTCCTTTTGGCAGCCACAAGTCTGTTCTCTATGTCTGTGAGTTTGTGAAATGAGCACTCTTAATATGGAAATGTATTTTAGTTAAGACAAGGTAAAAGCAATAGAGGGTATACGAGTTATACCTACTCTGGTTTATTCCATTTTTCCTACTAACATTTGTTAAGTCTCCTATAGGTCAGATTCAGGAAAGATGCTGTAGGTATCATGATAAATATACCCTTCCCACGTTGAATTGTGTACCCAAAGCAAACTTCAAGTATAAGGGGAAATAAAAAATTTTCAAACACATACTGGATCCAGTATAAGAGAGAGGTAAATTGACTTCTGAGAATTATGGTGACTGAAACCCAAAGACCATGACTAAGGAAATGGTCTGTGCAGCAGGCCCTGAGGCAAGTATAGCCTGACTGGAACTTAGGGATAGGGAGATCCAGAAAGAATGTCTCAAAGAAGAAAATGGAACAGTAGGTTACTGTCAGGAAGGAAAAAAACTTCCCTCCATCCTTCTAGATTCTTCTGGCTGGTCAAAGAATGAAATTGACATGAGACAGATTAACAGGAGAAAATAAAATTTCATTATGTAAGTCTGGGAATCCCACATACATGAGAGGTTCAAAGACAGAAGGGTAAAATGAAGTCTGTATGCCATCCTGAGCTAAGGAATGGACGAGGGGCCTGGGGATTCCAAGGACAGAAGGGTCATTCACAGGACAGTAAGAAGAAGAGCAGATGTTTGGTAATTAGATATCTGCCCTGCCACAGAGATGGAGCCACTTAGATAAAATCTCTCTCTGGTAATAAGTCTTTGTTGGAAAAAAATCCCGAATTTAAATTTTTCTAGGTAGTTAAGGGACAGGCTGTAGTTTCTCTTGAACCCACAGTAACTTTATTGCCTTTAGCCCAAAATAATCCTCATACAAAAGTGCCATATTTAGGGGAGGCTTGTTCTGAATCCTTACATAACGTAATTCATTTGTACATATTGAGAGGTTTACAGTTCTTCTGGAACTGAATTTGGAAGAAAAATTGCCTGCATCAAAAATTAATGGAATTATTAACTCCAGGGGGAAGAAAGCGTCAGGAAAGAAAAGTAATCACAGCAAATTAAGTAACTTAAGTGCAAACAGTGCTAAATATTTCCAATACTGTAAACCTTGAATATTAATTTAATCAAATGTGTAATATATTTATTACACTGGTAGGCTAGTGACTGAGAAATATGTTGCTGAGGTATTAGTATGATACTGAATCCTCCTCCTCGGTAGCGAGAAACAAATAGATAAGTACTATAATCTAAAATCCAACTAATACCCAGAAAAGCACGTTATTTTTACCTATTGATATAAATCCTAGAAGTTAAACTCAAAAGTAGGGAGGAGTTGGGGAGGGAAATTAGTCTTTTTCATTTAAATCATATAAAATCTTTTGACTTTTAAAATTACGTACATGGTGCACTTTCTTCTTTTGAAAAATATTTAAGATATTGCATAGAATTCATAAAATTCAAAAAAATTAAAGAAATTGAAAATAGTCCTATAGCAATTATACAAGCCCAGTTCTCACTTATACTTTAATTCCTATTTTATATGTAATGAGGTTAAACCCAAGCTAGGCCAAATATTTTCCAGCTCTCAAAGTTCCTCAGTTACACAAAATTGAGGATTCATTCACTCCCTGGCTTTTAATTTTTATATTCTGATCTAATTATGATGTCTGCCCTCAGGGTTGTGGAGTAAAAGCATATAACCCTTTAAGAGTTCATGTGCCCAAAACAAAGTAACTGGAAATTCATATGAGGTCAAACTGCTTTTGCTCTATGGACTGAGTAGCTTAAATTCAGCTTCTGGACTTTGATCTTTAGAGGATTACATAAAGCTGTCATGAGTCACTCTACACGAGTAAGAAGGCCTGGTGTTAAAAATCTTAGGCATCTTCCATTATCACAGACCTACCTGGAGAAAGATGCCCTAGAAGGATACAGCAGTCAAAGTTGAAACTAAAAATTCTGCTCATTCCAAATAACTGTGTCTTCCAAAATCTAAAATCTCTGGAAGCTCAGATGTTTTCACACTTGTCAACTTAACTGGCATGTTTCCTAAATTCTGATCTATTGCACATTTTCTGTTTAGTAGATTACAGATTTAAAAATATGCCTGACCTGTGCAGCCTGCCACTGCCAAGTTCCTGTGATCCAGGGATAACTTCCCCGGGAGAACACACGGTGCACCTCAGGCTGATGCAACGTCACGCCGGCCTCTGCCAACGCAGGCTCTCCCCGCATTCCATACCCCTCCCTTCCCCCCGGCCTGAGTGAGCCAGAGCCCCCGAATCAGCGGCTCCTTTAACCCCGTTCTGTCTGGGCGGGGAACAGGCGCCCTCAGGCGACCTACATGCAGAGGTGGGTCCAAATCCAAAGCTGAACCCCAGGAGCTGTGCAAACAAAGAAGAGAAAGGGACATTTCTGTGTGCAGCCTCAGGAGCAGCAGATTAAATGTCCACAATCAACGTGATATACCCTGCATCTCTGGAATACCTGAATAGACAACAAATCATCCCAAAATTGAGGCAGTGGACTTTGGGAGCACCTGTAGACTTGGGGTTTGCTTTCTGCATCTAATTTGTTTCTGGTTTTATGTTTATCTTACTTTAGTATTTAGAGCTTATTATCATTGGTGGATCTGTTTACTGATTTGGTTGCTCTCGTCCGTTTTATATATATATATATATTTTTTTTTTTTTTTTTTTTTATTTTTTTTTACCTTTTTCTCTTTTTGTGAGTGGAAATGTGTATGCCTCTTTGGGTGATCTTCTCTGTATAGGCTTGCTCTTACCATTTGTCTGAGGTTTCTGTCTGTCGGTTTTTTGGGGTTTTTTTTAGCATAGTTTCTAGCACTTGCTCTCATTGGTGGATTTGTTTACTGGTTTGGGTGCGCTCCTCCTTTTTTTTTTATTACTTTTTAATTTTTTTGTTAATAATTTTTTTTACTTTAATAACTTTATTTGGTTTTATGTTATTTTATTTTTCTTTCTTTTTTTTCCCTCCCTTTTCTTTTGAGCCGTGTGGCTGACAGGGTCTTGGTGCTAGGGCCAAGGGTCAGGCCTGAGCTGCTGAGGTGTGAGACCCAAGTTCAGGATATTGGTCCACCAGAGACTTCCAGTCCCACGTAAAATCAACTGGCGAGAGCTCTTCCAGAGATCTCCGTCTCAACGTGATGACCCAGTTCCACCCAACGGCCAACAAGCTCCAGTACTGGACACCCCATGCCAAACAACTAACAAGACAGGACTACAACCCCACCCATTAGCAGAGAGGCTGCCTAAAATCATACTAAGTTCACAGACACCCCAAAACACACCACGGCACGTGGACCTGCCCACCAGAAAGACAAGATCCAGCCCCACCCACCAGAACATAGGCACCAGTCCCCTCCACCAGGAAGCCTACACAAGCCACTAAACCAACCTCACCCCCTGGGAGCAGAAGACAAAAACAACAGGAACTACAAACCTGCAGCCTGCGCAAAGGAGACCCCAAACACAGTAAGTTAAGCGAATGAGAAGACCGAGAAATAGGCAGCACATGAAGGAACAAGGTAAAAACCCAGGAGACCAAACAAATGAACAGGAAATAGGAAGTCTACCTGAAAAAGAATTCAGAGTAATGATAGTAAACATGGTCCAAAATCTTGGAAATACAATGGAGAAAATACAAGAAACGTTTAACAAGGACCTAGAAGAACTAAAAAGCAAACACAAAATGATGAACAACACACTAAATGAAATTAAAAATTCTCTAGAAGGAATCAACAGCAAAATAACTGAGGCAGAAGAACGGATAAGTGACTTGGAAAATAAAATAAAGGAAATAACTATTGCAGAGTAGAATAAAGAAAAAAGAATGAAATGAACTGAGGACAGTCTCAGAGACCGCTGGGACAACATTAAATGAACCAACAGTTGAATTATAGGGTTCCCAGAAGAAGAAGAGAAAAAGAAAGGATCAGAGAAAATATTTGAAGAGATTATAGTTGAAAACTTCCCTAATATGGGGAAGCAAATAGTCAATCAACTCCAGGAAGTTCAGAGAGTCCCATACAGGATAAATCCAAGGAGAAACATGCCAAAACACATATTAATCAAACTATCAAAAATTAAATACAAAGAAAAAATATTAAAAGCAGCAAGGAAAAAGTAACAAATAACATAGAAGGGAATCCCCATGAGGTTAACAGCAGAACTTTCAGCAGAAACTCTGCAAGTCAGAAGGGAGTGAGAGGACATATTTAAAGTGATGAAAGGGAAAAACCTACAACCAAGATTACTCTACCCAGTGGGGATCTCATTCAGATTCAACAGAGAAATTAAAACCTTTACAGACAAACAAAAGCTAAGAGAATTCAGCACCACCAAACAGGCTTTACAACAAATGCTAAAGGAAATTCTCTAGGGAGAAAACACAAGAGAAGGAAAAGACACACAATAACAAACCCAAAACAATTAAGAAAATGATAATAGGAACATACATGTCAATAACAACCTTAAATGTAAATGGAGTAAACCCTCCAAACAAAAGACATACATTGGCTGAATGGATACAAAAACAAGACCCAAATATATGCTGTCTACAAAAGACCCACTTCAGACGTTGGGACACATACAGACTGAAAGTGAGGGGATGGAAAAAGATATTCCATGCAAATGGAAATCAAATGGATCCTGGAATAGCAATTCTCATATCAGACAAAATAGACATTAAACTAAAGACTATTACAAGAGACATAGAAGGACACTACATAATGATCAAGGGATCAATCCATGAAGAAGATATAACAATTGTAAATATTTATGCACCCAACAAAGGAGCACCTCAATACATAAGGCAAATGCTAACAGCCATAAAAGGTGAAATCGACAGTAACACAATAAAAGTAGGGGACTTTAACACCCCACTTTCACCAGTGGACACATCATCCAAAATGAAAATAAATAAGGAAACACAAGCCTTAAATGACACATCAAACAAGATGGACTTAATTGATATTTATAGGACATTCCATCCAAGAACAACAAAATACACTTTGTTCTCAAGTGCTCATGGAACATTCTCCGGGATAGATCATATCTTGGGTCACAAATCAAGTCTTGGTAAATTTAAGAAAACTGAAATCATATCAAGTATCTTTTCTGACCACAGCACTATGACACTAGATATCAATTACAGGACAAAACTGTAAAAAAAAAAAATACAAAACAAGTGGATGCTAAACAATATGCTACTAAATAACCAAGAGATCCCTGAAGAAATCAAAGAGGAAATCAAAAAATACCTAGAAAAAAATGACTATGAAAACACGATGACCCAAAACCTATGGGATGCAGCAAAAGCAATTCTAAGAGGGAAGTTTATTAGCAACACAATCCTACCTCAAGAAACAAGAAAAATCTTAAATAAACAACCTAACCTTACACCTAAAGCAATTAGAGCAAGAAGAACAAAAAAACGCCGAAGTCTGCAGAAGGAACAAAATCATAAAGATCAGATCAGAACTAAAATGAAAAACAAATGAAGGAAACAATAGTAAAGATCAATAAAACTAAAAGATGGTTCTTTGAGAAGATAAACAAAATTGATAAACCATTAGCCAGACTCATCAAGAAAAAAAGGGAGAAGACTCAAATCAAAAGAATTAGAAATGAAAAAAGAAGTAACAAGTGACAAGAAATATATATGTGACAAGTGACAAGAAATAAATAACAAATGCAGAAATACAAAGGATCATGAGAGATTACTACAAGCAACTATATGCCAATAAAATGGACAACCTGGAAGAAATGGACAAATTCTTAGAAAAGCGCAACTTTCCGAGACTGAACCAGGAAAACAGAAAATATAAACAGACCAATCACAAGCACTGAAATTGAAACTGTGATTAAAAATCTTCCAACAAACAAAAGCCCAGGACCAGATGGCTTCACAGGCAAATTCTATCAAACATTTAGAGAAGAGCTAACACATATCCTTCTCAAACTCTTCCAAAATATAGCAGAGGGAGGAACACTCCCAAACTCATTCTACGAGGCCACCATCACCCTGATACCAAAACCAAAGATGGCACAAAAAAAGAAAACTACAGTCCAATATCACTGATGAACAAGATGGAAAAATCCTCGACAAACTACTAGCAAACAGAATCCAACAGCACATTAAATTGATCATACACCATGATCAACTGGGGTTTATCCCAGGAATGCAAGGATCCTTCAATATACACAAATGAATCAATGTGATACACTATACTAACAAATTGAAGGAGAAAAACCATATGATCATCTCAATAGATGCAGAAAAAGCTTTTGACAAAATTCAACACCCACTTAAGATAAAAACTCTCCAGAAAAGAGGCATAGTGGGAACTTACGTCAACATAATAAAGGCCATATATGACAAACACACAGCCAACATCATTCTCAATGGTGAAAAACTGAAACCATTTCCACTAAGATCAGGAACAAGACACGGTTGCCCACTCTCACCACTATTATTCAACATAGTTTTGAAAGTTTTAGCCACAGCAATCAGAGAAGAAATAAAAGGAATCCATATCGGAAAAGAAGTAAAACTGTCACTGCTTGCAGATGACATGATACTATACATAGAGAATCCTAAAGATGCTACCAGAAAACTACGAGGACTAATCAATCAATTTTGTAAAGTAGCAGGATACAAAAATAATGCACAGAACTCTCTTGCATTCCTATACATTAATTATGAAAAATCTGAAAGAGAAATTAAGGAAACACTCCCATTTACCATTGACAGAAAAAGAATAACAAACCTAGGAATAAACCTACCTAAGGAGACAAAAGACCTGTATGCAGAAAACTATAAGACACTGATGAAAGAAATCAAAGATGATACAAACAGATGGAGAGACATACCATGTTCTTGGATTGGAAGAATCAATATTGTGAAAATGACTATACTACCCAAAGCAATCTACAGATTCAATGCAATTCCTATCAAATTACCAATGGCATTTTTCACAGAACTAGAACAGAAAATTTCACAATTTGTATGAAAACACAAAAGACCTTGAATAGCCAAAGAAATCTTGAGAAAGATAAACGGAGCTGGAGGAATCAGGCTCCTGGACTTCAGACTATACTACAAAGCTACAGTAATCAAGACAGTATGGTACTGGCACAAAAACAGAAATCTAGATCAATGGAACAGGATAGAAAGCCCAGACATAAACCCATGCACATATGGTCACCTTATCTTTGATAAAGGAGGCAGGAATATACAATGGAGAAAAGACAGCCTCTTCAATAAGTGATGCTGGGGAAACTGGACAGCTACATGTAAAGGAATGAAATTAGAACACTCCCTAACACCATACACAAAAATAAACTCCAAATGAATTAAAGACCTAAATGTAAGGCCAGACACTTTAAAACTCTTAGAGGAAAACATAGGCAGAACACTGTATAACATAAATCACAGCAAGATCCTTTTTGACCCATCTCCTAGAGAAATGGAAATAAAAACACAAATAAACAAATGGGACCTAGTGAAACTTAAAAGCTTTTGCGCAGCAAAGGAAACCATAAACAAGACGAAAAGACAGCCCTCAGAATGG
This sequence comes from Balaenoptera physalus, assembly GCF_965194825.1. Taxonomy (NCBI): domain Eukaryota; kingdom Metazoa; phylum Chordata; class Mammalia; order Artiodactyla; family Balaenopteridae; genus Balaenoptera; species Balaenoptera physalus. Next base: position 16,963,351 of record NC_138902.1, read on the forward strand.
GAGTAAATATTTGCAAATGAAGCAACTGACAAAGGATTAATCTCCAAAATATACAACCAGCTCATGTAGCTCAATATCAAAAAAACAAAGAATCCAATCTAAATATGGGCAGAAGACCTAAATAGACATTTCTCCAAAGAAGATATACAGATTGCCAAGAAACATATGAAAGGATGCTCAACATCATTAATTATTAGAGAAATGCAAATCAAAACTACAATGAGGGGCTTCCCTGGTGGCGCAGTGGTTGAGAATCTGCCTGCCAATGCAGGGGACACGGGTTCGAGCCCTGGTCTGGGAAGATCCCACATGCCACGGAGCAACTGGGCCCATGAGCCACAATTACTGAGCCTGCGCGTCTGGAGCCTGTGCTGCGCAACAAGAGAGGCTGCGATGGTGAGAGGCCCGCGCACCGCGATGAAGAGTGGTCCCCACTTGCCGCAACTAGAGAAAGCCCTCACACAGAAACGAAGACTCAACACAGTCATAAATAAATAAATAAAAGAACGTGAATTTCTAAAAAAAAAAACTACAATGAGGTATCATCAATGGCCATCATCAAAAAAATGGCCATCATTAAAAAAATCTACACACAATAAATGCTGGAGAGGGTGTGGAGAAAAGGGAACCCTCTTGCACTGTTGGTGGGAATGTAAATTGATACAGCCACTATGGAGAACAGTATGGAGGTTCCTTAAAAAACTAAAAATAGAACTACCATATGACCCAGCAATCCCAGTATGAGGTATATACCCTGAGAAAACCATAATTCAAAAAGAGAAATGTACCACAATGTTCACTGCAGCTCTATTTACAATAGCCAGAACATGGAAGCAACCTAAGTGTCCATCAACAGATGAATGGATAAAGAAGATGTGGCACATATATACAATGGAATATTACTCAGCCATAAAAAGAAATGAAATAGAGTTATTTGTAGTGAGGTGGATGGACCTAGAGTCTGTCATACAGAGTGAAGTCAGAAAGAGAAAAACCAATACCGTATGCTAACACATATATATGGAAACTAAAAAAAAAAGGTTCTGATGAATGTAGGGGCAGGACAGGAATAAAGTTGCAGATGTAGAGAATGGACCTGAGGACAAGGGGAGGGGCAAGGGTAAGCTGGGGCAAAGTGAGAGAGTAGCACTGACATATATACACTACCAAATGTAAAATAGATAGCTAGTGGGAAGCAGCTGCATCACATGGGGAGATCAGCTCAGTGCTTTGTGACCACCTAGAGGGGCAGAATAGGGAGGGTGGGAGGGAGACACAAGAGCAGAGGATATACGGATATATGTATACGTATAGCTGATTCACTTTGTTATACAGAAGAAACTAAGACAACATTGTAAAGCAATAATACTCCAATAAAGATGTTAAAAAAAAATACAGAAGATATACGCCATCTCTGTAGTTGTCGTTCATTTAGTCAAATTGAGTATTTATTATGTGCTAGATACCATTTGCCGGCATTGAATCCTTACTGAGGGAACTCTTTCTGTACCTAAACTGGTGTTCTCACGCACACACTGTACCTATATTAGCTGATTCCCATTAGCATCTTTCTCAAAGCCTACCATTTAAGCTACTCTGCCTTATGGTTTAATTGCTATAGAACAAGCATTTGATCTTACAACAAAATTATGTGCAGGAAATGTAGGTGAAATATCTTCTTTCACTGTTATGGATTAAAAAGCAAATAACTGCCTTTTCTTAAAGATGAAAAAAGTTTGCAAAACCTCACATTGGTACACATGTAGTTCTTGGAATAAAAATATATGAAGGAAAGATTCTGTGCAAGGATGTATCACAGGCTTTTTCATTTTTTCCTTCTCATCCATCTCAAGATCTACAGAACACTGTCTCAGAGCCACAATAGAGGGCAAAGGCCATGAGTGACAGCTGGTCCCGAATCAGAAACATAATGAAGGGCTGAACTGGGCGATTGGGATTGACATGTATACAGTGATGTGTATAAAATTGATGACTGATTAAAAATATATATATATATTTTTTAAAAAATTGAGGAAAGATCATATATATATATATATATATACACATATATCAGAAAATATATATATATGGAGAAAAAGAATGATAAAGTAAATATGGGAAATAATGATATCTGGGGAATCTGGGTGAAGCATATACATGAATTCTTTGCACTATTTTTGTAACTTTTCTTTGAGCCTGAAATTATTTCAAAATAAAAAATTATTTTAAAAGTCAAAAAAAAAAAAAAGAAACATAATGAAGGGACTTCATCCACCATTTTGTACGTTGGTTGGTTGGTGCATGAGGAATAAAGAGCAGGGCCAGTAAAACCCAGTTCAAAAAGCAGCTCTTGAATAATATCAGAGGGTGAGTGTCTCTCAAAAGCATCCTCATTACCAGGCAAGAGTGAAGAAGCTCTCTCCAGGGAAATAGAGCACACCATTTCCCCCCACCCTTTTGATTTAAACCTGTGAAAAATTCCAATTAGCATCAAGAGACACCAGTGCCAACAGAGTAGGCTGAATTCTCCTGTTAAGATAGGATCTGTGTGTGTTTATTTCACCAAGAGGGTTTAATATACTGGTACTGCCCAATCCTAGACTGCCCCAGACCAATTAGAGAGGATTATGAAAGTGGGAACCCTAATCCCATCGGTCACATTCATCTCTAAAATGGGCTCAGTATCACCGGCTCCCTCTCAATTTTACAGATGTATTATAAAGATAAAAGGGCTACTCCACAAAGTGCTTTGGGGATTTTAGATGAAAGGTGAGGCAGGACTACATACAAACTCATTTATTCTATGCACCTGGGAAACTTGACCTCCACATGACATCTAAATAAAACAATGTTTGTTGTGACGATTGAACCTGAGTTGAGCTAGAATACATTTGCAACTCAATCATATAGAAAATGTGTGATTACAACAAATAAGACAAAACAGGTAAACTCCTTCAGAGTACAATTCTGTTTATAGACTTCACATAAAAACAAAGAGTGCTACAAATTAGGAACCATGTTAGGAAACTAGTTATTGGACCTTTACTTAGAAAACTAAGCAATTCATTATATGATATGCTTGGGTATGATACTATTATAATCTAACCTTCTATGTTTCAAACATTTCTTCCGTAACAGTTGAATGGGAGAAGATTATTAGAGTTTTCCCCATAGGAAATCAGAATGACTACAGGAACAGACCTCAGGCAGACATGTAGAACTGTTCCCACTAGGGAACAGAGTCTGTGAAAATGACTTGTGATTTATCGACTGTCAAGAGTAAACACACAGGATGGTGGCCAGGGTTATTTTCAATGGTACTGGGGTTTCTTGCTGAGTTAGCAGGAGTGCAGCAGGGGTCTCCCAAAATGTTTGGATGGGCAAGATAAACAAAGACCTCTTGAGAACAGGAGGAAAGGATATCCTACTAGGGGCCCGATGGGAATCTCCACACCTTCAGGCACTTTCCTTGGCAGTGTAATTCCCTCACTGGGAATGCGAGAGCCAAGGAAGGATTCTGTGGTGTCACATGCTCTATGGGGCAGTCTCCATATAGGTCTTTACCTAAATCGATGGTTATTCTGGGGGCAATTTTGCCCACCAATCAAGGGGAGACATTTGTCAACGTCTGGAATCATTTCTGATTGGCTCAACTGAGGTGGGAGGGGGTTCTACTGACATTGAATGGGTGGAGCCCAGGGACGCTACTAACCTTCCTACAAGTCCCCCCACTGACAACAGCACTGGGCCCCAAATATCAATAGTGCTGAGGTTCGGTAAAACCAACCTAAGTAAAAAGAATGTATCCTTGATACAAATGAACTTATTTACAAAACAGAAACAGACCCACAGCTTAAAAAACAAACTTATGGTTACCAAAGGGGAAAGGTGAGGGGAAGGGATAAATTAGGAGTTTGGGATTAACATATACACACTACTATATATAAAATAAACAACAAGGACATACTGTATCGCACAGGAAACTCTACTCAATATTCTGTAATAATTTATAAGGGAAAAGAATCTGAAAAAGAATGGATGTATGTATAACTGAATCACTTTGCTGTACACCTGAAACTATCACAACTTTGTAAATCAACTATACTCCAATATAAAATAAAAAATTAAATTAAAAAAGAAATAAAAGGTGACATCAAATCACACACAGAAAAAACACTGTACCCTTTGTTTAATTTTAGGTCATTCACCATCTCCTTTGTGACAGATGCTCAGTTACTAAAAACTATTATTGTAGGTATAAAACCTATTGTTACACCCTGCTTTCCATGCCCCCCACCACCGAAATCAATTTACACAAATGAGTGTAGATCAATAGCTCCTGCATAAAGCCAGGCAAGCATAATATAGAATTGGGCAGTAGGTAATCAGAACTCTAAATGACTAGGAAAAATCTAATCACTACAGAATTTTGCTTATTCTGTGGCCTTCCTGCAACACCTCTTCTCAGTCAAAAATAAGATCATCCAAGATTTCTACTCTCTTCAAGGAGAAGCAAGAAGAACTACAATCCTGCAGCCTGTGGAACAAAAACCACATTCACAGAAAGATAGACAAGATGAAAAGGCAGAGGGTTATGTACCAGATGAAGGAACAAGAGAAAACATCAGAAAAACAACTAAATGAAGTGGATATAGGCAACATTCCAGAAAAAGAATTCAGAATAATGATAGTGAAGATGATCCAGGACCTCAGAAAAAGAATGGAGGCAAAGCTCGAGAAGATACAAGAAATGTTTAACAAAGACCTAAAAGAATTAAAGAACAAACAAACAGAGATGAAGAGTAGAATAACTGAAATGAAAAATATACTAGAAGTAATCAATAGCAGAATAACTGAGGCAGAGGAATGGATAAGTGACCTGGAAGACAGAATGGTGGAATTCACTGCTGCGGAACAGAATAAAGAAAAAAGAATGAAAAGAAATGAAGACAGCCTAAGAGACCTCTGCGACAACATTAAAGGCAACAACATTCAGATTATAGGGGTCCCAGAAGGAGAAGAGAGAGAGAAAGGACCAGAGAAAATGTCTGAGGAGATTATAGTCAAAAACTTCCCTAACATGGGAAAGGAAATAGCCACCCAAGTCCAGGAAGTGCAGCGAGTCCCATACAGGATAAACCCAAGGAGAAACATGCCGAGATACACAGTAATCAAACTGGCAAAAATTACAGACAAAGACAAAGTATTCAAAGCAGCAAGGGGAAAACGACAAATACCATATAAGGGAACTCCCATAAGGTTAACAGCTGATTTCTCAGCAGAAACTCTACAAGCCAGAAGGGAGTGGCATGATATACTTAAAGTGATGAAAGCAAAAAACCTACAACCAAATTACTCCACCCAGCAAGGATCTCATTCAGATTTGATGGAGAAATCAAAACCTTTACAGACAAGCAAAAGCTAAGAGAATTCAGCACCACCAAACCAGCTCTACAACAAATGCTAAAGGAACTTCTCTAAGTGGGAAACACAAGAGAAGAAGAGGACTTACAAAAAGAAACTCAAAACAATTAAGAAAATGGTAATAAGAACATACATATCACTAATTACCTTAAACGTGAATGGATTAAATGCTCCAACCAAAAGACACAGGCTCGCTGAATGCATACAAAAACAACACCCATATATTTGCTGTCTACAAGAGACCCACTTCAGACCTAGGGACACATACAGACTGAAAGTGAGGGGATGGAAAAAGATGTTCCATGCAAACGGAAATCAAAAGAAAGCTGGAGTAGCAATACTCATATCAGATAAAATAGACTTTAAAATAAAGAAGGTTACAAGAGACAAGGAAGGACACTACATAATGGTCAAGGGATCAATCCAAGAAGAAGATATAAGATATATAAATATATATGCACCCAATATAGGAGCACCTCAATACATAAGGCAAATGCTAACAGCTATAAAAGAGGAAATTGACAGTAACACAATAATAGTGGGGGACTTTAACACCTCACTTACACCAATGGACAGATCATCCAAACAGAAAATTAATAAGGAAACACAAGCTTTAAATGACACAATAGACCAGGTAGATTTAATTGATATATTTATAGGACATTCCATCCAAAAACAGCAGATTACACTTTCTTCTCAAGTGCACACAGAATATTCTCCAGGATAGATCACATCTTGAGTTACAAATCAAGCCTCAGTAAATTTAAGAAAACTGAAATCATATCAAGCATCTTTTCTGACCACAATGCTATGAGATTAGAAATCAATTACAGGGAAAAAAATGTAAAAAACACAAACATATGGAGGCTAAACAATACGTTACTAAATAACCAAGAGATCACTGAGGAAATCAAAAAATACCTAGAGACAAATGACAATGAAAACACGATGATCCAAAACCTATGGGATGCAGCAAAAGCAGTTCTAAGAGGGAAGTTTAGAGCAATACAAGCCTACCTCAAGAAACAACAAACATCTCAAATAAACAACCTAACCTTACACCTAAAGGAATTAGAGAAAGAGGAACAAACAAAACCCAAAGTTAGGAGAAAGAAAGAAATCATAAAGATCAGAGCAGAAATAAATGAAATAGAAACAAAGAAAACAATAGCAAAGATCAATAAAACTAAAAGCTGGTTCTTTCAGAAGATAAACAAAATTGATAAACCATTAGCCAGACTCATCAAGAAAAAGAGGGAGAGGCCTCAAATCAATAAAATTAGATATGAAAAAGGAGAAGTTACAACAGACACCACAGAAATACAAAGCATCCTAAGAGATCACTACAAGCAACTATGCCAATAAAATGGACAAGCTGGAAGAAATGGACAAATTCTTAGAAAGGTATAACTTTCCAAGACTGAACCACGAAGAAATAGAAAACATGAACAGACCAATCAAAAGTAATGAAATTGAAACTGTGATTAAAAATCTTCCAACAAACAAAAGTCCAGGACCAGATGGCTTCACAGGTGAATTCTATCAAACATTTAGAGAAGAGCTAACACCCATCCTTCTCAAACGCTTCCAAAAAATTGCAGAAGAAGGAACACTCCTAAACTCATTCTATGAGGCCACCATCACCCTGGTACCAAAACCAGACAAAGATACTGCAAAAAAAGAAAATTACAGACCAGTATCACTGATGAATATAGATGCAAAAATCCTTGACAAAATACTAGCAAACAGAATCCAACAACACAGTAAAAGGATCATACACCATGATCAAGTGGGATTTATCCCAGGGATGCAAGGATTCTTCAATACACGCAAATCAATCAGTGATACACCATATTAACAAATTGAAGAATAAAAACCATATGATCATCTCAATAGATGCAGAAAAAGCTTTTGACAAAATTCAACACCCATTTATGAAAAAATCTCTCCAGAAAGTGGGCATAGAGGGAACCTACCTCAACATAATAAAGGCCATATATGACAAACCCACAACAAACATCATTCTCAATGGTGAAAAACTGAAGGCAATTCCTCTAAGATCAGGAACAAGACAAGGATGTCCACTCTCACCACTATTATTCAACATAGTTTTGGAAGTCCTAGCCATGGCAATCAGAGAAGAAATAAAAGGAATACAAATTGGAAAAGAAGAAGTAAAACTGTCACTGTTTGCAGATGACATGATACTATACATAGAGAATCCTAAAGATGCCACCAGAAAACCACTAGAGCTAATCAATGAATTTGGTAAAGTTGCAGGATACAAAATTAATGCACAGAAATCTCTTGCATTCCTATACACTAATGATGAAAAATCTGAAAGAGAAATTAAGGAAACACTCCCATTTACCATTAGCAAAAAGAATAAAATACCTAGGAATAAACCTACCTACGGAGACAAAAGACCTGTATGCAGAAAACTATAAGACACTGATGAAAGAAATTAAAGATGATACAAACAGATGGAGAGATACACCATGTTCTTGGATAGGAAGAATCAATATTGTGAAAATGACTGTACTTCCCAAAGCAACCTACAGATTCAATGTAATCCCTATCAAATTACCAATGGCATTTTTTACAGAACTAGAACAAAAAATCTTAAAACTTGTATGGAGACACAGAAGACCCCAAATAGCCAAAGCGGGTTGAGGGAAAAAAACGGAGCTGGAGGAATCAGACTCCCTGACTTCAGACTATACTACAAAGCTACAGTAATCAAGACAATATGGTACTGGCACAAAGACAGAAATATAGATCAATGGAACAGGATAGAAAGCTCAGAGATAAACCCACGCATCTATGGTCAACTAATCTATGACAAAGGAGGCAAGGATATACAATGGAGAAAAGACAGTCTCTTCAATAAGTGGTGCTGGGAAAACTGGACAGCTACATGTGAAAGAATGAAATTAGAACATTCCCTAACACCATACACAAAAATAAACTCAAAATGGATTAGAGACCTAAAGGTAATACCGGACACTAGAAAACTCTTAGAAGAAAACATAGGGAGAACACCCTTTGACATAAATCACAGCAAGATCTTTTTTGATCCACCTCCTAGAGTAATGGAAATTAAAAAAAAATAAACAAATGGGACCTAATGAAACTTAAAAGCTTTTGCAAAGGAAAGGAAAGTACAAACAAGATGAAAAGACAACCCTCAGAATGGGAGAAAATATTTGCAAACAAATCAACAGACAAAGGTTTGATTTCCAAAATATATAAACAGCTCATGCAGTTCAATACTAAAAAAACAAACAACCCAATCCAAATATGGGCAGAAGACCTAAATAGACATTTCTCCAAAGAAGACATACAGATGGCCAAGAAGCACTTGAAAACTGCTCAACATCACTAATTATTAGAGAAATGCAAATCAAACCTAGAGTGAGGTGTCACCTCACACCAGTTAGAATGGGCATCATCAGAAAATCTACAAACAACAAATGCTGGAGAGGATGTGGAGAAAAGGGAACCCTCTTGCACTGCTGGTGGCAATGTAAATTGATACAGCCTCTATGGAGAACAGTATAGAGGTTCCTTAAAAGACTAAAAACAGAACTACCATATGAGCCAGCAATCCCACCACTGGGCATATACCCAGAGAAAACCATAATTCAAAAAGACACATGCACCCCAGTGTTCATTGCAGCACTATTTACAGTTGCCAGGTCATGGAAGCAACCTAAATGCTCATCGACAGACTAATGGATAAAGATGTGGTACATATATACAATGGAATATTACTCAGCCATAAAAAGGAACGAAATTGGGTCATTTGTAGAGACGTGGATGGATCTAGAGACTGTCATACAGAGTGAAGTAAGTCAGAATGAGAGAAACAAATACCTTATGCTAACACATATATGTGGAACCTAGAAAAATGGTACAGATGAGCCGGTTTGCAGGGCAGAAATTGAGACACAGATGTAGAGAACAAATTATGGACACCAAGGGGGGAAAGTGGCAGGGGAGGGGTGGTCTGATGAATTGGGACATATATACACTACTTTGTATAAAATGGATGACTAATAAGAACCTGCTGTTTAAAAATTAAAAATTAAAAAAATTAAAAAATGAAAAAATAAATCTGGTTGTTCACCCCACACTAAGTAATCATTCATGCTTATAATGAAGGGACCCTGGAAAAATCCTGTCACTCATTAGTTCTTATAACTGCCTGGATGTTTTTGACTTCTGAGGCTACATGACACTTTATGCTAATACATTCGAAGGAAAACACATTTCATCTAATCAGGCATTGTTTAGACACCTGCCACCTAACTGATTCCTATATGTCCTTCATCACCCTGTCTCAGATGAAGCATTGGTTCTCAAATTAATTCATTAGTTGTGTAGAATATCACTGGTTCAGGGAGGAAGGAAATGGATGATTTCTTATGCCGTGGTAAATAAATAAAATGTCATGGATTTATAATTAGCTTCAATCGAACTCCTTAAATCTGTATGAGAGGTTTCTTAGTCTGAGAAATTTAATCCACATTTTCTTTCTGACACTGCCACTAAGCCGGCTTTGAGAAAGCTCATGATCCCTTCCCATCAAAAGACCAATAATACAATATAAATGACAAGAAAAAGAGAGAGAGATTTCTACTCTCTTCTTTCTAAATATAATTTCCTCCCCTGCGTCCACCATATAATTTTACTGGGTTTATTTCCGTGAGGGAAGAATTGCATGTCTCCTCTTCAGGGCACCTCAGTGAGTCTGAGAGAGGGAAACTAAAGACGATAACCTACGTCTATCACCTTGATGACGAGGAAAACACTACAAGCCTAACTCTCTTCCTCTCTCCTTTCCATATGATTCTTGATCTCCCATTTTTACATACGTAACAATCTTATTGTATATGCGTCTTTTATTGTCAGCCAGCTCAAATCCTTTTGTGAATGTAGGCAGGGTATAAATTACAAATAGATAAATGCCACACAGAAGAACCCTTTACTACATGCATCATGTGCTATTTATAGCAGGTTTCACACAGCCTTCATCAATAAACTGCCAGAAGTCAGTGTTGTTAAAATGATTTCTTACAACCAAGGAGCATTATCATGTTTTCCAAGCAGGCAAGGCAATGAGTTATTATAACTTCTGCTTGACTTCTTATTAAGAGCTGAACCACCTCAGAGCTAGAGCTAGTTTCCTGGGTAGGTGAGTAGACCCTAGATGAGTGACAGGTGAAGTGGAAGCCACACACTTAATGCATTAGGATAAAATGTGCATCCCTTTCAAAGTCAAAATATTTTTTGTGTGTATGGATGTGGTGGGTGATAGCAATGGAGGTATCACTCTATAGCTACATCACTGGAACCCAAAGGACACACCTAGGTGCAAATACACCCTGGGACTCAGATCGGGAGGGAGAGTCAGGAGGAAGAAGAGCATGAGGGGGTAAATACTCCCCACAATGGGATGTAGATTATGGTGCCAAAGGACAGTAGGGAAAAAAAATAAAACGCTAGTGGACTCTTCTAAGAAGTGTGTACCTGTTTTGTGTAACTTTGTAGAAAAATCCAGAGAGGGGAAAAAAATAACCCGTAAGAATTGTTCCTTCATTTACCTTATAATTGCACAAAAGGCACTTTAAAATCAACATATGCCGTCACGTCATCTGGTTTTTTCCCTGCATCACAATGTGTAACCTTTCAAAACGAAATAACTTGTCTCTCTGTACCCTGGAACTCAGTATACTTCTTCTAATGCTCTTAATTCTATCAAATAGATCCATTTAGGTCACCCAAGGCCCAGGAAATGAATTCACACAGCTCTACCAGGAGCTCTCTAGCCAGTGCCAGAGGACCTTGGGATGGAAATCGTTCTCATTTTAGCAATCCCGTTAGTAAGGATGTGTTTTGCAGTGTCTCTGTTCTGTAACCTTTGCTACTCCTTTGTGTGTTGCCTAGTTTAGTTTACAGTTTAACACTGAAGTAAAAATATGCAGGCTTCTTGCTTCTTAGCGAAAATGAGCACCATGTACACAGGCCTTGATTGAATGGAAATTCTCTGTGATTCTGGAAAAATGCTTAAGAGCACAACACAAATAAAATAGTGAATGTTTTTTAGTTTTTTGTTTTAGTCTCACTTATGAGTTTATAAACCATTTTCCAAACAATCCTGATTTAAAATGTTAACAACAACATAGGGCGATAGATGTTATCTGGACTGAGATTCAGAAATCTTAAGATCACATAGGTCAATGAGTGGTAGAGTTAAAATGAAGTGCCGGGTTTTGTTTGTTTGAACTGCAAAGCCTGTGTTCTTCTCTGTACATTCCAATGGATGACTGGTTTGGACCAACCACCGGGCTTTGATCTGGCTTCTTGTCAAGATTCTACCTTCCACACGACCATTCTTGTGGATTCCTAACCGTGGGTAAGTGACCCTGCCTCATGCCTAACCCAGGCTCTGTGACACTACACTGCTGCCTGGACTTACTGCTCTGGGCCTCCGTGTGCCTGGAAGTGTGTACTGGATACCAGAAAATGTAGGTCTAGCCATTCTGACCAGATATTTTAAATGCTATACCTGGGATCGAAACAGAAAATAATTCTTCATCTCAGGGAACAAAAAGAGCATAAAATAAATTGCTTAGTTTTGGACTAGAAGGGGTATGTACACCTATAATTACTGACTGTGGTTTAGAAAAAGTCTTTGTAAATCAGAAAAAAGGTGGGACACAGGGGACCACCGACAAGGGAGTATTTAGATTTTGAACCTGGCAGCAAGTTAACAAGCATGTAAAGAGAGACAACTGGTCTACCTAAACACTGGGGAGTTGGGATCCCAGCGTTTTGCACACTGAGTCATATCCCCAGGGGAGCAGAGAATGCCAAGGAATACGGCAGGCAGCATGGCTGCAGGCTCTACTGTCAACGGTACTATTGGAGGGAGGTGGTGAACCCCGCAGAGGGGACCCCAGGCACACTGACTCCGTGGGAATTAACTGGGACCCAGACCATCCGAACTGCAAGCTGGCGCCTGAGAACCAACTTCTCTTCTGTAAGGAGGGAGCCGATTACTAAAGCTAGAGTCTACTGGTGCAGCCACTGTGGAAAGCAGTACAGAGGTTTCTTACAAAACTAAAAATAGTTTCTCGTTGGAAACTACCATATGACCCAGCAGTTCCACCCCTGGGTATAGATCCAAAAAAACAAAACAAAAACAAAAACACTAATTCGAGAAGATACATGCTCTCCTGTGTTCATAGCAGCATCATTTACAATAGCCAAGATACGGAAGTAACCTAAGCACCTAACAACAGATGAATGGATAAAGAGGATGTGAGATATACACACACACACACACCACAGAAAACCACTCAGACATAAAACAGAATGAAATTTTGCCATTTGCAGCAACATGGATGGACTTGGTGGGCATTACGCTAAGTGAAATAAGTCAGACAGAAAGACAAATACTGTATGATATCACTTATATGTGGAATCTAAAAAATACAACAAACTAGTGAATATAACAACAAGAAGCAGACTCGCAGAGAACAAACTAGTGGTTATCAGCGGCGGGGGAGCAGCACAGGGGTGGCAGAGCGGGACATACGAACTATTGGGGGTAAGACAGGCTCGAGGATGTATTGTACAACACGGGGAATAGAGCCAATATTCTGTAATAACTATAAATGGAAAGTAACCTTTAAAAATTGTATAAAAATAAAAAAAATTTTTTAAAAGCTCGAGTCCAAACAAAGGAGGTGAGAATCCATCGCCAGGCAGTTTGTAGAGATGTGGGACGTCAAGGGCTAGTTTTGGACTAGGAAAGGGGCTCTAAAGGAACCACAACCAGTAGGTGAGAACTAGGAGGGCTACTGGAGGAGGAGAGACCTCACACACGTGGCGCGACAGGATGAGTCAGCCTAGACCCATCTGAGCCTTTCTGGCCTGAAGATGGCTAACAGCTGGGAGGGGCAGAATGCCCACAGTGAGTCTGAGGACACCGGCATAAAGGCGAGGTGAGACCTTGGATTGACCTCCTTGTGCACCGTCCTGCAGTGGACGAGACTGCAGTGAAAGGGGAGCAGGGATGTGATCTTCAGAGAAGAATTCCATGTCCCCTCCTACCTCTGAATGTGGCAGCCATAGCAGCACAGGGAGGAGGCCGTGGCTGGTGGCAGGTTCTCGTATTTCCTCGGATAAAGGTGACCCGGACAGAATGAGGACCACCAAGGTGGATTTGAAGTCAAATGACACTCAGCCTTCAGGGATCGAAGGCCCCCCTCCTCAGCCTTCATAACCACTGAGGTCACAAAGAACTCATTTCTTTGTCTATGTCATTCCATATAACAAACAAAATAAAAGTCGCTGGTCTTTCAGCTCCAAGTTTTGGAGGGAATCAATGCCATGTTAAAGAGATTTGTTTCCCAAATAATGTAGGCTTTCCTCACTCACATACTGAGAAGAAAGCATGAGTGGAAAAGAGACTGAAGCTCACCCCAAATAGGAGAAAAACAGAAAACTTTTCTGTCCACTAGGATCACAGATCCAGGACAGGTTTATAGATTTGCCACTGGTTGCATCTCACATATGCAGATATCAGTCAGTCGTCTAGTTTCAGCTGGATCTTGGTTTTAAGTGCAAGGAGGCCCTGATTGCTCTGTGGCAACGCAGCTGATTTCTGTGCTTGAGTCTGGGAAGCAAGGCTTCGATATGAGCCTGATGGAATAGTGGGTGATGCCAGACACGTGCAGACTGCAGTGCCTACACGGACCCCGGTTAGGAATTCACCTTGTCCTTAGAGTACTGGATAAATGATGCAGAGGAATTCTTTTTCTGGCTAATATGAAATCATATTAAATAGGAAAATAAGTTAGTCATGTTAAAACACCCTCTGAAGAAAGTACAAGAGTGAGGGACCATGGATCCCAAAGCTCTATCGCAACTATACATAATCCCTGTACATAATCCTATAAGGTCAGGCCTAAGGGTGACCGTCATCAATATCCTCCTAGTACAGGTGAAGACATTGAGTCCCAGGGAGGTAAAGTATACTGAATAAGAGCTCTAAGCAAAATCAGAGGAAGTTCCTCTTCATCTGCCCTGTTCAGACTACTGGGCACGGAAGTGAACATCTTGAGCACTTTTCTGCTTCCATAAACTTGAATTCCCCTGGTCCGTACGTGTGCTGGGGTGACCAAGTCGAATGAGGCTGAACACCTAATGATCTGCGGGCACTGGGTCAACAACTTTCCAACAGTGGAGAGTGGAGCCATCCAGCAGTGAGTGGTGCAGGTGAACGAAGACTCGACCGAGAGCCAGGAAGAGGTGTGTGGAGTGGCTGCTGAAACACCGACTCGCTGTGTGACTTTGAGTAAAGCATCAGGCGTCTCTGGATCTCATTTCATCGTCCCTAAAGTGAGGCAGTCAGGTCAAATGGTTTCCGAGGCTCCTTCCTTCCAGATCAAATAGTCTGAGTTTTCACAAAGCAGAGATCAGAGACCCACCATCCAGAGAAATTGCTGTCGTTCACAAATGAGGATCGCTGAGCAGAGATATGCAGGTGCTGTCTTGAATCCTTGAGACCCAAAATTATGCCCTTGGGAGAAGCCTGGCTTACAGTAGGGATGAAGTTGGCAACATTCTGGCAGATTTTTTTCTCCCTTGGAAACTATTCTGGCTCTGATTTAATCGTATCTTTGGTAGCACTTTAAACCAGTTAACAGAATTAGATGGGGACGATGTAACTAGCCTTTTTTTTTTTTCTCTCTCTAAGAATCACTAGATGAAAGTGAAATTGGATCAGATGGTACAGTCCTAAAATTCTAGAGAAAATCCTGGGAAATTCTACAAGACAAGAGTTTGCAAGGCAGTCCCTAGGGAGAGCCAGACCGTTCTCAACACACTTAACTGCCACAATATTTCTGGCTTGATGACACAGAAACAGAGGACTCTGCTGCTTCTTGGGGGCTAATAACACTTAGCTTTGGCTTTTTCTCTGCTCCTGGTATAACCAGGCTGGACGACTCAGCCAGTGTCAGAGGAACAGTAAACCATCCCTAATGCTAGCCTTATTTTCTGAGATCAGGACTGCTCAGAATTCAAATGAGGGCCTATTAATCCCTGATCATATACTGATCGTACAAAGTAATTGCAAGCAGGGGGGGAAAAAAGTACGGATCAGTGAATGCAAGAGTGTTTGTAGATGCTCCAAGTTGCTGAAATAGCTTTACCACGAATTCCAATCATAACAACCTTTCCTATAAGTAGATAAAGTCCAGTATAAAAGGTCCAGAGTTCTGTTGTCAGGGAAGCGACTCATTACCTTTACTTCATTGGATTCATTAACTTAAATCCAGAAAATAAAAGACAAAATTAAAGCCTTTTCCACATGTAACTATATTACATATTTCTTATTTTCAAGGTAAAAAAAAAAAAAAGGTTGCCAGGTAAGAAAGGGTTCAAATAATTCAATAAGAAAGGGAAATCAAAAAAGCTGGGAAAACCAAAATCTTATGGTTACCCCCAAATTAAAAGAATTCTGGGTCTAGGCATCATACAGATGAGCTCATTTATAATGATCTCAACACTTTTATGACTCGGAGGGGAACTTAAGACTGATAAACAGACAACACATTACAGCACAGAAGTTACAGCTGTGTGCTAAAATTTGTATGCACTTTTGTGAAACTAAAACATACCCCTTCCTAATTATGAGATGACCGAGTGATTTAAAAAGTGCCCATATTTAGGTAGCTTTTCACTCTTTGGTTTAAAACAAAAAAAACACTGCCACCATTATTTAGCGGAAAATATAGGTTTGCTATTGAAACAGCGCTGGGAGTTTGGGAGAAAAATGGAAAATGCAAAAGGCAAGAGGATAGACGCTCTGGATGTAAACTGTACCCTGGGTCTGCTCCCCATTTCTGCACCAAAGAAATCCACAAGAATATCCACAGCAATGATGGAGCACCAGACTGGAATTTGACTGTGTTTGCATTCTGAGGTTGATTTCCTCATCTGTATAAACAAGGGGTTGGACAAGTCTGGATAATCATTATGATCCTATCCAGATTTAACAATCGCTAATTCTATGATGTATACAGATATTTTCTAGAAGGGGCCACCCTGTGGGAAATCTCTAATTAGTATATCATCAAGAGTGAGTCTCATACTGCGATACAGCATTAAGCCAGCTCTTCATAGTGCTTATGATAACAAGCTTGTTCTTTATCCCCTTCCTAAACCTAACTTCTGTTTGAACCTATGAAACCTATCATTCTAGGGTTATGTAGGACATAGTCATTTAATACGTAATCCATTTCTGAAAACATTAAGTTCAGAGTATCTTTTTAAAAGACAATTGTTTGTGCGTTGGAAAGTTTCTAAAATATAATACCAAGGAAAAGCAAAGAAAGAAGAACAGAAATATTTCTCGGATTCTAAAATATACAAGCGCACTTTGCACACTGACATCTTGGAAATCTGGCTGTGTTTATACTTGATAACATCTTAAAATTAAAAACTGGCTTTTAGTGGTATACAAAGTAATTGCTCTTCTCACAGCTGATGGCATCTTAAAGTCTATAAAATGCAGTATTGCCTGTCACCTAGACACCAGACTCACACCTTTCTTCCAACCACAACAAAAAAAGACAGTGCAGTAAGTACAAAAAGAGAGCCTTTTTTTTTTTTTTTTAAATAAAGTGCTATCAACTGGAGAATGGCAATGGCATTTGGAGTTTTTTGCCATGATGACTATTTGAAAATCCTGGGTTACTTCCCACAGAAACAGGAGGGCTAGATTTCGCTAAGTAAAGATGGCTGCATTCTCAGACAGAAGACCCACAGACTATAAATTATTCACCAGGGAAAAAGACTGCGTGCTTTGCTATGAAGGGAATGGTGACAAATCAATATAATAAAGGTGCCCTGAATGTACTAAGCGTCTGCCCCCAACGCCCGCCCCCAGCTCCTCTGTCTTCACAAGATGATGAATCAAACAAATTAGGGCAGAAATTACTAGATTAATTAAACCAGGTGATTATGTCTGAACGTTATTGTTTAGAACTCTAACTCTATCTTAAAGGTCACTGGGTTTTATTCCAGGGGATGTGTACAAAACTGATAAGAAAAATTGGGGAAGAGGCTAATATGATGGACTCTATGAAAACCTTTTTTTCACTTGTTTCTGTTTTATATTTTTAAATCCCTGGGGAATTCCCTGGCGGTCCAGCCATTAGGACTCGGCACTTTCACTGCCGTGGGCCCGGGTTCAACCCCTGGTTGAGGAACTAAGATCCCACAAGCCGCTCAGCGGGGCCAAAAAAAAAAAAAAAAAAAAAAAAATCCCTGAATAAGGGGAAGGATAAATTAGGAGTTTGGGATTAACATATATGCACTACTATATATAAAACAGATAATCAACAAGGACCTACCATATAGCACAGGGAATTCTACTGAATATTTTGTAATAACCTATAAGGGAAAATAATCTGAAAAATAATGGGTATATGTATAACTGAATCACTCTGCTGTACACCTGAAACTAACACAACATTGTAAATCAACTATACTTCAATAAAAAAAGAAAAAAGAAAAATCCCTGAATACATTTTGTTGACATCTGTGTTTAATTTAGAAAGGTGAACGAAAGTGTCGACTCTAACCATTTCTTAGTAGATGGGTGCTGAGGGGTCGGTGGGAGAGAGGCGTCGGTTTCTACAGACAAGCAGAGTGAGCGCATACTAGGTTATGAGTACTAAGTGTTCCGCAATGTGGTCAGAGCCAGTCTAGAGTTTTACTAAGTGAAATAACCTCCAATACCAACAAATGCAATGTCTGGCAGAAAACATAAGCAATTACAAACTAGCAAAGCAGTTTCATAAGCAGATTTGGTCCCTACATGGATACACAGGTTTGCCTGATTGTACCAGTTCAAACATATTTTGGATAATACTGAGAAATAATGAAACATCCCTTTTGCTAGAGCACTGAGGCTGCCTGGATGATACACATTCCCAGTCTGTGCTCTAGGGAAAGGAATAGCAACACAGCAAATGGAAATCGTACCTTGCGAGCTCTGCTTTAATCATTTTCAAGCACTCATATCTTTCGGATGGCTTTGAACCCAAATGTGCTGAAGGCTTCGTGTGCCCTGCTATCAACGCAATACCTTACAGAATCTAATTAATCATTTTCATTCGTTTCTAGCCTAGGAGCATGGTTTACCAAGCACCATAATCACGTCTATGCATATAGCTAATCAGAGTTCAATTCCAAGGGGAGGCTATATTTTGATCTTTTGGTTATAATTACAATCTGAAACAAAGTCCTATGCAACACACATATGGATCTTTTATGAGTTTCTAAGATATTATGATTATTATTTTAGCATTTATAAGATACTCTGAGAGTACCGCATAGAATTTATAACTTGAGATTCTCTTATACATTGAGATTTGATTCTCTTTTTTTGCATTTAAAAAAAATCTGAGTAGCCCAAGGGGGAAAAATCCATGTGGTGTTTTACAGACACCGTGGGACATGGGGTCAGCCTCCCGTTTATTGCATACAGTTCCCATTAGTATAGATGAGAAGGCCAGACATACAACAAAAGGAAAAAGAGACCCCACGGGTTCTAAACCAAGGCTGAGAAATAGTCCCACTATCTGCCAAGGAGCAATTTAATTAAACTCTTATTTACTGCTCCTCACCCCACTTTCGTGCATCTCAGTGAGCAGCGGCATCCGTGTTTGCTTATCACACAACCAGTCTTGCTTACTTTCAACCGAGTTTCTAGATCAATAATCATCGGCATCGATTGCACACTCCGCCTTGAAAACTGAAGCCAGTATGTCCTCAATGAAAAATGAAACACGCTTATTGTATTTGTAACTAATGTTCCCTGAAAGTAAAGCAAATATTGATATTCCAGGCACACATGAAAACCTAGACGTATCACGAAGTGTGTAAAATGCACACTGCACACATTTAATAATCATACTACATTTTCAATAACGGGAAACAAGGTACAATGACTGCTGTAATTCACCAACCCCTTTTCTTCCTTCCAGGAGCACCACATTGTTTTATTACAATATAGCAATCCTGCCACATTACATTTTACAGTATGTGTACAAGAACCGTTAATAGACTAGCCCATCTACAGTAGGCAGCAACGCCTCTCCCAGCTTTGGCGATCCTTGCAACTTGGCTTTTATGTGAATTTCACATTTTGTTGATGCGTTTGCAATGAAATTCGGTACTGCCCAGAAGAGAAATTATTTTACATTTCCATTAAAAGCTATAGTAGTAAATAAACCATAACAGCTTATGTAGATATCCAGTGGAACATCAAGGGGAGACCATCTAAGTGCCAGACCCTGTGTTAAACATTTGATAAAAGAGCACCTATAAGGCACATTTCTAACATTTTTTCCATGGGATAGAGTTTTAAAGATATTTTATAATACGGTACCAACCTCTACAGAACACTCAAAAATCAAGGGAAGTTTATGTTTGTCAGAAAGCGGCTGTATAGCTCATCACCGTGGAATGCCCTGTGAGGGCTGGAAATGAAACAAGTGTTATTAGAAAGCAGATAAAAAGCTACCGGAGGCTGCTGAAGTTCACAGACTACTGGGTTAAAACACACACACACACACGCATGCACACTCAAAATAAGACTGTAGCAGATTACAATAATTAAGGGTGATAAATAATAATTAACATCCTTGTAATTGAAAAAGGCCCTATTTTAAAGAATAAATTAACACGGAGGTGTATGTAGGCAAATACGTATATAGAACACGACTCCAAACAGGTGGCTGATGGAGGAAAGGGAAAAACCATAGCAATTAGTTAATTTAGAGAGAGACCGTGAACGGCTCTGAGATGCCCTATTTAGGTTTTCCCTTTTACACGGGGTTGCAATGAAAAAGAATAAGGGAACACCTCTGTATCCCCAAAGGCTTTGTGCCAAGCACTGTACCAGTCATTCTTACTACGTCCTTTCATTTAAATCTTAGGACTACCTGGAGGTGGGCATTATTAGCATCTCTTCTGTTTTTATAAGTGAGAAAATCAGCTGAGGAGGAAGTCGTCCAAGATCACACAGCCCGTGATGGACAGAAGCAGGGTTTGAATTCCTGGCTGTTGATTCCAGAACCCAGGGCTTTTGTGCAGGAAGGTACAAATCACATAGAAAACTAAAACCATCATCATCGGTGCATGCATGCTGTGAATGGATGATATACGACAGCAATTTTCAAGGGCCATCATGTTCGCTCACGGAGCACTAGTGGGCAACACAAGGTCTGGCTCTTTCTCCGTGTTCTGGCAAATATCTACACGCACTCTGATGCTTTACTCACGACTGTAGCTTCTAATGGAAATGTAAGCTCATTTCTCTTTGGGGCAGTACTGATTTCATGGCAAACACGTGGACAAAATGTGGAGAAAGGTATTCCTGAAAATAAGAATAACGCAGAGGAACTGATTAAAGAACTAAAGAGATCTTTGATTGCTCCTTCTATTATAGATAGCCTTGAGCACTATTCTTAACTCTAATCCACCAGGGCTGTCCGAGGGAAGGTGACAGGTGCCTTGTATCACTCATTCACAAGACGCATGGACTACAATGACATTTCTTTTAATCTTGTAGAGGAAAAACGAAAACAGTAAAATTCATTATAAAGCTAATTTAAAATGTATAATTCTGAGTGAAATAATGCCATTTGCAGCAACATGGATGGACCCAGAAATGATCCTACTAAGTGAAGTAAAGTCAGAGAAAGACAAATCTCATAGGATATCACTTATAGGAGGAATCTAAAAGAATGATACAAAGGAACTTATTTACAGAACAGAAACAGACTCACAGACATAGAAAACCAACTTAAGGTTACCAAAGGGGAAAGGGGGTGGGGGAGGGATAAATTAGGAGTTTGGGATTAGCAGATACACACTACTATATATAAAATAGAAAAACAAGGACCTACTTGCATAGCACAGGGAAGTATATTCAATATCCTGTAATAAGCCATAATGGAAAAGAATATGTATATATAAATCACTTTGCTGTACACCAGAAACTAACACAACATTGTAAATCAACTATACCTCAATTAAAAAAATAAAATAAATGTATAATTCTGTGATTGTATGTTGTTGTTAAATGCCCTTTTCTGAATGAAATAACAGTTATGGAAAATGGCTCTTAGGTCTTAATGTCCTTCCTTGAAAAAAACAAAAAAAGTTGGCAACACTCGGCTACTCCATCCTCTTACAGGGAGGGGAGGGGATTAATTTGATTGGTCTGTGAAATCCAGAAGTCTGGGAGCCACTGACGGCTCTGAAGGAGGAAAGCCAAGCCATGGCACCAGCTCACTACCATGCAGCTGGACTAAATAAATAGCGAAGCCAAAAGAAGAGGGCACTGAAGAAAGAAAAAGGGAGAAAAACAATTTGGGGAAAAACTCACACATAAGGGAATAATGAAGTCATCACAAAAAAGAATAAAAATAAAATAGAATGTGCGCCTCGGGTGTTCACAGCACATTCTCTGTTCCTGAGCCCAAAGTAATAGAGATTTTACTCAGCCAGAGAAAGTAATAAGGGGAACAAACAAACATAAAAATGACTCAGAGTTTGATGCACGGGATGTATTGACCAAATGCTTCCCAGGCTTGGTTTGTGATTGGTCTGACAGCTGCTGTGGCAAACACAGCGTTGGCCATCACAGATGAGACAGTGAGAAGAGATTACCATCCGAGAGGCAGGGTGATACTTTATCCTTTTTGCTGACTCTACCGCTTGGAGCTCAGATCCATTCCTCATATTGATCCTGATTCTCCCACCTTGACTGCTACAGAGCACTTCCAATGACAAAATCAAGTTGTTCACATGCCTCACTGTTTTACTTTGAAAATAAGTGAATTTGTCACTGAGAACACATGACTCCCACTGTCTCTACATCCCTAAAACCGAGGGAGATCACGGTCGCCTGGAAAGAAGGCATTAGCCCGGACGGAAATAGGGTGAAAACAGGTTAAGCCGGGTGGGGATGAAGTGGGACGACATGGTTTAGGAAGAGAGAAGAGCGGATGTAAACCTCAACATGACCTCACATCAACAACATATTAACAATGTGGAGAACATCACAGAGGCAGATCTGGTTCCCCAATCATACACTATGGAGAAATGGTAAAAATAAAGCAATAAAGTGTTCATGGATTTTATTATCTATCTAACACAACTACTATTAACAATAACCACTTACTGTGCTACGTGGTAGGAACTCAGGTAAATGTTATAACCACATGATCTCATTTGAATCAATTTTCACGGCATCCCTATGAGACATTAGTATCCCATTTCGCCCATAAGGACCCTGAAGTTCAGAAATGTTACAGAATTAGCCCAAGATCAGACAGCTAATAAAAGGAGGGGCTTGGATTGAACTCTACCTGACTCATGATTCCAAGGTCCATGTTCTTAAATAATGTGATTTAGTAAATAATGCCTCCCTTGGATTTTAAGGGGGCCCCCCCAAAGATTGCTTTTTTCCCAGCCCCCTGTCTTTTCAAGTAGAAAAGGTAACGGTGTCATTAAAACAAAACAAAACAAGGGATTTAGCTTTTCTAATTATGAGGTGGAGAAAGGGGTCTAGAATCCAGGTCTACCACCTTCAACATGTGACAGTCCCTTGACAGTCCCGTCAAGTAAAGCTGTGGAATAAGCATGCCCATCTTGGGTCTGCCCTGGTGGAGAATGAGGTACAAGCTCCAAGAATAGGTTGTCCCCCCCCACACACACCCCCACTGTGTCTCTTCAGGGTTCTGATACAGTTCAGCAGGCTTCCTACTTGGAGGCGACTTCCTCAGCAGGGTGGTGGTCTCACGTGATTCATCCATGGCGTGCATTTTTGACCCACTGGTTCAAGGTCACGAATGCGGTCTACAGCTGTGCAGTGTGGAGAAGTAGAGGCGGAGTGTAGACTAGGACCACCTCTTTTGGGAACAGAACTTCTGTCTGCCTGCCTCACCCTGTTGCTCATACTGGTTTTCTCTTTATCCAGCTCTTCTTACATGGATTCATCATGTCCTCCAGAGCCCAGGTCATGTCCACCCAACACATGTAACTCCTTGATGAATCAGTCTATCATTTTTTTAAATTTTATTTATTTATTTTTGGCTGCGTTGGGTCTTTGTTGCTGTGCGCAGGCTTTCTCTAGTTGCAACGAGCAGGGGCTACTCTTGGTTGTGGTACGTGGGCTTCTCATGGCAGTGGCTTCTCTTTGTTGCAGTGCACAGGCTTCAGTAGTTGTGGCGCATGGGCTCAGTAGTTGTGGCTCGCGGGCTTAGTTGCTCTGTGACATGTGGGATCTTCCCAGACCAGGGCTCAAACCCATGTCCCCTGCGCATTGGCAGGTGGATTCTTAACCACTGCGCCACCACGGAAGTCCCTAACAATCATTTTTGTTGGAGCTTTTTGCTTCCTCTTTTCATTTAAGCATTGCCTCCACATGTGTTTTCTGAGTGCCTATTCCATGCCAGGTGCTCTGCTCAGGGTTGGCTATAAGGAGATGGATACGGAATGATTTCCACTGCCTACAGCGTGATCCCAGGCCAGCAGGCATACATTAACAACTATCTGTTGATGTTGGGCTCAAGTCAACAAAAAATTTTGAGCACCTGCTTTGTAGTAGCCACTGTATTAGACACCATGTAAAGCATCTTTGTGAGATTCTAAAATACAACAAAGACACTGATCAGGGATTCTCAACCAGGGGTGACATTTAGCAATGTCTGGAGACATTTTTGGTTGTCACAAAATGAGGTGTGAGATGCTAATATCATCTGATAGGTAGAGACCGAGGATGCTATCAACTTCCTACACTGGGCAGGACAGCCCCCGAAACCAAGGCGGATCCAACCCCAGAGGTCAACTGTGTTGAAGTTGAGAACCCCAGCTCTGTGTTATGTTCCTTGGAGTCTGAATCCGAGTCAAGTATTGACTGCCCAGTACCGCAAAAGGGAAGGGGATTAGCTTTGATAGAAGCTGTCCTCAGTTTCTTTAGAGATCCAGAGTTGCTACTGGGAGCCAGGGAGGCAACAGAAACCAGGAAACGCAGGGATGAAAACCCCGTAATGAGAGCATGATCACGCCCAGGTACAGAAGTGAACGTGAGCAAAACTTCAGACTTGAAAGTAGGCAAATGAAAGGAATAATGGCCCCAGCACTTTGAACGCAGGAGATCAGGGAAGCCAGAAGAGCGTGAGGGAGGCTTGATTGACTAAGCCCCACTGAACAAGTGCCTACGGGGTAAAAGCAGATACAAAGGGTAACTGAGACAATGGGACAGTTGCGGGGGAGGATGAGAGGAGAGACTCACTTCACACGCTGAGTCGGTCGCAGAGGTGAGAGAGAGAAAACAAAAGCTCTTCCCCTGGCTGTGGTACCGAAGAGCCTTTGAGAGGATATCTACGTTACCTGGATGAAAAGCTCCTGCCTCGTGGAAACAAGAATGACAACACTCCACTGTCCTTTGTCCAAAACCCAGGCTTTCGTGAAATACCCTCATAACTGGGGGAGCCTGAAAAGCCAGTGCTTCACGCGTGCTTCTAATGGACTCAGAGTCACTGGGAAATAGCGGGATCGCAGCACGTTTCCAGGAAAGTGAGGAGCAGATACAAAGGAGGCAACAGAAACCTTCAAAGGTCCTGTCAGATTGTTTGGGAAGTCCACACTGAACACAGAGGTGAAGGGCTGGTGCGGGGCATCGAACGACATTAGGATGCTTGACCCCTCTCTTCAGCTCCTACTTTTGTTCTGATCAGAGAAGGGCGCCCATGAGGTGAGCTGGGCAGAGTGAACGGAGTGAGTCAAGGCCATCCTGCTCTGAGGCACGGCATCAAGGCTGGTGAACACAGACGTCCACATCAGGTCCACTTCTTCCCGTCAGGTCCAAGTGACCCCCACAGCAGAAATGACAAGAAAGCTTGGAGAGACAGGCCTACTCTTGCTCAGACAATGGAGGCAGGGACGGTGGTCCCAGCACTGGGCAGGGCACTGTTGAAAGGAGGCTCCTCTATGGACCTCTTGGTCTCATTCTTTCTGTTTGTTTGTTTTGTTTTAATTTATTCATTTTTGGCTGCGTTGGGTCTTCGTTGCTGAACGCGGGCTTTTCTCTAGTTGCGACGAGCGGGGGCTACTCTTCATTGCGGTGCGCGGGCCTCTCATTGCAGTGGCTTCTCTTGTTGCGGAGCACGGGCTCTAGGCGTGCGGGCTTCAGTAGTTGTGGCTTGTGGGCTCTAGAGCGCAGGCTCAGTAGTTGTGGCGCACGGGCTTAGTTGCTCCACAGCATGTGGGATCTTCCCGGACCAGGGCTTGAACCCGTGTCCCCTGCGTTGGCAGGCGGATTCTTAACCACTGTGTCACCAGGGAAGCCCTCACCACCAGTTTTATTCTAAACACACACAGATTCACGAAACCAAGCCAGGACTGAAGGAAAACTCTGCCTGTCTGGGCTCAGCGGCTCCCCGGCACTAAGGACGAGCCTCCTCGGGAAGCTGGAGAGTCTGAACTAAGGAGATGGGCAGACACACGTCTATGCCCAAAGGATCTGGAGTGCTGGCAGGGCAGGGGCGGCTGCAGGGCCTGCAGAAGCCCAGAGTCTCATACGCTGTGGCAGCAACCGCAGGGCAAGCGATTCTGGGCGCCAGTGTGAGGTTCAATGTCGCCAGCCAGCTGGCAGAGCGATGGAGGCAGCCCAGACGCGGCCCTGCCTCTCTGCTTCCCAAACACGCGCTGCGCCGGCCACATTCCCTGCAACACACGCACACAGGAAGGCGCCTCTTCACTGCCAAGGCGCAGGAGCTTGCAGCTGACAGCCCCAGGCTCCTCCTTCCTGCGGGCAGGCATCTCTACCCCCCTGGGGTCAGACGGTGTCTCAGCAGAGCGCGCCCAGGGCCTGGAGAGGACGGACACACAGCCACGCACACCTCGGCCTCGGGGACGCCCTGAGGAGGATCACGTGGGGACACAAGGCTGGGCGGGAATCTGGGCCGGAGCCCAAAATCTAGGTAATGCCCAAACAGCCAGCCTCTGCAGCCCCAAAACAACACGAGGAGCTCCCGATTCCATGTTGGCATTCGGTGCACTTCCTTGGAAATTCCCTCGGTGACTTCTGAGGGCCAGGAGTGAGGCTTTCATAGTGTGTCGGGAAACGGTGGCTTGAAGATGGGTATTTCCTACCTTCAGATAAAACTGGCCCAAAAACAATATCTGCAAAGGGTTTTGTAGTTTAACACCCTCTTTGATCCACATTCCCTCACTTAATTCTCACAGAGCCGGGGGTGGGGGGGCGGCGGGGGTCAGCTAAGGACCCGCTGATACCCTTTCCTGGGGCGCACGCATTTACAGAAAGAAAGCATCCACAACGGCTGTATCCCCTACTCCCCACTGGAAGCAGCAAGACTGTCTAAAAACATGCCAGTGGTCCCCTGGCTGACCGCCCTTCCTAGGCCCTGCTAGGCCTCCCCTGACATACTACACTTTCCGTTTTCAAATCGGAAGACTCCACAGCTCCGCCCACCATGGCCCAGTGAGTAGCAGAGGATGCCCGGCATGGAAGGGCCTGAATCTCCTTGTTTACAGACATCACCCACCAAGGAGACATGTACAGAGAAAACAGAGCCTTTTCGTGACCAGACCCGGGGCTTCGGGTGTTCGCTGCAGGAACAAGGGGCCACAGCTGCAGAGGTACGAACGGCGAGCTCCATCCGTTGGACCTGGGGTTCCGGCCTCCGGTGCCTCCTCCCTCGTCCAGCCTGATGGAGGCATGGCCTCCCACGGCAACGCCCTGGAGAATATCTCCGCCAGTCTGCTCCCGGGGTACAGAGGTGCGGTTTTATCCTGACTGAAGATAGAGCAGGAACTTGGCCTCTGCAGGCTTCTCTCTGCTCCCGGAATAAAACCAGCACGGCGGGGCGCGTCTGCTGGTCACCGAGGTGTGCGGGCCTCCCCACCACCTAGAGTCGATCCTCGCGAGTCCAGCTGGTTGTATTCTACAAAGTCACCGCAAACACGGCGTTTGCTCGTCGTAGAAGAAACATGTACACAGGTACATAAGCAGATTCACGCAGATTATCTCATGCAGATTAGAATCTTCATTCCTCACTCATCCTGGTACATTCTGTTTCCTTTATTTTACAAAACAGAAAACGAGGTGCCGCAAGTATTTAACATGTCTTAGAGGACAGGGCCCAGAGCTGGGCTCCGTCCAGCCCCCACTGACCAGCCCCCGGACCCCAGCGTCTCGCAGACACCGCGCCACCCGCCGGCCCCATCCCCAGGCATCTCTGCAGGCGGGGGAGCGTCGCCTGGCACCGCCTCGGCTGGCACCCCGTGCACCGGGTGACTCAAATTCTTCACCGCTCTGCGCACATCTGCAGATGACTGCGAAAGTGCCGTGAGTGGTGATTTTGAGGCTACAAATAAATTTACAGAGTAGGCGAATTCAGAAACACGGAACTTGCAGGTATTAGGATGGACGATGCGATTTTCCCTGGGTCTCCGTGACGGCCTGCGGGCCCGCAGCAGGCCCATCACAGCCCCCCACCTGCTCGGCGCCGTCCTCACCACACACCCCGGCGCAAGCCACACACTCCGACCGGACAGCCCTCTCTGCCTGAGTCGGGGGGCCGTGGCTCCTCTGGGGGGAGGGCTGCAGGCTCTGGCGCCCGGCTTCCCGCCCCGCCTCCTCCCCGGCAGAGCGCTCTCGGTCTGGCCGCTCCCCCCGACCTGCCGCATCTTGGAGCCCTCGATGTGCTCCACGTAGGTCTGGGTCATCTCCGTGCGCCGCTGGTGCAGGGCGTGTACTCGCTCTTCATCCCCGACTCCCGCTCCTCCAGCCGGGAAACCTGATCTGCAGAGTTTCTGGCCTTCAATTCCGGCTGGCGGGTCTGAAACTCGCAGTGTTCCACCTGGATTTGTAGCTCTCCCTTCTCTTGTTCCAAGGCATCTTCAAACTCGATAAATTTCTCCTCGGCCGGCTTGCGCAGCGCCTTCTCCGGCTCCTGCTGGGGGAGCAGCTGCTCGTCGTCCTCGCGCAGCGGCTCCAGCTCCGCCTCGTGCGCCTGGTTCTCGAGCACGTTGACCACGAGTGGCATCAGCTCCTTGACCACCTCCTCGTCGCAGCAGTGGATGAGGCGCTCGGACTCGCGGGAGATGGAGCCCGCCAGGCGCGACACCCGCTCCGACATCACCGAGCCAGAGCAGCAGTCGTCCTGGTACACGACCACGCCGCCGCCCTCGTCCACCTGGAACTCCAGCATCGCGACCACCGCCGCC